>NC_060119.1:807043951-807718326 GCF_021461395.2 Schistocerca americana
CACGGTAATATGATCAAATGCTTTTTGCGCTTATGACAAATAGCACTAGGATTGTGGAGCTGCATCCCTCATCATCTTATCCAGTCTGTCCAATCAGCAATGGTATGACTCATAGAGGTAAGAAATAATTGTTACTCTTACTTCTATGACCTTGTTGAAATACTTTTCAGTCTCACCGAACCATTCACTTTGAGCATCTAAAAAAACACATGCAGATTATTGTAAGTATTTTGTATTAGAACTTTTGGCAGATTGATGAGTAGGAAGACAAGTGTGTCTGTACAAAATCTTTTTCAATTTTTACACATATACTCACATACATAAAAGAAAACTTTCCTCGTGTGTGTTGGGTTAGTTTCAATAACATCCAGCTTAATTTTCAACTTAAAAATTAAATCAACATCTGAACTATCTAATTCTTTCTCCAGCTAGTGATCTGACAAAAACAGAGAAGATATGTTCCAGAATCCTAATGTACAGGGTGGACCATTTTAATCTATAACATGAAATAACTCGGAATAGAGATGAGATACAGAAAAATGTTTTACATAAAAATGTAGGTAGCAAAGAGAGTCACACATTGCTAGTAATGGCCAAGACCTTGAACGTGATTTTCAAGGTATTTAGGAGATTAAAGTGATTTTTTAAAATGGGAATCCTATTTAAGATTGGAAAAGAGAGAGAAATTTTATGTATAAAATAATATATTATTCAAAATCATAGCAAGGTTTTAATCAAAGTCTAATAAGCAAATATGTTTTCAGTTCTAGTAGGGATTATCTCAGAGCAGAGGAGTTGTACACAAAAATAGAGCGTTAGATACAATCTAGAAGGGGCATCCCAAGGGATGACAGGAGAAAGGATTACTCAGCACCTTGTAAATCAATGAGGTATGTTTCAATTATGTTTGGTGTGTCTTTCAGACATCATAATAACATTTTTCATTGTTATGTATTTATTTTTGCCATTGAACACATTAATTAAAACTTAAAATTCGAATCTCTTTACTTGTTCCAACTATGACATCACAATTAAGGAATTCCATGAAACACAACTCAACCTTTGAATTACCTTCAATAGTTAACTTTAAGATCATGGTTATTGGTAATGGTACATGATGCTTTATGCTCCTTCCAATTTGCTTCTAACATTGTATTTTGCTATACTTCTCCTATATTCAGGGATAATCTTTACTAGAACTAAAAATATATTTGTTTATTTGAACTTCATTGGCACTTATTGTGCCTTTGAGTGATGTATCATTTTATACCTAAAATTTGCCGCTCTTTTCAAATCTTAAATCAAATATTAGCGTTCCCATTTGAAAAATGACTTTAACCTCTAAATCACCTTGAAAATCACATTCAACATCAAAGCCACGTACAACTTTTATCTAACACATTTTGCAGTACCTCATTTCTATCCTGAGTTATTCCACATCACAGATTAAAATTATCCATCTTGTACATCTAATTGTTTGCCTGTGAGCTATCTCTTGAATTACTAATTACATGTGTTCTTTTTGCCATTATTGTAGCCAAAAGCACTTGGGAATTTTAATTTTGCCTTTTATTTGCTGTATTATACTATCATTATAGCATTATACATGTTTTCGGATGGATGTTCCAAACCTTTTCCTCTGCATTCTTGCAGAATTTCTGTATAGTAATCAAAGCTTACAATTGTTGCAAACTAATTACCATAAATGTAGCTACTCCATCGCTTTGGACTGCATATGGCCAAATGCGAATGAATGTTTATAAATAGGTCTGTCATGCATTCCCTTAATATAGTAAACTTCCTTGGGTCCATCAATAAATGCAAAAACTAATGTATTAGCACTTTATGCAGTAGATTCACATATATGTATTCAGTCATGTCTAGCTTCTTCCACACACCCTGTTTAAAATAACACGAAAGCCTTGCTTGCAAATCTGCAGTGGCTTCCTCTTTTTCCAGTAGCTGTTTATATTCTTCTATCAAGTTAATTGTTTTCTTCATACATCGTCATACATGCCAGTTTTCGCGTTTTGGTATCCATCACAAGTTTTTTACCGATACAGTAATTGCTCTTAAAGTAATGAGTTCTTTTAAAGGGAGTACCTTAAGTCTGAGCAATACATTCACTATTTTTTAAAATGGTAAAGAAGAAACAGTTAAATGTTAATGATTAATGGTTAAACTGATAAATAGGTAAACGAGTACAATAAGTAAACAGGCACAACAGGTACAATGGGTAAAATAGGTGATGGGTAAAGAGGTAAATTGGTAAATGGTAGTATTCGGAACTATTCACCAGCTGAATGAACAAGTGGTCAGGGGAGGTGACTCCCCAGAATTTCTTATTTCAATGTAAGCCCTAATTTGCATCACATAGTTGTTTATTAAGGATTTTAAATACATGCAGTAATGATAGTCACCTATACAAACTAACCATCATTCTCTATTGCCCATCATTTCTTTGCTGACCATCATTCTCGTCTGAACCTTATTCTTGATTGGCCATCATTTCCAACCCATTATATTGTTTACCATTTTTTGTATCACAACTTACCACTTTCCACTTACCTTTACCATTTAACTGTTTGCTGTCTAACTGTATATCATTTACCATTTATTGTTTAACTGTATCGTTTTCTTGGAGGTACTTAGATATTTACAGCATTTTGTACGACATACGTCTGGTCAGACAAAGATTGTTCATATAAAAATGGCAGTAGACCCTGTCAAGAAGCAGCTTCTATGAGGCAATCATTTGTGGACTGATCTGCTCCAGTCCACATCTGAACCCGATGGAACACCTTTGGGACGAATTAGAATGTCAACTGACCTCACCATTTAACATAGCTTCTCAGATTTCAGCGACTGAATAAGAAGGGCTCCCTAAGCTAATACTTATCAGTAATTATACTAGGGAACAAAAACCCGATTCAGAGTTTTCAAGCAGGGTCTATCTATAGAGTGTTCATGATTATTTGTGGCAGAATAAAATGAAAACACAGTCTTTCTCTTCCCTCTAATGCGTCTTCATTAAATTTCACCTCGCATGTGTACTCCATTTTTTACTGACCATCATTGCCCATTGACCATCACTTTCTATTGAGGGTCGTTCTTCTTTGACCATCATTTTCCACCGACCATCACTTTCCTACCCATTAGTATATGGAGAAATAGTGGTCACATATTTACAACATCTGTCCCATCTACTGCACTGTATCATCATTAAATTTCCTCTCACATGTGTCCAACACAATATCAAAAAGTTATGTACAGTATGACAGGTGTGAATGCCACTGAACTATCAGGTTAATGAGTCATGGTTGCCACATAGTAACGGGAATTCTTCACAGAAGGATGGAAAAATCATAGAAGCTGAGCTTGGGGAAATTCAGTTTTGATTCTGGAGAAACGCAGAAACACTCGAGGCAACACTGGCCCTATGACTTACCTTAGAAGACAAGTTAAGAAAAGACAAACCTACGTTTACAGCATTTTTATACTCAGAGAAAGGTTTGACAATGTCGACTGGAACACTTTCTTTGAAACTCTGAAGGTTGCAGAGGTAAAATACAGTGAGACAGAGGCTATTTATACCTTGTACAGAATCCAGATGGAGTTATCAGAGCCTAGGGGCATGAAAGGGATGCAGTAGTTGAGAATGGAGTGAGACAGGGTTGTAGCCAGTCTCCAACGTTATTCAGTTTGTACACTGAACAAGCAGTAAAGGACAGCAAAGAAAAAATCTGGAGTGGGAATTAAACTTCAGGGAAAGGAATAAAACCTTTGAGGGTTGCCGACTACACTGTAGTTTCATCAGTGATAGCAAAGGACTTGGAAGAGCTATTGAATGGAATGGACATCGTCTTCAAAAGGGAATATAAGGTGAACATCAACAAAAGCAAAACAAGGATAGTGGTATGTAGTCTAATTAAATCAAGTGTTGCTAAGGGTATTAGATTAGGAAACAGGACACTTAAAGTAGTAGATGAGTTTTGCTATTTGGAGAGAAAAATAGTTGATGATGGCTGAAGTAGAGAGGATATGAAATGTATACTGGCAATAGAAAGAAAGGCGTTTCTGAAGAAGAGAAGTTTGTTAACTCTGAACATACACTTAAGTATTAAGAAGTATTTTCTGAAAGTATTTACATGTAATGTAGCCATGTATAGATATGAAATATGGGCTATGAACAGTTTAGACAAGAAGAGAATAGAAGTATTTCAAATGTGGTGCTGCAGAAGAATGCTGAAGTATAGATGGGTAGAACACATAACGAATGAGAAGGTACCGTATTAGAATTGGAGAGACAAGAAATTTGTGGCACAACTTGACTAAAGAAGGGATCACACATTCTGAGACATCAAAGGATCACCAATTTAGTATTAGAAGGAACTATAGGGGTTTGAAATCGTAGAAGTCGACCAAGATATGAATACAGTAAGCAGATTCAGAAGGATGTAGGTTGCAGAAGCTACACGGAGATGAAGAGGCTTGCACAGGACAGAGTAATGTGGGGAGCTGCATCAAACCTGTCTTCGTATTGAAGACCAAAACAACAACATTTCCACATCGACCTCCACATCATCAGTGTCATCATGTCTCTGATTTATATACCACAGTGAATTTCCTCTCTCTCTCTCTCTCTCTCTCTTTGTATTGCTTTTTTTACTGATGCAACAACATTATAACATATTACAGAGGGAATGAAAGGAATACTGTTTTACCTAGTATCTGATACATACTGCTCATACAAAATGCTGTTTAAGATCCACGAGCTGATATCATCTCCCTGATTTATAAACCTTTGTAAATTACCTGTCTCTCACTGCAATGCTTACTTTAAGGAGACAACAACATTATAACATATATTAGAGAGGGAATAAAATGCGGTAATGCTTACTTTAATGGGTCAACATCACAGTCTACTACAGAAGAAATGAAAGGAATACAGTTTTCTACAAACAAATAGCAGAAGGTGATAAGCAAAATTATGTCAGTTCTCTAGCATGTGGTCACTGTAATGTCTGCCTTTGATAATACACAAGTTCGTGACATGTAAATTCTTTACTTTGGTAATTAGCAGTGCACCTTGAACTGTAAGCTACATCTGCAATGGTACTGAGGTGTCTGTGTTTTGAAACTGCAATGGTGTCCAAAATTAAAGCAACAAACCGCTGTTTCCCCAACCTGTTCTTTTAATTCACGATATAATCATACCAATTGTCAACGTCCTTACGATCGTGTTCTGCTCGGAAAATGGCATTTCGGTCAACGGAAAACCACGCCAACGATGACGTCAAGGCACCTATCAAAATTTTTTATTTTGATGCTACATTGTGCTTGCAAAATGCAGTAGGAATAAAGAACTTAGAGGTGGGTTTTTGATGTGGTAAAAACACTGTTTACTTTTCTAAGTCGTGGTGCACTTTAAATTTCATATTAGAGCTGCAGTAGCACCTATGGGTGCGTTTTGCAACCATTTTTAATGTATTTATATCAGTTTAATGTGTAGTACAATGGTCAAACTACGATGATTTACTGACCTATAATTTATTTTAATATTGATATTGAGTAAAACGCATGTGTTTAAATACTTTGGAGGTGCTTAGAGCTTACCAAGTGTAGTATTGTTCCTCACCTTTTGTTGTTAACAAGTGTGACGTAATTAAAATGTTTTTATCAGTACCGTCAATACGCAAGCAGTGTGTATTTTAATAAGAAATACGGAAATTTGAAAATGCTTCATCTGAAGGTCCATTGTTCTTGCAAAGCCTGTTTTGTACTCAAAACCTTACGATTTTGTTTTGGTGTAAAGTCTGAATTTTCGAGAGTTGTGAGCAACCTTATCGATACTGACATCAATGCAGTCATCCTCTTTCGAGATGCTTAACCTCTGCAATCGTCTTTGGGTGTATTTTATGCAAACAAAGGAACAGCCTGTAGTTTATGTGACACAAAGCAACAAAAACGTCTTCCTTAATCCTTCTTAAAATGATGTATGTCTACGTAGTGTGTGTGGTACATTGAAACACATATTTTTACTTGATGTTGGTGTTATGGTAGTTGATTGCAGAAAATACGCTCTGTAAACGCTTTAGAGGGTTTTGGGAGCATAGTTTTGGTTGATAAACATTGCAGCCGTTCATTTCGTGCGTAACCTCAATTAGGCCAATAATTTGCAATCAAATCCAATATCTGCCAATCAGTATCGTCAATTATATTTTCCAGTGATGCATTATCTTTGTCTCCTGTAAGATGGTGCTGGGAAACTTATAAAAACTACAACTGCTGTCAGTTTGTTCTATAGACGACCAATAATGTCTCTCAGATTCAAATGAAAACATCCTTTCCGTCTTGAGATCCCACTGTGAACACTTGACAAGCATCATAAAGCAATTTAGATTTAATTTGATGGTGTATTGTAACTTGCACCAAGAGTATCCCCAAATAATGGATTTCTTATATTCTACTAGAAGTTCAGACTGCCTGTTCGTTTGTGTTTGCCTGGTATAAATTAGGAAACATATATTTCCTGTAGTTATAAGCCTGGTGAGGTTAATATCGATCTTCTAGGGCAAATCTGAAATGTCAGCTATCTGTTTCACATGTTATTTCTTTAGTATGTGTGTCTAGGCCTCAAAATAGCATTGAGGCACGTAATTTTGGGTGTACACTTACTTTGAGAGGGGAAGTAGAAAATAGCATCGTGATATTTAACGTAAATATTGCTGCACATTTGTGCGTTTCTGACTTGTTTGTTAAGGTATTTTAGACTAGGAAAGAACATTGTGACACTTGATGAGCAGGACAGATGTGCATAAGTGCATCCATCTGCTGGAGAAGACAACTGACAGTGGCATAAAACAGTAATTCATTTTATTTCACCCTTTTGAATTTTCATTGAATAGTATTTGAAGTTAAACTCATCTTCATCAACTATGTATTACTAATTTCTTAATTACACAGCATAAGCAGACATTTGATTTCAGCTATTTAGGGAGAGTATCTTTTATGCTTGTTCTAGATTAGATTAGATTAGATTAGTACTTGTTCCATAGATCATGAATATGACACTTCATAATGATGTAGAATGTGTCAGGCTAATAAAAGGTGTCTATACAAGATATTACATTACACAAAATATTACAGGACACTTAATATTTTTAAATTTTTTGTGAGGGTTGGGGAAATTACCCACTTACTATATCCAAAAATTCGTCTGATGAGTAGAAGGAGTTGCCATTAAGAAATTCTTTTAATTTCTTTTTAAATGCTATATGGCTATCTGTCAGACTTTGGATGCTATACCTAATAGCATCAAAAGTCTGACAGATAGCCAATGGCATTTAAAAAGAAATTAAAAGAATTTCTTAATGGCAACTCCTTCTACTCATTAGATGAATTTTTGGATATAGTAAGTGGGTAATTTCCCCAACCCTCAGAAAAAAATTAAAAATATTAAGTGTCCTACCCCCCCCCATGAACCATGGACCTTGCTGTTGGTGGGAAGGCTTGTGTTCCTCAGCGATACAGATAGCTGTACCGTAGGTGCAACCGCAACGGAGGGGTATCTGTTGAGAGGCCAGACAAACGTGTGGTTCCTGAAGAGGGGTAGCAGCCTTTTCAGTAGTTGTAAGGGCAACAGTCTGGATGATTGACTGATCTGGCCTTGTAACAATAACCAAAACGGCCTTGCTGTGCTGGTACTGCAAACGGCTGAAAGCACGGGAAAACTACGGCCGTAATTTTTCCCGAGGGCATGCAGCTTTACTGTATGATTAAATGATGATGGGGTCCTCTTGCGTAAAATATTCCGGAGGTAAAATAGTCCCCCATTCAGATCTCCGGGTGGGGAATACTCAAGAGGATGTCGTTATCAGGAGAAATAAAACTGGCACTCTATGGATCGGAGCGTGGAATGTCAGATCACTTAATCGGGCAGGTAGGTTAGAAAATTTAAAAAGGGAAATGGATAGGTTAAAGTTAGATATGGCAGGAATTAGTGAAGTTCGGTGGCAGGAAGAACAAGACTTTTGGTCAGGTGCCTACAGGGCTATAAACACAAAATCAAATAGGGGTAATGCAGGAGTAGGTTTAATAATGAATAGGAAAATAGGAATGCAGGTAAGCTACTACAAACAGCATAGTGAACGCATTATTGTGGCCAAGATAGATACGAAGCCCACGCCTACTACAGTAGTGCAAGTTTATATGCCAACTAGCTCTGCAGATGACGAAGAAATTGAAGAAATGTATGATGAAATAAAAGAAATTATTCAGATAGTGAAGGGTGACGAAAATTTAATAGTCATGGGTGACTGGAATTCGGTAGTAGGAAAAGGGAGAAAAGGAAACATAGTAGGAGAATATGGATTGGGCCTAAGAAATGAAAGAGGAAGCCGCCTGGTAGAATTTTGCACAGAGCACAACTTAATCATAGCTAACACTTGGTTTAAGAGTCATGAAAGAAGGTTGTATACGTGGAAGAACCCTGGAGATACTAAAAGGTATCAGATAGATTATATAATGGTAAGACTGAGGTTTAGGAACCAGGTTTTAAATTGTAAGACATTTCCAGGGGCAGATGTGGACTCTGACCACAATCTATTGGTTATGACCTGTAGATTAAAACTGAAGAAACTGCAAAAAGGTGGGAATTTAAGGAGATGGGACCTGGATAAACTGAAAGAAGCAGAGGTTGTACAGAGTTTCAGGGAGAGCATAAGGGAATAATTGACAGGAATGGGGGAAAGAAATACAGTAGAAGAAGAATGGGTAGATTTGAGGGATGAAGTAGTGAAGGCAGCAGAGGATCAAGTAGGTAAAAAGACGAGGGCTAGAAGAAATCCTTGGGTAACAGAAGAAATATTGAATTTAATTGATGAAAGGAGAAAATATAAAAATGCAGTAAATGAAGCAGGCAAAAAGGAATACAAACGTCTCAAAAATGAGATCGACAGGAAGTGCAAAATGGCTAAGCAGGGATGGCTAGAGGACAAATGTAAGGATGTAGAGGATTATCTCACTAGGGGTAAGAGAGATACTGCCTACAGGAAAATTAAAGAGACCTTTGGAGATAAGAGAACCGCTTGTATGAACATCAAGAGCTCAGATGGAAACCCAGTTCTAAGCAAAGAAGGGAAAGCAGAAAGGTGGAAGGAGTATATAGAAGGTCTATACAAGGGCGATGTACTTGAGGACAATATTATGGAAATGGAAGAGGATGTAGATGAAGATGAAATGGGAGAAACGATACTGTGTGAAGAGTTCGACAGAGCACTGAAAGACCTGAGTCGAAACAAGGCCCCAGGAGTAGACAACATTCCATTGGAACTACCGACCGCCTTGGGAGAGCCAGTCCTGACAAAAGTCTACCATCTGGTGAGCAAGATGTATGAAACAGTCGAAATACCCTCAGACTTCAAGAAGAATATAATAATTCCAATCCCAAAGAAAGCAGGTGTTGACAGATGTGAAAATTACCGAACATTCAGTTTAATAAGCCACAGCTGCAAAATACTAACACGAATTATTTACAGACGAATGGAAAAACTGGTAGAAGCCGACCTCAGGGAAGATCAGTTTGGATTCCGTAGAAATACTGGAACACGTGAGGCAATACTGACCTTACGACCTATCCTAGAAGAAAGATTAAGGAAAGGCAAACCTACGTTTCTAGCACTTGTAGACTTAGAGAAAGCTTTTGACAATGTTTACTGGAACACTCTCTTTCAAATTCTAAAGGTGGCAAGGGTAAAATACAGGGAGCGAAAGGCTATTTATAATTTGTACAGAAACCAGATGGCAGTTGTAAGAGTCGAGGGACATGAAAGGGAAGCAGTTGTTGGGAAGGGAATAAGACGGGGTTGTAGCCTCTCCCCGATGATATTCAATCTGTATATTGAGCAAGCAGTAAAGGAAACAAAAGAAAAATTCGGAGTAGGTATTAAAATCCATGGAGAAGAAATAAAAACTTTGAGGTTCGGTGATGACATTGTAATTCTGTCAGAGACAGCAAAGGACTTGGAAGAGCAGTTGAATGGAAGGAATAGCGTCTTGAAAGGAGGATATAAGATGAACATCAACAAAAGCAAAACAAGGATAATGGAATGTAGTCGAATTAAGTCGGTTGATGCTGAGGGAATTAGATTAGGAAATGAGACACTTAAAGTAGTAAAGGAGTTTTGCTATTTGGGGAGCAAAATAACTGATGATGGTCGAAGTAGAGAGGATATGAAATGTAGACTGGCAATGGCAAGGAAAGCATTTCTGAAGAAGAGAAATTTGTTAACATCGAGTATAGATTTAAGTGTCAGGAAGTCGTTTCTGAAAGTATTTGTATGGAGTGTGGCCTTGTATGGAAGTGATACATGGACGATAAATAGTTCGGACAGGAAGAGAATAGAAGCTTTCGAAATGTGGTGCTACAGAAGAATGCTGAAGATAAGGTGGGTCGATCACATAACTAATGAGGAGGTATTGAATAGGATTGGGGAGAAGAGAAGTTTGTGGCACAACTTGACCAGAAGAAGGGATCGGTTGGTAGGACATGTTCTGAGGCATCAAGAGATCACCAATTTAGTATTGGAGGGCAGCGTGGAGGGTAAAAGTCGTAGAGGGAGACCAAGAGATGAATACACTAAGAAGATTCAGAAGGATGTAGGTTGCCGTAGGTACTGGGAGATGAAGAAGCTTGCACAGGATAGAGTAGCATGGAGAGCTGCATCAAACCAGTCTCAGAACTGAATACCACAACAACAACAACAAGTGTCCTGCAATATTTTGTGTAATGTAATATCTTGTATAGACACCTTTTATTAGCCTGACACATTCCACATTATATATATATACACGAAAGCAGAGAATGAAAATAGGCGTGGTAAGCTAATTTACTCAGATGTATATGGCCAAAATTTGCAATGACCCTAATAACATAAGTAGCTGAACTCAAACGTTTCAGCAGATCCTCAGTTTGTTTTTTTCCAGTTCGATCCCTCATCAATGCATACACCTAGAAATTTTGAATATTCTACATTAGCTACCTTTTTTCTGATCGAAGTCTATATTTTTAATGGTGTCATTCCATTTACTGCGTAGGACTGTATATACTGTGTTTTATCAAAGTTTAATGAGAGCCCATTTGCAGAGAACCACTTAATGATTTTCTAAAAAGCATCGTTTACAATTTCACCAGTTAATTCTTGTCTGTTGGGTGTGATAGCTATACATGTATCAACGGCAAAAAGTACCAGCTTTGCATCTTCGTTAATACACAATGGCAAGTCATTAATATATATTAAGAACAGCAGAGGACCCAAGACCGAACCTTGTGGCACCCCATTGCTGATAGTCCCCCAGTTTTAGAAATCACCAGTTTTTTGCATATTATGTGAACTGCTTATTTCAACTTTCTGCACTCTTCCAGTTAGGTATGATTTAAACCATTTGAGTACTGTCCCATTCATACCACAGTACTTGAGCTTATCTAGAAGTATTCCATGATTTACACAACAATCAAAAGTATTTGATAGATTACAAAAAATCCCAACAGGTGACTTCCAGTTACTCAGAGCAATTAATATATAATTAGTAAAAGTATATATAGCATTTTCCGTTGAAAAATCCTTCTGGAAACCAAACTGACATTTTGTTAATACTTTATTTTTACAAAGGTGTGAAGCTACTCTACAATACATTACTTTTTGTACAAGGCAGTCAGAAGAGAGATTGAGTGGTAGTTGTTGACGTCAGACGTATCCCCTTTTTTATGCAGTGTACTTTTTGTACAAGGCAGTCAGAAGAGAGATTGAGTGGTAGTTGTTGACGTCAGACCTATCCCCTTTTTTATGCAGTGGTTTAACAATAGCATACTTCAGTCTATCTGGGAAAATACCGTGCTTCAGAGAGCTATTACATATGTAGCTAAGAATCCCACTTATTTCTTGGGAACAAGCTTTTATTATCCTGCTGGAAATGCCATAAATTCCTTGTGAGCTTTTATTCTTGAGAGCGTTTATTATCTTCCTAATTTTAGAAGGAGAGGTGGGTGGAATTTCAATTGTATCAGATGGTGTGGGTAAGACCTCTTCCATTAACTGCCTTGCTTCTTCCAATGGACATTTAGATCCTATTTTCTGTACAACATTTAAAATATGATTATTCAAAGTGTTTTCGACTTTCAGCTTATTGTTTGCCAAGTTTCCATTCGCTTTGATGGTGATGCCATCATCCTGTACTCTTGGTTGCCCTGTCTCCCTTATAATAATATTCCAAATTGTTTTGATTTTGTTATCAGAGGTATTAATCTCAGACATGATGCACATGCTTCTGGACTTTTTAATAACCTTTCTTAATGTATCACAGTATGTTGTATAATATTTGTCTATTTCTGGGTCATTATTCTTTCTTGTTGTTAGATACATTCTCGATTTGCATTGTAAATTATATATACATTCCAATCAGTTTTATGGATGTAACTGATGTGACTGTCAATAAACAGTTTTTGTGTTCAGGAATGAAAACATAGTTGACAATTTTTATTTTAACCAGGCATCATTTTATACAGTTCACTTTGAGTTTATATATGCTTAAATGTGCTTAAATGTGTCTGCCATCTTGGATTTCGATTTACTGGAAACAGATGAAGGAGCATGGCTTGTCACTTGGTAAGGAAGCACTTGACTTGTCATTTGACTGATGAGCAGGGTGTGGATTACTGTGTGATATGTAAAACGGATGGACATAGCTGCCTTCAGTTTGGATTGTGACATCATGGGTAAGTCAATGATTCGGGTCATATGTTATAAACAAAGTGGTCCATAACATACGATGTAATCAAATTCACAAGAATCTTCATAGGTATACTAGTGGTATGCAAACAACATCAAAAAAATGGTTCAAATGGTTCAAATGCCTCTGAGAACTATGGGACTTAACAGCTGAGGTCATCAGTCCCCTAGAACTTAGAACTACTTAAACCTAACTAACCTAAGGACAAACACACATCATGCCCGTGGCAGGATTCGAACCTGCGACCGTAGTGGCCGCGCGGTTCCAAACTGAAACGCCTAGAGCCGCTCCGCCACTACTGCCGGCAAACTACAGCAATACGATCGAGCAAATAAGTACAATTTCGTAAAACTTTGATGTCCACTGCCAGAGAGAATGAGCATCTACAGAACGAAATATGATCAGCGCTACTGTTACGTTCTGTTTATATGCAAAGATCAATACTCACTATTTGAGCCGTGTGTGTGGAAGACGCTGGTTTCTGTTACTGTTAACTGCAACTTAACAACCCAATAGTAGACGTATCTTGTGCTACTTGTAAATGATATGTATTTTTGCCACCTGTCTTCTCCAAGAAGTACCATGAGACATATGCATTTATATGAACATGTGGAATAGTGGTTAATGTTCCCATATTGCTGTACGAACGTCTGGGAAAGAAAGACTGAAAGATCGATGCACCTTATGGATTTTTCGCATATTAGAAACAGATGTCAGTTTCTGTACATGGATGTTCTGCTCGAAATATATCTTAGGATATAATTTGATACTCTGTATTTCCTTAAAGTACAAAATTTTCTTCATTCGTTCAGCAACCTTGCCGGGATTGCGTAAGTGCATTACAACCACCCTCGAGAACAATACGAGGCCAGGAAAGAATGAGAGTACTACCTGGATTTGATTATTATAACTTATAGGGGTCATATTGAACGCATTTCACAAATTTAAAATTACATTTGGAGACTATGGTAAGATCATTTATATGCGTTCAATGTTCTTTTTTTTGGTGTTGTTAGATAGTGACACAACCAAATGAACCAGTTTAATTTTTTTTTTAATATTTTTTGATGGATGTGAGATATGTGCCAGTATCAACTACACTTGTATTAGTGATAAACTTAAGTCTCAAGGCAAAATAGTTCACTAATGATTTCAATCTTGTGTTTCTCCATTGATACCCTCCAGTTCTAATGCTACCGTGTACTAACGGAAAGTTAAGACTTCTGTGTCAAGTACACCATTAATACCGACTGTGAATAATTAATCTTCTAAGACTACCTGAGGCTCGCTACGACTAATTAATGAGCTTTACTTTAGGGATCAGTGAAGCTTTACCGATGCATTAATTACCTAGGATAAAAAACAGAGCTTTAAGTGCTTGTGCCCGGTAAGAAGTGAAATTTATAATTCGAAGTTTTTCACTGCCATGTATTAATTTTGTTGGGAATGGTAGACATTGCCTTAAAACATGACGTGCATATGGTAGAGACTATAGTTTTCATTTATGTGTACACAAGCACTGGTGGCGTGGAAGATATTATACACGTTAAGAGATACATAGCTGAGCAAACGAATAGGAATTTTCATTTATGTAGCAGAAATACAGCCTTCGACATTTCGTAGAACGAAACTGTTTATAGTCGCATGTGATTCCGCCAGTGTCAGATGCTGCTAATGTGATTGACAACACGCACTGGATAGAGAATGCCTTTTAATCAGGGGGCGATCACCGTAGACAGAAGTCCTATGATGATGAGTAGGGTTTTTATTCTTTTCTACCCAAAACCAATGAGATCATGTAAATGGACAGCATAGGTTTCATGGGAGGTTTTTCAGACCTTCTTTTACCCAATGTCTGATGTCCAATGTACAGTTTTTACGTCAATATTAGCACTTTCCTTAAGTCAGAATGAAGGGACTGTTTAGAGAGGAAAGGAACTTTTGGTTTCGAAAGAATGAACTACAGATTTAATCTGAAGAACAATAATCTAATATACTTTTAGTAATTTGAATTCGGCTGGAATTCCATCTGGTTAAGTACGCATTGTGCAGCAGCGACGACACATGAAGTTTAAAATGGAGGCTATTTACTCACTGCTAAGACTCATCTTTAGAATTAGGGTTGTACTTAAAGTTTTGAACATGGCTGCATGGTCAGTGACCGTTTACAAAGTAAAATTAAAGCGATAGTAGCCCTCGGTCGAAAAAAAAATCTTTTGATCTAGGTTTCGACTCTGCTATGAGTGCCTTCATCAGAAGTTGGTTGGTTGGTTGGTTTGGGGAAGGAGACCAGACAGCGTGGTCATCGGTCTCATCGGATTAGGGAAGGATTGGGAAGGAAGTCGGCCGTGCCCTTTCAGAGGAACCATCCCGGCATTTGCCTGGAGTGATTTAGGGAAATCACTTCATCAGAAGTAAAACACTCAAACTAGTATGTACACTTTCAGTTTGCTAAGGGCACAAAACACATTAACTTATAAACTGTAATGAAGTTGTTCCAGGGGTGCAAGTGGGTTTGCGCTGCCCCATATTCTGCAGTTGTCGGTGTTCACCACGCCACTGATATTAAATACTGACTCATCGCTGAAGATTACTGTGTTCAGGAATGTCTCGCCGTCTTCTATCCGTTGCAACATGTCCGCACAGAATTCCCCACAAGAAAGCTTATCTGCAGAGTAATGTGCTATGCCATTGTGAATCTGTATGTTTTCAAGTGTTAACGTCTACACAGTACTCGCCAAGCAGTCTTTTGTCGAAAGCCAGTCTCGTGAAACGCACGGAGCATTGATTTTCGTTGACTGCGGACGAAGCTCTCCTTAACCTGTTGGACATAATCATCAGCACGCGGTCGACTTAGTGATTTATCATGTTGCAGTGAACAATCATTCTCAACAAAGTTCTTGTGCCAAGAGTAAATTGTAGGCCTGATTAGTAGTTCTGTAGCGTATTCGGCGTGAAATTTACAGCGAAGAGTTGTTGCGTAGTTCTTTTCATGAAACCAAAACACACAGCGAGAACGCTCTGCACCAGTGAAAGTTGTCACTTTAACTGTACACTAGGTTATAGCTTCTGGTGGGGGAATGGCTTACTCATGCAATATGTGAATCAAACTTGAGGTTGTTTCCTACAAAATGACACACCTATCGATTCTGCAAGTTATGTCAATAAATTTCTCCATCATACCAAAGTTGTCCTTTATGTTTCACCCGGGATTTTCTTCACTCAAAGTCACAAAATTTAACGTAACCTCACGTATCTATAATATTCAAGTACTTTAAAAAATGTCATCTGTAACAAGAACTGCTTGTTTTGATAGACTCTCAACGCTACGACCTCTGTGACTTTCATGCAGGCCATTCGGTAAATGACACCATATGGTGATGAACACTACAGTGGCTTGGGAGCTAACGAGCAAATAATTAGAAAACAAAAACAATGTCACTGATTAATCTTTCTGTCTGAACCATTATTGGTTGAAATCATACCTCCTTGACAACTCCTTCTATACTATAGATAAACTCTTGAATATGAGTAAACAAATCTGGACATACATGCTTTTTGTGCCATTTAAGGGAATGGGTTGGATAATAGAAATATTTAGGTATAACACTATAACGAAAGAAGAAAAACTTGTTTCCTGCTCGCATTTCGTGTGCATTTGACACGTTCCACATCAAAACGGTTTTTCCGTGCTATTGATCAGTGGAACACGTCACTAACTAACTGACTAACTAACTGCCACCAGAGTCAGCGTATTCAGGGGCGATTCTAGAAGTCGGTCAAGGGATGGGGGGCTAATTGGGGGGGGGGGGGGAGAAGGTTTGGGGGATGGAATATCGCTTAACAGTAGGAGAGTTGGGGTCCTCCACCGACAAATTGGTAAAATTAGGTGTTGCTTAAAGCTGTTTTTGGTAACTGTTTTGGAGTTCAGAGGAAAAAATGTATTAATAAATAATAAGAAGCCCATTTTAAGTTAAATGATATTTATTGGTTTAGATAGTAAGCTCTTATTCTTTTGTTAAAACGTGTTTGGGAAACATTGCAACCTATATTGCTACATAATCATATTAAAAAAGATTGAATCTGTTGAAGTAATATATTCGCTGATTTCTGAAGTCATTTTATTTAGTGTAATATGATACTCCATAGACCCCCCTCCCCCCTTCCACCATCCCTGAGCGTGATCAGCGAAGAAACTAAACAGACTGACTCGTTGATAGTGAAACAGTGAACTTACTAAAAAAAAAAAAAAAAAAGAAAGTTGCTTCTTAAAATAAGATACAACCTGCTCATGGTATTTGAGTTTAAATATACGTGTGAGTATGTGAGTACTTTACGATGACACAACCATCTTTTCTCTTTGTGCTAAGTCATATTAGTCGATGTCTGAATTTACCATGTAATATTAGAGAGTAAGCGTGGAGGGTAAAAATTATAGAGGGAGACCAAATCTCGAATACAGTAAGCAAGTTCAGCTGGATGTTGGTAGCGGCAGTAGTGCAGAGATGAAGACAGTCGCATGGGATAGACTAGAGCTGGGAGCTGCACCAGACCACTCTATCGACTGAAGACCCAGGTAGGCCTACCACACTATTACACAACGATCTCAGCTTCCGACAGCTGAAGACCACAACAATAATATTAGAGAGTTAGCGGATAGCAAGCTAGAAACGAAAGATCCCTTTTAACAGAGTGTCTCAACGTCGACTGTGATGCACCCAAGGAAGTAGACTGAGTCGTAGAGTTCATCTGATTTCTTCCAGAAACAATCACAGTAACAATGGATCGGGAAATCATTACACAAAGAAAGTAGCTAATCCTGCGGCAGAGTACATGTAGCGTGCACGTGGTATTCTGTAGGTTATTAGAATCAGCTATGGAATCAGAGGTGAATTGCTTAGTGCAATCAAAAGTAGATCAGTCGCTGAATCACTATATTTTCAGACAGCTTTTGTCCTCGCAGATCGGAAATTTGAAAAGTTAACTGGATACTAGTCACCTACAAGGGCATCCCAGAACTAGTATCTCTCATTGAAGGCAATACTTTCCAGACAGTATTAGGAAGGGAAATTTATCGAAACCGAGGTGAATATTAACGAAATCCTAGATTGAGATTGGAATGCTTAGTGTGTTCGGAAATTTCCGCTGCAAACTTCTAGGACTCATATAGCGGAGTGAGTATATAATATTTTGAATAGGAACCCATGCCCAGAAACGTTCCGTTTCAATTCAGATGTTTAACTCATCCATTTCTCCTTGAGTAACTGGATTAGGCTTGACGCAGTACAATTATTAGGAAAAATTCGAAAGGAGACATAACGAAAAATTCATTTATCACTCAAGTGCATTTGTTTTTATCAACACTTAAACATTACGTGTTTACATTATTCCATAACAGAAAAGAACCCAAAAAACTGCACATATAGAACAGTACTGATGCATTACAACAGCGGCTCGATGTGGCGACCACCAACGTTATTACCGACATTGCACCTACGAAGCTTGTTCTGGTATACGCTCTCCATTCTATGTGATGCGTCTTCAGTTTCTATTGCAGGGGCCAGAACTCGTGAAAAAGTCACATCAGGTAACCGTCATCCGCAGTATACGTCATGCTGTCTACCCTACTGCCTACCAGGACAAGCAACTCTCAGACTTTTCTCTTTCCCTCAGCAGACGTGAACGCGTTACACGTCTGAACTGAAACCACTGTAGAACGAAAACGGTGCGTTTTAGGGATATGGGTTCCTGTTCAAAGTATTACGTATTCACTCTCCTGTACAAGGTTTAGAAGTACGTAACCCAAATTTCCGAACAACCTGTTTATAGCAATGATACGTCAGACAGCACTGGTGGCAGCGTATTTATTCCCGTGAAGAATCCGATAATATCTAGTGACACTTTAGCGGATTCTAAATGTCAAATAATCTAGTTCAAGTTGAGTATCAAAGGTGAGTTAAACATGGTAATTATTTTTAAAGAGCAACTGCAACAGGAGCTGTAGTCGCATAGCGCTTCAGAGAGAATTTCCAGATTACTGTGAATAATTCTGCTGATCATGCTTTTGTAACAGAGAGAGATTCCGATCAGCCAGATACAATGGGAGAGTCATGTGATCAAAACTGGTGCCAGACACAGGGGTTTGCGTCACTTTATTCTGAACTATTTTCCAAAATTTACTTTGAGCAGATACAGAACCAATCGTGACGGCGACGGCTTGGACCTCCTAGTGAAAGACACCCGAACTTTTCTAATTAGCTAACGCAGAGTAGAGGATCAGTTATCATAAGACTGTGATAGCACCAGTGTCTACGAGTGTTACACAGAATATTAAAAAAGGTAGGAAAACACTTTTACTCAGCGAGAGTGATGGAATACAAATTACAGAGTTTCTAAGTAATACCAGCGTCAAAAATTCAGTGCTGAGGACAAAGATGTAGAGCACAAATAGATAGAATTCAAAAGCAATGTTCAATACTCCATAAAAGAAGTACTGAACAAGGTTTTAAGAGAATGGAAAGACTCACCTTGGTTTAATAGCCGAGTTATACAATAGCTACGAAAGTAAAGAGAACTTCGTCACATATTTAAGCGAAGTCAAAGCTTAGCTGATAAACAAAATCCAAATTAAACGAAATTGATCTTAGAGAGATCAATTAGAGAAGAAACAGAATATGACAGAGAGAAGGCTGAAATATTGAACTTGATCTTCTGAAACTGTTTCACCGCAGAAGGTCGTAATAAGATTCCTGTTGTAAATAATCGCACGACCGCCAAAATGTCGGATATTGGGATAAAAGATCACAGACAAGAAGCGAAATTACAATCTCTTAACAGTGCAAAAGCATCTAGACCAGATGAGATATCTATGATATTCAACATAGGTCACGTGAAATAACTTACTCCTCTTATAGAAGTAGTTACCATAAGCGACTGGAGCACCAGAGGGTACCAAACGACAGAAAAAGAACGCTGGTAATTGTAGTTTTCAAGAAGGGTTGTAGAACAAATGCAAGTAATTACAGACCTAAACCGCTTATGTCAACTGTTGTCGAATTATGAAACATGTTTTATGCTCACGTATTATGACGTGTCTCGAGAACGAAGATTTCTTATATGCAAATGAACATCGATTCCACAAACAGAAATTTTGTGAAACTCACCTCGCTCTGTTCATCCATGAAATTCAGCACGATGTGGACAAAAGAGTTCAGGTTGATGCTGTGTTCCTTGGCGCCTGGGATGCGTGTTATATAGTTGTGCACTACCGTTTAGTGAACACGAACATATTGAATATCGGACAGGAGTTATGAATACATTCAGGACTTACTTGGAACTCAATATGTCGCTCTTATCGGAACAAAATCGACAGATGCATACGTAATTTCTGGTCTACTTCAAGCAAGTGTGATAGGACTGTTACTTTTTGTAGTACAACGAGTAGTGTCCGGACACTTCGAAATTAGTCGCCAGATGACACATCATCCAAACCTGATATTCTTCGGAAGCTGTAATGGCAGAAATTGTCACGTTCCGTGACTGCAAAGGTCCCCGGATAGGGATGGTTTAGCCATGACGTCTACAAACAAGAAATAGATACGAGAGGCGAGTTGATCAGATTATGAGTAGAGCAGAACCATAAAAAACGTCGACACGGCCTGCAATTGTTTTAAGCATAGACCTTTTGTTTTGTATACAGTTTTCTGAAGTTAGTCTGTAATCTGACTGAAACTCCTGGTATAGATCAAGATTTTTAACTTACAGCTGGTAGCCTACGTCGAAGATGTGAACCATCACCTCTTAAAGATAATAATATACAGACATTCTCGATAGTTAAGCACTGCAAGGGCGGCAAAGCATATAGCGCACTCTACTAGGCCCATGGCTGGCGTCTTTGGAAATAAAAGAAGTAGTGGAAAAGAGCGTTCTATACCTGTAATAGCTTTATGGTGAATCCTGTAAAACTTTCTTCAGGGACTAATGTTTGTTTACGTTGAGTGCCTTGTTGCCTCTTTTATAACATTTCGCTATGGACCAGCTTCTCTACTTTAACAACTGAATCCAATTTATTTTGTTTCTTTTCCTGCTATTGTTGACCACACGTTTTGTACTCTTCTGAACGACCAAACAAGTAGCATTCACAGAAAGTATACCAGCGGTTGAGCTTAGCAATCCGCTTGTAACCTCTCCGCAGAAGCTACAAATGATGAAATGTATTTCTCTGCCTGCTACCAGAATAAAGTAAATGTTTATTTCATCCCGCTGCGAAACGTGATATGGACGAGTGAGGAAAAAAATTCGAATCCGCTCAGCCACCTGATGCTACCCCGGAAATCACAGCCTGAGATTTTTTTTTATACCCACCATCCCTTGCCACGCTCGAGTTCAGTAAATCTCTACTGCACCACGCAGCATTATTTATTCCATGCATTATATATTGTCGTATCTTTACCTACTCGGCCACTGGTGCCTCAGTCGCTCCTCCTAAAATATGTGTGCGCTGCGGTTTGAGAGATGTATGGAAACGTATGCAGAACGCTGCATATATTGCCGCCATTCCCTCACTCCTCATACTTTCAGATATATTCCAGCGAGACCTCACAAGCCACCACGTTTTACACTTTTATGCAATTCAGTGAACAGCAATGTCACCATAGCATCATCGAAGGCGTCGGTCGATAGGAAAAAATAAAAGAAAAAGTAATGATAACGAAACCGAAATCAGGAAATAATTTGGATCTTGTCGGTTCTGTATACAGAACCGATATATCAAAAAAAAAAAAAAAAACATTTTGGCACGTTGTACTTTTCTCCTAGCACCGCAAGAACTTGAGAAATGTTACCCACGAGTACTGTTTCCTAATGCAGATGATCTCAAGAATTCTATATCAAGAATTTAATAACGGTATGTTGGTGTCAATCCCCGACGTCGGTTTTCTCGCTGCGTTCTTGAACACATACATTCAGAGCTTTCTTCTAATGGGTGAGACCAGTCTGATGCACAGAGAAAGAACTTTGTGTTCTACCTTATGGCAGGTCTTGTCATGGGGGAAGCCTCGTGAGAGAGGTCCACTGCATGAGCGTCTAGGGAAGTGATTCCAGTGGTGGTTTCGGGTTACCTTCCATTGACGATGATGAAATGATAATGAAGACAACACAACACCCAGTCCCTGAGCAGAGAAAATCTCCAACCCAGCCGGGAATCGAACCCGGGCCCCTTGGCGTGACACACTGCCACGCTGAACACTCAGCTATCGGGACGGACGATGCTCAGGGAGACTGTTATTAACTTTAGTCATTATTCGAAGTAGAGTCGCGGAGTTGCAAGATCGTTTGGTCGATTACGTGGGTGAACTACGAGGAACACTACCTGGTCAAAAGTATCAGGGGACGTTAATGTGTCGCCCTTGTGACGGCTTGAACTCGCTAATTTAGAGCCCGATTCGCTAGTTTGTCAAACCCACAATCTCTATGTATGGACTTATTTAGTAGTCGTCGTTTACTCCAGAGTTGTCTGTCCGCAGATTCACTTGATGATTGATATGATACTGAGGACTGAAAAACAAACAAAAACTATTTTTAATGTTTGTTATTATTAACCAACAGCAAAAATAAAAACGAGTTACTTGCTGCACTGAAATCCGGCCACGATCAGTGTCACACTCTTACTCAAGAACGGATATTCACAGTGTTCTCAGGAGCTATCAAAGCAAATCATCTCCTGTTGCCCTCTTCACTCTGCATTAATTCACTGAAAAACATGCCCACTGTGGGACTCGAACTTGAGACCTTTGTCTCTCAGGGCCAAGTAATCTACCGACCGTTTTCCCCCTTTTTTCCCTTTTAGCCTCGCCTTACTTTCTTCAAGTTTGCCTTCATAAGTGGGCTGCTATGTCGTAATTTTTCCCAATAAAACAGAAACGGTGTTAACGTTCACAAATCGTCTTCATCTTGGCAACGTAAATTACCATAATTTTTATCAAGCAAAATATCGTAAACAAAATCTTCTCTGACATCTTGCCACATAAGTATTGAAAAGAAAAGCAGACATTAAGGGCATAACTGAATGTAAACGTATTTGTGTATTTATTGTATTTGTAAATAAATGATCGTGTTTTTTATATTTATTCTTGGTCTCTTTATAATTCTTCTGTACTGTTTTCGCTTTTCCATTGGAATATTGTCTATTCTCTCAGTCCATATATAATGGGAAACGCTCGTTTCATAACAATTCCCTCAAATATGACGTCATATTGACATCACACGCAGCATCGATCGATCATCTCATGATCGGCTATCGACTTTCGTTAGCATTCGATACGGGCCTCTAACAAGATTTCACGTTCACGTATTGGACATTTACAAAGACACATCATTTTTGGAATGGTTTATTACAGTTATTGCTACCATATAATGTCACGCAATGATTTATCGACGGTTAATGCCATCATATAAGAGTGCTCCCTTAGGAGTGTGTTATTATCGTCAATAAACTACAAGTTAACAATGAAACACACTTGTTTTATAATTAGCAGTATGCCGTTTCATTGTAACGGAACGTTGGAAATCATTCACAAACATATTACCGTTATCATTACATGTCACTTAATAACTCATCAACGACACAAGCCTTCAAGATATAATATGACATCAAAGACTGGAGTTAAACGTCACATGGTTAGGTACTTGCGTAACGGATAATGTCGTGGTATCTGGAGTCGAAAGTTGATAGTTCGCATCCCCTTTAAATGCAATTTTTTTTCATGCTGTTGCTTTCTTATGGATGTAATACAAGTATGTTCTGCAATACTGAATATTATTTACATTTATTCTGATGTGAGGCGGAAGGGTGAAATAAATATTTAGCGATTTCCGAGTATGTGGTTAGGCAGGAACCTAATAGGACAGCTTAAATAACTGCGACTGCAACGAGCTATCAGGCTGTTTGTTTACGAATATGTGCCACCTTTCGAGTGTGTGGTCAGGCAGGAACCTAAGACCGAAGGTTTAAATTGCTGCGAGTGAAACGAGGAGCATCAACATTCCTTGCCACAAATATTTCTCTTTTTATTTACGAATTTGTGGCGATTTACGAGTGCGTCGCTAGGCTGGAACCTAAGAGTACAGCTTTAAATGCTGCAACTAAAACGAGTTGCAATAAAATTAGTATTTTCCTTCTCACATATTGTCTCTTTATTTCCGAATATTTAGTGACTTCCGAGTGTTTGGTTAGACAGGAACATAAGAGGACAACTTAAATTGCTGCAAATGAATCGAGGAGCAATAATATTCAAATTTTTACTTCTCGTCGATATTGCTCGTGACATCAAAATGACGTCACGTGTGCCGGAATTGTTGTGAAACAAGCATTACGCCTACGTAACAAGTTTTAGTCTATTCTGGTCTTAAAACGATGCTCTATGCCAGAATGTCTGCTTGAGTCTTGCGTTTTCCTTTGTATGGCATCGTTCTGGTAAGGAACGCGCTCTGTTGCACTTGCGATGTTGCATTAGCGTATTGTGCTCTATTATTAAATATTGCCAAGAGTACTTCAGCGTGGCTTCTTTTCTTTTGTTAATTATCGTAATACGTGAAATTTGATAACAGCTGACGGGATGCATTGCAGTTCATCTTTGGAAAAACGTCTTGTCCCGTTATAATATGTCATTTGGGGAGCATGTACTTGCTGCTGTTCTATTTATAGTAGCCACTTTCTCCCCATACTTACAGTTTATCGCCACATACAATCAGTTCGGGCACTTGGAGGTAGAGCATAGACACATTTTGTGAAACTTCCTGTAAGATTAAAACTGTGTGCCGGACCGAGACTCGAACTCAAGACCTTTGCCCACTGAGCTCGTCGTCAGAGCTTTACTTCCGCCACTACCGTGTCTCCTACCTTCCAGACTCCAAAAAATCTCTCCTGACATCCATGCAAGTCTAGCGCTTCTGGTAGAAAGGATATTGAAGACACATGGCTTAGCCACAGCCTGAGGGATGTTTTCAGAATGAATTTTCTCTCTGCAGCTGAGTGTGCGCTGATGTAAAACTTCCTGGCAGATTAAAACTGTGTACCGGAGCGAGACTGATGAGTCGTGCTTGTGCAGCCCAGTCGGGTAGAACACTTTTCCGTGAAAGGCAAAGGTCCAGAGTTCGAGTCTCGGTCCGGCACTTGGTTTTAATCTGCCAGGAAGTTCCATACCAGCGCCTTTGTTGTTAGTCCGATTGCTACTACACGGTTAAATATTTTGAAGTCTGAATACAGAAAGGTTAATTGCCTATGATTCTCGCTATCTTTACTGTACTTTTTCTTTTGGGATCATTATTACTCTTCCTATTTGCTTTTGTAGTGGGACTGAGGCCAAATGTAACTTCACGTTGTACCTATCTACCAGTGGATGATTCTGAACGTCCAGTACGTTGCATAGAATTCTACTGGTGGCCCGTCAGGGCTTAGGACTTTTCTTTATCGCGTGTAGACTGTCTTTCTGTTAATGGTTCCGTAAGTGTGGCATTTTCTCCCTCGGTTATTTTTGTACACATCAGTAGTTTCTCCTCTTCTTGTTCATGATCCGTTCTCCTGTGTACCGGGTGTTTCAAAAAGGACTTTACAAGTTTAGGAATTCATATAAATTCATTGAAAGAAGATGCAGAGTGAGTTTAGTGTTATTTTGTAGGGAAACACATCACGTGCGGTATTTTTTTTTCCAAACTCGTTGTAGCAATTCAGGTGTAACTTGCTCAATGGCGGCGTAAATTCTTGCTCTGAGTTCAGATAGAGAAGCCGCACGGGAGGTGTTCTTCTTCTTCTGTTGTGGTCAATCCAAGGATTGGTTTGCAACAGCTACAATGGCAGCTTGTCTCTATTCTGTGCGTTAGGTGTTACATCCCACATCTTTCACTATTTGATCCATGTACATCAGTCGTGGTCTTCCTCCTGGTCCTTTTCCCTCGACATATCCCTCTATGATTGTGTTCAGGAGTCCTTTATGTCTTAATAGATGACCTGTAAATTGCACTCTTCTTCTAACAATGAAACTCCAGAAGCTTCTCTTCTCACCTGCTCTTTTCAGAACCACTTCGTTTGTGACCTTGTCGATACATTTTATTTTGAGCATGCGTCTATAGCACCACATTTCAAAAGAATTTAGCTTCTGGTCTTCCTCTGTCCCGAGAGTCCATGTTTCACGACCATAGCATGCCACACTCCACACATATGATTTCAAAAATCTTTTCCTGATTTCAAGGCTGATGCTCTTAGATGTTCAGATGTTTTTCTTCTTGTTAAAAGCAGCCTTTGCTTGAGCAATTCTACTTCTCACTTCTGCCTTGCTCATTCCATCCCTGGTAATAATACTGCCAAGATAAGTAAATTTATCAACTTGTTCAAGCAGTTCATTGCCTACATGAACTTGGACTTTCACTTGATCTTTTTTGTCGCATGCCATTGCTTTTGTTTTTGCTTTATTAATTCTCATATTATATTCTTCCCCCCATAACTTTATCCATTCAATTCAGTAGGACTACAAGATCTTCTTCACTTTCAGCCAGGACAGCTATATCATCGACATATCTTATCATATCTATTCGTTGGCCATGAATTACTACACCTGTCTGTATATTTTCCCTTGCTTTTTTCAGCGCCTCTTTAATGTATAGGTTCAAGATAACAAGGGATAGTGCGCAACCTTGTCGGACACCTTTCCGTGTCTGCACCTCGTCTTGTTTTGTCCGTCCACGGATAACTGCTGTTTCGTTTTGTACAGGTTCCATATCATTTTTCTATCTTTATAGTCTATTTCTACTTTTTTGAGTACCTCAAACATCTTATCCCATTTAACATTATCAAAGGCTTTCTCTACATCTACGAAAGCTATGTATGTTGTCAGGTTCTTATCTAGTCGTTTCTCTATTATTAGTTTTAGAGCAAATATTACTTCTCTGGCTCCTCTATCTTTCCGGAAGCCAAACTGGTCTTCGGAGAGTGTAGCTTCGACTTTTTGTTCTATGTGTTTTAGAATAACTGAGGTTACTATTTTAGAGGCGTGAGTAACTAGACTGAGCGTCCTATAATTTTCACATTTGCCTTCTTTGGAATGGGGATCATAATGTTTTTCTCAAACTTTGTAGGAATTTTACCCTGCTCGTACATGTTGAAAACAAGATTATACAACTCCTGATTCAGTTTTGCTCCTCCAGATTTCAGAAGTTCGGCTGGGATATTGTCTATACCAGGCTATTTGTTGTTTTTCAATTTTTTTCAGAGCTAGTTCAAACTCTTCCTTTAATATAGGTTCACCTATGTTGTGTGCATCTACTTCTGTTTCTTCTTCCATGGTGTTTTCAGACAGTTCTGGTCCGCTGTACAGTTTACCTATTTATTGTTTCCATCTTCCTGCAACTTCATCATCGTCATCCAACATATTGCCATTTTCATCCCTCACAGCCCTACACTTGTTTCTTCTGTCTCCAAAGCAATGTCTCACACATTTATAGGCCTTGTCAATATTTCCCTTTCTCATGTTGTCCTCAACTGAAATACAGAGATCATCAAGGTATTTTTCTCTTGCTTGTTTTGCCTCTCAGTTGATTCTGTTTTTCAGACTCTTGAATTTCTCTTGGTCTTATTTCTTCACAGAATTTTTTAATTTCCTTCTTTCTTCCATCATATTTAGTGGGTCATTAGTGATCCGTTCCTTCCTTTTCTCCGTCCTTTCTTTTCCTATTACTTCTTCTGCTGCTTCTAAAACACCAATTTTTATTTTTTCCCAGCTGCTTTGGATGTCATTGCAGCCCTCTATATTTGTTTTCTTGTCTGTTTCTAGTTGATAGTGCTTCAGTGTATTTTCATTTTTCAGGTTTTTCAAATCCCATTTACATGTAATTCTTTTTTTTTAAGGTTCTTCAATTTTAGTTCAGTCGTCATCATAACGAGTATGTGGTCACTTTCCACATCACAGCCTGGATATGATCTGCTGTCTTTAACTTCGTTTTTAAATCTTTGCTTCACTAATATGAAGTCAATTTGATATCTTTTAATCTCACCAGGCACTTTCCAAGTATATCTTCTTCTTGGATGATGATTAAAGAAGGTATTTGTAATGCAAAGTTTATTTCTTTGGCAGAATTCTACAAGTTTATCCCCTCGTTCATTTCTTAATCCTAATCCAAAATTCCCTGCCATATCCTCTTCTTTACCTTCCCCAACAGCGGCATTCATATCTCCCATGATGACAAGGTTTTCAGTTCCTTTAATTCTGTCAATTACTTCTTCAAGGTGGTCATACATCATGTCGATTTCATCATCCTCGTGCCTCGTAGTTGGTATGTATACTTGGATTATGATTGTGTCTCTTGGTTTAGTCTCCAATCTGACATAAATTATCCTCTCACTATGTTGAACAAATCCTTTTACTCTTAACCCCATCTCTTTATTGAGGATAATTCCCACTCCTGCAATCCCGGGACTGTCTTGTGCTGTTCCAGTGTCTATGATTCTGTAATCTCCTGACCAAAAGTCGCCAGCGTTTGACCATCTCATTTCTGAGACTCCCAGTACATCAATATCCATTCGTTTCATTTCCATTTTCAAGTTTTCCAGTTTACCACATTTAAGAAGTGAGTTGACGTTCCGTGTTGCTATCCTTCTTACAATAATGCTTTTGGATTTCGGTATCCGCCCGGAGATCCGAATGGGGGACTATTTTACCTCCGGAGAATTTAACCAAAGAGTTTTCCATCATAAGCTGTTGATACTTGGGATACCCGCCCGGGTCTTTAATGGAGTGGTTTCCCGTTGCCTTCTCCATTCTATGCCGTTGGCCACCTTGTGGCTCCTCCGCCTGTAGGAGCAGTTTCCCACCCCAAGGGCAAGAGAGTGCCCTTCCTTCTAGCCGCTCATCCCCCTCCTAGAAGGCTGTTGGCACTTGATGGAAGGTAATCTCCTTATCCCAGGAGATATTCGGCTCAGTAGAAGTATAGGTTGGAAATGAAAGACCCCTAGCCCTCGAAACCTAATAGCGTCAGGGTCGGAAAAGAACAAGAGATGGCCGAGGGTGGCCAGATAGGAAAGATAAAAGTGAGGAGCCTGGCACAAGTAAGTGGAAGCAATGCCAGGACTCAGCTGGGACCCCGTGGTCGCCAGCCACGTACTCACTAGGTGTGAGTCCCTGGGGACAGGAGGTACATACACGATATCCTTGATGAATCCACATAAAAAAAATGAAGTGTCGTCTGGTCTGAGGAACGTGGGGGCCGTGCAATCCGCGCATCACGCCCAATCCATTGACCTGGAAAGCAGTCACGGAGAAAATCCCTCACGTCAGCCAGGTAGTGGGATGGTGCACCATCTTGCATGAAGTAAACATTTCGTTCTCGGTCATCTTCATCGATCTGTGGTACCAAAAATTGTTATGACATATCCAAGTACACTAAGCGGAAAAGAAAAGGGCCATACATTTTGTTCTTGCTCAGTGGACAAAATACGTTCAGTTCAGCGCTATCACGAACATGTTGCAATGTTTGATGTGGGTTTTCACTGTCCCAAATCCTACAGTTATGTGTATTAACATTACCATTTAGTGAAAAGTCGACTTGTCAGAAAAGATAATTTTGTCCAAGAAATGTTCATCTTCATGTAATCGATTTAACATATCCGCACAGAAGCTCTTGCGAGCAGTTTTATCAGTGTCTTTTACTTCTTGTACGATCGTCAATCTGTACAGTTTTAAAAGCAACGGTTTCTCAATACTCACCAAATAGTCGTATGTGGGATCTGCAGTTCGCGAGATGCACGCCGGCTCGGTTTCGTAGGGCTGTTGACAAAACGTTGTCTCACTCACTCAACGACGTCGTCAGATGTTCTTGGACGACCTGATGATTTTCCATGCTTTACCGATCACCCTGTTTCTACAAAACGTTTACGCCACTCATAAATTGTAGGCCTTTTAGGAGAATCTTTAGCGTATTGTGGAAATTACGCTGAACTGTTGTCGTCGACTTCGTTTCTTCAAACCAAAACACACAGCTAGCACGCTAGGGTCCAGTGAAGGCAACCATCTTTAACGCAATTGCCGCTAGCGCTCCTTACGGTGCGATTCGCCACTAGCGACCTACGCGAGACAAAACTTTATGTATTTTCCTACAAATAGACATTACAATCACCTTAGTAGGTACTACGAATTAATTTATATGAATTTTCAAAGTTGTAAAGTCCTTTTTGAAACACCCTGTGTTAGATGGGTAAGTGATTTATAACGGACTGCAGTGTCTCCTTTTATTTTCGGAGCGTTCTCCCATCTATTGTTTGCAGTTCGGTTACTAATTTCTCCTTTTCTCTCCTCATGTTTTAGAAAATGTGGAAAGTGGCTGTGATTTCATCTTTGGTTATTAAATCCGCTAACGTTCTCAATCGATAGTGTGCTGCTTCCTCCATCGTCAATTTTAATACTTTTGCTTTTATCTTCTTTGCTCCGTTAGCGTATTAGAGAACATTTTGTTTGCTATAAGGATCTGTCAGTGATTTAAATAAGAATTCCTTGGTCCTGTTTTGAACTTCTCGCGCTTTGTAACCATCATTCGGTGATATTACCCATAGGCCATACTTCCGCTTCAGTAAGTTGATCCTTGAATTTACTGGGTGCATATATCCTGTCTATTCTGCTGACTGACTTGTCTATTACAAAAGCATGCCGTCGTTTGGTATCCTAATTACATTCCACGCGGATCGCTAGATTAGGATGCATATGAGGTAATTCAGTTACTCACTTTTATTGAAATACGCCATTAAAATCATCTGCTAGTACAAAATTTTTATTATTTTTCTCTAACACATCGATTAAACCAATTCTGTAGGATGCCCTTCGATTTTCTCCGTTTTGCTTTGAAACATATCATATAAAAACCGGTTTAATTTTTAATTACTTTTACGAAGAAACCATCATCCTGTAAGAAACACTTATATCATGAAATTTATATGTAATATCACTAACTGAAGAAGAGATGTTACTTGTAACTCAACTTGACTATAGACTGGTACAGACAAATGCAGACTAATGCAGACAAATGCAGACTGACTAATCGGAGGCCTGTACACTCGTTATAATACCTCGAGCATTCAGGTATCACTGCGCGAGTGTGATCCGCGAGGAGAAAAGGTTCTACGTTAGCAGCAATCTCATTGGCTGCATTGCATATTAATACGCAGATCGGCGGAAGCAGAATCTGGTCCGTCTCTAAGACAGCGCCATCTTGTAGTGCGGAGATGGACGAACGCTGTGCCTGCACTGTTGTGCTTAGTGGGGCGCGCTCTAGTGGGAAAGTTGTGTACGCGCTCACTACACGGAGCTATGTACACAATAATAACGTATCTATTATAGCAAGCAGTAATGACATTTAATGGATTATTTCGTATATGTCTTCTTTATGCATTTATTCTGGAATTTCTGCACTGCAGCCAGTCATTCATTTGTTGTATTTTATATTACGCAGTATCCCACTGTTGTAATTACTTCATGTACACCTATCAGGTGTTTATTTATTTCCCTCTCTGCAGTTACGAGAGATGTCTACAAAATAGCTTGTTTTACCAATTAGCCACCAGATGGCGGTATTGTCTTGAAGTTTCCGTGACGCTCAAGTAACATGATGATTCAGTTTTGTATTGACTGCAGCAGAGGACACATGGCAGCCCATAGTGGCTAGCACCTCTGTTGCATTTTACTTTATTTCTGACTATCTGACGTTGTCAGGTATGACCGCAGCTCTCGTATTTTTTGGTAAGTTATGCTGTAACATTTAGTTTTCATTCTGTCTGAAGAAGGTGTCCCTTGTGACACCGAAACCTAGGTGACAAATTAATTGTGTTCACGACTGAGGGCTGTGTTTTTCAAAATTTTGTATTATACAACAGTCGCTGATTGACAGCCATGTTAAAAACCTGAAGTGAATCTGCTTGAATTCCATATAGTCCATCTCCCATTAACTAAACTTTTTCACAAGGTCACTCGACAATTTCGTATGAAGACGGCATTTTGAGGGACTATTATTACTTTTCATCATAATATGCCTTTGCAACTACTTATCGTTTTCTGCCTGCATCTAGTGGCCAGAGAAGACCTTATAACACTATACTGCACCGTTTAGTATACTGATATAATATTTATAACTAGTTTTGGTTTTTAGATGCAGTTAATGTTTCGCTATGTGAGGGATTAATAAAAGTGACCGAGTAATACTTAATGGTTTTGGCTTATCGAACTTAATATCAATGTTACTTAAGGACACAGAAAGTGACAGATCCAATTTAGAAAATGTTTTAGGTAATCACGTTTACTCAAATGAAATACAATACGGTCGCCAGCCTAATTAGGCGTAGAAATGTGAAACATTTCTGTTAAATAAACGGTAAATAGTTTTGATGGAAAACACAACCTATAGTGCTTTCTCACAGGAGTGCAGCGAGCCCTTTTACAAGCAGACAAGTAGTATGGAGGATATAACTAGTTTCAGTAGGAAATGCAAGTTCTCACAAATACAATGGACAATTAAGCACTCATCAAAAATACTTTACCAGACATAAGTTATTTCATCAATAATGAAAGTGGAAATCAATTTTAAACTAAAACTGGACATGGGCCTAGTCCCATTTCATTAGATACTTTCTAAACAGCACAAATTTAACTAAAATTCACTTGCAGTAAGATTTACACATTCTTTGATAAGAAATGCTGTAACTATTTTCATAAATAAGGGCACTCACTGTATCTTTACCTTCGGTTAGGAAAAGATTAACTGTGGCCCACAAGCTGATATTACACTTTTCATCACACAATGTGCACAAAACACAGCATTAACTTCTAATCCAGTTAGTACATTCATTAATCTGTAAATTTATGCATTTTGAGCAACTTAAAATGGGTAACTCTTTACCTTGACCATCTCAATAAAACAATCTGAACACACTTTTATGAACAAACTAAAGAAAGCAAACTTTGGAAACACTCTTTCACAACTTTCACTCACCTTTTATGAATTTTATGACAGTTAATGCAGAAGATCTTTTCTGCAGGATTTTCAAATATGACTTTAAAATCATTTACTTCTAACTGACCTCGAAATCGTATTGTCTATTTGTCAGCCCGCATCTCGTGGTCGTGCGGTAGCGTTCTCGCTTCCCACGCTCGGGTTCCCGGGTTCGATTCCCGGCGGGGTCAGGGATTTTCTCTGCCTCGTGATGGCTAGGTGTTGTGTGATGTCCTTAGGTTAGTTAGGTTTAAGTAGTTCTAGGTTCTAGGGGACTGATGACCATAGATGTTAAGTCCCATAGTGCTCAGAGCCATTTGAACCAATTTTTTCTATTTGTCATCAGCACAAACTTTAATATTTTCAGACAGAATTAAATCAGTTAATTCTTATAACAGTGACACTTTGAACTAAATCAATTCAGTTACTGGGGAGGCTTTCATAAAAGCAACATTTACTTCCTCCCTCAACTCCAATAAAATCCACAGTGATTTAGGGCAACATTTTTATTACTGAGTTTTAAGCAAAAGTAATTAAACACTTGTTTTTTTACCAGTTCTCATAATCAGGGTACTCAGAAATCACTGTTTAAGAGTAGTGAATCCTAAGAGGTATCATGATAGGAAACAAATCAAGGTTGGTACACAAGTTTAACATGAGCTACTTCTTGCACATACTTTAGTAAATGTGCTGATCCATACACTTTACGAAAATATGACTTCTCCTCTCTGCTGAAGTGATTGCGCAATGTTGGTGGAGAGTACATAACAACAGGTGGACTTCCCGTTGTAAGTAATTTGCTCTGTTATTATCTTCTTGGCGATGATCGTCAACATTCATGGTATTTTCCGGAAACAGAGCAATATTTTTAGAGCCATTTATCCACCCAAGGCTCTTTCATAATGACTCCAAGTACTGAAAGCTTCGCTCGGCACCTGCGCTGTGCACTTTCCAGTTACTAGTTGCCGACAGTATGGTTGCTAGTCTCCGACTGACTATCGTTCCCACCTTTTCCTTCGCACTCACCAGGTTTTGCGCGTGCTAACTCACTTTTGCTGCAGAGGGGAAGTACACCAAGTTTTCATTTATACAATTCAGAAGACCTAAGTGTGAATCAGCATATGCATAATTGTATATATATACCTTTTACAAGATCATTTCATTTACGCATATTAGCAATTCAACAAAAAAAAATACCAATTATTAAAGTAATCCTCCCCCAAATGAAGCAAAGTGTTTAAACAGTGATATTATACATCTTTCCGGCATATCAAAGATTACGTATCAAAGGAAACATACTTTATACAAAGCATAATTAATCAGAAATATTTGGTATCTTAACTATGGTGTTACAACCTCCCTTGCACAGACGGCGTGGACCTGACTGCGGCTGGCGCTGTCGTGTTTCCAGTGAAGTTTCTCCTCGTGTTCCAACCTTACCTCGACACGAAGGTAAACAACCGTAGCGCTGCTCCAGCCGTCCGCACTAGCCGCGCGCTGGGAACTCACTGACCGTGAACTACGTGAGAACGGCTCACCAGCTAGTACTCCTCGAAGGAACGATATTAGAGAGCAATGGCTTAAGCTGGGTTCACACACGCATCTTATGTGATGCCACAGTTTATGGCTTCGTGTAGCGGCATCGTGAGATACCGTTTACACAGAACGCCACAAATTCTACGTAGTTGCACAGTTTTCAGTATGGTATCAATTGAATTGATATGGGCGGGTATGAAAGTTCCAGTGCAGGTTATGACCTTAGAGCTGCGACAAGAGTTAAAGAGGAGGAAGAAGAAACCCAAAAATAGATTTCGCACAGGGATAAATCGAGGGAGACAAACTCATTTATGAAAGAAATTGCACTCAGAGACGAAAATGCCGCCTACAATGGCGATGTAACGAACAGCTCTCACGTGAATATCATCTGCAGCGGATATTCTGCTCTTCCAAAATTTAAGAATCTTATTGACTCCCTTTTTTGTTACATATATTTAGTTTATTTATTTATTCCTTCGGGGGATATGTCATTGGTTTGCAAATATTGCACAACACACACACACACACACACACACACACACACACACAAACTGCTGCAGAAAATCAAACATAAGTGACGGTTCTTGTGGTTCTAGAAGCTGCGAAGGTATACCTGCCGACCTTTGCCTTCACTTTTTTCAGAAATAAAATAAAAACGCACTGAAATCGAATGGAGCGCATCACCAAATCTGCATCATAACTGCGACAGAATGCTCGTGTTCGCCGTACTGCCACCAGGGAGCAGTGGTGGTAGGGAAGTAGCGTAACAAAGAACAACCAAGATCAACTTTTTGTGACTTGACAAAAGTTGTGTCTCTTAACAACTGGGAGTTCGCACTTGCAACTGCAGTATGCCACTAGCTGTGGCGACACTTTTGTTGCATGTGTAAACCCAGCTTAGCCACAGCTTACGGGAATTCTTTCCAGGATGAATTTTCATTCTGCAGTGGAGTGTACGCTTATCTGAAATTTCCTGTCGGATTAAAATTGCATGCGAAACCGGGACTACAACCAGAGACCTTTGCCTGCCGGCTGACCTAGGCAAGTTATCCACGAATTTTTGTCGATGTTTTGATTAGTGAGCTATCCAAGTTATCTATGAATTTTTATTGACAAGTAATGAAGAAACTTCAAATTACCTGTATTGATATATTTTGACCTTCTTCACTGATTTAGATATCTTAGGTGATTCATTTTTTTTAAAAAAACCTAATTGTAAAAAATATTTTTAGCAGTTCCCTCGCATTACACATAGCAGGGTTAGTTCATGGAAATACCCCCCCCCCCCCTCCAAAAAAAAAAACCTGTTACGTCACAGCGAATAAGAGGTATTTTCAGCTACACTCATTGTTAGTAATATTGGGAATAATTTCTGAGCGGGAGAGAAACAAGCGAGGAAATATTATCTTCCTTGCTTCAAAAAAATTAATAAATAAGCCAAAAAATTCAAAAATTAAAAAATTACGATCATTGACGATCACATCTAGCAACACCACAGTAAAGTACGTGAGGTGTTTGTGCTTCCACACAACATATATACACTCCTGGAAATGGAAAAAAGAACACATTGACACCGGTGTGTCAGACCCACCATACTTGCTCCGGACACTGCGAGAGGGCTGTACAAGCAATGATCACACGCACGGCACAGCGGACACACCAGGAACCGCGGTGTTGGCCGTCGAATGGCGCTAGCTGCGCAGCATTTGTGCACCGCCGCCGTCAGTGTCAGCCAGTTTGCCGTGGCATACGGAGCTCCATCGCAGTCTTTAACACTGGTAGCATGCCGCGACAGCGTGGACGTGAACCGTATGTGCAGTTGACGGACTTTGAGCGAGGGCGTATAGTGGGCATGCGGGAGGCCGGATGGACGTACCGCCGAATTGCTCAACACGTGGGGCGTGAGGTCTCCACAGTACATCGATGTTGTCGCCAGTGGTCGGCGGAAGGTGCATGTGCCCGTCGACCTGGGACCGGACCGCAGCGACGCACGGATGCACGCCAAGACCGTAGGATCCTACGCAGTGCCGTAGGGGACCGCACCGCTACTTCCCAGCAAATTAGGGACAGTGTTGCTCCTGGGGTATCGGCGAGGACCATTCGCAACCGTCTCCATGAAGCTGGACTACGGTCCCGCACACCGTTAGGCCGTCTTCCGCTGACGCCCCAACATCGTGCAGCCCGCCTCCAGTGGTGTCGCGACAGGCGTGAATAGAGGGACGAATGGAGACGTGTCGTCTTCAGCGATGAGAGTCGCTTCTGCCTTGGTGCCAATGATGGTCGTATGCGTGTTTGGCGCCGTGCAGGTGAGCGCCACAATCAGGACTGCATACGACCGAGGCACACAGGGCCAACACCCGGCATCATGGTGTGGGGAGCGATCTCCTACACTGGCCGTACACCACTGGTGATCGTCGAGGGGACACTGAATAGTGCACGGTACATCCAAACCGTCATCGAACCCATCGTTCTACCATTCCTAGACCGGCAAGGGAACTTGCTGTTCCAACAGGAAAATGCGCGTCCGCATGTATCCCGTGCCACCCAACGTGCTCTAGAAGGTGTAAGTCAACTACCCTGGCCAGCAAGATCTCCGGATCTGTCCCCCATTGAGCATGTTTGGGACTGGATGAAGCGTCGTCTCACGCGGTCTGCACGTCCAGCACGAACGCTGGTCCAACTGAGGCGCCAGGTGGAAATGGCATGGCAAGCCGTTCCACAGGACTACATCCAGCATCTCTACGATCGTCTCCATGGGAGAATAGCAGCCTGCACTGCTGCGAAAGGTGGATATACACTGTACTAGTGCCGACATTGTGCATGCTCTGTTGCCTGTGTCTATGTGCCTGTGGTTCTGTCAGTGTGATCATGTGATGTATCTGACCCCAGGAATGTGTCAATAAAGTTTCCCCTTCCTGGGACAATGAATTCACGGTGTTCTTATTTCAATTTCCAGGAGTGTATATATATATATATATATATATATATATATATATATATATATATATATATATATATATGCAGTGCTCTAAAAATCGAGTACATTTGTGTGGAAGAACATTAGGTTTGGAGAAGAAAGAAATGAATCGCGAGTAATAATTAAAATTTAATACTGCTTAATAGTAGTAATGCAAAACGTGAGAACTATTTACAATCCTGACAAACAGCTTTCTAAAAAATACCAGATTGTTACGTTGTATACTGAGTTTGCTTTAAAACAAAGTGAGACGTATTTGGGATAAATGAGACTTCTATCAGAGGCGCAAAAGATAGAATATAACCTATTTAGTGCTGGAAAAACACCTAAAAACAAAAAGAACAACATGTAAAAGAAATGAGAAAACTGGATTCATACGATGATAGCTAGTAGCGTATTACGAGACAATTTAGGTTACAGCCATCAAAGGCCCTTCCATCTGAAACAGTCGTGTGCTATCAATCGTTCTTAGACTGACAAAAAGAGTGGAGAATTCAAGAGAATGTATCACTCCAATTCGTACTAAAACTATGAAAAAAATCGATTTTTGATGGTCTTAATTTTATGCGTAAAGACAGTAAATTCCGGGGAAATTTCTCTTTCCATTATCAACAGTTACTCTTTTGTGCATTCGGGAAGCAACCCTTTAAAATAACCGTTACCAAGCCAGCTACTCTACCAGGAGATGCGCGATAGCATATTTCAGGTCTGGAAATGATCTGCTTTTGCCGAAAATGAAAACATCAATTAAATGTGTCATATCGAATGTATGGCATAAGTTATCAGTTTTCAGTAATGCGGCCCTTTTAAAATATAAGATTTCTTTCTTTTGTCATTCTTCTGACCGCCACGAATTCTTCTCCAGCGCCTACCTCTTCACCTCAGAATAGCACTTGCACTCTACGTCTTCAATTATGTGTTTGATGTATTCCAAACTCTGTCTTCTTATTTCTCGTACATCTTAACCCTCTACAGCTTCCTCTAGTATCTCAGATTCCCTGATGTTATAATAGATGTCATAACATCCTGTCCCTTTTTCTTGTCAGTTTTTTCGATACGTTCCTTTCTCCGATTAGCCTCGCTAAAGAGCTATTATTTTTATTGTTATGATCTTGAAACCTTATTTTAAACATTCTTCCTGTTTGTCCCACATGCTTCATTTCACAATTCTGACAATTTGTTTTGTGAGCTCCACTTTCCTCACTTTCCTCATTCAGTTCTACCCTGTGCCAGTCTTATGCTTCAGTCTGTGCTCCAATTTGTCGCCCGCCCTTAATGTAATTATAACCCATTTTTTGTTAAATAACGTCGCCAATTTGTATGATTCCCCAAGATGGCACGACTCTATATTTCTGTGGTTTTTCTCGTTTTGTTGATATTTATGCCCTACTGCTGCATCAATCCTATGTATTAAATCCGCATCAAAACGATTTTCAACCGATATTTTCCTAAGTGTTTTCGTTTCTCCATCCTTGTAGTGGTAAATGTAGCATTCTCAGTATTGATCATCAGGCAGTTGTACGATGGCTTCACAATAGATGACGAACAAATCCTTGTTTGTAACTACTCATAAGCATAAAGCTTTCTTCTATCCAAGTAACTGCCCATCTCAGAAACGAATGAAGTTCAATTAGCAGACACCTGGCTGTATGTCTATATTATGCTTTAAATCTGTTTAAATTGCCATTAAAGTCTACATGTTGTAGACAGTTGCATGATATAATAAGGGGCTATCGAATGTTTGCGTTTGAAGAGCACACTAGCCCCTCGCTTACATGGCAGTGCTTATACACCCACATCGTAGTCACGCTTGGTTGCATATACGATGCAACAACGCCCTCAAACGGAAACTTTTTCACCGCCCGTTATAATTTTGCGCCAACGACTCAATCCAATTCTTTTATAGTCCAAGGCGTTCTAATACATCGTTTATTGCCCTTTGTAGCTTTAATCACAGTCCGTAAGTGTTCTGCGCCAGATTTTAGGGGGTATAACTGCTCGTTAGCATAAAGCTTTGTTCTAACCAAGTAATTACCCATTGTCTGTGAAACACTGTAATATACCATTAACACTTTGCAATGGAATACCTGCTTTAGTGATTATCACTGAAAATTATCGCTAACCGTTGCAATATGTTTGCTGCTGGTAGGAGACCGAAAACGGTCAATTCGCGACAAGGATCCCGTGTAGTGATCACTGATAACGGTTTATACATTAGGCGAGAATTATTCTTTCCTCTCTGAACGACGGTACGTAGTTGGATCGTTTCTTCCAATGTCTGCTATTATATGAAGAATACCGTCATGAAATAAAATATTTTCTGTAAATATCTGCTGGTTGCTGCTAAACTTCTATTATTATTGAAGAATCAAGTCTGTCAAGATCGCTAGCAATTCTTTTTATTACTATGAATGATTCCTGCAGATCTACGCTGTGACTATCGGATCTTGTAACATTACTAGATGTAGATGCAATAAAAAGTGGCAGGGAACATCAGCATGTCACAAATAAAATAACACACAGTCAAAACATATATGTTATGCAGATGTGCCAGCATGCACTCATCGTGATTTCTTCGTACACTACTGGCCATTAAAATTGCTGCACCACGAAGATGACGTGCTACAAGCGCGAAATTTAACCGACAGGAAGAAGATGCTGTGATATGCAAATGATTAGATTTTCAGAGCATTGACACAAGGTTGGTGCCGGTGGTGACACCTACAACTTGCTGACATTAGGAAAGTTTCCAAGCGATTTCTCCTACACAAACAGCAGTTGACCGTTGCCTGGTGAAACGATGTTGTGATGCGTACCATCACGTTTCCGCCTTTGATAAAGGTCGGACTGTAGCCTATCGCGATTGCGGTTTATCGCATCGCGACATTGCTGCTCACGTTCGTCGAGATCCAATGACTGTTAGCAGAATATGGAATCAGTGGGTTCAGGAAGGTAATACGGAACGCCGTGCTGGATCTCAATGGCCTCGTATCACTAGCAGTCGAGATGACAGGCATCTTATCCGCATGGCTGTAACGGATCGTGCAGCCACGTCTCGATCCCTGAGTCAACAGATGGGGACGTTTGCAAGACAACAACCATCTGCACGAACAGTTCGACGACGTTTGCAGCACCATGGACTATCAGCTCGGAGACCATGGCTGCAGTTACCCTTGACGCTGCATCACAGACAGGAACGCCTGCGATGGTGTACTCAACGACGAACCTAAGTGCACGAATGGCAAAATGTCATTTTTTTCGGATGAATCCAGGTTTTGTTTACAGCATCATAATGGTCGTATCCGTGTTTGGTGACAGCGCGGTGAACCCACATTGGAAGCTTCTATTTGTCATCGCCATACTGGCGGATCACCCGACGTGATGGTATGGGGTGCCATTGGTTACACGCCTCGGTCACCTCTTGTTCGCATTGACAGCACTTCGAGCAGTGGACGTTACATTTCAGATGTGTAACGACCCGTGGCTCTACCCTTCATTTGATCCCTGCGAAACCCTACATTTCAGCAGGGTAATGCACGACCGCATGTAGCAGGTCCTGTGCAGGCCTTTCTGGATAGAGAAAATGTTCGACTGCTGCCCTGGCCAGCACATTCTCCAGGTCTCTCACCAATTGAAAACGTCTGGTCAATGGTGGCCGAGCAACTGGCTCGTCACAATACGCCAGTCACTACTCTTGATGAACTGTGGTATCGTGTTGAAGCTGCATGGGCAGCTGTACCTGTGCACGCCATCCAAGCTCTGTTTGACTCAATGCCCAGGCATATCAAGGCCATTATTACGGCCTTAGGTAGTTATTCTGGGTAATGATTCCTCAGGATCTATGCACCCAAATTGCGTGAAAATGTAATTACATGTCACTTCTAGTATAATATATTTGTGCAATGAATACCCGTTTATCATCTGCATTTCTTCTTGGTGTAGCAATTTTAATGGGCGGTAGTGTGTTTTAATACTCTATGTATGTGTTATATGTTACAAGCTATTTACATACGCTTTCTGCGTGGTGGCTGTTACATGTGATTAATATAGTCAGAAGGAACTACGAAAAAAAGTTGGCTAATGACTATTTATGTTTTAAATACCGGAGACGATGACTAAAAATTTATCCAAATCCGTTTAAGCTACTAGGAAAATTATGTATTTTTTAATCTAAGGCAGTATTTACCATTCGCTCCTCCCTTTCACTTTCATGATGCTCTTTCAAATAACTATGGGCAGAAAGCTGCAAGCCAATGTTAATTGACAGCCAATTCAGATGCGTAATATGCAGTAAAAGCCTCAGTCGTAAACAAGAGAAACGAGACGTCGTGGAAGAGCACGAATGGTTGTCCACGCAGGTTAACAAACTTAAAAATTTCCTTCCTTCATAGTGTTCATACTGCTGATTCTATATTTTTTAACAAAGATGGTATGTATCATTTAACCTGTGGACCACGTCAATGGGGATATACCGAATATACAGAAATTTAACAGTGATCTAGCACGGCTGAGCATCCCGGAATTGTAACAATGACCTTGCATGAGTGACCTCCCCAGATCCTTTGCTCTTCCACTCATAAAGGAAAAACCTCATGCAGTACTTATTGCAAGTTCACCTTACCATGTCCGGTTTTGTGGTTCAAAATGGTTCAAATGGCTCTGAGCACTATGGGACTTAACTTCTGAGGTCATCAGTCCCCTAGAACTTAGAACTACTTAAACCTAACTAACCTAAGGACATCACACACGTCCATGCCCGAGGCAGGATTCGAACCTGCGACCGTAGCGGTCCAGACTGCAGCGCCTAGAACCGCTCGGCCACTCCGGCCGGCCCGGTTTTGTGGTATCAACGTTCGATACCACACTTGTTAGGGGTTGCCGTTATCGACCGCGGTCCGTATTAGTATCGTTGGACCAGCGAGTCGAGGCCAGCACAGCTACCGCCGCTCCGCGGCCTGTATCAACTTTCTAGCGAGCTCTCGTCCACTCTTGCTCGGGACGTCACGTAGTAAAGTAGCATAGCCTTCAGCTGATAGGAAGCAACCTCTAACAAGGCGCTTAGTAACTTATAGCCTACGTGAGGCCTCAGTAGCTATCTGTTTATAGTTATATGTATGCAGCCAAGAAGAATCCTGTACAACCAGTTAAGTACAATATATATTATTTCTCACCAACGACATCTAATTATTTTAGTCGTTGCAGATCCAGACCACGCAGCCAGAACCTAATCGAAGTTTCTGACAAACCTGCTGTGATTTATATGTTTATGTTCAGCATTGGCCACTAGTCAACATTGGCGACGACTCGTTCGTCGACATCATAACAGGTTTAACACATTGACTGTCACGAAGCCGCCGGCAGAAACAGCAGAGGTTCACGCCCGACGCTGTGTGCCCGCCCGCGACTACATGCTCCACTCTGTTTAGCATCGTATCCAGAGCAGTACTACGCGTTCATTTGTATTTCTTGATTGAGTTGACACCGGTGTACAGGAAATATTATTTCAACGCTCTGAATTTTGTTTTTTTTTAGCAACTTTACACACCGCAGAAAGATAACGCTCTGAATTTTGTTTTTCTTAGCAATTTTACACACCGCAGAAAGACAAACGTGTTAAGAGCCAAGAGACACAAGAGGCCACTTGAGGCGGCAAGCTGAGAAGGGCCACCAGAGGAGTCCAAGTGCAAAATTTGCGTACAGGGCGTATCTCAATTAGTAGCGAAATCTGAAGGGTGGAGGTACACGATGATAGAGTAATAAGCTTTTCAGTAACATGGGTCTGCAAACGACCCATCTGCCAAATAACTGCGGGTGTGTGCTTACTAGCCGCCATTGCTTTCAGTATCAAATACTTTCCTCGTTACCATAAATGAAATGAAAATGTAAACTTTACCATTAAGTCCCCATCTAGTTAGCCTCAGATTTCACCTAGAGCCTACCTTGACAAGAAACAGAATTGTGTTTAACCGGTTAGGTATTACAGTTTACAGTTTACCTGTTACAGGACGTGTTCCACGTGTCATAGCTACATATAGATGCAACACTCCGTTCGTCTCTGTATTGAGTCATGAATTCTTTGAAACAGCTCCGGATCATTTCGTAAATTCCAAGAGCTCCCCCACCTGCGTTGTTCGATGCGGTGCGCATTGTCATCGATAAATATGAAATCAGGGCCGAATGAGCTCCTGAAAAGATGCGCATGTGGAAGCAGCATAGTGTCACAGTAATGTTGACCGGTGAATGTAATATGTTCAAAGATTTGGAGGTCAGTACGCCGATGTAACTTTATGCCTCTACACACCATAACAACACGAGCATCAAAGTTATCGTTTTCAAAAATGGCTCTGAGCACTATGGGACTTAACTTCTGAGGTCATCAGTCCCCTAGAACTTAGAACTACTTAAACTTAACTAACCTAAGGACATCACACACATCCATGCCAGAGGCAGGATTCGAACCTGCGACCGTAGCGGTCGCGCGGTTCCAGACTGAAGCTCCTAGAACTGCTCGGAAACCCCAGCTAGCGGCTATCGTTTTTCACAATGCTCCTGGGTGCATTACATATTCCCATCTCATATGAGGGTTCGTCCAGAATCACTAATCAGACTAAACCTGCTCCCATCCGAGAATAGCACACAATCCCTCTCTTTGCTGCTCCAATCCCTATGCTCTCGGCACCAACCCAAACGGTGCTGCAGATGCGCGACTGTCAACGGAACAAGTTTTACAGAGCAGCATATCTCGTGTAACTCACAGCTTGGTGCAAATATTTTCATCTGACACCTTTTCAGCGACGGTGTATCAGTTTCAATTGGTAGTGCAATCAGAAACTCAGGTCAGGTTCACTGTTTGAAAAGCATGAGCGCTACAATTCCACTATGGAATGGAAATATTGTATATATCAAATCAGTAAAAAAGATGGGTAAGAGGCAGGAGGAATGGCCACTAATGTCCGGGGAAGGAGGTGGGAGACGTATATGTTGTGGCACTTGTGTGAAAAACTGTTTTTCTGTTTTCGAATTTTTCTTTCTTTTCTTTTCCTTTGTATGAGTACGCGTGAGCTTACCTTTGCTGTCGCTGGAAAAACTGACAGCAGGTGACACAACCTGTACAACTGTGCTCGTTACCGTATAGAGAACGAAGAGCGATTAGACGTTGACTATGATAGTTCCAGAAGGACGAGGATGAGATTGTGGAGCCTTCTAACCTGGAGACACGACGTGCCAGGGTTCGCGATGTAACGTTCTTTTACAATAAGTAAAAGCTTTATGATTACTTTGATTGAATGCCTGAACTGTGGAGTGGATACAAAAATCGAATTACCGTGTAACGTGTTGTAACTGCAAGGTGATGTACTTACACTGTGTTATTGTTAACAAAACTTTACACCAATCGATTGAGCAATGCAACTCCAAATATCAATAAAGACAGTCACTGCAAAGTACATTCAGCCTCTTAAGCACTGAATCATCTGCTCCTGTTCAAAAATGATAACTTTGGTCCCTGTGCATACAAATAAATTAAATTGTCTTACTTCTAAAGCAGTAACAAAGTAACGCGATGTATTCTGGTCTCTCATGAAAAACAAAAATATGCTAGCTACAGGTTGAGCAGTGTGCAATGGTGCCCATAATATTTGAAATGCACATGAAATTCTTTTGGCTAATAAACGAGAACATTTAAGACATTCCAACTTCTTTAAAGGGTATATGACCTGGAAAGGGAGGCCGTACTGATTATGGTGAATTACTACTAACGCTGAGTTTTTGTAACAAAATTATATTGCGAGTTAAGTCTGGCTTTTCAGATACATCTGGCAGTTGAATTTACATTACTCACAATTTATTCACAAACAATGAGATTTAAACAGCAAGTATTATCTAACATCACTAAACCAGTATAAATGAATATCATCAAATAACATATAGCTCTGTTAACAAATCTTATAAGCATTTCTAAAATGGAATATCTAACTAGCCTTTTTATCAAAACAGTTTATGTACATTCTGGAGTTACTCAACAATTACAAATTATCAGCCAACGCATCTATACTAACCCACTGGTAAGACAAAAATCATAATTATTTAATATCTTTACCTTGGTTGTATGAAGACTTCTGCGTCCATGTTCGCCAGTATTGACATACCAACATTAATCTAACACTTAGTGGCTTCACAGAGCACACCACAAAAACTGCCTACTCCATCGTCTTTCCCTCACAGACAGCTACCTACAACTGAGCGCCAAGCGCTCTCTTACTCCAACACTGTAACAATCTCAGACCAGAAGCAGTATCTGTGACTCTGCGGTCGCACACAGTCAGCGATCCGCATTATCGAGCTATCAGAGACATTCATCGTTTACTGTGTACTAGTTCAATTTTAATTTATATTGATAATATTGTCATTTGGGTGCCACATACAAGTGTACCCCAGTAGACTCCTTTCAGGGAGAAAAAAAGTGTTCAAAACCCTGGATATGGTGGTTTAACTTTTGTTATCATAAATTACTTCAAGTGAATACCAGAGTCATTGATTTGATGGAGCGGAAGCTAATTAATTCTCTCAGCCATTTGTGTCTAGCAAGGGCTCCGTCGTTTTGCTGAGACTAACTACAACCTCCATTTCTTCACAATTATTTGGTTTATGAATGTATATTCAGTTGGGTGTTTGTTATTCAGCAAACTTGATGACAGTTGAAAACTATGTACAGCATCGGGTTCGAGTCCCACCCAAGCAAACGCAATGTTTCATGTTACTTCAGGCACGTCACAGACGTAGTGTCGTAGACGCAGTGAGGTGTGCTGTCAAGAAATATAAATACTTGCACAACCGATAATTCCAGATGGAAATCAGAAGAACAAGGACATCGGGACGGCAACTGAGAGACCTCTAATCTGTCGGTGAAAGAAAACGAATCTAGTGCGCCCGAAAATTAACATAGTACGTCAATGCTTTTTTGAACCTGCAAATTAATTTAAAAGATTTTTATCTGTGTTATTTTGAAAAATAGCCTGTAACGGACAGTATTCATTATGTTGTACGGACAAGGCCTGATATTGATCGATGGTATTAGCCGCGGCAGGCTGTAGCTTGTTTCTCGTCGCAGGGACCAATTATCAATATTGACCCAGCACTGTGAGGACAACTGGTGAGCTATCGAGCTAATTAGCAACAGCAACTGACGTTTGTGTATCAGAGCGTAGCACGAGCTGAAACGACGCGGTGAAACCGGCTAAAATAAACTTTATGAAACGACAGACCTGTTCTCTCTCTCTCTAGAACGATAATTATAATGATTAAAATGAATATGTCCACGTTTATTTTCAGTTGTCTTCAGCGTGCACTCCGGATCGACGTCTGCGTAGGCGCTTTTGAGTGCAAGTGGGTTGTCACTGCGTACCACTCTTCCTGTTTCTGTGGATTAGAAGTACCTTTCATTAAATTTAATTCGAGTAGAATCCCCTAAGCAATTTATATCTGTCATCGATTCCACCATCCTCGTTACTTCTACAATTGTAGGTCTACAGAAACTCTGACACAGATTAATTGAGTTTCAATATCATTCTCTAATCTAAGTTTTCCGCCAGTGTGCAGAGATTTTAGGGGGACAGTGCAAAAAGGTCTTGGGCAGCCAACGAAAGACGGAAAATTACTATCGCTCGGCTGCATTAACTTTTGGTCTTAGTATTCTCTCGGATCAACGCACCTGGACCAGCGTTTTTACACCAAGTAACTTCCATCCCTGAAGTGCTAATCTGGAAGGCCTGCGAAACAGCAGTCTACAGTTTTCTAGTTAGCAATTTGTTTGGTTTTGGCACTAGATGGAGGTCATGTGGTGAATTTTTAAACAGTTTGTACATCAAGTTCCCTATTTTTAAATTGTCAAAACGCCCTTCACCTTTTCGGACAGGGGCACGAAGAAACGTTTATTTTTAGCAGTTCATACGTAAGAGGAGCTTTCAATAAGTAATGAGACACATTTTTTTCCTCGGACTATTTCGTTGAAACAATGCTGTATTTTTTATGGATCGTCGTGGAATACTCATTCTTCAGCTCCTATAGTTCCACGAAGTCCTGATAGGTGGCGGCGCTAAACGCAGCCTCCGAGGCCAAAGAGAAAGACAGGCGGCGGCGGGTACGTACGGAGGTAGTCCTGCGCTCGCTCACTCGCTCGAATCAGCAGACAAAACTACGTTTCTACACCTGTTAACTAGCAACTAGGCGTGTCCGTACAAACGAAAACTGAATCTTCTACTGGAATCCGCTATTATGGAATCTTACTGTTATTATTCCTATATTGATGGGAAGTCCATGGGCCTACTTGAAATTTGTTACTGCTGTACGGGGGTACAATAAAATAAAATCATGCTAAAATGATTATCAGTTGCATAAGGCACCACTTCCAGCATGTAATAATTCCTGTTAAGCAGATGAGACTAAATGCTATAAACAAGCCGTTATACCATTTGCATCGAGTATTGATCTTAAATTAAATTTTGCTGTAGTACTGTTTATCAGTAAGACTTCATAATAGCAGATTGCAGTGGAAGATGCAATTATTTTAGTACTTACGCACCCAGCTGCGAGTTAACAGGTTTAGAAACGCATTTTGTCTGCTGAGCTGAGCGAGTGAGCGAGTTCAGGACTACCTTCGTGACGTACGCGCCGCGGCCTGTCTTTCTCCTGGCCTTGCGCAGCCTCGAAGTGACGTCTGTAACGGAGGTGCGTTCTGGGCAGACATCTGTCATTGAGTTTCTTTTGGTGGAAAACCAGACCTTCGTAGATATTCATAGGTGCCTGCAGAATGTCGATGAAGACCTAGCAGAGAACAAAAGCACGGCGAGTCGTTGGGGCATCATCGCAAAAAGGTGGGCAGACCTGTGCAATATCCCACGTGCCGGCCGGCTGCACACAGCTACGACTCCTGCAATGTTGGAACATGCGGGCACTCTCATTCGACGTGACTGACGGATCACAATCAAACACCTCTCTGCTCAACTGGATATCTCTTTTGGCAGTACTGACTCACTCGTCCATGAGTTGGGGTACTCAAAGGTGTCTGCTCACTGGGTTTCTCGCCGCCCAATAGAAGGCCATAAAGAGTAACAAAGGACCATCTGTGCACTCCGCGGAAATCAGTACGTGGATAATGGGGAGTTTACTGATACAAGAAGAAGTTATCTCCGACGCCGACAAGTTGAGTGATGCCATGCCCAGTAAAGTGGCATATGGCCGTCTCCTTGGACTGTGATTATGTTGAAAAATAGGGTTTTGCAGCCAAAAGAGTGTGGAATAATATGGTGTAGTGGAATCCCAAATAAAAAGAAACTGCTATCAGAAAAAAAAGTGTTGCATTACGTACTGAACGCCCCTTGTATCTCCACGTCATGTCTTACCTCTCAAGATCAAAGATATTGCCACATTATTCCAACGAGATAGATAATAGTTTTTCGTATATGGCTTGTACGTGTATGGGGAATACGTGCATCATTTTGTGGTGTACTACTTGGATGAGACCTGCTGCATTCATTTATCACCTATTCCATTATGTACACGATGTTATTTTGCAATCATTGCTAGAACACTCCAAGACGAGCAGTGATATTTTTGACGCATGTCGTAGCTGTTAAAAAGCTTTTCAATCCAAATTACAGGGTGTCCAGAAAAGGGCTCCCTGATTTCAAAATTAAATATCTCGAAAACAAACATCGATAGAGGAATGCAGTAAACGGTATGTTTATTGTGAAAGCTGTAAGAAGTTTATACAGCAGTTTCAAATAATAGTTACGAAAGCTGCTAACAGATGGCGCTATACGCTGTACAGCTCAGCCGGCCGCGGTGGTCTAGCGGTTCTAGGCGCTCAGTCCGGAGCCGCGCGACTGCTACGGTCGCAGGTTCGAGTCCTGCCTCGGGCATGGATGTTTGTGATGTCCTTACGTTGGTTGGGTTTAAGTAGTTCTAAGTTCTAGGGGACTGATGACCACAGATGTTAAGTCCCATAGTGCTCAGAGCCATTTGAACCATTTTTTGTACAGCTCATATCGGCATACATTAGTGAAATAATCGTATGAAAACAATCTTTGCAAACAATCACATCACAATGTTTTCAAAATGTTCACCATTCGCACTACAGAGGTGGCGCAAACGAAGAATGAAATTCGCCATCACGTTTCGTAGTGTCTCAACCGAAATGAATTCACATGCCACAGAGATCGCCGATTCAAGCTCGTCCAGCGTGGCGGGATGCTTCGGGTAGACCAAGCCTTTCACTGTGCCCCACAAAAATAAGTCACAGGGAGTCAAATACGGTGAATATGGAGGCCAATCCATGCCTGCACCAATAAATTTGGGATATTCCAAAGCAATGACTCGATTTCCGAAGTATTCCTCACGAAAGCGAAACACTTGTTCGGTCCGATGTGGTCGGGCTCCATCTTGCATAAACCATTCAGTACCTGATCGATCCTCTAACGCTTGCTGTGTGGCGACAAATTGTTCCAAAATTGCAACGTAACGTGCACCAGTGACCGTTTCTCGAATGAAAAAAGGGCCAATAGTGCCTCTGCTGCATACTGCAGCCCACACAGTAACTTCAGGAGAATACAGGGGTTTCACTTCACACCAATGTGGCTTTTCGGAACCCCAAAATCGCCAGTTCTGCTTATTCACGTATCCATTTAAGTGGAAGTGTGCTTCATCTGTAAACCAGATGCAACCAACATCAAATCCTTCACTATCAATCATTGTGAGCATCTGATTAGCAAAGGCAACCCTTTGTTGCACAGCTCGTACGCATTACTGGTGCGTTTGAATGTTGAATGGAAACATGTGTAGGCTCTTTCTCAGTATTTTCTGCATGCTGGAACGCTTCAATCCAGTCTCAGATGCAATTATACGGACGGATGACATTGGATTTCGCTGAGTAATTCCAGAAACTGTGGCGATATTTTCAGGCGTAACTGCGGTTTGCTTGCGGCCAACATGCCCCACTAGATCATCAGTTACGCTGCCTGTTGGTTGAAATTTTGCGAAGAGCGTACGAATGGTTTTCGCATCGGGTCCTTTTGCAACGTTAAATCGTGCTTGAAAACTTCGCCTTGTTACCGTAGGACTCTCTTCTAACCTGTGGTACTCTAGCACCAGAAAGACGCGTTGTTTAATGGAGTACATGGTTTTAATCACTTCCTTCAGTATGCTCACCTCCTTTCACGTTTCAATAGTGGAACTGCTCGCTCTGGGCTTCGGATCACTATTTATACTAGGCATTACGTATGGCGATTTCAGCGCCATCTGTTAGCAGCTTTTGTAACTATTATTTCAAACTGCTGTATAAACTTCTTACAGCTTTCACAATAAACATACGGTTTACTGAATTCCTCTATCGATCTTTGTTTTCGAGATATTTAATTTTGAAATCAGGGAGTCCTTTTCTGGACACCCTGTAGAAGCCATTCAGAGTTGACGTCTCTTATTATTGTACCCTCTATTTTAAACGAATTCTGAAAACACGAAGTTACGTAATGCTTGTTACAGAACGTCTTGATACAGGCAAGCATACTACTGGCAGTTAAAACTATAAAACCAGGACGGATAGCACACAACGAAATTTTAATTGATAGCTGAAGACAGAAACCTGTGCAAAGTTAAATGTCTTGTTGTACGTGTACGGAATAGGAGGTAGAATATATTATTAAGTTTGTAGGTGATTTGTGGTGAAAACGATGTGAAATTTAGAACACAGAACTGCTACCACTGGCAGAAAGTACTACTGTACACTATGTGATCAAAAGTATCCGGACACCCCCAAAAACATATGTTTTTCATATTAGGTGCATTGTGCTGCCAACTGCTGCCAGGTAGGCCATATCAGCGACCTCAGTAGTCATTAGACATCGTGAGAGACCAGAATGGGGCGTTCCGCGTAACTCTCGGACTTCGAACGTAGTCAGGTCATTGGGTGTCACTTGTGTCATTCGGCTGTGCGCGAGATTTCCACACTCCTAAACATCCCTAGGTCCACTGTTCCCGATGTGATAGAGAAGTGGAAACGTGAAGGCATACGTGCAGCACAAACGCGTACAGGCCTCTGTTGACTGACAGAGACCACAGACACTTGAAGAGTATCGTAATGTGCAATAGGCAGACATCTATCGACACCATCACACAGGAATTCCAAACTACATCAGGATCCACTGACATAGGCAGACATCTATCGACACCATCACACAGGAATTCCAAACTACATCAGGATCCACTGACATAGACAGACATCTATCGACATCATCACACAGGAATTCCAAACTACATCAGGATCCACTGACATAGGCAGACATCTATTGACACCATCACACAGGAATTCCAAACTACATCAGGATCCACTGACATAGGCAGACATCTATCGACACCATCACACAGGAATTCCAAACTACATCAGGATCCACTGCCTGTACTATGACAAGCGAGAGATGAGAAAACTTGGATTTCACGGTCGAGCGGCTGCTCACAAGTCACACATCACGCTGGTAAATACCTTGCCTTGCTTGGTGTAAGGAGCGTAAACATTGGACGATTGAACAGCGGAAAAACGTTGTGTGTAGTGACGAATCACGGTACACATTGTGGCGATCCGACGGCAGGGTGTTGCTATGGCGAATGTGATCTGCCAGCGTGTGTAGTGCCACCAATAAAATTCGGAGGCGGTGGTGTTATGGTGTTGTGTTTTTCATGGAGGGGACTTGCACCCCTTGTTGTCCTGCGTGGCACTGTCACAGCAGAGTCCTACATTGACAATTTAAGCACCTTCTTGCTTCCCACTGTTGAAGAGCAATTCGGGGATGGCGATTGTATCTTTCAACACGATCGAGCACCTGTTCATAATTCACGGCCTGTGGCGGAGTAGTTACACGACAACAACATCCATGTAATGGACTGGCCTGCACAGAGTCCTGACCTGAATCCTACAGAACACCTTTGGGATGTTTTGGAACGCCGACTTCGTGTGAGGCCTCACCGCCCGACATCGATACCTCTCCTCAGTGCAGCACTCCGTGAAGAATGGGCTACCATTCTCCAAGAAACTTCCCAGCACCTGATTGAACGTATGCCTGCGAGAGTGGAAGCTGTTATCAAGGCTAAGAGTGGGCCAACACCATATTGCATTCCAGCATTACCGACGGAGGGCGCCACGAACTAGTAAGTCATTTTCAGCCAGGTGTCCGGATACATTTGATCACATAGTGTGCATAGTCCGACTGGATATCGATTCAAGTTTCAATTACAGGCGATGGTATGTCACTCGATGTTGCTTCAAGTCTGTTAGCAGAGTTCATCAAACGAAACGGCTGGCGAATATGTGGCCGGCAACGCATACAAGATGTCCTCAGTAGGTAATAGATTCGGAGAACACGCTGGCCTGAACGGCAGTCGAGCACCGTCATATGGATGTAGACCAGGACAGCACAAGAAAATGAAGTCTCGAGTTATCGTGTTGAAAGATAACGTTGCGCGGACTTCGGAGATAGAACTTCCGACCTTAAATGGACCAGAGGTGATAGTCTTGCTTACGCACAGACAATCCAGACCGCACACATGATGCTCGTCTCGCATGACGATGATGAGAACAGCCTTACAACGTTCCTCGAAGCGTTCACACAGGGATACGCCCGTGTTGATGCCGTGCTCAGAACCGTATTCAGCGACATCGTCGGGCACGCCACTGTCGGCGCGGCTCTCACTGCTGCCGCATCAAGTAATGCAGCAGAAATGGTCGCCCTGTTGACAGTCCGTAGCGCTCCATACATCGTCGCACTACCCGCATGTATACTTGTCCTACATCAGGATCCACTGCCTGTACTATGACAAGCGAGAGATGAGAAAACTTGGATTTCACGGTTAAATGGGACTTAACTGCTAAGGTCATCAGTCCCTAGGCTTACACATTACTTAACCTAAATTATCCTAAGGACAAACACACACACCCATGCCCGAGGGAGGACTCGAACCTCCGCCGGGACCAGCCGCACAGTCCATGACTGCAGCGCCTTAGACCGCTAGGCTAATCCCGCGCGGTTCTCTTACTGCAGACAAGCCCATTTCCTGTCTCAAGATGCATGACATAGTTATAGGATGCTGCAACACCGACAAAATGTCTATCCTATCGGAAACTCGCCTCCTGACACCTTTTATATCCAGCATGGCGTCGACTATCGCCGTGCTGCAGCCATCGATTCCATGTACACATAAGAGTAGTGCACTGGGACCAACACAAGCAGTAATATCGCCAGAACGATAAAGCACAGTCACGACAAATCATGAAACTGCCACTTCCCAACATTCGCAAGTTATCGCAGACTTTGGTCCTTACATGCCTTGGATTAGTAATCAAAACTTCCTCGGTCCCGGGTTCTAAGCCCACCGCGTCTTAAATTTGCATTATAAACATGGCGGCCGAAGACTTACGACATAAGAAGTCACTCTCATTCTGCAAACGGCCTTATCAAAGAGGGTGAAGGTGTGGACAGGGGTTCAGGGGATTTTCTCGTCCTTGGGATGAGAAACTGCCCCTAAAGGAGGAAGAATCAGCAATGATCAACGGCATGAAGATGCAAAAGGCAACGGAAACCACTGCATTAAAGACACATAATATTTTTCCACAGGACATGTGGCCTGTAATTGAAAAAGTCTCATGAAGAACTCTCCATGGGCAAAATATTTCAGAATAGTCCCTCATTCGGATCTCCGGGAGGGGGCTGCCGAAGGGGAGGTGACCATGAGAAAAAGATTGAATAACCAACGAAAGGATAACGGTCTACGAGTCGGGGCGTGGACGTTAGAACCTTGTACGTGGTGGGGAAGCTAGAAAAACTGAAAAGGGAAATGCAAAGGCCGACAGGTGTGACCGAGCGGTTCTAGGCGCTTCAGTCTGGAATTGCGCGACCGCTACGGTCACAGGTTCGAATCCTGTCTCGGGCATGGATGTGTGTGATGTCATTAGGTTAGTTAGGTTTTTTTAGTTCCATGTTCTAGTGGACTCAGATGTTGAGTCCCATAGTGCTCAGAGTCATTTGAACCATTGTTTGAAATGCAAAGGCTCAGTCTAGCTACAGTAGGGGTCAGTGAAGTGAAATGGAAAGAAGAGAAGGATTTCTGGTCAGATGAGTATAGAGTAATGTCAACAGCAGCAGAAAATTATATAACGCCAGTAGAATTCGTTATGAATGGGAAGGGGGGGGGGGGGCAGAGAATGTGTTACTGCGAGCAGTTAAGTGATAGGTTTGTTCTTATCAGAGTCGAAAGCAAACCAACACCGACAACGATATTTTAGGTATACATACCTACGTCGCAAGCTGAAGGTGAAGAGATAGAGAAAGTATATGAGGATACTGAAAGGATACTATAGTACGCAAAGGGAGAAGAAAATCTAATAGTCATGGGGGACTGGAATGCAGTTGTTTGGGAGGAGTAGAAGAAAAGGCTAGAGGAGAATGTGGGCTTGGAACAAGGAATGAGAGAGGAAAATGTAATCCATAACAAAATTCAGCTGGTAATACAGAATACTCTGCTCGAAAATCACAAGAGCTGGAGGTATACTTGGAAAGGCCGGGTGATACGGGAAGATTTCTGTTAGATTACATCATGATGAGACAGAGATTCCGAAATTAGATACTAGTTTGTAAGGCATACCCACGAGCAGATATAGACTCAGATCACAATTTAGTATTGTTGAAGAATTGGCTGAAGTTTAAGAGATTAGTCAGGAAGAATCAATAGGCAAAGAAGTGGGATACGGAACTACCAAGGAATGACGAGATACGCTTGAAGTTCTCTAAGGACATAGATGCACCAATAAGGAATAGCTCAGGAGGCAGTACAGTTCAATAAGAATGGAGATCTCTAAAAAGGGCAACAACAGAAGTTGGAAAGAAAAATGTATGCTCAAAGAAGGTAACTGTAAAGAAACCATGGGTATCAAAACAAATACTTCAGTTAATGGATGAAAGAAGAAAGAACAAATACGTTAAGCGAAATTCAGGAATACGGGAAAACAAATCCCTGCATAATGAAGTAAACAGGAAGTGTAGGGAAGCTAAGACGAAATGGTTGCATGAAAAATATGAAGAAATCGAAAAAGAAGTGATTGTCGGGAGGACTGTCTCAGCATATAAGAAAGTCAAAACAATCTTTGGTGAACTTCAAAGCAAGAGTGGTTACATAAAGAGTGCAAAGGAGGAAAGAGCGGATAAATGGTAAGAGTGCACTGCAGGTCTCCACGAGGTCAAAGATTTGTCTAAGGTGTTACAAGAAGAAACAGGAGTCATTATAGAAGAGAGAGAGGATCCAGTATTAGAATCAAAATTTAAGAGAGCTTTGGAGGACTTAAGATCAAATAAGGTAGAGGAGATCGATAACATTCCATCAGAACCTCTAAAGTCATTGGGGGAAGCGGCAACGAAACGACTATTCACATTGGTGTGTAGAATGTATGTATTTGTCGGCACATCATCTGACTTTCGGAAAAATATCATAAACACGATTCCGAAGACTGCAAGAGCTGACGAGTGCGAGAATTATAGCACAAACTGACGTTGCGGTTGCGTGCGGTTCTAGGCGCTTCAGTCTGGAACCGCGTGACCGCTACGGTCGCAGAATCGAATCCTGCCTCGGGCATGGGTGTGTGTGATGTCCTTAGGTTAGTTAGGTTTCAGTAGTTCTAAGTTCTAGGGGCCTGATGGCCACAGATGTTAAGTCCCATAGTGCTCAGAGCCATTTTGACGTTGCGGTTGGTAATGGGAGCAAGACTGAAGAAAAGTCAAGACACGTTCATAGGATTTGTCGACCTGGAAAAAGTGTTCGACAATGTAAAATGGTGCAAAATGTTCGAAATTATGAGAAAAATTGGGGTAAGCTGTAGGGAGAGACGGTTAATACACAATATGTACAAGAGCCAGGAGCGAATAATAAGAGTGGACGACCAAGAAAGAAGTGCTCGGATTATGAAGGATGTAAGACAGTGATGTAGTCTTTCGCTCCTACTGTTCAATCTGTACATCGAAGAAGCAATAATGGAAATAAAAGAAAGGTTCAGGAGTGGAATTAAAATTCATGGTGAAAGGGCATTAGTGATGTGATTCGCTGATGACATTGTCATCCTGAGTGAAAGTGAAGATGAACTACACGATATGCTGAATGGAATGAACAGTCTAATGAGTACAGAATATGGATTGACAGTAAATCGAAGAAAGAGGAAAGAAATGAGACGTAGAAACCAGGATTTATGGTCATGAAGTAAATGAAGTTAAAGAATAATGCTACCTAGGCAACAAAATATCCAGTGACGGACAGAGCGAGGAGGACATCAAAAGCAAACTATCGTTGGCAAAAAGCGCATTCCAGGCCAAGAAAAGTCCACTAGTATCGTACCAAGGCGTTCATTTAAGGGAGAAATTTCTAAGAATGTACGTTTGGAGCACCGCACTGCACAGTAGTGAAACATGGACTTTGGGGAAGCCGGAACGGAAGAGAATCGAAGCAATCGGAGAGGAAAGGCATATGTGGAAAACACTGACAAGGAGAAGGGACAAGATGGTAGGACATCTGTTAAGACATCAGGGAATAACTTCCTTGATAGTAGAGGGAGCTGTAGAGGGTGAAAACTGTAGAGGAACACATCCAGCAAATAATTGAGGACGTAAGCTGCAAGTGCTACTGCGAGATGAAGAGGTTTGCGCAGGAGAGGAATTCGTGGCTGTCCACATCAAACGTGTCGGAATTCTGATGATTCAATAAATAAATAAATAAATAAAACCTAATCAATACGATCTTTTCACAAACACCAAATGGGACGGTTATCGGGAGATGTCATGTGCATGTACAGACAAACAAATTACTACAATTTCAGAAAAATTGGATGATATATTCAAGGCGAAGAGCTTCACAAATTGAGCAAGTCAGTAACGCGCTAATCCATCTCTCGCCATTATGCAAGCAGTTATTCGGCCTGGCAATGATTGATAGAGTTGTTGAATGTCCTGCCAAATGCTGTCCAATTAGAGCGTTACATCGTGAAAATTTCGAGCTGCTTGGAGGGCCCTGTCCATAATGCTTCAACTGTTTTCATTTGAGGAGCGATCCAGTGATCTTGCTGGCCAAGGAAGGCTTTGGAAAGCACGAACACGAGCAGTAGAAACTCTCGCCGTGTGCAGACAAACATTATCTTGCTGAAATGTAAGCTCAGGATTGTATGCCACGAAGGGCAAGAAACGAGATCGTAGAATATCGTCTATATAGCACAGTGCTACAAGTGTCGAGGATGTAAACAAAGGGGTCCTGTTATGAAATGAAATGACACTCAGACCATTACGCCCTATTGTCGGGACGCAAGGCGGACGACAGTCATCTTAATATCTTACTGCTGCCCGGGGCGTCTCCAGATACCACTTCGGCCTGGAACCCCATTAACGGGAGTACAACGGACTTCTGTGACAAATCTCGCTTCGAACCGAGCCCCGATTACGAGCTAAGACGTGTGTGGAGAGGTCCCATTCAGAGGTGGGCTATCCTGACATACGGCACGACCACTTGAAGTGATGATTTGGGTATCATTTCATCGACGATATTCTACGCCCCATTTTGTTGCCCGTCATGGTAAGCCTACTGGGCTCATATTTCAGTAAGATAATTCCCGCCCGCATACGGCGATAGTTTCAGCTGTTTGTCTTCGCGCTTGCCAAACACTACCTTGAATATCAAAGTCCCTGGATATCTCCTCAGCTGAGAACGTTTGGAGCATTATGGACAAGGACCTCCAACCACCTCGTGAATTTGATGACGTAACGCGCCAATTGGACATATTTACCTCAGGAGGACATCCAACGACTGTACCAATCATTGCTAAGCCGAATAGCTGGTTGAATAAGGGTCACGGGTTTATTAGTGTGTTATTGACTTGCTTAACATGTAAAGCGCTTTCACCTGAACAACTCATCGAATTTTTTTGAAACAGTGCTCATTCTTTTTCTGTACATGTGGTATCACATCTGCCGATTTACGTGCCATTCGGACAATCCCTTCGAGACGGGTCGGTTTTTTTGTCTTAGAGTGTCTAAAGATTGTAGATGGCATTCCTCCTACTCCTTTGTGCAGTTGTGCTGACATACTGATCATTAGCTTATTCAGCCAGATAGTAAACTTCAAGTGAATTGATGCTGTTTGTAACCATCTTCACAGTGCAGATGTGGAAAACAGAATTAACCTCACTTTCGCGACAATAGAGTGTCGAATGTAATGCACCAATGTTACAACGCATAGGAGAGCATGCGAGGCAGGTTATCAATAACTGCTTCCTCCTGTACTAACGTGGGTTAATGTGACCTTTCTGAAGTGAAAGTCGCTGCTGCTATTCAGGTGTCTTCGCAAGGCTGAGTGGTCCCCATTCCCTACCTCAGAGAAAGAAGGAGTCTCTAAGGATGTCTCGTATCGAACTACGGTAGTGTTGATTACATAGGTATCGAGGCAGATCCATAGAGTCAGTAGTGGCATATTTTATAAAACAAAATGGCTCAAATGGCTCTAAGCATTATGGGACTTAACATCTGAGGTCATCAGTCCCCTAGACTTAGAACTAATTAAACCTAACTAACCTAAGGACGTCACACACACCCATGTCCGAGGCGGGATTCGAATCTGCGACCGTAGGAGCCGCGTGGTTCCGGACTGAAGTGCCTAGAACTGCTCGACCACAGCGGCCGGCTTTTATAAAACAATGGAGCTAACGACCTGTTCATGAGCTGCTGGTGAAAGTGTGTGATAAAATGACAAATACCAGCACACGAAGAACGTGGAACATGTTGCTCACTATAATATTTCACTGTTACATTGAATAACAATGTAAGTAGCGACATATTCCAGCTGAAAACCGACTGCAGCTTACTTGGGTTAAAGCTCGGCGAGGAAGAAAATCCACAGCTTCTACAGATGTGCCATATCCAGCTCAGGCCACTCATTGATGATAAGATCCCATAGAACTACCACACTGTGGGAATTCTGATGGCCGCGTTCATTCGCTGTTCCAAATTTTTTCAGACATTATCCTTGGCATTGAGACCAGATAATTAAGCCAGCCTTTCGATATGCGATAGGATGCCAGTGTATTCGTCAAACCAGAAACCATACCTGTAGCCGCACAAACAAGACTGTTGTCATTTTTGAAGGCAGGACTGTCCACAGCATATACACACATCATGAAAATGTGTACAAAGGGGACCACTTAGTCAGCGAGGATATTGAAATGAACATCCTGGTTCATGTTCACGGTAATCTGAATTAGTCAACCCACGTTAGAGAATAAAAGAAATACCACCATAGCATCACAGAACCAGTTTTAGCCTGAACCAAATGATCCACATATTGGAAACGCCTGTTTGGAACATCGCGCAACGTTGACGCTTGCGTTATTGGAAAGAAGAAATATGTCGACGAGACGCATTGTACGCCTGTACACCTCCAGCCAGCCACTGTCCGCGCTTTTTCTTTTTCTTTTTTTTTGGGAGGGGGGTAGTGTAGCGAGCTCCAATTGTCAGAGCAGTAATTTTTGCCGAATTTGAAGCCGAATGACTCTCGTCTCTGGTTCTTGTTGATCAGAGCCTCTTTATGGCCACTGTTCATGTACCATGTTACTTTGGTGTGAATGGTACGTCATTCCTTTGTAAGGTGGCTATAATTGCGCACCTTACAAGAACTCATCCACATAAAACTTCCTGGCAGATTAAAACTGTGTGCCGGACCGAGACTCGAACTCGGGACCTTTGCCTTTCGCGGGCAAGTGCTCTACCACCTGAGCTACCCAAGCACGACTCACGCCCCGTCCTCACAGCTTTACTTCTGCCAGTACATCGTCTCCTATCTTCCAAACTTAACAGAACCCTCCGCTGCAGAGTGAAAATCTCATTCTGGAAACATCCCCCCGGCTGTGACTAAGCCATGTCTCCGCAATACCCTTTCTTTCAGGAGTGCTAGTTCTGCATGGTTCGCAGGAGAGCTTCTATTAAGTTTGGAAGGTAGAAGACGAGGTACTGGCAGAAGTAAAGCTGTGAGGACGGGCCGTGAGTCGTGCTTGGGTAGCTCAGTTTGAGTCTGCCTTCAGAGGTGCTACGGCACGGACGTCTGTTTACGTCCCTGCCGGAGACGTTCGCGCTCGCGCAGTTGTTTACCTCTTCGGCGTACTCGCGCGTTTAGACGACTCGATATAGAATGGCACATGCATACCGAAAGTCGACTCACAAGATTAGTTTCTCGAATGAATATGCGAGACCGAAAGCCTACGAAATCGAAAGGTTCCTACGAGACGAAGTTAAACTTGACTACAACGAACTTATCGGAATACACCTCTCCATAGTGAGCAGTGTCGTTTACGTCATGCTGATTAACGATGCAGTATGTGACAGAATCATCCGAGATACTAAACATGGACTCAAATTTCGTCACTCTGATGGACATGTTGGAGAAGTAACTATTGATCACGCAGGACTAGGGTTACGAAGCATACGTATTTTCGAACTTCCCTTCGAGGTTCCGTCTGACTTGGTCATTGACGCCTTACGCCCATATGGAAGAGTGCTTAGCCCCATTGAGGAAAAACGGTCCAACTTCACGACTTACCCCGTTCTCAATGGGGTGAGTCAAATCAGAATAGAACTGACACAACACGTACCCTCGTACTTGTTCATTGGTGGATGTTGAGCTATAGTCATCTACGATGGACAACCCAAAACATGCTCAGGCTGCGGGAAAGAGGGCCACGTCCGTTCCGAATGTATGCAGCGGAGGATAGTGCAAGTTCCAACCGGCGAACCCGTGCCTCAGACCACGTTGACGCCGCTGACACTAACGTATGCGGACGCATTTCGAACAGATCCCATCCCGAAGAATGACCAGCTACAGAATCCTGACGGCAACCGACTGCAGCAGAGACCGCCTCCAGTGACGAAACGACGCACACTTCTACCGCTCCGGAGACGACGACGCCCTTAACTGAACGGAAAGGATCGGTAGGAGGTATGGAAATTGATCCTGCGGTTGTGCCGACAGCAGCTTTCGTCCCTGAGCACCGGGAGTCACTTCCGCACTCGGATACGGAGGCGCACACACACAAACAACGGTCGCCGAAGCGCCACAAGAAACGACGACTGGCGCCGTCGGATACCTGCTTACTGCAGTCCACGTCAGACAGACTTGGGTGTAACGTCGATACAGTGCATCCGGATGCGCAACGGGAGGCTGTACCTCCCACACACCAGTACGACGCGAATCATGCTAGACAGGGGTTGAATACAGACACACCGGACGGAAAGCCGACGGAAGGAGTCCCTCCACCCACCGGAGCAACGCCACCGCCTTCGGTCAGCCAGGCCGGAGAAACACGACGGGAGCTGGACCACCAGCACAGGAACTGGGCCGACGAATCCGATACTGAACCACAGACAGACGACGCACCCGCAATGGCGAGTGCTGCGTCCACCGGATGTTAACCACGCAGACGATGCAGAATTCCGCACAGACAGCATGTCGCCGAGTAGCGGCACACCAATTCACATAAGCGTTCATGTGCGCTTTACGCACTGAGGAACAGCGGCAGGCATATCGAACAGCCTCTATTAATATTAATACGATCAGAACGCCTGTCAAATTGCAATTATTACGAGACATGTTGCATGCGTCAGACGTCGACGTCGTCCTGCTGCAGGAAGTATGTGTTGAGAGCTTCCCCGACCTCTATGTGTACGATACATACATTACAGCTACTACCGACGGCGGCAGCGGAACAGCGATACTTCTACGTAATGGAATAGTAGCCGAGGACGTGGTGTACCTGCCGTCAACGCGAGGACTGGCGCTCACAGTGCTGGGAGTACGGGTCGTTAACATTTACGCACCGTCGGGGTCTGACAGACGGCGCGACCGATCCCGATTTTACGCAGAGGAGATTGCAACACTATTCTTAGATCGGTATGAACATGTCTTATTTGGAGGCGACTTCAACTGCGTGCTCGCACCAAAAGATCAACACCCACGTTATACTTCATGCCCGGAGCTGCGGCAATTCATATAGGACATGAATCTCATTGATACATGGGAGACGATACATGGCGACAGATGTGGATACACCTACGTCACGAGTCACTCTCGTCTCGATCGCATTTACGTAACACGTCGTCTCGAACCTGCGCTCCTCGATGCGGAATTGTGGCCTGTCACCTTTTCAGATCACATAGCATATATAAGCACGGTCTCCCTGAGTCGTCAACAAGTGTGGAGGAGTCGCAGTGTTTGGAAACTGAACACAGCACACCTCAGGGAACCTGAGTGCAGACGCTTAATCGAAGACAGTTGGCACGTGTGTGAACGACGCCTCCCGACATATCCGACGACATTGCGGTGGTGGCTGGAATGCGTTAAGCCTGCATTGCGCCGAGCGTTAATTGCATACGGAAGAGAGCAGATGATGTGGAGGCGACACACGACGGAATTTTATTTCACGATGCTCCGCGAACTTTCTGTACAAGCGGCTTCACAGGAGCGTCGTGCCGGTATAAAACGAGCACAGGCCCAAATAATTTCCATAACGCGCCGCCGTCTGGAGGGTGACGCAATCCGTGCAAGGGCCTTTGAACGAGTCCGTGGAGAATCACCGTCGATGTATCACATTATCAGAGAAAAATAACGTAGCCGCAGAACCTTAATACAGACGGTCGTACTGCCAATGGACGCCGTATGACAACGCAAAAAGACATTGCCAACGCTTTTGTGGAACACTACGGTCATCTCTATGAAGAAGAGGAACACGATCAGGCAGCCTTTCATGAGGTCCGACGAACGCTCTCCGCGTGTCTCGACGAGACGGCCAAGCGGGAGTTAACACGTGAAGTCACAGTTGACGACGTAATGGAAGCGATTGATAAGGGAGCGTCGCACAAATCGCCGGGGCCCGACGGGTTTCCGTCAGAGTTTTATCGTACATTTAAAGATCTCATGAGTCCACGATTGACTGCCATGTACTGCGAATTGATGTCTCCCAACGTGCCTCTTCCACCCTCCTTCGTGGAAGGAATGATCATCCCCATCCACAAACCATCCGGCGGCACAGGGATACAGGCCTACCGGCCACTGACCCTTCTTAATTGCGACTACAAGATCTACACCAGGATACTTGCAGCACGCTTTAAACGCGTAAAATGCCAAGTGATATCACTCGACCAAACCCAGCTAGGAGGAGATAGTAATATACGAACAGCACTCAGCGACTACCGCGATGTTATCGCACTGGCAGCAACATGTCGTCTCCGAGGTGCATTGGTATCGATAGACTTCGATCGCGCATTTGACAGGCTGAGCCATGCTTATCTCACGAACGTGATGACGCAAATGAAGTTTCCGGAAAGTTTTGTTACCGTCGTCATGAGACTACTCCACGGCGCCACATCCAAAGTGCTCATCAATGGACGCCTGGTGGGGCCCATCACCATCTCGCGATCGGTCAGACAAGGGTGCCCGCTGTCAACGATATTATATGCCATCGCTGTCGAGCCGCTGCTCTGCTGGCTCCGGAATCGACTCCAAGGAATGACCATAAGGCACAACAAGTTTATATGCAGAACATACGCAGATGACCTAGTGTTTTTAGCACGGTCAAGCGACGAGGCAAGAGTGGCCTTGCATTGGATTAATTTGTATTGTATGGCTACGGGAAGTCGCCTGAACATGGCAAAGTCGGGAGCGATGAACATCGGGAGAGGACTCCCGCCAGGAAGTGTAGCACCATTACAGCCGATCAACAAGATGAAATGCCTAGGAATTATCTTCACTACAGACGTTCGAGGCACAGCGGCACTGAGTTACAGACATCTTCTACAAACAATTCGTGCGAGTGTCCAAAGTCACAGGTTAAGGGCACTGGATATGATACAACGGGTCACCTTTGCCAACACTTATCTAGCTTCTCGCATCCCCCACCTGGCACAAGTTCTTCCTATGCCGGTCGTGTTGGCCCGCCGAATCCTGGCGGCACTAGGATATTTTGTGAGCACAGGTCTGCTTTTTAAGGTCGGATACGAAACCCTCACCCTTCCTCGTAGTCGGGGAGGTCTTGGACTAGTCCACGTACGCTACCGAGCAGTGGCTATTTATGTAACCACAATGATAAAGATGTGGACACGACAAAGTCTGGCGGGCACCTTGATAGACGAACTCGCTCCACCTTCACGTTCGGCTCCGGTAGCGGTGTCTCACATCTCACCATCGCTTGCCCAAATGCGAACCTTTTCTGTGGAACACAGTTATGTACATATGGAACTACCGACAACCAGGACAGCAACGGCACGTGATATATATCACATCTTGACTCGACGACGGCCGAATAATGCCGTAGAGCGCCGCCAACCAACAGTTACGTGGTCAGTGGTATGGCGCACAGTGCACCACCCGCACCTTGACACGGGAACGCTCGCACTGTGGTATTAGGTGGTAAATTGGAAATACGTGACTCGTTCCAGGTTGCATACAATTCATATGGCGGACGAGCCACTGTGTCCGCAGTGCAATGTTATAGACACAGAGGAGCATCGCCTGATATGCGGACCTTCGGCGGGCGTATGGTGTTTGGTCAAAAACATGATTGCCTTCCTCCTTCGGGTGGGGCCGCAAGCAATAGAACCACGGATACTACTTCTCCCAAATAGGACATATTATCCCCGAACAAAGACAAACGCAATGACTTGGATTCGAGGTTTGACTGTGCGTTATCTTTTCCGAGACGGCAGTAAGAATGTGCTCGACTTTTGGGCCTTACTACAAGATCATCACTCACAGCTTATGAGACATCCGAGATATCGAACATATTACGCAAATTTTTTAGGGAGTGCCTTGCTTGATCCCCCATCCAGTTGGAGTGTCCCGGGTAGGAGAATGTAATTATTGACTATAAGTATCAGGACAAGAAAGGACCAGGACAGTGGAGAGGATCCACAACCACACGTGAAGACGTATCCAACACCAACGCGTGGTATAACAGGATTAGCGAGGTACGCGCCCAAAAGAGGAATGTAGACTGTTATTGTTTTGTACTGACAGAAGCAGATTTTTTTTACTATTATGTAAAAAAAAGTCCACTTATTTACGTTTCCCAGAAATATTTTATTTTATAAAAGTCATCGTCTTATAATCTTTAAAAAAATGCTAGAAGGAGTATATGTTTGTTATTGTTACACCAGACAGCAAAAAAAAAGTCCACTTATTTTTTTTTAAAAAAAGCGGTGTAAGGCGCTGAAGGAAAAAAAAGTTGGTAGAACACTTGCCCGTGAAAGGCAAAGGTCCTGAGTTCGAGTCTCGGTCCGGCAAACAGTTTTAATCTGCCAGGAAGTATCATATCAGCGCACATTCCGCTGCAGAGTGAAAATCTCATTCTGGACTCATCCACATACTTCGCCGTGATCTACAAACACAATTAGGTATCATGTGATAGGTTGTACATCGTGTATGTAAATATATAAAGGAGACATTGTCACGTACGTCTTGTAAATAATTGCTAACGCTTATTGCATGAAAGGTGACGGAATGTCTTCATTATAAAAACGGCGTAATGGGTGATTGCCTACACTAGTAGAGGCTCGAACGCCAGTGGAAATGAAACGGGTGGTGGAACTATTGTATATCACATATTGTGATGTAACTTTTTGTTGTGATGTAACTTTTGATGTTGTAATGTAACTCCATCTGTTCATTATGTCTTTCATCTTTTTGGTGACAGAAGTAAGCTTTGGTGACTGTTATCTTCCGCTAACTAAAATATAAAATTATTTGCAACTGGCTGGCTGATTTTTCAGTCTATTTAGACATTTCTATAAGTTATTTGCCTTTGTCACAATTGAACGTTACTTTTGTATAAGTAATTTATAAACACCGTGTACAATTAAAAGCTCTCACATAAATTGTCGTTGTATATCCATACTAAGAAAACGTATTGGATGAACTTTAAATTGCAGTAATGATCATTGTTAATATGTAAATTGAAAGTGGAGGGGGGAGAAATGAGAGGGGAGGGAAGGAACTGATGTCGGCTGCTTCGGAACTTTATGCGGAGTCAGCGACGAGTGAAAATGTGTGCCGGATCGGTACTCGATCCGGGATTTCTTATTAGGCAGTTGCGTTAACCATTGCAGCATCCGAACACACTATTTGTCGTAAATGCGCAGACTACCGCGGCACACTCCTCTGCCGACTCACACTCCCGCCTAACGCCATCTATCCACAGTCCCCGGCCACGTACTCCATGCTAGCTAATTTTAGTTTCTCACTGGCGGCCGAACGATATCGTGCATCCGTACTGAAGCTCGAGGATTTATTGTCCATCGAGACGAATCACTTGTATGAGTGCGGTGTCTGGCATTGGTGTCCTCATATCAATGTCATGAACAGATAGATTGGACGCCGTTCCGAGATACCACAAATTTGATGCATGTTCTTTGGAACATGGTGCTTGGCACCAGTTATATATCACGTGCGAAGCCTCAAAGCGACCAGACATCTCCGGCGGTAATCCGGAAGGATACCGCCCTTCGATTCTCCTTTCGGTTCTAATCGAAGCGTTACGTATATTGCAGGTGCCAGCCACCCTGCAGCCGTCCAGCCAGCAGCCAGCAGCCAGCAGCGGTCCCAGCCAGCAGCCAGCAGCGGTTCCTGCCAGCAGCCAGCAGCGGTTCCTCCCAGCAGCCAGCAGCCAGCGTCCAGCAGCGGTCCCAGCCAGCGTCCAGCAGCCAGCAGTGGTTCCAGCCAGCAGCGGTCCCAGCCAGCCTCCAGCAATAGCAGCAGCAGCAGCATCCCCACTGGCCGGCCAGCCGGGTCACCTCCCCCGCCAGCAGCAGCAGAGTGGGGCTTCGGCCCCAGTCTCCTTCATCGTTTCTCCGTCCCTTTTACTCTGTGTTTCTCGTCGCCTTGTCCGTCCCTCGTTTGCTTCTTTGTCCTATCCTGTGTTTTTCCCCTTGTCGCCATGTCAACCCCCACCACCACCACTACAGTCACCACCACTGCCATAGTATACACATCTCTCTCCGCCGCCGCCACCACCATCACATGGTGTGCCCAATCCCCCCCCCCCCCCCATCTCCCTCACCTTTTGTTGCTCCATCCCCGGCTCCTCCCTTCCTCGCCTCCTCTGATCCCTTCCTTCCACCCCCCCACCCCCCTCTGCTCCTTCCGTTTCTGCGGCCTCCACTAGGGTGGTGGCCCTCTTTATTGTCTTCATCGTCACCGTCGCCATCGCCCTCACCATCTCCGGCGCCGACTCCAGCACCGGGACCTGCCCCTCCACGCCACCTCCCAGTTGCTTCCGTCCCCCACACCTCCTCCACCGCCATCAAACGGCCTGCCTCTTCTGCATCTAAAAAGGCTAGGCCTCGTCCCCCTTCCCCTGTCCAGGATGCCATGGATGTCTCGCCGACTGTCCCTGCCCCCTCCTCCTCCTCCTCCTCCTCCTCCCCCTCCTCCCACCGCTACCTCCTCTCCCGTCCTGATCCTTCCCTTCTTGAGACCCGGAACCTCACCCTCTTCCTTTGCCAGCATTTTTCCGGTGGCTCCATCTCCCTCCTCACTCCTCGCCTTGATTCGGTCCTCATCTCCTCCACCAGCCCTACCCTTCACACAGATCTCCTTTCCCGCATCCCTGTCACCCGCTTTGGCCCTAATGCCTCCCTCACCCCTGCCCCTTCCCCGCCTCCCTCCCGCTAACCCCAACCCCCCGTCGCCCGCCGACCCTCACCGCCATGATCACTCGGCTTAGTCCAATGATCACGGAGGAGGAGGTGTTGGCGGAGCTCAAGGCGCAGCCCCATCTGGAGGTGCGTGCGGTTCTCTGCATCCACAGCTCAGCCAGCCCCACCCGCCTTATGCGGGTCTTCTCTGAACACGCCCACTCCATAGACTGTCTCCTGAAGGAGGGTGCCCTTCTTTTTCACCAACGCTACCAAGTTGACCCTTCTCGTTCCCCTCCTCAATCTCTCTGCTGCCAGAGGTGCTTGCGGTATAATGCACACCCGACATCTGAGTGCCGCAAGGCTCCCCCCTGCCCGCACAGTAGACAAGCCCACTTCTTACGGCAGTGCCCCAATCTCCAATCCCCTCCCCCCTCCTGTAATACCTGTAACCTCCGTCATCCTACTTACTCCCAGAAATGTAAGGCCCGACCCCCTCCTACCACTCCTGAACTCACTGTTTCTGTCCACCCTCTGGATGCCCCCACCCCTCCTGGGATTTCCCTTCGCCCACCCCCTACCGCTGAGGACATCATCAGATTCCTCACCATTGTCCTTCAGAATGTTCATCCTTTTCAGCGCCCCCACACCCTGCAACAGATATCCCTCGCCGCCAGTTCCATTTTCCACCTAAAAATGTACGCCACCTACTCCAACAACCAGGCCCATTTCACCTTCTCCCGCCTTGACACCCTCGTCTAAATCCCTGCAATGGTGCAACAGCGCTGTATCCTTTTCAACAACATCCGCTCCCTTTCCGCCAACAAGAACCTCTTCCTGCACACCCTTGCCACCCACTGCATGGATGCCTTCCTGCTCAATGAAAACTTCCTCCAACCCCACCACACCATCCACACTTCGCCCTACCTCCCTCACCGCTCCAATAATCCCCTCCCGATTGTGCGTGGCGGAGTTGCCATTGGTCACCACCGCCAGATCCCAGTTTGGCTCCAACCTCTCCTTCCCGACCCCACCAAACACCTGATCCTTAGTCCCTTCTTCCCCGGCCTTACCGTCACCTGCGCCACCATCTATGTCCGCCCTAATGCCCCTATTCACTTCGACTTCCTCTCCCACATTGACCGTACCTTCTCCTCCTACGTGATCGCCGCCGACTTCAACATCCATAGTCGTTCCGCCACCCAGTTATGGCGGTGGCATCGGTTCCTCTCCTCCCTTCAAGGCGACCTCATCCCCATCCCCCAGCACACCCGTCCCGAATCCAACTCCACTCCTGATGTTATCCTTTCCTCCCCTAACCTCCTTGGCCGCATAATGGTGGATGTCCTAGAGCCTATTGGTAGCGACCATCTCCCTGTCCTCCTCACCATTTCAGACGGTCGTCGCCCACACCCCAACTCTCGTAATGACCCTCCCCCGAAGTATGTCCATGACTATTCTCATGCCAACTGGAATGTCTGCTGGGATACCCTCTCCACCCAGGTCGATAGCCATCCCTTCACCTACCACCACCCTGACGATGTATCCCATGCCACCTCCTTTCTCCAGCAGACCTTGTCTGAGGCCATCGAGGCCGACATCCCTACTGTCGCCATCCACCCCCACCATCCTACCTTACCCCCACAGGCCGTCCTCCTCCTCCTCCGTGAATCCTGTTGTCTCTACCATGCCTTTCTCCACACAAGTGACCCGGACACACTACAACGCCACAGGCAACTCTAGCGACACATTCGTAATTTGCTCGCGGCTAAGAAACGCTGGGACTGGCGACACATGTACTCGTTTAAATGCTACCCTATCTATAAACTCGTCCAATTTCTGGTCAGCCTTCCGTCGCCTTACCGGAACTAAACTCTCCCCCTACTATCTTCTTCTCCATGATGATCACCCCTTCCCTGACACCCTTAGTAAGGCCAATCACTTTGCCTCGTACCTCTCCGATGTCTTTTCCATCCCTGATGATCTCCAGTTCGATTTCTCCCTCTTCCCGGATGTCCGCGATTGAACTGACACCTCTGTCCCTCCCCTCGCACCTGGTTTTCAGTACTTGGACAACATTGCACACACGGAACTCAATACCCCTATCAATACACAGGATCTCATTGCACACTCCTCAGAAAACGCAACACCGCTCCTGGTCACGATCGTGTCACCTACTGTCACCTTTGTGAGGCTCCTGTCTCTTTCCTCTCCACCCTGGCCAGGTTCTACAATGTAGTCCTCTCCACCGGTTACTACCCCGACCTGTGGAAAACCTCCCGAATCCTGATGTTCCTTAAACCTGGCAAACTGCCATCTGCCTTCTCCTCCTACCTTGGTCTTCAGCAAGGTCCTGGAATCTATCCTCACCCGACGCATCCACCAGCACCTCCACCAGCACCACCTCCTTCCCATTACCCAGTGTGGCTTTCGGCCGTCCTTCTCTTCCGACGACCTTCTCCTTCACCTCACTCATCTCCTTTCCGAACAGCTTAATGCCCATCGCTCCGCAATCTTCCTCTCCCTGGACCTCTAACGTGCTTATGACCGCATATGGCATTCCGGTCTCCTCTTCAGGCTCCAAACCTTCGCCCTTCCCATTACCTATGTCCGTCTGATCGGCTCCTTTCTCTCCCACCGTCCTTCCTACGTCACCATCCATAACACGGATTCCTACACCTTTTTTCTCTCCGCCAGTGTGCCCCAAGGCTCCGTCCTCCACCCCCCCCCCCCCTTCTGTACCTTTCGTATACGGCGGACGTACCGCCGCCGCCAACCCCCGTCCACCTTCACCAGTTTGCCAATGACACCGCCTTCCTTGCCCTTGCCCCCACCCTGCAACACTCCCAACACCTTCTCCAATCCCATCTTGACCGGTTCACCGCTTGGTGCCACCAGTGGTTGCTCAAGGTCAATCCCTCCAAAACCCAGGTGATCATTGTAGGCAAAACCACCCCTTCCTTCTGCCTCCTTGATTTGTATCTCACCACCTATGGCCATCCTATCGCCCTCACCCCCACCATTAAGTACCTTGCGTCACCCTCGACCGTCGCCTCTCCTGGACCCCCATCTCCGAACAATCCAAGCCAAGGCACACTCCCGACTCCGTCTCCTCAAGCTCCTTTCCGGCCGTACACAGGGTCTGGACCCCTCCACTATCCTCCACATGTATAAATCCCTCATCCGCCCTATCTTTTGTTATGCCCATCCGGCCTGGATCTCCGCCCCCCCCCTACTCTCCTCCCCCACGTGGATCCTGTAATCTCATTCTGTTCCCCCACCTCCTCCTTTTCATTGAGAGGATACGGGTCCTGTACACCTCCCGCAAACTCGATCCTCCTCACCTGCTTGTCTCGCCCATCCTCTCCCACCCCCGCCTGCTGCCGTGACTCTATTCCCATGTCCCACCCGGTCACCATCTCTCCACCCTCCTTACCCTCTCCCAAGGTGGCTTCCGCCAGCTCCCCCTCCCTGATGTCCTCCTCATCTACCCCTCCTATCAACTTCGATCCTCCCCCCCCCCACTTCCTGTGTCCTTTCCTTTAGGCACCCTCCCTCCCTTCTCTTTCCTTTTCCCCCCATCCCCCTTCCTACACCCCTCTTCCCCCGGGCTTCCCCTCCCCTTCCTCCCTTCCCCCTATCTCCCCTATCCATGGCATCTCTGCTCTCCCCTCTCCCTCTCCCACCTCCTTCTCCTCCTCTCTTGGCAGGTCCCCGGACTCGTACATGCTCAGTGGACTTTCGCGCGCCGGAGATCATCGCCATCAGTGTCTCGTGTGTGTCCCTTCGTTTTGTGTTCTTTCGCCGTCACGCCACCACTGTTCACGTGTGCCGTCGCAGTCATCCGTGTTACGTGCGCCGTGTCAAGAAGTGTTAGTGTTTTTTCTCGTCCAGCGTGAACGGCTTCATGTTTATTGTTTTTCGTATCTACATTTTTTGATCGCTGTTTTTATTATATTATCCGTGCCACCTATATGTCATATTCTTGTACCACTCAAGGCTGAAGAGCAGCGTAATATGCTGCTGACAGCCCGCCTTGTATGAGGTGATTAAAATTACAATAAAGAAAAAAAAAGTCAAAGCGACCAGAGTGCTTTTTCTAAAAAAGAAAACAAGGAGGAAAGAAAGATTTATTCTTTTGAAGGGAGACCAGAGTAAGAAAACAAGTGTAACTAATATTGTCACCTGTCAGCTTACAACTGTATTTCTAGTAAGATGGCGATCTGAGGAGAGCTGTTTATTTAATGTTGAACGTCATAGCACTATGATGTCTATCGGAAAAAGAAGGAGACCTTTGGAAAAAGAAAAACACCTGAATGTACCGGGTGGTTATAATTAAAGTGCAGCTGCTCGCAGAGGTGCAGCGCGGCTTGCAGTTATCGTAAGACAGCAAAAATTGTTACATATTGTAATGTGTTAAGGCTGAACCGATTTACACTAGAAAAAGCTGGTTCCCGTCTTGGCCACCAGGTATAGCATTTGCGCTGTTAATGCAACAAATACGTACAGAAATGTTTCCATATGTAATGGTTTAGGAACGGGATCTGAGCAGAAAAGGTCAAACAAATGGTAAAAGCATAATGTTGTTATTACTAACCGGTTCTTTCACAATTTGTCCAATATGAGCACAAGAGACATCGACAAGATACTCTACAGCGCCACATTTCCAACTCGTGGACAAAATTGGAACTAATTTTTACCAGCGTAAATCGGTACCGCATTACCACATTAGCATATCCAGAAAGTTTTGGAGCCAGATGACAATTACATCTCACACTTGATCTCCGTGACTAGCTGCTTTTTAATTTTAACAACTCGGTTTGTCGTTCTGGTGACAAACAAGTAGTAGCACGGAAGGTAAAGCTAAAAGGCTGAAGGGAATGTTTAGCAGGGCTTAACTTGAAGACAATATTATACAAAGAGAACAGGAAACAATTGTAGATGAGATAAGACGTAATATAAAGTGAGAAGAATTTCATGCAGCACGGAAAGATCAAACTCGAAACAAGGTCACTGCTAAATACCACTAATTCTCAAGAAGAATGTAATAATTCCAGTCCAAAAGAAGGCAGATGCTGACAGGTTTTAATAGAATCAAACCAGAAGTCTAATAACTCATGCATTTATATTATCATACGAATTATTTATAGAAGAACTGAAAACAACTGACAGAAACCTTAGTCGGTAAAGATCAGTTTAGATTCTGAAGAAATGCGGGTACATGCGAGGCAGTACTGACCCTATGACTTATCTGAGAAGACAGGTTACAAAAATCCAAACATACATTTATAGCATTTGTAGATATAGAGAAAGCTTTTAACACTCTTTGAACGTCTGAAGATAACAGGGATAAATTAGAAGTAAGATTATTTACAACTTGCACAGAAACCAGACAGCACTAAATAAGAATCGAAGACATGAAAGAGGAAGCAGTGCTTGAAAAGAGAGTAAGACGTGTTTCACCCTGTGCATTGAGCAAGTAGTAAATGAAACCAAGGAGAAATTTTGGAAGGGAGTTAAAGTTCAGGGGAAAAATAAAAGTTTGGTAATTTGCCAATGATACTACAGTTCTGTCGAGACAGCGGAGAACGTGGAACAGCAGTTTTGAACGGGATGGATAATGTCTTGAAAAGAGGTTGTAAGGAGAACATCAACGAAAGCAAAACGAGGCTAATGGGTCGTTGTGGAAATAAGTCAGGCTTGCTGAGAGAATTAGATTAGAAAATGAAACACTAAAAGTAATATATACACTACTGGCAATTAAAATTGCTACACCAAGAAGAAATGCAGATGGTAAACGGGTATTCATTGGACAAATATGTTATACTAGAACTGACTCGTGTTACAATTTCACGCAATTTGGATGCATAGATCCTGAGAAATCAGTACTCAGAACAACCACCTCTGGCGGTAATAACGGCCTTGATACGCCTAGGTATTAAGTTAAAGAGAGATTGGATGGCGTGTAGATGTACGGCTGCCCATGCAGCTTCAACACGATACCACAATTCAACAAGATTATTGACTGGTGTATTGTGACGAGACAGTTGCTCGGCCACCATTGACCAGACGTTTCAAATTGGTGAAAGATCTGGAGAAAGTGCTGGCCAGGGCAGCAGTCGAACATTTTCTGTATCCAGAAAGGCCCGTACAGGACCTGCAACATGCGGTCGTGCATTATCCTGCTGAAATGTAGGTTTCGCAGGGATCGAATGAAGGGTAGAGCCATGGGTCGTGACACATCTGAAATGTAACGTCCACTGTTCAAAGTGCCGTCAATGCGAACAAGAGGTGACCGAGACATGTAACCAATGGCACCCCATACCATCACGCCGGGTGATACGCCAGTATGGCGATGAAAAATACACGCTTCCAATGTGCGTTCACGCGATGTCGCCAAACACGGATGAGACCATCATGATGCTGTAAAGAGGACCTGGCTTCATCCGAAAAAATGACGTTTAGCGATTCGTGCACCCAGGTTCGCCATTAAGTACACCATCGCAGGCACTCCTGTCTGTGATGCAGCGTCAAGGGTAATTGCAGCCATGGTCTCCGAGCTCATAGTCCATGCTGCTGCAAACGTCGTCGGACTGTTCGTGTAGATGGTTGTTGTCTTGCAAACGTCCCCATCTGTTAACTCAGGGATCGAGACGTGGCTGCACGAGCCGTTACAGCCATGCGGATAAGATGCCTGTCACCTCGACTGCTAGTGATACGAGGCCGTTGGGATCCAGCACGGCGTTCCGTATTACCCTCCTGAACCAACCGATTCCATATTCTGCTAACGGCCATTGGATCTCGACCAACACGAGCAGCAATCTCGCGATACGATAAACCGCAATCGCGACAGGCTAGAATCCGATCTTTATCAAAGTCGGAAACGTGATGGTACGCATTTCTCCTCCTTACACGAGGCATCACAACAACGTTTCACCGTGCAACGCCGGTCAACTGCTGTTTGTGTATGAGAAATCGGTTGGAAACTTTCCTCATGTCAGCACGTTGTAGGTGTCGCCACCGGCGCCAACCTTGTGTGAATGCTCTGAAAAGCTAGTCATTTGCATATCACAGCATCTTCTTCCTGTCGGTTAAATTTCGCGTCTGTAGCACGCCATCTTCGTGGTGTAGCAATTTTAATGGCCAATAGTGTAGTTTTGCTATTTAGGCAGCAAAGTAACTGATGAACGTCGCAGTAGAGAGGATATAAAATGTATATTTTCTGTAGAAGGGGGAGAATTACTGACAAACACAAATTAATTTACATCTAATACAAATTTATGCGTTGAGAATTCTTTTCTTAAGGTATTTGTCTCGAGTGTGGATACGCGCGGAAGTGAAATGTGGATGACAAACAGTTAAAAAAAGAACTGGATAGCATCCTCTGGAATGTGGTGCTACAAAATAATGCAGAGGATTAGATGGGTAGATCGAATAACTGTCTAGCTGGGTTGGAGAAAATGAAACAGAGGCCTGACTTGACTGCTAGATGGGAGTGGTTGACAGGACACATCCTGAGGCATCATAGAATCGTCAGTTTGATAATAGATGCAAGCGTAGGTGGCAAGAATTGTAGATGAATGTCAAGGCACGAATGCAGGAGCAGGTGAAGTCGATGTAGGTGGCGGCAGCTACGCAAAGATGGAGAGAGCTGTAGACTAGCGTGAAGGGCTGCATCATATCAGTCCTCCGACTGAAGACTACGCCAACAACGACAGCAGTAGTACGCCGGTAGTGGAAGCGGGCAGGGCAGTACGGGAGACTGCAGAGTCTGCAGCGCCACGTGACTGGAGGGCCGCCAGCGCAAAGTTGGCAGGCTGGGCCGCGATGCGCGCGTGCCGCGCCTCCCGATGGGGGCGCAGATGGCGGAAGGGAAGCAAGCCAGCGCTCCTGCTTCCGGTCGCCTCAAAGGAAGCCTCCTTGTCCTCCGAGGAGAACAGCTGCTGTCTCTGGCCGCGTGTCCTCCACATCCTGCCCAGACAAAGCGGCCCTTCTCGGCACAGCCAGCTGGGGCCGTCCTCTTGTCTTTATTGTCGACGCAGAAGGCGAAGCTGTGCGTCTCGGTGTCGGTCTTTGTTGCCAGTTGTTCCTTGCAACATTAACATTCTCCCTACGTAGCTCATGTTTTTCCTAAAATTCTTATTTCTATTGTTCGCAGGTAGTGCATCTTGAGCGACATTTTCTTGCAGTTGCCGTTAGCGGCCGACATCCGTTGGATCGCGTAAAGGCCCGTCCGCAGGAAACGATCTGTCTGCGCAAATGTCTGTGCACATCACATCTGCGCAGACAGATCGTTGCGTGCGGACAGGAGATTTGCACCGACATGAGGTGTGTGCAAACCTGGAAGTTGGAGTTGGAGGTTTGAGCGAAACCTCTCAAATCCGTGGGTTCAAACCACATCTGCGCAGACAAGTTGGAGCGTGTGGACAAGAGATCGCGCAAATATCGCGCGAAACAGCTGCTTGTTCAGTCTAGTGTTTGTGCGCACGGAGCATTAAAATGGCTGACGCTCGTCAGTGTTCTAGACAGTTTATCTACGTTCATTGATCAGTGAATTCATTGAACTTTATAGAAATGACCCATGTTTGTGGATGATTAAAAGTAAAGAGTACAGTGACATGAACAAAAAGACAGATGCATACAATGCATTAATTGAAAAATTACGAGAAGTTGACGCACGGCGAACTGAGAAACGGTAATAATAAAAATCTTTGCGGACTGTTTACTGTAAATAATTATCAAAAGTTCAAAAATCTCGAAGATCTGGTGTTGGAGTGGATGAAATATACAGCCAAGTTCGTGGTATTTTGTGATTCAAACACGTCTAAAACAGCAAAAATATTGTGATTCTTCATCAGCAAAAATATTATTTGTAACTTGACAGAATTAATGTACTTGACTTGCCTTCATGAACTCATCCTTCAGGACAGCGTAAATAGCTTCACTTGTGCTAGGTATAATTTCACTCAATGCTTGTTTAGAAATTGCAGTTGAAAATTTAAAGTCCTTATAGCTCCTTCCTGTTGCCAGGAATCTTATCTCATTAAAGTATTATTTCGTATAATACGAGAGGTTACGAGCGTTAAGTGACAATTATAAGTTTCGACATCCATCTGTAAATAATTACGCCAGTCGTTAGGGTGGCCCTGCAAATCTCGCAGTAAATGTACGTGTGAAAAGTGCTTTCGCTTTAGCAGCCACTATGTATACGATTTTGACCGCTCTCTCTGTTTCCTGCGTTTTGTCTGAATGTTTTTTGCAACACAAGTTGCAAACACAGACCACAACAGAATTTCTTCAATTCCTAAATTTCAAAATAAATTAATTAAACTTCTGACGTTTTCGGCGAGCGTAGTCGCTTGCCACTGATATTTCTTTTCTACACCGACAGATGGCAGGTGAGTAGTTGATTGGAGTTTGTGTCGTGTGAACACAACACATTTGCAGCGATCTTTTGCATGTACAGACATCTGCGGCGATATCTGCGCAGACAGATCGTTGCGTGTGGACCGGCCTTAAGTTGCGTTTCGTCGCGTCTACGGCAATAACCTTTACTTTAAAAGAAAATCTTTCTTATATTTTAAACGTAGCTGCACAACGTCTACGGTTTCACGTAACAAAATTATAAACAGCCGACCAGTTGCAATGGATAAAGAAATACTTTACCTAGGTTTCGACAAATATATATTTGTCTTCTTCAGAAGGTAGCAATTTTACATTAGTAAGGACTAATGTACCATCGCCGTTTTTACAGTTGTCGGCATAGATCCATGTGTCAAAAATAAAATATAGTCCTAGAATTAGGATTTGTCACGTAAATATAAAATAGCTCATGGATCTTGCGGCGCTCACAACCGACAATTGTAAAAAACGGCGATGGTACATTAGTCCTTACTAATGTAAAATTGCTACCTTCTGAAGAAGACAAATTTATATTTGTCGAAATCTAGGTAAAGAATTTCTTTATCCATTGCAAATGGTCGGCTGTTTATAATTTTATTAAAAACTTTCTTGATTATTAGCGTGCATCATTTTCCTCTCCAGACTTCTTCTTTAGCAGTAGACTTACCGGCTCCACTATTGGGTTCTTCTTTAGAATACGAAATACTAGTGCCTGTTTTATTAAGAAATACGATGCAATGTTCCTTCAGACATGCATGCTTATCCGAGGGTACATTGCACCGTATTACTTAATTACACAGGGACTGCTATTTTGTGTTTATTCGCCAATGCTAGACCCTCGACTCTCAATAAATATGTCTTTCCTGGACGGAAACATCCGTAATGCAAGATTGCAGGTTGTGACACAAACACGACGACATATCGAAGTTTGTGTCTGGCCGTGATTCGTGCACAGGTAGCCGAAGCGGTTATGGCGACCGCTCGCGTAAGGTGGGAAATCCAGGAAGGAGTCCCTGTTCAGCACAAATTTTCACTAACACCATTCTAACAAACAGCCGAAGGAGGTTCACTTTCAGAACTGCGAATACATAGCCTGTATATCTTGACGGCTATAGTCGTTGCAGCGACTGTTCCCTCGGACAAGCATGCGTGTCCGAAGGAACATCGTATCGTATTTCTTAATAACGCAGGCACTGCTATTTCGTTTTCATTTGGCAATCCCACGCCCTCGACTCTCGAAAATATGTCCTTCCTGAGGAATAGTGCTGATTGTAACACAAGGAAGACGGCATATGGAAGTTTGGGTCTCGCCGTGACTCGTGCACGGATAGCCGAAGCGGTTAAGGCGACCGCTCACCTGATGTTGGAAAAGCGGGTTGGAGGTCCCGCTTGGCACAAAATTTCATTGTCAGCATTCAGATATGCAGCCGGAGGTGGTTCATACTCGCAACTGCAGATACATTTCAGTTCCTGTTCAGAACTGATTTTATGTGTCCAACTGGCTGAACACTACTCGAGAAACCACTGAGATATCCAAGAATCAAAGAAATTTTAAAACGGAAGGCATCAGCTTCGCGGCTTTCGGTCATCAAGGAGGCAAATAGCCAGCCATGATGCGTGATAACTACATATAACTACCACGAAGCCACCTCGGCTATTCTCTTTCACTACTTGTTATCGCCACCTAGCTAATGGCTCTGGGCACTACGGCACTTAACTTCTAACGTCATCAGTCGCCTAGAACTTAGAACTAATTAAACCTAACTAACCGAAGGACATCACACACATCCATGCCCGAGGTAGGATTCGAACCTGCGATCGTAGCGGTCGCGCGGTTCCAGACTGTGCCACCTAACTAATGCAATCCATTTTTCTCAGTAACTTCAGTTTTAAATAAGGAACTGAAAACTTCCTTTCGTAAGTGAACACATTTCTGCTTTCCAAAAATGTGTTAAGGCAGTCAGGGACACCAGGAGAGTCCTGAAGAAGTCTTCTGCAGATGGTCGAAACGCGGTTTTTTTAAGAATTTTGAAGCGTGACAACCTGTAAGATTTTACCTTCAATGACAACGACCACGAAATCGTGCAGACTTGTACACCCTTTATTTTTTGTCTTCGGTTAACTGGTGGAACAGCGGTGATTTGGATATGTTCTGTTTCGCTGAACGGAAACACGGCAGGAGACGGTCCGTTCAACTTGCTTTGAAATGTTAGCAATAACGTCGCTTGCGGTAAACTGCACGCAGTTCGGTGATGGTTAATTTTTTTCCAAATAGTTCTTTAGCAACTGATTACGGTATTGCACACGCGTGCGTCTACATCTACATATATACTCCGCTAGCCACCAAGCGGTGTGTGGCGGAGGGCACAATTCGCGCCAAAGTCACATTCCCCCACCCCCCTCTCTGTTCCACTCGCGGATGGCGGAAGGGAAAAACGATTGTCTGAACGCCTTAGTACGAGCTCTAATTTCCCTTATTTTTGAATAGTGACCATTGTGCGATTTGAAAGTTGGTGGTAATAAAGTATACTCTTTGTCCTCGGCGAAGATCGGATTTCTGAATTTAGTGAGCAGCCAGCCCCTTCCGTTTAGTTCGTCGTCTATGTGCAAGTGTGTCCCACTTCAAACTTTCTATGAGATTTGTAACGCTCTCGCGATGGCTAAATGTACCAGTCACGAATCTTGCCGCTCTTCTTTGGACCTTCGCAATCTCTTGAATCAGACCCAACTGGTAAGGGTCGCATAAGACGAACAATACTGTAATACTGGACGAACTAACGTATTGTGAGGAATTTCCTTTGTTGAGGGACTGCATCGCCTCAGGATTCTACCAATAAACTACAATCTAGAGTTCGCCTTGCCCGTTACTTGTGTAATCTGATCATTCCATTTGAGATCATTTCAAATAGTCACACCTAGATACTTGACGGATGTTACCGCTTCCCAAGACAGGGCATTTGTTTTGTACTCGTACATTAATGGGGATTTTCGTCTTGTTATACGCAGTAGGTTACATTTACTAATATTGAGAGATAACTGCTAGTCATTACACCATGCATTTATTTTCTGCAAATCCTCATTAATTCGTTCACAACTTTCGTGTGATGCTACTTTCCTGTAGACTACAGCATCATCGGCAACCAGTCGTGTACGTAGTGCTGCGAAACTCCACAGTGAGACAGCTGCAGTGTTATGAAAATCGTAAGAACGAGATAGATAAACATAACATATTAACGACTCGGCTGAAATGAATGAAAGGGCGAGGTGATGAGGTCAGAGATCTGCTAGTATCGCACAGAAAGCTGGACATCGTATGGCGTGGCATGCAGTTAGTGTGACTAAAGGAACAAATAAGGTTGGCGCCAACACGAGTCTGTTGAAGGAACGGGAGAAGACAGTGTGTGTCAGTTTGCCAACAGCTACGGTGCATTGCGATAGAGCTCTTCTGTAAAACATGGTCCGGAGACAACATCTGGAGGACTTCACACGGAGAAGAGTAACCAACAAAATGAAGGAGGGGACACGTGTGACGAGTGAAGCGTGGGACGAGTGTAGCCCAGGAGTTTGGTATTGCTCACGTCGTTTCAGGTGCATGCGGAGCGTTCCGAACCGCAGGTACCGTTGCGCGAAGAGGAGGCAGTCGTCGACTACGGTCAATTTCAAATGGCTCTGAGCACTATGGGACTTAACATCTGAGGTCATCAGTCCCCTAGACTTAGAACTCCTTAAACCTAACTAACCTAAAGACATCACACACGTCCATGCCCGAGGCAGGATTCGAACCTGCGACCGTAGCGGTCGCGCGGTTCCAGAGTGAAGCGCCTAGAACCACTCGGCCTCACCGGCCGGTTTACGGTCGAGTACTGCAGCAGATGGCCCCCACAATCTGTAAATGGCAAGAAGGGACCCACGTTAAACAGCTGGTGCAATTGCAATCATATTTAACAGGATTCCAAAGGACGCAATATCACAGGGCACAGTGCCACTGCGGCAGTATGGTGGCAGTCTCTTTGCCCGAGGTTTACAATGGTGCCAATAGCATAGAGACTGGACCAAGAAGGTGTAGTGTCCCGCGTTAGTCGCGGATGAGAGAAGATTCAGTCTCAGTTGTAATGGCGTACTCTCGTATAGCGAGAAGTGGAAACAAATCATTCACCAAGGAATATTGTAGAACTTGATCGTTTTAGTGGGCCAGGTGTTATGTTGTGGACAGGCATAATGTGGCATCGGCGTACTGAGCTCCAAATCTTTGAATACGGCGCACTCACCGCTCAATGGTATTGTGTGACTATTCATTTCCCACGTATGTCTTCTCAGAGGTGTATTAGGCCCTGACGTCATTTTTACGGTAATGCGCGACCGAATCGAACCGCGCGGGTGGAAGAGTTCTTGGACCGAGAACATATTCGGCGCGTGGACTGATCTGCCAGTTGCCCCGCCTTCAATCCCATCGAGAACTTGTACCCTGCTCTCGGGGGACAGTATTGCAGCAAGTCCGCATACACCAGCGACCGTCCAAAAACGTGTGTGTGAAATTTTATGGGACTTACCTGCTAAGGTCATCAGTCCCTAAGCTTACACGCTACTTATCCTAAATTATGCTAAGGACAAACACACACACCCATGCCCGAGGGAGGACTCGAACCTCCGCCGGGATCAGCCGCACAGTCTATGACTGCAGCGCCCTAGACCGCTCGGCTAATCCGGCGCGGCGCGACCATCCAGTAGTTAATGGCGCCTGTGGGGAAAGGGAACTGCTTTCCACAAGAACTCTTTACCAACCTTGTGGTCAGCATGGGTGAAGATTTTTATTCGGTTCCTTGCGTATTTCTTTAAGTTACCCTCTGTACTTCACTGCAGCAGTTATTTCTACGTATAGTAAGAGTTTCATCAAGCTGTGTTTCTTGGCAGAGACGTTTCATGCGAACGTTACTTTCGTCCTGAAGTTTTGCACATGACTGTCTAATACGTAGGTCTGCGAGATAAAAATAGAAGGTCTATGTGTAGATACGATTAGAAAGTGAATAAACGTAAATATTTTAGTAGGCTTCCAACAAAACAAACTGAAATTTTCAAAATATGTATGACCGATTGTCTGAGAAGAAATAACTACCGAAATGGTTGCGTCTGCGTTTCTCATGTCTCAGAGGGACTTACCATAAAAGCAGGATTGTTTATCATCAGATACCGTCATAGTCCAAGTTGATGCCGATCTCTAATAGCGTGTCTTCCAGATTCATCCATCATCCAAATATCTCGCGACAAAATTTCGCAAAGGTCATTTGTTAAGCAAGAGACAACCGCACAAGAAAACTGATTCTAACGATTACAGTAATTCTCAGCAAGTACCGCAAGTAATAATCACCTCACATGACACTTACTTCCTTAAAATAAAACTGACATGTATTAAAATGAAAATCGTAAGAGTTCTTTAAAACTACATAGGAAATAAATACTCAGTTTATTATCTACCGGGCTATGTTGTTCATCGACCAAGAAAAGCTGTGTGTCTGCGTACTGAGTGGACATTTCTGCAATATAGCAAGATCCTTGACGATATCGGCTGCAGACTGTAGCTCTACTACAAGAGAGACAACGCTCACATATTCACCTCAAAGTTTCTTCTGTGTCGTCGCACATACATTTTCTTATGACACTTTATAAGGAGACGTACTAACGAATATGTATGGAGAGCCGCGTGCAGAATCACTGTTTTGGAAGGAGGGGCTTGGTATTTGGTTCCATTTGAGCTAGGAACATGGGGTAAGATGTTTTTGGTTGAGTCCGGACCAGCAGACATTTTTATGAGCATTATAGAATCTGTCTTACTGTTGCTATGTTCCAATATATCAAGCTAGTTTTGAACGACGAACAGAGGCAAATTAAGCGAATCGGTTAATTCCTTCTGCAAAAGATTTTAGAAATTAATGCTAAGCTAACGGCATCATTTTTAGGTGCTCCGTTCGGGTTTTACGTGTAAAAACATTCAGGCTCGTTCGGGTTCACTTACAAAAACAGTCATCCTTAAATAACTTCCGACTGCAGCGAGACTGATGACTCAAATTTGGTCGACCATTGTACAGGAGGTTTACGCGTTTGTAAAATCTTTCTTCGTTTAGATTTTATGTCCAAAGAACACGTTTTTCTGGGAGGTATTTGAAGAGTGACGCTTTTGTACTTTAAACTTTTACGAACATAGATAAGTAGATAAAGTCGAAACAATTTTTGTTTTATCCTATATCTTTATCCCTTGTCGAGATGCAATGGTTTGAAGTCGAGATAAATGTAGCACGAAAAATTCGTTCTTACGTGAATTGAATACACGGAAACAGTTTAAAGTGAATAAAATAAGAAAAAAAACGTGCTCTTGCGGCGAAGTGAAAGCCCGCTGTCAACAGCCTAGCTTTATTCGGATTACACGTGTAGGAACACGTTTTCTGTGAGTTTTTTTACGCGTTCCACTTCCGTGTTTCCAACCTGTGTGAATCGGTTCCTCTTTTTTAAGGAGACAGACATGTAGCCTGTGGAATGGTCATCCTGTTGTTTTGTGTGAGCTCTGTCCGTTGGTACGGGGTAAGTAAGATGGTTCGAAAGACAATCAAAATTCTATACCGGATCAGCCGTCAACAAGGCAACAAAAATCTGTATCAGTTGCCAAGGTATGGCGGTCTGATGCCCAAAATTACGGTAGAGTAAAAGCTGGGAGTCGGAATGAATAATAGCCCTACCACGGCACCAAAAAGCGAATCTGTCCTAGGCAGAGTTAGGTATGTGAAAGAAGGAAACTAGCTTTTCCTGGACTCGCATTCGGTAGGACGACGGTTGAATCCCGCGTCCGGCCATCCTGATTTAGGTTTTCCGTGATTTCCCTAAATCGCTCCAGGCAAATGCCGGGATAGTTCCTTTCAAAGGGCACGGCCGATTTCCTTCCACAATCCGATGAGACCGATGACCTCGCTGTTTGGCCTCTTCCCCCCAAAGAACCCAACCCAACTAGCTTTTTGATTTATCTGGCACTTCAAAGACGTTTAAATCAATACGTCTTGACATATTCACGCTATTTTACGAGTTAAGCCTACTTCTCCAGCGCAGTGAGCTCTCTTAGCTGCAAGGTGATGGCACACTTGCAGCTTGGAAGCTATAGGCTAAAGTCTCTGATACTGTGCCAAAAATCCAGAGGATCCGCCAGCGATAGTAAACATATATAATATCATATGGAATTTTAATGACAAGTTGTCATATTGCGCGACATGACAAATGCCATGTTGAATGAAATGATGGCATATAGCATGATGGGATGATGGATGAAATGACGGCATAACATCCTGTATCATGTTACTTTACTTGAGACGGCGCATTACATCATATGACACGGATAGTAAAACTAACAAGTAAATAAGCGTGATTATGCAAGGTGTTTGGAGGTAAATATCTTTGAAGCTGCCAGATACGTCGCGTTTTTTGTTCTGTGAAGGGATCATGTTTCATTCTGGTGGATGTATAGAATATTCCGACCAAAATAGTGTTGTTCTCTCCCTCTTCTCATCGCATATTAATCTCCCTCTTGTCATCACATATTAATGTGACATACATCGTGTGATGGATCTAGATCCTATAATGGTTCCACATTCATGAAGGACATTCGGCAGAATGCCAAATCATCGTCTTGTTCTAAGCGAGATGTCGTACCTCGCCCACCATGAAACTCCGCAAACAAAATCTCTTCGGCTGGCACACCATCACAGCTCTACATTAGCGGAATTAAAAAAAAATCATTAATTGAATGTGTAGAAAAGTCGATAACGGTAGCAAATATAATTACAGTAATTTACATTTAAAGTCAATTTAATAATTACGCACATTGTGGAAGCGAGCAGATAAATTACGGAGAATAATTACATTTTAACAAAGGCTTGACTTCAATGAAATTACCCATAACAAAAAACAGGGTATAAAAACTCTGAAATCAGCGGTAGGGAATTTAAGCTAGAGGACAATTGAAAGACCTGTGGCATTGTAACGTCCCCTTAGAAAATTAATCAATTACTGTGCTGATAAACCTCTTACATTATTTGATTTTCAAACAGCTGAGCAAAACTGAACGTACTCAGACATTCACTAAAGTGACACAATATTTTTAGCGCAACGCAGTCTTACTTTCAGTAATCCCTACAAAAGAACGGCCCTGACTAACATTAACCTATACCTTTCACAAATCACTTACCTCATAAAAATCTTCGTTACTCGAACTACTGCAATACAGCGACCGCCACTATTGCTAGCTAAATAAAAGATTCAAACTACTGAAGGCACTAACTACTGATAGGCATAGTTAGCAAATGAAAGATTTCGATAGAGAACAAACTATGCATTTACCTTAATAGTGTTCAAAAGTCATAATATATATATTAGTTCATGACATCCAGTCTTACAAATTTACTCTCTCTGATGGACACACGTTCAGATCATCCGCTCTCAATACTCCGCCATCTCACTCCCCACATCCACCACAGTTGGCGGCTCATCTCCAACTGCGCAACGCTACGCGCTGTTAACAGCCAACTGCCCAACACTGCAATAGCAAGTTCCAACAATGCCACCCAGCCACAGACTGCACACAGCACAGCCAGTGATTTTCATACAGAGCGCTACGTGGCGTTACCAACATAAAAACCTAAACAGCCTACTTACAGCATAAATTTTTTAATTGATTAAGAAATTCGTAACGGAGGTGAACATTCAGTAACAGATGTCGTATGCCGTTATCAACTTTGATGATATAAATCAAATAAAATTAACATTGCCAGTTAGTTCAGTAACGAGGTATTTTTGTTCCTTTTTATATTATAATACCTCTCAACTATTCATGAACGGATTCTATGCGTTAAAATAGCTTCGTTATGATGAGCCGTTAATATTTATTTTCAGTTCACCGGAAACGGATACGCAAAAATAAGTGTTTAGGACATGGTCCTTCCCTACTTTATGAGTCGTAATCTCGTGCAAGGATATTGTGGGAGAGCTGTATACTTTTTCAAATTTATACTCACGGCTATCGGCAGTGAAGTAATATACTTTAACACGTTTCAAATGTGTGACATTATAAATCTACATCTACATCTCCGTGATTACTGTGCTATTCACGGTAAAGTGCCTGGCAGAGCGTTCAATGAACCACCTTCAAGCTGTCTCTCTACCGTTCCACTCTCGAACGGCGCCCAGGAAAAACGAGCACTTAAATTTTTTGTGCGAGCCCTGATTTATCTTATTTTATCGTGATGAACATTTCTCCGTATGTAGGTGGGTGCGTACACAATGTTTTCGCAATCGGAGGAGAAAACTAGTGACTGATATTTCATGAGAAGGCCCCGTCGCAACGAGAAACGTCTTTGTTTTAATGATTGTCACTCCAATTCCCGTATCATGGCTGTGGCACTACTTCGCGATAATACAAAACGAGCTGCCCTTATTTGTACTTTTTCTATGTCATCCGACAGTCCCATCTGATGCGGATCCCACACCACACAGCAATATTCCAGAATAGGGAGGACAAGCGTGGTGCAAGCAGTCTCTTTAGTAGACCTGTTGCCCCTTCTAAGCGTTCTGCCAATGAATCGCAGCCTTTGGTGTGCTCTACCCACAATATTATCTATGTGATCCTTCCAGTTTAGAGTATTTGTAATTGTAATCCCTAAGTATTTAATTGAATTTACAGCCTTCAGATTTCTGTGACTTATCGCGTAGTCGAAATTTAACGGATTTCTTTTAGTACTCATGTGAATAACTTCACATCTTCCTTTATTCAGAGTCAATTGCCACTTTTCGCACCATACAGATATCTAAATCATTTTACCATTCGTTTTGGTCATCTGATGACTTTACAAGACGGTAAATAACGGCATCATCTGCAAACAATTTAAGACGGCTACTCAGAGTGTCTGCTATATCGTTAATATAGATCAGGAACAATACAGGGCCTATGACACATTCGTGGGGAACGCTGGATATTACTTCTGCTTTACTCGATGACTTTCCGTCTGTTACTATGAACTGTGACCTTTCTGTCAGAAAATCACGAATCCAGTCGCACAACTGAGGCGATACTCCGTAGCCACGCAGTTTGGTTAGAAGACGCTTGTGAGAAACATTGTCGAAAGCCTTCTGTAAATCTAAAACTATGGAATCAATTTTATGTCCCCTGTCGACAGCATTCATTACTTCATGAGTATAAAGAGCTAGTTGTGTTTCGCAACAACGATATTTTCTGAATTCGTGCTGACTATGTGTCAATGAATTGTTTTCTTCGAAGTACTTCATAATGTTCGAATACAGTATATGTTCCAAAACCCTCCTGCAAATCGACGTTAGTGATATGGGACTGTAATTTAACGAATTACTCCTACTTTGATTTTCGGACATTGGTGTGACTTGAGTAATTTTCCTGTCTTTAGGTACAGATCTTTCTGTGAGCGAGCGGTTGTATAGAATTGCTAAATATGGAGCTATTTTATCAGCATAGTCTGAGAGGAACGTGACTGGTATACTGTCTGGACCGGAAGCCTTGTTTTTATTAGGTGATTTAAGCTGATATGCGACACTGAGGATATCTATTTCTATGTTTCTCATCTTGGCAGTTGTTCTTGATTGGCCGGCCGGGGTGGCCGAGAGGTACTAGGCGCTTCAGTCTGGAACCGCGTGACCGCTACGGTCGCAGGTTCGAATCCTGCCTCGGGCATGGATGTGTGTGATGTCCTCAGGTTAGTTAGGTTTAAGTAGTTCTAAGTTCTAGGGGACTGATGACCTCAGATGTTAAGTCCCATAGTGCTCAGAGCCATTTGAACCATTTTTTTTTTTTTTTTTGTTCTTGATTGGAATTCGGGAATATTTAATTCGTCTTCTTTGGTGAAGGAGTTTCGGAAACTCGTGTTTTATAACTCTGCTTTAGACGCACTGTCATCAGTGACTTCACCGTTGTCATAGCGCAGTGAAGGTATTGTTGTGTCTTGCCACTGGTGTGCTTTATGCATGACCAGAATCTGATTTTCTGCCAGATTTCGAGACAGAGTTTCGTTGATTCGTTGGGGAAGTTATTCAAAGCATCTCGCATTGAAGTACGCACTATATTTCGAACTTCTGCAATACTTTGCCAATCTTGGGGATTTTGCGTTCTTTTAAATTTGGCATGGTTTTTTCGCTGCTTCTGCAACAGCGATCTGACCCGTTTTGTGTACCATAGGGGATCAGTACAATCACTTATTAATTTATGTGGTATTGGTGTCTATACTATGTCTTTGAAATCAGTCGACAACTTTTCTACCCTTACATGATCAGTTAGGAAGAAGTGCAAACGGTCTCTTAAAAAGGCGTTTTTATCAGCTTTTCTAAATAGATATACTTTGGGATTCTTTTTGATGGCTGTATGTGTTACGGTATTCAGCGTAGCAGCAACTGCCTTATGGTCCCTACCTAATCCCTGTATTCGTCACGATACTCACTATTTGTCCAGGATTATTTGTTGCTGAGAGGTCAAGTACGATTTTCCAACCATTTACGCTTCGAGTAGACTCACGAAGTAATTGTTCAAAATAATTTTCTGAGAATGCATTCAGTACAATTTCGGATGACGTTTTATGCCTGCCGCCGGCTTTAAGCGTATAATTTTTCCAGCATATCGAAGGTAGATTAATTGTATGAGTGGGGTACCTATTTGAAATGAGACTCAAGTTTCTTTTAATTGTTCAGCAACTATATCTTCTGAGTCGCGGGGCGATAAAACGGCCCAGTTAATAGTTTAGACCGATTGTCAAGTATAACCTCTACCGAAAATATTTCGGAGGAACTATCCAGTTCAATTTCAATACAAGGCAAACTACTTCGGACAGCCATAAATACTCCACCACCAACTGTATTTAATATATCCTTTCTGAACACTGTTAGATTGTTAGAAAAATTTCTGCTGAACTTATTTCCGGTATTAGTCAGCTTTCTGAATCTATAACTATTTGAGCTTCAGTGCTTTCTATTAGGGCTTGGAGCTCTGGTTCTTTCCCAACACAGCTACGACAATTTACAATACGCATCGGTTCTACAACTACCTTACTGTGTTTTACCTGCCCCCTTGTAGACGGACGCCTTTTCTATGGTTCCCTGAGGCCCTCTAACCTAGTCCCTTCTACACAGACCCCCCTACCCGTGTAGCCGCTTCCTGTGTGTAGTGGACTGCTAACGTATTAAGCGGAACCCGGAAACCCACCACCCGATGGCGCAAGTCAAGGAATCTGCAGCCCACACGGTCAGTGAACCGCCTGAGCCTCTGATTCAGACCCTCCACTCGGCTCTGCACCAAAGGACCACAGTCGAACCTATCGACGATGCTGCAGAGCGAAAGTTTTCAATACTATGTATAAAAACAACTAAAACAGAAGTAAGTTACACATGTCGTTCCACGCTAAGACATTGCGCAAGAACGGTGGCGCATTATCAGAAGAAAGTTCATGTCTCGGATTTCCCGCAGACAGAGTTCTGCTACGGCGTGGATGACAGGGGTACGATGTGCAACTGAAACTGCACGGAAACTGATAACTTATTCCAATGCTAAAGTACGCGAGACAGTACGATTCTTGTGGGAAAAACGCCTAAATTTCACGCAAAGTCATCGTGAAATTCTGGTGGTATACGGACAAAATGCCATGTCGCGTGCAGCCGCACTGAAATGGTGCTAACAATTTGGCCAAGGGCATACAGAAGTGAGTGATCCTGATCAGAAAGCCCAGCCCCTACACCATGCGATTTCCATCTTTTCAGCATGCTGGAAGAATTTCTGGGGGAAGGGAAAGAGAGTTTGAAACGAGGAGGACGTCCGCACAGCGGTTCTCGAATGGTTCCGTGACCAAAGAGCGGATTTCCATCGTCGAGGAATTGAACGATTTATGGAAAGCTCCGACCGTTGTTTCTACAGTCGCTGTGACTACAAGGGGCAGTTAAATGAAACGAAACACCCGCCACAACGGGACCAAGGAATGACTACATTGAGATGCAAGCAGTACAAACGTTATCCAACTGGGGGACGAGGTGATCAATTGCTGCTTCGTAGAACGCGGACGGTCGCTGCCGGTTCCACACTGCACTTCCCCGTGTCAATGAAACCGACGTCAGTGCATGTCTTTCATCAGGTCGCCAAAGATGTGAAAATCGGACGGTGAAGGATAGAGGCTTCACGGAGCATGTTGCAGTGTTTCCCACACAAATCGCTAAAGCGTAACCTTCGTCCGATTGGCAGTGTCGGGGGCTGGTGTTAGCGTGCTGCAGGATGATTCCGTCCGACAGAATTTGCTGGTGTTCTGGCTTCATGGTGTGACACAGTTGAGCCGTGGTAAAAATTGTTGTTTTGAAGAGCGAGCCGCAGCCCGTAGTGTGAAACAGTCGCCCTCCGTTTCTGGCGGTGGCGCCGCTGTGGCAATCGCAGCTTTTGTGTATCCCTCTGGTGGGAAAGGGGAAAAGTTGCCTGTTCACGTGCATTTAAGGGTCGCTATGAGCTCGGCAAGAGGAGTCTGTCAGTCTCGGCCAGTCTGGTCAGTTGGTCAGCCGGGTCAGTGTGGGGCAGTCAGTGTCTGTCCGGAGTGCTGGCATGTGTTAGGCCGCCACTCTGCTCGAGTTTGCTCAGGCAATTGGCATTGGCGGTTGGATCGATCGGTTGGTCGGTAGCGCACTGAGACACAAGATGACTTGACCGCCTTGAGCGTCGGCGCATGTGAGGTCGCCACGTGAGTCAAGTGGGCCGCGCCATATAGCTAGGGGTAGTGACTTCGCGGTCGACACGAGAGGAACAGGAGTCAACCCACGACATCGGTCTGGTCGGTGCGAGCTGCGACGCCGTGAGACATGAAATCGGCGCGCCTTCCTGCGTCCGTCGGAGCGGCTGGCAGCGGACGGTTCGGGAGAGCGTTTTGGCGGTGCTGCTCCAGGTCTTCGCCAGACACCGCAGTTTGTTAGAAGTATAAGTGACTCGTGATATGTTGTTTCATTTACTTGTTCAATTCTACTTGTTTTCTTGGTCAGTCTCTCGTCCCCAGCTTGCTCGTCTGTCTCCCGTCCGCATCTGTTAGGCAGTTAGTGTCTGTCTGTCCGTCTGCCTGTGTGTCGTCTGCCGTACGTTAATAGCTGCCTGTGTCGGATTCGGTGTTAACGAATATATTGCTTAAGCTGTAAAGTCCGAATTCCTGAAATATGTTTTTATCTTGCCTACCATCTTGAGAGGCGGTATATGTGTAATGTAGAGCATGTTTGTACATTTTATGTAAAATTGTGCTTCATGGATTTTTATTTAAATGGTTATTTTAGTATATAAAGTTGCCACCCTTCCACCATAAAAGTTCTTTTAAAAACAAGTTGCACTTTCGGTGGCAAATAATTTTAATGTGAGTGTTTTGTACCATTTCCATCCATCCATAGTTTATGTGTTTGTGTGAGTTGTTAAAATTTTTAGTTTAAAGTAATCTACTGTGTTGCAGATTTGCACCAGTGTAGTCTTTCAGAGGTTGTTGTGAGCCGTTGTGACTACGGCCGTGTAAAAAGGCAGCGGCAAGGTTCTCAGCCCGAAAGCTCATACTACTTTTAAAAAAAAATTGTTATTTCTGCCTCTGAATAAATTGTAACTCGATATTTACAGGGTGCTTTCTGATTATAATTTTAAATCTGTTTAAAAGAAGGCTTTTAGGAATAAAATTTCCATTTATTGAAAAAAAAATTAGTTACCATTTTCAACTATTTCGACGCTCACATAGTGTGATTAAATGTATTAATGTTCTTGATGAATCGCTAGTAAATAAAGTAAATTCTTAAGAAAAGGTTTTGAAAGTAAATTCACGGTTCAACAGTTCCTGCAAAGTATCTTTATAGCGCTGCGCATTGATTGTGGTTGTACGTTTGAGGAAGAGCCGAGGGCCCTTGCAGTCTAAGAAGAAGGTCATCATGATCATACAAGAACTTGTGTGAACAGCTTTGGCTTTTTTTGGCAGGGGAGAAGTGGGATATCTCCGCTGTTGGTTTTGTGGCCTTCCCGAATGACTGTCACCCGCCCCCAAGCTGCCTATCGGACGAAGGTCATACTTCAGCGATTTTGTTGGGAAACACTGTAACATGCTGCGTACAACCCGGATCTTTCACCGTTTAATTTCCACATCTTTGGCGACTTGATTCTTCAAGTTGTCGACTTATATCATGTGTGGACACCGGTTTCAGGTCGGCGAAGAAGTGCGAGAGTGGCCGGTTGTCGATCCGTCAGCGGCAGGTCGCTTTCTACAAAACAGAAACTGATCGCCTCGTCCCCCAGTGAGTTAAGTGTCTTAACGTATGGGGTGATTACTTTTGAATGGGACCATTCCATGGTTGCGTTGTGGATCGTGTTCAGTTATCTTTTGAATGCCCCGCATAGGCTGCAATGTAAGTTAGTGTAGTTGTCACTTTGAAGTATACTGCAGTACTTACTGGCCTGCAGTTATAAAGTGCAACTTACTTTTAGAAGAGCCATCAATAGTAGGCACTCAAGACCTATCAAACGGCATAACCTAGAACACTGCAAGAGTAACCTGTTGAATCGCCTGTCATTTGAGTTGTTTCAGTTTCACAGATAATTTACAAAGGGCACAACGGCAAGCATAGTTAAGGAAACAATTTTTTCTTGTTCGTATGCAGTATAGTGGAAAGTTATTATCCCAGAGTTCGCCAGTCGCATTCAATGGCGACTGGTGCATAACAGTCTCTTGGCGATCCATGACCGGGTGTTTTCAACGAGTGAAGATTCTGTAGCTTCACCTACAAAGATAGGTGGTAAGTGTATCTGACTGCTACACAGGTGGTGTGGGTTGAGTTCCTGCTGGACCGTGAAGCGAACGAGAAACGTGGTAATTTAAATACTGAATATTTAAATTCCATCGCCAGGGCACTACCAGCATCCATAGTAAATAAACAGGGCTTTGTCGTAATATAATACGAGAGAAAATAACAGTATTATGAAAAGGATAGTTGCTGCTCGCCATATAGCGGAGATGTTGGGTCGTGGTGAAGCACAACAAAAAGATTGTTGGAAAGTGAACTCTCGGCCAACAATTCCTTTGTCGGAAATAGACAAAACAACCACACACACACACACAGACACACGCAAACGCAACTCCTACACGCATTACAGTCTCCGGCAGCTTCTCTGTTTTCAGACCTGGCAACCTAGCAACGACATGCTGATATATGGACTCATACTGCTATGTGGGCTCATACTGCTAAGTATATTTGGAAGTATGACTCGATTTTATAATTACCAAAATAACATGACATTCCCTCTCGACCGGCAAAGTTTCATTTCGTTTGCTGTGCCTGCCCTTTCTCGATTCTTAAGGCAGGCCGGCCATTCCATAGTGGAATTGTAGCGCTCATGCTTTTCAAACAGTGAACCTGACCTGAGTTTCTGATTGCACTACCAATTTAAACTGATACACCGTGTCAGATGAAAATATTTGCACCAAGCTGTGAGTTACACGAGATATGCTGCTCTGTAAAACTTGTTCCGTTGACAGTCGCGCATCTGCAGTACCGTTTGGGTTGGTGCCGAGAGCATAGGGATTGGAGCAGCAAAGAGAGGGATTGTGTGCTATTCTCGGATGGGAGCAGGTTTAGTCTGATTAGTGATTCTGGACGAACCCTCATATGAGATGGGAATATGTAATGCACCCAGGAGCATTGTGAAAAACGATAGCCGCTAGCTGGGGTTGCCGAGCGGTTCTAGGCGCTTCAGTCTGGAACCGCGCGACCGCTATGGTCGCAGGTTCGAATCTTGCCTCGGGCATGAATGTGTGTGATGTCCTTAGGTTAGTTAGGTTTAAGTAGTTCTAAGTGACTGATGACCTCAGAAGTTAAGTCCCTTAGTGCTCAGAGCAATTTGAACCGTTTTCTTATGGCAGGCAGTGTGCAATACTGCCATTTGCTGATACACACATAAAAACGTAAAAACGCAATATAAACATCAGAGCGTGGCATATTAAATCCAAACGTCGTTCTCAAAATCCAATATTGTAAACGAGACAGTATTGCAAACGCAACTTCTAAATACTTGTCAAGCGCTATAACACATCACTATTAGACGCCAGAATGTTGATGATTTGTGGCAATATGAACCCTGGCAAATACCAAGGGATTACCCATAACGCGCATTACCAAACAAAAGAACCCACCTTAAAAAAAGTTTTAAAAAATGGTTCGTTGTTGTCGACTTATATTAACAACATACTTTTTAGCTACTTGTCAGTAGGGTCCAGCACCTGAAAATTTCTTTCAGTTGATTGTTAGCAATACAGCGCATTTTTAATTATGTTTATTACCAAACACGGGTTATTTTACGATCACCATAAACATGTTAATAATGCTGATTACGTTGACTGTTGTTGACGTTTGAACTCAGCGTACTATTTAAGAGAGTTGTTGAAATGTAGATAAGGTCCTGAACCTGAAAATATTGAATGTGATGTTCGTTGTGGAAAGCGACGTCTACAACTAAACTTAAATTTTTTGGTTAGGTGGTTGGGTGGTTGTTTTGGGGAAGGAGACCAGACAGCGCGGTCATCGGTCTCATCGGATTAGAGAAGGATGTCGGCCGTGCCCTTTCAGAGGAACCATCCCGGCATTTGCCTGGAGTGATTTAGGAAAATCACGGAAAACCTAAATCAGGATGGCCGGACGCGGGATTGCACCGTCGTCCTCCCGAATGCGAGTCCAGTGTCTAACCACTGCGCCACCTCGCTCGGTTTTTGGTTAGGTGTAACCGAAAATTTTAAAACATAGGTGAGCATAAATTAGTCTTCCTCCCTCCCTTGGTACTGCGAGGGGTAAGAAAGGTTTTTAGTGCAGTTGGTAGAGGTACAATACGATTTTAGATAATCTAAATTTGATGTTTGGGCTATTCCTCTGTTGTGTTCAACTTGAACACCAGTCTGAACCAACAGAGACTGTATGGGAGGTTTGGAAACAGCGTTCGGCATCGAGTCGTGACTTTAGGTCACACGCCGTAGCACGGGTTAGTACACTGTGGCCATTTAACGAGGTGCAGAATTCCGCAACTGCGCTGCGTGTGTAGCAGCGAGCCGCACGGCCCCAGGAAGCCGGCCTGCCGCAGCCAGCTGCTGGTAACGGCCGCTCTGCGCTCTGCCATATGGCGCACGCTAGGCACTCGCTGGCCGCCGCAGCAACTGGTGGTGCCCGTACAGAACTGAACTGCACACACCGTACCGTAACGTGTCGTGCTTCAATTGCTGGCCATTCTGAAACCCGTCCTGCTTCCGCTCCCAGGCATTTGCCTGCGGCAGCTGGCCTCGCTGTCAGCGCCGTTGTCGCACTGTGCTACACGTAACGACCAGAGCAGGTTCGCTGAACAGACTGGGTGCCTGTGTTAAGCACACCGTCATCGGTTGCGATCTCAGTGACACCAATATCGTTGGATACCTCACCTACGACCGACCTCTGCTGAAGACTGTCACTTTTTTCAAATCAGTACGCCATCACGTGCGCGGTCATGAACGTAGCGAATTTCATCGCCAGGAGGAAAAGATTTCAGACTACAATCCCGTAAAATTCAAAGCAGTTTTGTTTTTCGGTGATGATGGCCGACGCGACACGAAACATGGACTGCGGGAAACTGATAAGTTCAGTCAAAGGAGGAGTTTGCGGCAATCTGAGGATGTAAAATATAATAATCGGGATACAGTTCGGATGGTATGTACTGAAATCGCATGTTTATTCGAAACCAGAAGTATGCAAAACCTTTATCGGAAACTTTAGGTGTAGATTATAACCTCGAAAAATAATTTGTTCAAGTGACAAGCATAGAGTATCTTATGTGACTTCGTAGGCTTTCCCGGCGTAATAAGTCTTGAGAGTCTCTTCGGGTTTGATGCCAGACTTAAAATCAACTCGATTCAATATTTCAGCGATCAAACTGTTCGCCATCTTCAGGAGAACGCTGCTCCTGCTAATGTCCCTCTGAAAATTGATGACAGGCCGCAAATCGACGTCCTATGTAGGCCTCCGTACCGTACACGGTTCTCAGCGGGACTCATTAGCAGGAGCAGAGTTCTCCTGAAGATGGTAAAAGGTTGGATCGCCGAAATAATGAATCGAGTTCATTTTAGGATCCGGCAGCAAACACGAAGAGACTTTCAAGACATAGCGTATCTTATGATTAAAGTTACTGTAGTGGGTATTTTTTGGATTGTAGTGGAGGATATCAGCTGTCTAAAAATTATTGTTACTGGTTACTGGTGGTTTTATGAAAGTAGGCCAGTGATTCTTCCGCATGAAATGGTTTTGCAAATGTGGTGTACGTACGTGTTTCCACTCTTTACTGGTGTAAGTGTTCCGAGTATCTTACTCCAAACTTTATTTTTGTCTTTCACGCGTATATTGAATGACTGTCATTGCAAGTTAAATGACCTGCACAACTTCAAATAAAAATCCGATACTCACATTAAAGGTGCAGTTGTGGCTCAAGTAAATCTAGAAGTGACCCTTTGACATTTGACATCTGGAGACAACATATTTTTAATAATTAGGTCTATTACACTTTCTGAAAGTACCATTTTTAAGTTTTTGTGTGATATGTTGATTTATGTTTACGGTGCTCTAAATACTGGTTTAAAAGCTAGTATTATCACTCTTGCAACACCAAATACTACGAAATTTTTAATTTATTCTATACCGAATTTTTGTATGCTTCGTCCAAATGCGCTAAAAGACACTGTAATGTAGTTGAGCTTGTTTTCTAAAAGCTATATTCAATCTTTTACTGAGCTTATAGAAGACAGGATATTATACAAAAATGCAACTGATGAACAAGGAAAAGCTGAATACAGAAGACTAAGGAATTTAGTTAATGGAGAAGCTAGGAAAGCAAAAGAAAATTTTCTTGAAAAAATGTGCAGGGAAGTGGAAGAAAATGTGGAAAACGGAAGAACTGATTTAGCTTACAAAACAGCAAATCAATTTTTTAACAAACGTAAAACAACACTCTCAGGCACAATAGAAAATAAAGAGGGGAAAATGCTGTTTGGTGAAGACATGGTGAAGAGATGGAAACAATACATAGAGGAGTTGTATGCCGGAACACCTCTTTCGGAGGAAGTAAAAGGATGAGAACAGCGTGTAGACGAAAGTAACAAGGAAGATGACATTCTGCAAGAAGAATTTGACAGAGCTCTAAAAGACCTGTTGGACAACAAAGCAACGGGTATTGATGAGATCCCTGAAGAACTAATAAAGAATGCTGGTGTCAGCATGAAAATGATGCTGCTTAAACTTATTGCCGGTCGTTGTGACCAAGCGGTTCTAGGCGCTTCACTCTGGAACCGCGCGACCGCTACGGCCGCGGGTTCGTATCCCGCCTCGTGCATGGATGTGTGTGACGTCCATAGCTTAGTTAGGTTTAAGTAGTTCTAAGTCCTAGGAAACTGATGACCTCAGATGTTAAGTCCCATAGTGCTCAGAACCATTTTTAAACTTATTAGGTCCACCTATAACACAGGTGAGATACCGACAGACTTCCAGAAATGTATCATTGTTCCTATACCGAAGAAGGCAGCAGCTACAAAATGTGAACAGTACCGAACTCTAAGCCTAATATCACATGCATCAAAAATTCTCATAAAAATAGTCCTGAAGAGAATTGAAGAGAAGATGGAGGATATGCTGAGTGAAGATCATTTTGGTTTCAGAAGTGGATTGGGAACAAGAGAGGTGATTCTGACACTGAGGCTCGTTATTGATAAGCAATTACAGAAAAATAAACCAACTTATATTGCCTTTGTAGACATGGAAAAAGCATTTGATAACTTTATCTGGCAATAGATGTCCAGAGTGCGCAGGAAAAGTGGAATAAAGTACAAAGACATCCGCCTGATACTCAGTTTCTGTAAGAATGAGGTGGCAGTGAATAGGAACTGTTACGAGGAACAAGAAGCAAATATTAGAAAAGGGGTAAGACAAGGTTGTGCTCTCTCTCCTCTTATGTTCAATGCTTACATCCAGGAAGCTATAGACCAAGTTCGAGAAACTACAGAGTTGTGGATCAAAATTAATGTACAGAAGATAGACATGCTACGTTATGTAGATGATATTGCTGTAGTCACGGAGACAAAAGAAGATCTAGAGGAAGTCCTCAGAACAATGGAAAAAATTCCATGCAATCAGTATGGAATGAGAATAAACAAGAAAAAGACTAAAGTGATGGTATGCAGTGCAGGAGCAGAATATGAACCTCTGAGAATGAGTTGGAAGGGAGGAGGTGGAAGTGATAGAGGAATTTACTCACCTGGGAAGTAAAATCACAAGGGATGGTAGAAGCCGGAAATAAATTGCGAACAGAATACAAAAGGCCAAAATTGCATTTCATCGGAGAAGGAACTTACTCACCAGCAACAACATCAGTCTGAAAATAAGTAAGCGTATCATGAGAGGTTTCGTTTGGAGTGTGGCCCTATACGGATGTGAAACTTGGACAATTGGAAGAGAAAAGACGGCTAGAGGCCCTGGAGATGTGGTGCTATAGAAGGATGATGAAGATCAGCTAGAGAGACAAAGTAACAAATGAAGAGGTGCTTAGAAGAGTACAGGAAACCAGGTTTCCGTGGAGGCACATCCAAATAAGAAGAGACAAAGTTGTAGAGCACATCATACGACAAAGCAACATCATTGGAACAGTAGCAGAAGGAGCTATTGAGGGAAGGAATCGGTGGGGGCGACCAAGGATATCATACATGCAACAGATCATGAGTGACGTTGGATGTAACAAATGGCTCTGAGCACTATGGGACTTAACTTCTGAGGTCATCAGTCCCCTTGGATGTAACACACACGTGGAAATGAAGAGGAAGACAGATAGGAGAGAGGAATGGCGACCTGCTGCAAACCAACCTCAGGGTTGAACACGAAAAGAAAAAGAAAGAAAGAATATTCAATCTGATATAATAATGCCACCAGAAATATTGTTACTTAGTTTCTCAAATCCGCTAGGAAAGTGTTTAAAGAGCAGTGAATTGTCCACTACTAGAATCTGATTATCTGAATATACTGCCGGTATTGCATTCATTTTCACCATTTTTAGAATAAACTGAGTTGCTGTGAAACCACAAATCTACTATTAGTTGGATAAATAACACTTGCTTCCAGAATGAAGTCTGAAAGGTAGGTGACGAGGTACTTTCGGAGGTAAAGCTGTGAGGACGGCGTCGCAGTCGTCCTTGGATAGCTCAGTCTTTAGAACACTTGCCCGGTAAAGGCAAAGGTCCCGAATTAGGGTCTCAGTCAGGCACACCGTTTTAATCTGCCAGGAAGTTTCAATATTTACTTACAAATTTTATCCATCCGTCATATAATAGACACATCTATTTTCACCACGTAAATGAACGGTTTTCTGCTCATAATCTCATTGACAAATCCTTTGTACACCGAAGCCGCATGTCCAGCCACCTAGCACAATAAATCGTACTCTGAACAACGTGTTTTGGAGGGATCCTTAGTGCGGTCTATCACTGAAGCTAAGTATTTTCGTAAGAGACATGGGTATGAATATGTAAAACATCAGTTACGGCGGGTTAGCTTCGAAGGTGGCGGTCTCTTCTAATGTTAATCGGTGATGAAAGAAAGGAAGTGGCGACTCAAAGTTAATCCCTTTTTAACTTTCGTGGCACGGCGTTTTTCCCTTCATCTTATATATTCGCAAAACTTGTCTGGTAATTCCAATAAGTGAAGACGTAGTGTACAGAATTCGCCACGTTCATTTCGAGCCAGATGTAACTCATTTACATGGATTCGGCATCTTTTTAAGAGCAAGACTGCATTGCAATACTCGTCTCCAAGCACACAGATGTAATATCCGCCACAGCCTTGAAGGTAAAATCTAACCTACTTCATACACATGACAGTATACAACCTAACCTCCCAAACCCTTCACAAACTGACGAATGAGACAGGACACACCATGATCAAGCTGTCGACAGATGTTATCGGGCGACCTCTGGCGACGGTGTCTGAAGACCGTTGCCAGTGCCACTGAGACCACATCCTTAAACGTGTCATCGGCGGAATAGATCGTCTTTCTCCTAAAAGAAACGTAAGGTGTGATGTTTACCGGAACTGTTACAAAGGAGAGCGTCATTTATAGGACGAAGTGAAAAGTTCTCTGCCTGGTAACGAAAGACTCAGAAGTTTTAGGATACGAATGCACAAATTTTTCACAGTAGGTGAAAATGGTTTGCAATGGCTTCCGTGATTTTTGGAATAGGAAATATTAACCAAAGAATTAACAGGAAGGCTGTTAAGGAGCGTAAGTACAAAGTTTTAATTACGACCTCGTAAAAAGAAAATTACGTGATAACCTTTCGTTTGTTTGCAGGTAAATGACTACTGTCTTGGTAGACATTAACATTCAAGCGCCACAGCACCGTATGATGCTGCCATAGCAACCAAAACATGGCGCAGTCCGTCCGCTTCACGTGGTCTAGAGGCTAACATAAACAGCTCTGGATCACGGGGTCCCGGGTTCGAGTACCGGCCGGGTTGGGGATTTTTCTCTGCCTGTGGACTGGGTGTTCGTGTTTTCCTCGTCATTTCATCATCGTCACCATTCGTAACAGTGGGTAGATTGGACTACGTAAAAAATTGGACTGTGTAAAAATTGGGACTTTGTACGGAAACTGATGACCGCGCAGTTGAGCATCCCACAAACCAAACATCATGGCGCAGCCTGCTTATAAAATAGAGCGTTGCGTGCAGCAACAATTCGTTGAAGATCAATATCGTTGGAAAAGTACACGCAAAAGTGCTGTCAGAAAGCACCATCAAACAACACGATGGTTAGGTGCCTCCAGAATGGTCAAACAAGCCTGAAAGACAGAGAGCTAAGTGGTAAACATCTCTCTGTGAAGACCCTGGAATCACAAGAGGAGGACTTGGTGCTCGAAGAGCTGTGTGATCCTTCTAGGCGATCAGGTAAAATGTGAAGAGAGGACGTCCTCTAATTACATGAGGGATTTTCCTTCAAATTAGGACCTCCCTCCTTCATGAGATTTGGTGGGACACAACCGCCGCACCCCCACCCCCCTCTAGTGAAGTTTACCTGTAGTCAGGTAAAAAAACGTGAAAATTAATCTTTGTATTTGTTTTAAACACTCATTAAAACACTTTAATAAAACGTGTTTTTAATTGATTTGGCCTACTGAGGACCACATGAAATAACGTAAGTATTCTTTCTTTTCTCCTTTATTTCTTTCCAGTAATTTTTCATTTTTTCTCTTCGTTCTTCCGTCCATATTGCACCTGCCTTTTTCTTTATTTTCTCCAGGATGTTCTTCAAACCTTTTACTTTTGCTCTGAAGTTTCCTCTTTCTCATATTCCTTCCTCTATTATTTCTATTTCCTTCAGGTCTGCTTTAGCTTCTTTTATTCACGTCATTGAAGTTTTGAGGTTTCTGTCAAACAAGTTAAAAATTCTTTTTGTTATCCTGTTTTCATCTTGCCTTTTTAGGTGTCAATAGAATACAACTCTTCTCTTCCTCAACGCGTCTGATATTTGCTCTATCTTTTCATAAGCTTCTTTATTACTTCTAAATTTCCGTTTCCCATTCTCGTAATTTGGTTCCAAGATTTTCCTGAGTCTTTGCCCTTCCTTCTCTTCTAATTCATTTGATTTTTCTATTTGTAAAGTGTATTAAACAGTGTTATTAACACGTGTTTAAAAACTCTATTTTAATTTCGCCAATGCTGAGTAGTATTAGGACGGTCAGCAGCCAGACACAGTCGGATAACAAGGCTCCACAAACATAGTAGTGATCGTTTTGACGGACCCCTATTTTACTAACCTGTTATTGGTTTATAATATAAACATTAAATGCCATGCAAACTTTTCTTACTTTGCAGCTAAAAGACAACATTGTTCGTACGTTCGTATAAACTGTACGGTTATGTAGCTTTTCAATCTCTTGATTTACGAGATCACTAACTGAATTCCTGTCGGTGAATTTCGGCATAGCTTGCTTCCGCAGACGATTGATTTCCTGCTCGCCCTTGTGTTTCGACATGCCGGCGTATCGCTTGACAGACACACTGTAAAAGTTGTCACACAAATTCATCTTTAACACAATAACATCGGCTTTATATACGTTGCAGAATATCACGACTGACTCACTGACTTAAACTCAGTCACTTCGACCGGCGCAGCAGAGAACTCGCCGAACGAAATCTGACACTTGTGCGGAACTTGTTTCAAATCGGCGAATCCAGGGCATGCAGGCATGTACGGCACTCATTTCAGTTCAGAGAGGCCATAGCGATTGCTGAGCATTTCAATGCTGTCTACACTCAATATTAATTATATAAAATAAAGTATTGTCCATTCAATAATGTACATTTTCTGAACTAGAAAGCTGACGTTAGATTTTCATTGCTCCCTCCCCTTCAAACAACATTCAGGGAGATTACTTTCCATTCTTCATGTTCTCCACATCTTAGTACAGTAGGTGAAAAATATCAAAGCAATGCGCACTATTTAGGGTCTTCACTCCGCTGGGATAAATAGAGCTCTCATTCTTACACTGCAGAGCCGTCCTCGCAGGGAAACTGCACAGTATACTAAGGATGCAGCAGAAGCATACCAATTTTCAAACAATTCAGAATCCCCAAGATTGATGAAGTTTTACATAAGCTAGAAATTTAGCACGATTTTCAATGCGAGATGCCTTTAGTGTGCACACAACGGAACTCTCTCTCAAAATCTGGCAGAAAATCAAAAGAAATTCTGGCCGTGTGTAAAGTACACCAGTGGTAAGACGCAATCAGTACCTTCACTGAACTATAGAAATGGTAGTGTTACTGTTCACTTTAATAATCCGGCCAGCGGACGAGGTCGATAGGGACCTGGCCCTTCCAGTTAACGACAGTCAGGCGCTACCAGAGGGACGAGCGAATGGTAACGTGGGCTGACCAACAGCATCACGAGCTACGTCTAGTGACCCCAGCCAGTCTAGCGTACACCACGCCGCACATGTTGATGAAAAATAATGCCTACCTGCTGTACGGATAACGACCCTGCTCCGGCCATTGACTTTCTGATGTGATTACTGAAATTTTCCTGGCGTAAAGAGCATTCCACTAAGTATCGGGACTGCAGCCGGAATATCGACTTCTTGCCACAATATTTCGGCTGCTGGCCGTTCAGCCATCTTCAGGTGAGTGTTTTGCCCTGGAGACTGCTAATTCACATCGGAGCCTTTATACCGAAACTTGGCATGAAGCACGCGCGAAGATAGTCGCTGTATTAGCGACCTATCGCGAATGTCGTGCCCTCTTCGAATATAGCTCCAGCGATGGAGCGCAAGCCCATGCGTAATGTGATACTAGATGTGCGACCGAGCGAGGTGACGCAGTGGCTAGCACACTCGCATTCGGCAGGACGACGGTTCAAATCCCGAGTCCGGCCATCCTCATTTAGGTTTTCCGTCATTTCCCTAAATCGCGCCAGGCAAATGCCGGGATGGATCCTTTGAAAGGGCACGGCCGACTTCCTTCCTCGTCCTTCCCTAATCCGATGAGACCGATGACCTCGCTGTCTGGTCTCCTCCCCTAAACAACCCAACTAGATGTGCACTGTCTGTCGAAATGCACATCTTTCACGCTCTGCGCGCGTTGTCTAAGCAAAAGCCATAGCCGAGCATTGTATTTCCAATGAATATTCCATGCATTATTCTATCACGGAAACATTTAGCGCAAGATCTTATTAATCGTGATCACAGCTTTCAACTGGATGATGCGTGGAACCAGGTTGTAACTAACCTGTTACTACGGGTTATTACGTTATTATTGGGAATGGAAATACTTATTGCTTATGAAATTAACGTGAGAAGATTAGGGTCGCCACCGACTCTAACCATACAACTAATCAAAGATTTGGTCGAGTCGGAAAATAAATTAATTTGATCACAGACCAAAAACTCACAAAAATGCATACGTTGTGATGTCGCTCATAGGGGATACGATGTAATTAATAGTGTTCCCCGTGCACTGTTCACGACGATCAAACATTTAAAATAAAATAGCACATGCAAGAACACTGTGCAGAAGATCCGCTCCCAACAACACACCTGAAAATAAGACTTAATCTAAAGCATTTGTTATAAAATACAAGGGGAGACTGATCACTGGACCTGTGCGTAAGGAAACGCATTGGATGTGCTAACGGGGAAGCTACGAGGTGAGTGGCTTAGGTGCAAAAACGTAATCTAGGAACACAAGAGAAAATTATAGATAAAATCATTTACTCCTAAGATAAGGATGTGAGGCATGTACACGATTCCTGATAACACGTGGTTTGTGGAGACATAATTTCTAGGCATAGTGCCCAAATTGCAACAATATCACATCATACAATCATGTTATCATTATCTAAAACAAACATGCGATCGGACAGTTAGTGACGCCGGTAGCCCAACAACTATAATGTTCTACCACGTGGTTGGCTCCCCACGGACGAAAGACACATAAAGCAAGGAAAATTTACGAGAAGGCAAAGCTCTAAATATTTAGAAAAGTGAAAGCTTATGCAGGCACAGCTGAAGGCAAACAGACATTCATACAGAAGCGAGTGCTCACTTCTTATTGACACCTTTGTGTGGCGCTCTTCCGGCGGATCCAAGTCTGCTACAGAAATTTGCTAAAAGAAAAATCTGCCAAAGTTTTGCATTCCTTGCTGCGACAAGGCAAAGCAATCTTCCAGATTTGAAAAGCGAGACCAAAAGCTAACAGCTCTCCCCTCGCCAAGTAACAGCGCACCACGCGGTCAGTCTAACTCACCCTTCTTCGACTGGAGCACAGCTGTGGACGCTTCCCGTACCGGCGGCAGACTGCCTCCCGCTTCTCAAGCTTCTTCCACGCACCGCGTGGACCGGAAAATCCAAAAATGCCATTTCCGCCACCAACCTAACGCAGGTGGAGTTCTCACAAGTAGCGCAAACCTCTTTGCCTACTTGACCACTACGAGAGTTGGCTATTCTGTACAACTGCTGCTGAATCTGTATGACTATCGCAGACTTTCTGCAGCAGACTACGCCACCGTGTAGCAACGTGACACACAAGCGCATTCATTCAATCACGCCACTGTGATAATTATGAGAAAAGAGAAACAAGGAAGGAAAGAGAAATACTAGTGAAAATGGGCTACCGGACTAATGAAAGCTGGCTACAGGACCCTTTCAAGGTGAATTCTTTAATTTCCTCGGAAAGATAACATTTTATGACCAATGACATGTCTAGCTACAGTTAATTTTATTGAGTTTGATATCTGAATTTTAACTCTGCGAGTGCTGTTTCCGACAGAGTGGGCACAGGTAGTATCACATTACGTACGCGTCCGCCCCGATAGCTGAATGGTCACCGTGACGGTCTGCCGTCCTAAGGAGCCCGGGTTCGATTCCCGGCTGGGTCTGGGATTTTCTCCGCTCAGGAGTTGCCTTCATCGTCATTGCATCCCCATCCGACGCGCAGGTGGCCCAATGAGGCGTCGAACGTAATTAGACCTGCACCAAGGCGGCCAGACCTGCCCCGTAAGGGGCCTCCCGGCCAATGACGCCAAACGCTCATTTCCACATTACGTACGCGGCCGCGCGTCATTGATGGAGCACTATTCGAAGGGGACGAGAAACTCGACGGGAGGCACTCATCTAGCGGCTACCTTTGCTCATGCGGCTCCGCGTCAGTTTTTGGAATAAATGTAGCGATGTGGACTAGTAGTGTCCAGTGTAAAACATTTACCTGCAGATTGCAGAACGGTTGTCTGTCGAAATATCGTGGCCATAAGTCGACCTTATCCGGCTGCAGTACCTAATCTTCATAGAATACATCGACATTCTGGCTATATTTCTTGTTGTTTACTCAGTTCTCCGATCATGGCGAATTTGATTTTGTTTACGAATTACTGTTTTGTATCAGGAGCGATCATAAAATTCATAACCATCAAAATCCCTCCGAACCAAGGCAGCAGTTACAATACTTTAGTTGTGTCACGCCAATTCAGATGATTTCCTTAGCCAAGGACGATTGCTTGATGTATCATTATGATACCAAGACGAAAGAACAAAGTAAGCGAAGTATGTTGATTTATCACTGCTGGAAAAAGACGAACCACACATGGGCATGTTCATACTGTGTACTGCGATATTTTGGTGTAGTGCTAACGGATTACGCTCATAAGGAACAGACTACCGCAGGAGCATACTATCGAAACCATGTGATTAGGTTGCCGACTATCAAGATGAAGGCTAGTAGAACGCTGGCCAAGAGGATGTTCTTGACCCGTGACAATGACCCAGCTTATTTTGTACAGGACACAGTCACGTTTCCTGCTCCTATGCGCCTTCTGGTCACGTGGGCTCACTAATGTACTAAATCGCCAAAAAAACTGGTACAGGCATGCCTAGTCAAATACAGATATATGTAAACAGGCAGAATATGGCGCTGCGGTTGGCAATGCCTATATAAGACAATAAGTGTCAGGCGCAGTTGTTAGATCTGTTACTGCTGTTACTAAGGCAGGTTATCAAGCCTTAAGCGAGTTTGAATGTGGTGTTATAGTCGGTCCATGAGGTGATGGGACACAGAATCTCCGAGGTAGCAATGACATGGGGATTTTCCCATACGAGCATTTCACGAGTGTACCGTGAAGATCAAATCTCAGACATCGCTGCGGCCGAAGAAGAATCCTGCGAAAACGGCACCAGTGACGACAGAAGAGAACCGTTCGACCAGGCAGAAGTGCAACCCTTCCGCAAATTGCTGCAGATTTCAATGCTGGCCCATCAACAAGTGTCAGCGTTCAACTAAACATCATCGATATGAGCTTTCGGAGCCGAAGGCCCACTGGTGTACGCTTGATGACTGCACGACACAAGCCTTTACGCCTCGTCTGGGCCCGTCACAGGAAATTGGATAATTAATGATTGGAATCTTGTTGCCTGGTTGGACGATTCTCGTTTCAAATTGTATAGAGCGGATGGACGTGTACGGGTATGGAGACAACCTCATGAATCTGTGGACCATGCATGTCAGCAAATAAATGTTCAAGTTGGTGGAGGCTCTGTAATGGTGTGGGGTGTGTGCAGTTGGAGTGATACGGGATCCCTGATACGTCTAGATATGACTCTGACAGGTGACACGAACGTAAGCGTCCTGTCTTAGCACCTGCATCCATTCATGTTGATTGTGCATTCCGATAGACTTGGGCAATTCCAGCAGGACAATCCGATACCCCACATGTACACAATTGCTACATAGTGTCTCCAGGAACACTCTTCTGAGTTTAAAGACTTCCGCTGGCCATCAAACTCCCCAGACATGATTATTGAGCATATCTGGGATGCCTTGCAATGTGCTTTTCAGAAGAGATCTCCACCCTCTTGTACTCTTGCGGATTTAAGGACAGCCGTCGACGATTCATGGTATCAATTCCTTTTAGCACAACTTCAGACATTGTTCGAGGCCATGCCACGTCGTGTTGCGGCACTCCTGCGTGTTCGCGTTCGCGGCAGCCCTACTCGATATTAGGCAGGTGTACTAGTTACTTTAGCTCTTCAGTGTATCTCCAGCGAGGAATCTGTACAGGACACACTCAGATTTCCTGCTTCTATGTGCTTTTTGGTCACTTTGGCATGACCAGTAGATCTCCACCGACGAATCTATAGTTGTGTGTCGCGTTCAACAGCGAACTTTGGTTTAGTACTGGGCCGGTCCGTGACTGATTGTCAAAGATCTCGGGTCGCACTTGCTACCTTGCCATCCCACTTGGAGGCGATAAAGTCGGTATCCTGCGAAATAAAGGAGCACGCACGGCCCTACTAAAAGGTCTCTGGGTTCCGTCTGCCAGGTGCCTTCTATGTGTTGCCGGACGTGTAGTGTCTGCAACGCCGAATCTGTTGTTATTGTGGGTTGAAGAACGATCCTGCAGAATCTGTGTGGTGCCGCTCTGGCAGTTGGCTGGTTGGTGTTCTTTGGCCCACGTAGTGCGCCTTGCAGTGGAGTAACCTTGGTAACTATGCTGGATGGTTGCCAGATACGGCCTATGGATAGAGAAATTGCACATCGGCGAACAGAAACACCAGGCGAAATTGTCGACCAATCCTCGTATTATTCGGCTGCTGTGTGTGCTTCCCGAAATACGTATTCTGATGGAGAAAAAGCAGCACTTGAGTGCCCGGTGGGCGTCATGGTTGCAGAAAAATAATTTTTCACCGGAATTAGAAAAAGAGGCTCATATGTGCTCTGAACGTTCCCGTGTGTGTCTAGGGCTTTGATGTTCCTTAATTAGACAGCCCCTAAGACTTTTGTTGATTTGAGAATTTGTTGTTTCAGGAACAGCGGTAAAACTCTCTAAAATTTAAAAAAAATGGTTCAAATGGCTCTGAGCACTATGGGACTTAACTTCTGAGGTCATCAGTCCCGTAGAATTTAGAACTACTTAGACCTGACTAACCTAGGGACATCACACACATCCATGCCCGAGGCAGGATTCTAAAATTCATTATGTGTTTATTGAGACAATACCTTTTAAACGTTCTTATTGTGTTGGGCCACTTACTTTAGTGCCGTTAAACTTCCTGTATTTCTTTTGAATTTAAATGTTTATGACGCTTGAAGTAAGTTACGAAAGATTACAGCTAGCTCGTAATGTCATGTGGCTCTCTGTCAGTTGACTGTTCTGATCCGAAAATGATTTTGCATAAGTTGCAATGGTAAAGTGTATTTTCTGTTAAAACTTCTGTTTGCCACTCCTGGGCAAAAAGCTTTTTAGTGAATATTAGGTTTTGTTACTGGTTTTTAAACTCGCCTAATTTAATTTAATTTTCATCCCAAGATTAGCTATATAAGTAACAAAAACGTTTCCTTTAATTATGTTGAATGGTTATTTACCAGTGTACGTTTTGTAACTTTTTAATATGTGTGTGTTTTAGATTTTTCCTGTGTCCGACACGAGTTAATTAATGTTTTCTTTGAATGCAGCATTCAGCAAGGCCGTAGGGGCTGTTTGTTTGGAGGTTATGCTGTTCGTTGCGTATCAACGTCACCGACGTTTGGAAATTTTGTGAACTATTCGGATTGTTGTTTGTTGATAATTTAGGCTTAAACAAATGTATATGGTTTATGTGTGTTTTCTGGGATTGTGTCTGCACTCCTTTCACGACAGAAATGTTATGTTTTTGTCCAGTAGCACAATCAAGTTGGCCTCAAATGATCGTAAGACACGAAGAATTCACGCAAACCTAAATTTATTGTTTTCATAGATTCACAGTTGCTATGTAAACTATGCAAATATATGGAAGTGAGAGGAGTTCCAGATCATCTGCTAAATACTGTCGAGTTCCTTTATGGTAAAACAAACACTGGAGGCAAACTGGTATAAAAAGCAAGAAAATGGCTGCAAACAGAAGAGTCAGACAAGAGTGCCCTTTATCATATTGTAGTGTTGCATGAGGGCTTCCAAAACAAATGAAATGATGTTGGTGGCCCTCAACTACGTACCCTCTGACTCAGTGTTGAAATATTAAAAGTTTTGGCTGGTTTCGTTGTCTAGGGGCTGGGATGCGTAGTTGCCGCATTACAAGCCAAAAACTGCTGAGTCTACAGTATGCAATATCAATATACACATGAATCGAATGGTCGAAGTTTCCTATCACTCGGCAATTGCGTTTAAAAGTTTTGGCTGGTTTCTTTGTCTAGGGGCTGGGATACGTAGTTGCCGCATTACAAGACAAATACTGCTGAGTCTACAGTATGCAATATCAATATACACATGAATCGAATGGTCGAAGTTTCCTATCACTCGGCAATTGCGATTAAAAGTTTTGGCTGGCTTCTTTGTCTAGGGGCTGGGATACGTAGTTGCCGCATTACAAGCCAAATACTGCTGAGTCTACAGTATGCAATATCAATATACACATGAATCGAAAGGTCGAAGTTTCCTATCACTCGGCAATTGTGAATTTTGAATGTTATGTAGACATCTATAAATGAAAAATTGCAATTAAATAAATTCTTGAGGTACTATTTTAAAGGCTTTAAATGATGAGTACTATAGCAGAAGTACCTTTAAAAATGCCCTTTATTAGTGTAAAACACTTATTGGTGTCGATGGTCCAGTACTATAGCAGAAGTACCTTTAAGAATGCCCTTTATTAGTGTAAAACACTTATTGGTGTCGATGGTCTAGCAATTAAATAAAATATAAGTTGAATAACAGGGAAACAATAGATTCCTACTTCACGTAATTAGTTATGAAAAACAACATAGCTCGCGATGTATTCACTTTTAAACGCATACTACATATTCAATGTAGAAGCCAAGGAAATTTCACAAGCGCACAAGTTGGGACTACGAAATATTTCTATCTATATTTGGAAGCGTCCTCTGCGACCGTCCCTCGCGCCGTACTGTTCAGAACTCTCTCGTGTCCTCTCCCGTACTGTCCCCTTCCATACAATCTCTCCATCTGTCCTTTTTTGGAGCAATCGCTGTGATTGGCTAGAGCGCTCCCGCCCTGTCTCCAGGCCAACGCACACTCACAAACATAATGAAACACATTCTAAATACTGGATTTACATTGAAACAACTTGAAATTAAATAAATATTCCAACAGCTCGACCATAAACACGCTCTAACACACATTGTTAAATACTTAAACAAATTAAATAAAGATATATCAAAGGAATAGCAACAAAAGGTAGGCCAGTAGCCTAAAGTCGCTGTGCCTTCTAAAACACAGTAAATATTTAACCAATTTCTTCATGAATAGTATATATTGGATATAAACAAAGACATAGACGAATAAATATATTTATAAGCATGCTGCTACTGTTTTTTCGTGAAACTGTGGAGTACTTATGGCCCGACGCGATCGATAGTAATCGGCCACTTTGACCTCCAATCACTCATGTACTCTTCAAGTTACACGCCTGTAATTCATACCAATTTAGGTTTACACTAATAGCTTTCTAAAGACACTTCGATCGACGAAATCGGATAAACCAATTAGATTTTGGAAATTCGTTGCTGGGTGTTACTTGTATAATTTACCGTCAGATATTAAACTTTAAACTAATAAAGATATAGAAAATCTGATTACACCATCAAGATCGTCATGAAAATAATGGTAAGGTACATGTTTGTTTTTGAGGTATCTTGATTCATCTGGCTACTATTAATTTCTATACGAACTGTGAAACGTCTGCCATGGTGGTTTCACAAAGTCCGCCATCTTTGGCACTCCCGGCAATGTCTCCTTTATCGACACAGCCTCACCACAGAATTCCCAGCCATCTGTCGGCCTGGACCCCGGCTAACGTTCGGCAACACGCGGCTGGTCTGCCGAGCGGCCCTTGCGGCCACACCAGCTCCGAACTTAGAATATTTTCAGTTCGCCACAACTCGCCCGTTTCCTCACAGGCACTAGATTGGAGTCCACGCTCCATTTCGCACTCGTTTTCACCTTAATGATAATTATTGCACTAAAAATTGATAGACTTTACGAGCCACTGTTAGTTATAACTATGCGCAAAAGCTATGTGCACTAACTAAAGCAGTGTGAGCCAGTATTATCGTCTTTTTGGCACGTGGAGGTGCAGATGGCGCTCATTGACGTAACAGGCAGGCGTGAGCTGCAATTTGCGTTTCATCTTGAAGATAAGAGCGTTGAGCAAGGACTTGAATACCTAATCGACATCTGCATGACTATTCTGCAATTCACACTTAAATTCCTGAGAGAGGGTTCATTCAAACAACCTCAAGCTGTTTCTATATCCTTCCACTTTCGAAATATGAACACTTAAACCTTACCGAGCAAGCTCCGATTTCTCTTCTTTTAATATAATGATCATTTCTCCCTAGGTAAGTGAGCGCCAAAAGATATTATTTTTGCATTCGGGGGGGGGGGGGGGGGGGGGTGAAATTTGGTGACTGAAACTTCATGAGAAGACCCCGCCGCAACGAACAACGTCTTTGTTTTAATGATTGTCACACCGCTTCCCGCATCATATACGTAACATTCTCTCCTGTTTCACGACAGCGCGGAACGAGCTGCCCTTCTCTGAACTTCTTCGATGACCTCCGTCAATCCTATCTGATGCGGATTCCGCGGAGTGCCACAATACTTCAAAAGAGGACGGACACGTGTAATGTAAGCAGTTTTATTAGTAGCGCTGTAGCAGTTTCTAAGGACAGCAGAGGGCTATAATATTTGCTTGAAGAAGCCAGATATTACTTCTGTTTTACTCGATGACTTTCCGTTAATTACTATGAACTGTCACCTTTCTGACAGGAAATCATGAATCCAATCACACGACTGAGACGATACTGCTTGGGTACGCAATTTAAGTAAAGGTCACTTGTGAGGAAAGGTGTCAAAAGGCTTCTGCAAATCTAAAAACATAGATTCATTTTGACATCCCCTGTCTGTAACACTCATTACTTCGTTAGACGAAAGAGCTAGTTGTGTTTCATAAGAACAGTATTTTCTGAATCCGTGTTGGCTATTTGACAACAAGTTGTTTTCTTGGAAGTATTTCACGACATAGTCTATGTTCCAAAATCCTACTTCAAATCGACGTTATTGATATGTGTCGTTAACTCAGCAGATTACTCCTGTTTCCTTTCTTGATTATTGGTGTGACCGCCCGCCCGGTTGGCCGTGCGGTCTATCGCACGAATCCGCCCGGCGGAGTTGTGTCGAGGTCCGGTGAACCGGCCAGTCTGTGGATGGTTTTTACGCGGTTTTCCATCTGACTCGGCGAATGCGGGCTGGTTCCCCATATTTCGCCTCAGTTTCATTATGTTGGCGATCGCTGTGCAAACAAGTTCTCCCCATATTCGTACACCACCATTACTCCACCAGCAAACATAGGTGTTACACTCGTTTGGTGTGAGACGTTCCCTGGGGGGTCCACCGGGGGCCGAACCGCACAATAACCCTGGGTTCGGTGTGGGGCGGCGGACGGGTGAAGTGGACTGCAGTAGTAGTTGTGGGGTTGTGGACCACTGCGGCTGCAGCGGGGACGGAGCCTCTCCGTCGTTTCTAGGTCCCCAATACCATACAATACAATACAATTGGTGTGACCTGTGCAGCTTTCCAGACTATAGGTGCAGATGATTCTACGAGTGAACGGTTGTAAAGTGTGGTTCTGAAAGGAACCTAACTAGTGTACAATCTGGACCGGAGCTCTTGCCTTTCTAAAGTGGTTTAAGCTGCTTCACTACACCGCGCGTATCTACGTCTAATGACTTATGTTGGCAGTTATTCTCTATTCGAATTCTGGAATATTTATTTCATTTTCTTTGGGAAAGAAATTACGGAAAATCGTGTTTAATAACTCTGCTTCAGCCGCATTGTCATCAGTAACATTACCATTGCTATAGATCAGTGATGATATTGATTGCGTCTTGCCACACGTGTACTTTGGATACGACCAGAATCTCTCTGGATTTTCTGCCGAAAATTTGAGACACAGTTTCGTTGTCCAAACTATTAACGGCACCTCACATTGAAGACCACGCTAAATTTCGAGTTTCTGTATAACTTCGTTCATCCTTGGGATTTTGAATTGTTTTGAATTTGCCACGCTTCTTCTCAGTCCTTAGGTATTTGTGCAGTTGCTTGTGAGGACGGTTCTGCATTGCATACATGCGGTGTTAAGACCCTAAATAGTGCGCTTTTTCACCCACTGTACTAAAATCTGGAGAACAGGAAGAATTGAAAGGTGCATGAATCAACATCGCTAAGTCCGTGACGTATTTGGAGACAAAGATTTATGCAAAGAAGTGCTCGCTCATTACTCAACAGAGGCTGTAAGTATGGGCGACATCTGTTTTTAGCAGGAAGATATTGCGGAAGAGTACTTGGTAGAAGTCTGCGTGTCGGGATGCACGATCAAAAACGACAGTGGCTGATAGTTAACTTATTCTTCGGATAATTCTTCCAAAGGCTCCAGGAAAGATGCTACACTCTTGTGTTATTTTCTGACGATGTATTACGCCGACTTTTTTCAATATGAACGTACAAAAAAGACCTTCAAACGCGGTGAATAACTCCGAAGCAATTGTCTCTAGCGAAAACGTATCCCAGCACAAATTGCTACCACATTAAATTTCCTACAAAGAGATCCTGTCCATTTTTTTCAGTAGTACTAATAGTTCGCATGTAGGGAGGGAGAGAATATGAAAAACTCGCGTATAGTTTGAAGGTGTTACAGGCTGCATAAAACCCATAAATAGAGGCAGCTGAATCACCCCCCCACCCTCTCCCTCCTCCTCTCTCTCTCTCGCTCTCTCTCTCTCTCTCTCTCTCTCCCTCTCTCTTTGCCTGTACACACGCACACACACACACACACACACACACACACACACACACACACACACACACACATTGAAAAGTTTTGCATCACCTCGGTTCCGAGAGTTCCGGAACCTGTACCGAAAATTCGAATAGAGATCAACATAAACATCGTTTCCGCCCTTTTTATTGCTCATGAAAACAACACATTGCATGTTGTACCGCCATACACCGAGACCTTTGGAGGTGCTGGTCCAGATTGCTGTACACACTGGTACTCCTAATACCCTGTAGCACGCCCTCTTGCATTAACGCATGCCTGTATTCGTCCTGGCATACTATCCACAAGTTCATCAAGGCACTGTTGCTCCAGATTTTCCTACTCCTCAACTGCTCATGCTGGCCACTCTAGTTGAGTGATGTAGTTATTCTGAAGGAAGTCGTTCGGAAGATGTGCACGATTGGGGCTCTAATTGTCGTCCATGAAGACGAATCCCTCGCCAATATGCTGCCGATGTTTGCACTATCAGTCGGAGGATGGCATTCACGTAGCGTACAGCCGTTACGGCGTCTTCCATGATCACCAGCGGCGTACGTCAGCCCCACATAGTATCACCCCAAAACAGCAGGGAACCTCCGCCTTGCTGCACACGCTGGACAGTGTTTCTAAGGCGTTCAGCCTGACGGGGTTGCCTCCAAACAGACATATGCGACACTCATCGGTAAAGTGAACGTGATGCCAAACCTGAGCGGTCCATTTGGCGCGTTGTTGGGCTCATCTATACCGCACTGCCTGGACCTTACCATGGATGTCGAGAGTGAAGTTGCGCATCATGCAGCCTATTGCGCACAGTTTGAGTCGTAACACGACGTCCTGTGGCTGCATAAAAAGTATTATTCTAGATCGTGGCGTCTCTGTCAGGGTTCCTCCGAGCCATAATCCGTAGGTAGTGGTCATGTACTGCAGTGGTAGCCCTTTCGCGGCCTGAGCGAGGCATGTCATCCACAGTTCCCGTCTCTCTGTATTTCCTCCATGTCCGAACACTATCGCTTTGGTTCAATCAGAGACGCCTGGACACTTTCCTTCTTGAGAGCCCTTTCTGGTACAAAGGAATAATGCGAACGCGATCGAAACGCGATATTGACCATCTAGGCATGGTTGAACTACAGGCAACACGTCGTCTACCTCCTTCATGGTGGAATGACTGGAACTGATAGGCTATCGGAACCCCTCCGTCTAATAGGCGCTGCTCATGGATGGTTGTTTACATCTTTGGGCGGGTTTGTATTGTATTGTATTCTATTGAACTGGGGACCTAGAAACGGCGGAGGCTTCGTCCCCGCCATAGCCCTCATTTGCTCACAACTCCACAACAGGCTATAGCAGTTCACTCACCCCACACCTCCGCCCCACATCAAACCCAGGGTTACTGTGCGGTACGGCTCCCAGCGGACTCCCCCCCCCCCCCCCCCCCCCCCCCGGGAACGTCGCACACCAGACGAGTGTAACACCAAATATTTCGTGATAGAGTAATGATGGTGTACGCGTACGTGGAGACAGCAGTCGCCGACATAGTGTAACTGAGGCGGAATAAGGGGTTGGTTCAAATGGCTCTGAGCACTATGGGACTTAACTTCTGAGGTCATCAGTCCCCTAGAACTTAGAACTAACTAACCTAAGGACATCACACACATCCATACCCGATGCGGGATTCGAACCTGCGACCGTAGCGGTCACGCGGTTCCAGACTGTAGCGCCTAGAACCGCTCGGCCACTCCGGCCGGCGGAATAAGGGGAACCAGGCCGCATTCGCCGTGGCAGATGGAAAACAGCCTTAATAACCATCCACAGACCGGCCGGCACACCGGCCCTTGACACTAATCTGTCGGGTGGATTCGTGCCGGGGACCGGCACGTGTCCCCGCTCGGAAAGCAGTTCGTTAGACCGCACGGCTAACCAGGTGTGTTTTGGGGGAGGTAATGATATCTCTCAACAGTTAAAGGGATTGTGTCTGTGATACAATACCCACAGTCAACGTGTGTATGTATGTGTGTGAAGTATGTAGAGTCTGTCTGTGACGACACGAAGCCAGGTGCAGCCGCAGACAGGGAGTAGAGGGAGGTGTACTGGCAGACAACAGAGTTGCAAGAAACTTCTGGAGCGCCCTTGTAGCTGAAAGTGTGATGTGGCGTACACGACGCTTGATGACAATAGGAGATTATGGAACTACTTAACAAACTGACGATTTAGAAAGACACAGAGGTTTTCAGGTGTAAATAAACATTAAGATTAAGCAGGAATGCTCTTTGAGAAAGGTATTCTTTGTGAATGTGTTTTTCATTCGATGTGGGAAAAGAGGGCGTTATGTAACAGAAGACAATTTGATCAGTAAAGATGAATAATCCCAGATGCCGAATCACAGGTATAGACAAACCTAATATTAATTGTTAATTCAAACCTCCTCAACCGTAATAACGCAGAAAAGGTGGTTTTAATTAACCATTAATATTAGTCTCGATTCAATTGCAGTGTTCAACATAATCAAGATCATAGACACATCCATATCAAATACCCCAGAAGATCAGGAAATAGGTCATATGATTGTGAGACGCTGCTACTTTTCGAGCGAATCACACCTATCACTGCTCGGACGTTGTTCGGCATTTTGCTTCAGATCGCAATGAGTATTGGAACCATAGCAGGCAGACGCTTGGCCTGGTTTAACATTATCGTTGCCCAGGTGTCAGCCGTAGACAAGACAGGATGCCGCCGTTCAAAAGGCGGTCGCCCTGGCATGTTGCCGAATGGCGGAGTACAGAAATGGATATTAATAGCACTAAGAAAGGGACTAGGATAAGAAGAAAATTAATGGTAACAAAAATATTGTTTTCCATTTGCTGAGGGTATAATAGTCTTAAGAAATTCTGAAAAGGATGAACCGTACGTTAACGATTTCCATAACATCTTCGAAGACCACAAACTGAAAATGAACACAAATAAGACCAAAATAATGGTGCTAAATAAAGCGAGAGTAAAAATTAAGATAGTAAATGAAATATTAACGCAAGTAAATTAATTTTGTTTCTTGGGAAATCCAAAAACTGGTGACAGAGGAAGTATAGTGGCTGTTAAAAGAAGAATCGAAGTTACTAAACAAATATTGAACGTAAGAGTAATTTACCAACAAGCAACCACCTTAATAAGGAAACAAGAAGGAAGTTCATCAAGACATATATTTATAACATATCAAGCTATAGTCGTGAAGGGTGGACCCTGGGGAAATAATAAAAGAAAACATTAGAAAGCAGTGTACATATGGATAACAGTAACTAAAATATCCTGGAGTGAAAGAAAATCTATTGAACAAACATTAAAGGAAATTACAGGGAGAAAGACATTGATGAAAGTGATACAGTGAAGAAAAACTAATTTAACTAGATATTTAAATCGATATAAAAGTTTAACAAAAAAAAATATCTTGAAAGTAAAAATTCTGAGAAAAAATCAAAAGGTAGCCCTTAAGTAGAACGAACTGCAGCAATTGCAGCCGAAAGGTACAGAAGGCGAGGGACAGAGAAGGATGGCTACACCAACAGGGCATTGCTTTTAATGTCTGACGATGTTCACTGACGTATATAGTTCTGACTAAAAACGTAATGTTCAGGATTCCATACCTGAGTAGTTCTAAGACTTACCGAACCAATTTTAGCTGCAGCCTGTCATTATTAGTGATACAGGAACATTTCATCCGGTGAAGTGGAATTAGTGAAGCATGTGTAAGAAGCGCCTTAATCTTTAGGTCATTCTTCAAATGACCGATAAACTGTATTCAGTTTCACATTTCTAGCATGCTAAAAATTAGAGCGCCCCATAAGTACACGTTTGGTAACAGCTTAATCCATTACTTGTAGCACGTATAGTTTTTTAAACTTCATATAGATGTGGTAAGGTCTTATAGGGCCAAACTGCTGCGGTCGTCGGTCCCTAACGTTACGTACTACTTAATATAACTTAAACTAACTTACGCTAAGGACAATACACACACCCCTGCCCGAGGGAGGACTCGAACTACTACGGGGGGAGCCGCGCGGACCGCGACAAGAGGCCTTAGACCGCCCGGCTACCCCTCGCGGAAGCTTCATATACATGTGCGAGGACGTTCTAACAATATGCTTCATACGCCCACGTGGAGAATGTAAAGGATTATCAGAATAGGGGATGTGATGAGAAGCAAGATATTGGTAAACATTTAGGGGTCACGAAAAATTCCATGTTCCATTTAAAACAAGCGCGATATCCCTAGCACAAACGTTTCAATCATTTGTCTTCTCCGAGAAGACTATCAAACGATTCTATCACGTGGGAATATTTGATGGAAATGTGCATTTGGCGTCAATGGCTGGGAGGCCCCTTACGGGGCAGGTCCGGCCGCCTTGGTGCAGGTCTTATTACATTCGACGCCACATTGGGCGACCTGCGCTTCCGATGGGGACGATATGATGATGAAGACAGCACAACACCCAGTGCCTGAGTGGAGGAAATCCCCTACCCAGCCGGGGATCGAACCCGGGCCCGTAGGACGGCAATCCGTTACGCTGACCACTCAGCTATCGGGGTGGACAGAACATTTGATAATTTGGTGGTGCCCTAATTCACAATAAAGGTGGTGGAACGAGGACACATTTATCAGTAAGGGATATCCCCCCCAACCCCCCCAATGGAATATTTTGGTAAGGGTTTGTCTTAACCAACAACTATCAGGTAGTTGCAGCTATCGGTCGGTGAAAAATTTCCTTTACGCTACCACATGACTATGTGATTTCTTCTTCTAGATTCCAGGGACGTTTTCATACTTGACGATGCGTAAAACCCATGGCCATTAAAAACTTTCGATATATCTGCTTGAGACTACACGGAGAGAATGAAAATGCAGAAACGGGGTGCGGGGGAGAAGCGGACGGGATTTACCACATGACGTTTCTTGTAGCTCACACTGAGATCGATTTTATCTACAGTTGGGCTAAAAAGTCAGGCTACCATTTCTTAGACAGTGGTATGATCACTGGTGGAGTAGATATAGGCTTATCAAAGTGTCCAGCAACTCTTGATACTTAAAATGAGACGCTCTTCGTAAGTCGAGTTTTTAGCATTCTGTGCCTCAGTCTGTAAAAACGGCCAGTTACAGGACTGCTTTGTTGTTCATCATCTTTCTGCCTCTCTGTCCGTCCGCCCGACTGTTAAGAATCCTTTTTCTCAGGGACGGATAGACGTATCAAGGTCAAAATTATGTCACATACGAAGGTCTGCGTTTCCTTGGCGGTGTAAGAAATTTAAAGTTCTAAGTCAATATGATGTAAAGATTCGGCCATTTATGTCGTATATTTTGAAACTCACAAACTCACTCATCAAAACCTGTAGGCTACTTCCCGTTGATCTAGAATCATGAAGCCGGCCGTGGTGGTCGCGCGGTTCTAGGCGCTGCAGTCCGGAACCGCGGGACTACTACGGTCGCAGGTTCGAATCCTGCCTCGGGCATGGATGTGTGTGATGTCCTTAGGTTAGTTAGGTTTAAGTAGTTCTAAGTTATAGGGGACTGATGACCTAAGATGTTAAGTCCCATAGTGCTCAGAGCCATTTGAACCATTTTAGAATCATGAAATTCGGCAGGAAGCATTTATCGTCTGTCAAAAGCATGTTAGGTGAACATTACTGCATGTAAACATAAAATGTGTTTTAGTAAGTAAATAAAAATGTTTTATTAAATCTTCTTTCTGTACATACAGAAACTGATGGCCCCTGCTCGCTTCTTTTTGTGTATCCTATGTAGTCTCAGCAACTACAGTAGAGATTCTGATACGGTCTTTTAATTCTCGATAGCAATACGTTGCCAGTATCGATATCGATAACAGGAAAAAAATAGTTCAAAGTCTCGATTCCCAGCGTGAATTAACTATATACGCACATTTTTTAACTTTGTACGGAACTCTCAATGCGTGAGTCTTACTCGCGCTTCAGGCAAAAACAATGAGCCTGCTACATATTCCACAACTTAGCTACGATTCGCAAGGCTAAACCAGAAAAGCTAGCATTGAAAAAATAAATAAAAAAATAAAACTGTGCGCGTAATTTTAAAGAACGGGATTATTCCCATAATCTGATGTATGAATAACCTCATTTACCTTCCGCTAGCTTTTGTTTACTTGATTCTCTTGTAGCAACCGCTGCAGAAAACGGATAAAATCTTTCAAGTCTGAGAGCACCTGGTCGTCCTGGCGACGATGATTACAAACGTTAATGGCTCTCAACAGTCCCATTTGCCGATGTTTCAGGTCAAATAGATTTTCTCAGACGGGCTTTAGCGGTATGAAGACGACTCGTGTTGAACGTGTTGTCTCCATTGCGACAGTGAGATTAGGACTTGAGGCAGCACACCCAACCTCCATGAGTTTGGGTAATCCGAAGGCTATACCCTCAGTGCTGTGTAAGGGCTGCCGCAGGGAGCATTAAATGCGGAGAGCAACACGGCTGCTTGACTGTGAAAGGCGCGATGTAACAGCTTCGTGCGGATGTGTTTATCAAGTTACGATGCAGCCTTCGGGCTACACGGCACTGCTGTGTCGTTAGCGCTGGGCACGGAAACAGAACAGCAATCCATTGCGCCAAATAAACAGCGCAGAGCAATGTAAGCAAACGGCGTTCAGCAATATCTTACAAATGCACTCCTTTGCACCAATATATACCCTAAAAATCTTCTGCGTTGGTTGGCTAAAACTCTGTGCATATATCCACCTAGGAACTGGATTCTTTGTCTAGCTGTCAGGCATTTGGGTAATACAGTATGAAATTATTTTATAAACGCCGTAAGGTGTACATCTTTGTCGTTCATGTAATGAATCAAAATACTGATGTTTTGACATGCTCTCGCCCAGCTTTTTTTGTGTCATCAGTCTTCTGACTGGTTTGTTGCGGCCCGCCAAAAATTCCTCTCCTGTGCTAACCTCTTCATCTCGGAGTAGCACTTGCAACCTACGTCCTCAATTATTAATTGGATGTATTCCAATCTCTGTCTTCCTCTACAGTTTTTACCCTCTACAGTTACCTCTAGTACCATGGAAGTCATTCCCCTTAAGTCTTGACAGATGTCTTATCATCCTTTCTCCTCGTCAGTGTTTTCTACACATCCTTTTCCTATCCAATTCTATGCAGAGTCTCTTCATTTCCTACCTTACTAGTCCACTAATTTTCAATATTCATCTGGGGCACCACATCTCAAATGCTTCGGATCTCTTCTGTTCCGGTTTTCCCACAGTCCATGTTTCACAATCGTAGAATGCTGTGCTCCAGGCGTGCATTCTCAGAAATTTCTTCCTCAAATTGAGGCCTAAATTTGACACTACCAGACTTCTCAGGGCCAGGAATGTTCTTTCTGCCAATGATAGTCTGCTTTTGAAGTCTTCCTTTCCTTGCTCCGTTCGTCATTTTTTTTTTTCCAAGGAATCAAAATTCTCTACTTCTCTTCATCTACTTCATGACCATCAATCCTTACGTTAAGTTTCTCGCTGTTCTCACTTATACTTCTCATTACTTTCGTCTGTCTTCGTGCTACTCTCAAGCCATATTCTGAACTCATTAGACCGTTCATTCCATTCAGCAGAGAGTATAATTCTTATTCACTTTCACTGAAGACAGCAATGTCATCAGCGAATCATATCATTGGTATTCTTTCACCTTGAATTTTAATTCCACCCTGAATCTTTCTTTTACTTCCATCATTTCTTCTTCGATGTACAAATAAAACAGTACGGGGAAAGACTACATCCGTGTCTTACATTGTTTTTAATCTGTGCACTTCGTTCTTGGTCGCGAACTCTTACTATTGCCTCTTGGGTCTTGTACGTATTGTACATTACCCGTCTCTCACTATAGCTTACCCCTTTCTTTCTCAAATCTCGAACATCTTGCATCATTTTACATTATCGGACGCTTTTTCCAGGTCGACAAATCCGATGAATGTGTCTTGAGTTTTCTTTAGTCTTGTTTCTATTTTCACCCGCAACATCAGAATTGCCCCTCTTGTGGCTTTACCTTCCGTAAAGCCAAACTGATCGTCATCTAGCGCAGCCTGAATTTTCTTTTCCATTCTTCTGTATATTATTCTTCTAAGTACCTTAGATGCATGAGCTGTTAAGCTGATTGTGTGATAATTCTCGCACTTGTCAGCTTTTTCAGTCTTCGGAATTGCGTAGATGGCATTTTCCCGAAAGTCAGATGGTTTGTTGCCAGAGCATACATTCTACATTCCAGCGTGAATAGTCGTTTTGTTGCTAGATCCCCCAATGATGTTGGAAATTTTGATGGAATTTTATCCATCCCTTCCGTCTTATTTGATCCCAAGTCCTCCAAAGCTCTCTTGAATTGTGATTCTAACATCAGATACCCTACCTCCCCTCATATAGGCTTTCACTGTACTCTTTCCACCTATCCGCTCTCTCCTCTCTATTAAGTAATGGAGTTCACGTTGTGCTCTTAATATTACCACCCTTGTTTTTAGTTTCAGCGAAGGTTGTTTTGACTTTCCTATATGCTGAGACAGTCCTGCCAACCATCATTTCTTTTTCGATTTCTTCACATTTTTCCTGCAGCCGTTTCGTCTTAGCTTCCCTACACATCCTGTTCCTCTGCGCCTTCTACTTGTGTACTCCTGAATTCCCCTGAACATTTTTGTACTTCCTTCTTTCATCGATCAGTTGAAGTATTTCATTTGTTACCCACGGTTACTTCACAGTTACCTCCGTTGTACCTACGTTTTTCTTTCCAACTTCTGTAATGGCACGTTTTAGAGATGTCAATTCACCTTCAACTGCAATGCGTACTGAGCTATTCCTTATTACTGTATCTACGGCCTTAGAGAGGCTCACACATATCTCGTCATTCTTTATTACTTTCGTATCTCAATTCCTCACTAATCTCTTAAACTTTAGCCAACTCTTCATCACTACTACATTGTGATCTGAATCTGTATCTGCTTCTGGATACGCTTTACAATCGAATATCTCATTTCCGAATTTTGGCTGATCATGATGTAATCTAACTGAAATCTTCCCCTATCACCCGGCCTTTTCCAAGTAAACCTCCTCCTCTCGTGATTCTTCAACAGAGTATTCGCTATTACCAGGTGAGGTGAAATTTATTACGGAACTCAATTAGTCTTGGTCCTCTTTCATTTCTTGTCCCAAACCGATATTTTCCTGTACCTTTTCTTCTACTCATTCCCCTACAGCTGCATTCCAGTCCTCCATGAGTATTAGAGTTTTATCTCCCTTCAAGTCATGTATTACCCGTTCAGTATCCTCATATACTTTCTCTGTCTCTTCATCTTCAGCTTGCGACCATAGCATGTATACCTGAACCTGCTGCTGTTGGTATTATCCTATACTCATTTGACAAGAAATGCGTGTTTTTTTTTTTTCATTTCACTTCACTGACCCTACTACACGTAGAATGAGCCTTTACATTTCTCTTTTCAGATTTTCTAGCTTCCCAACCACGTTCAAGCTTCTGACAGACCGTGTCCTGACTCGTAGAACGTTATCCTTTCGTTGGTTATTCAACTTCTTTTCATGGTCATCTCTCCCTTGGCAATTGCCTCCCGGAGATCCGAATAGGGGACTATTCCGGAATATTCTGGAAATGGAGAGATCATCACGAAACTTTTTCATTATAGGGTAAATGTACTGCTGATACACATGTGACTGTAATGCAGTGGCTTCCATTGCCTTCTGAGTTCTCATGCCGTTGATCATTGCTGTTTCTTCTGCCTTTATGGGCAGTTTTCCATCCCAAGTACAAGAGAGGGTCCTGAACCTCCGTCCGTTCCTCTGCCCTCTTTGGCGAGGCCTTTGGCAGAGTGAGGGTGACTTCTTATGCCGGAAGTTTTCAGTTGCCAGTGGTAATTATTAATCAAAATTTAAGCGGTGGCAGGTTTCGGTGTGTGTGTGGGGGGGGGGTGTATGTATATGTGTGTGTGTGTGTGTGTGTGTGTGTGTGTGTGTGTGTGTGTGTGTGTCGAACTTGTGTCATGCAAAGGGAAGTGGAAGTCGATGAATGTGAGACGGGTGATGTGACACTGGGAAACGAGTATTTGACAGAGCAGTAAATGGCATAAACTGAAAGAGAGCTACTGAAGTAGGAGGACATTTCTGAAATGGTAAGGAGGTTGGATATGGGAGTCGTGAGTACTATGGAACTTCAGACTGAGCGGCCACGTGATGGTATTGTCATGGAGGGATTTTATAGCAGGTAGGAAAACAAAACAGTCTGAAATAGAACCAAGACTATGGAGGAAAAGGCAGTGAACAAATGAATGAAGGCTGTTGTGTGGTAATGAAGTAGAAACAACAAAATAGAGTCATTTAAATGATGAAATTGATTATGCATGTTCCCTCGAAGGTGCTTTCACTATTGGACGAACTTAATAGTGTGAAGTATCACTTGCTGGAATTTCCCAGCTGTTCACCGTATCTGATAAACTGCAAAAAAGTTTCTACTGTAATAAAGATGTTATGCCAAGTGTAAGTGTCCCAAAATTGCACTTCCAGGATGGAATGTAACTACTGGAAAACACTTGATCTCAATACACGAATAAGAAATGCATTGTTGACCTCAAATAGTCTTTCGCTGAGCTGTCAAAAATCTAGAACGATTCAAGGAAATACCTCTTTCAAAATATAAATACAATTTTTTATCCTTCGTAGCCTAAAATATTTTATCACTGCCAGGCCACAAAATTACTGACCGCCTGTGTAAAATCAAAGAATCAGAAAGTACTTTTTATCCTTTGTGAGAAAGAGATCAAAGTGTATATTTTATTTGAATCGCAAAAATCAGAGTTTAGGAACATATAATTGCGACAGTCGTAATACCTGTGTGTCGCTGTGCGCTAGCAAAGTTTTAGGATACATCAAATGAGATAAAACTGTCGAGCTACAGCCATATTGCAGGAGACAGCGTGCGCAAAGGCCGTGACTTGGGGGGGGGGGGGGGGGGGGCGGCAGCGCGGTGCCAGATAGCGGCGGCAGTCAGGGCCACAGGCGGGGGAAGTAATCCCAGCAGCGGGCGGGCCGGAACAGGTGTCTGCGCCCGCGCCGTCGCCGGTTGCATAAATCAAGGGGCGCGCCGCCCACTAGCGGCGAGTCAGCAGCCAGCGCGAGAGTCACTCGCACAGCCGTCCGTCACGAAAAGTACTGCAGGCGCCTTAGCCGAAGGGTTCTCTCGAAGCGAGTCGGATGCGTTAACTACTACATCACTTCGCTCATTAACTGTAATGGACAGTGAGGTGGCGCACTGGTAAGACATGGCCCACGTATTTGGGAATATTTCGGTTCTAGTTCCCGTTCGGGCCACCAGATCTAGGTTTACCGAGATTTCGCTCAGTTGTATAAGGCAGATTCCTTAATGGTAACTATGATGCACGTATGGTGGGTGATTTCGTAACTGAGGAAGCCGAAGTGTTTGGTGTTTAAGTGACAGCGTGTCGATGATTTATACCGCATACAGGGAAAGAAGGAAAATGTGTTCCGCTAAATCACAAGCCGGAGGACATTGTGTGTTGAGTGATCGCGACAGACGGTCACTGATGATGACTGTGATGGAATATATAGGAGGACGAAAGCTGCAAGAATCATACAGAACTGAATGTCGTACTCGCGAGCCCTGTCAGTACCAAAACAAAACGAAGGGAGCTACTGAAGCAGGGAACTGCAGGGCGAGCTGAATTCCTAAACACTCATAAGCGAAGTAAATGCTCGTAACAGGAGAACGGGGTGCCGAAACCATAAAAACTGGACTATGTAAATTGTAAGAAAGTGATTTCGTCGGATGGGTTTCGTTTCACAGTTTCCAGCTTCTGGTCGAGTTTAAGTCCCAAGAGTGAAACATGGCCATATCATGGTAACCGTGGGCCCCATGGCTATCCTGGATGGTCGCATTACTGCCAAAGGTTATGTGACCATTTAGGATGATCTGTTTCATCCCACAGTACAGTCTTTGCTGCCCAACGGTGATGTTGTCTTCTAAGATAAAGGGCCCTGTGCGCACAGCTCGCATCGTCTAGGACTGGTTCCGTGAGCACGAGAACGAATATTGTCGCATCTCGCCTGCCCACCACCGCCGGCCGCTGTGGCAGAGCAGTTCTAGGCGCTTCAGTCCGAAACCGCGCTGCTGCTACAGTCGCAGGTTCGAATCCTGCCTCGGGCACGGATGTGTTTAGTTTTAGTTAGTTTTAGTTATATCATGTTCCGTAGACCATTTTCCCGATTCTTTTATCGATATGATGTGGTTGGTTGGTTGTTTGGGGAAGGAGACCAGACAGCGTGGTCATCGGTCTCATCGGTTTAGGGAAGGATGTGGAAGGAAGGCGGCCGTGCCCTTTCAGAGGAACCATCCCGGCATTTGCCTGGAGTGATTTAGGGAAATCACGGAAAACCTAAATCAGGATGGCCGGACGCGGGATTGAACCGTCGTCCTCCCGAATGCGAGTCCAGTGTCTAACCACTGCGCCACCTCGCTCGGTGATATGATGTGGAAAAAGTCAGATTACAAGATATATATATACACACATGAATAGTGCTAATATTAATATTAGTGAAATATTTAGTTCGACAAATGCAACTACATTTAGAGGTACATTTTTTTTCCATTTCTGAAAAAAAAAAACTCGTCCATGGAGTAGAAGGAGGTGTTCAAAAGAAATGATTTTAAGCTAGATTTAAGACTTGATCTGCTACCTGCCAGGCACGATATCTTGTTGGGCAAATGTGATGTCCTTAGGTTAGTTAGGTTTAAGTTCTAAGTCTAGGGGACTGATGACCTCAGAAGTTAAGTCCCATAGTACTTAGAGCCATTTGAATCATTTTTGCCCACCACCGTCTCCAGATCTCAGTATTATTCAGCTTTTGTGGTCTACTTTGGAGAGAAAGGTGCATTATCGTTACGCAGCTCTATTATCGTTACTTGAGCTTGCCACTGTTTTGCAGTAAGGGTGGTATAAGATTCCGTTGAAAAGCTTACAGGACCCGTATTTATACCGACTGAAAGCTGTTTTGATTGCCGAACGATTTCATAAACTATATTAGCAATGGTAATGTAGTGAGTATTTCTATATTTTTGTTCACTACCTGTTTCTTACTCATCCTTTCCTTTTGCTACTCAAAAATCATTTTAATAGCTAAAACATCGAGCAAATGCTGTGGATCATTAACAACAATAATTTCAGTATGAGACAAATTCTTCCCGGATATCAGCGCTGGTTATTCTCCATAATTTTTCGGGTGTTGCTATGGGAACGAATTACAATATATGAACATCTGGAACAGAAGTGCACGCAAAAGATTCTCTCAATCTCTCCGGCCTATAAAGTTTCCTGTCTACAGTGGACTTATAGCCGCTAACAAGGAGCTGTGGTGGACTGTTTCCGAGTTATTAAATCAGACCGGTCACATTTCTGCCTATAGATGAAGGAAACGCAGTGTAGTACTCGTCACATGGCTAAGGGAGTCTTGTGGGAGAAAAACGTGCAAACGATTCAGCTGAGTCGAATCAGTATATTGAGGTACTGGAGAAACATTTCACTGATTCGTCGTTTTCTCATAATCTTAAAGTGATCTATAGCACAATATCCACAGTAAGCAACAGTACTCGAGACCAACAAACAGAAATAATAAAGTTGAGTCTCAGGCTGTTGGCGGTGCGTTGGCGTTAGGATGGTGCCGTGACTCTGTAAGGATTTTGTTTTGTGAGTGATGTGGTCTCTGAATAGTGACAACATATATACGTGGATTCCCACACTAACCGTATCTTATTTATGGTTGGGTTTTGAAGCGAATATGACGGTGGGACGGTGTGTAAAAAACAGTCGGCTGGTGTGGCCGTGTGGTTCTAGGCGCTTCAGTCTGGAACCGCGTGACCGCTACGGTCGCAGGTTTGAATCCTGCCTCGGGCATGGATGTATGTGATGTCCTTAGGCTAGTTAGGTTTAAGTAGTTCTAAGTTCTAGGGGACTGATGACCACAGATGTTAAGTCCCATAGCGCTCAGAGCCATTTGAACCATTTTTTGTAAAAAAACAGTAAAATCAATATACTGCATTCTGAGGATTCATTTAATTTAGATAAAGTGGCACGAGGACTGATGAAGAGTAATCGTAAGTCAGGATTGCTCTCTAAGTTCCTCGAATCTTAAGCCCATTGAAAATATCAGGTATCATCCGTAACTATGCGGAATACTTGAAGCACCGCATCCATGTAATTCGGGCGACTTATACGTCTGATTTGTGCGTTTTTGATTGGACAAAGTGATATTTAACATTCAGAACTCGTGTAGACCCCATCACATCTGTTATCAAGATTCGTGTATGTGTTGTACCCTGTCATGGCGTACCCTAAGCGTTTGTATCTTTATCATGTACATGGGTAGCTTAGTAACGCACTATCCAGGTATGGAAGTACTACAAGTCGCTTTCTGAGAAAACGGCGAGTGGTCGAAAGGAAGTAGTGGTAGACGGAAAAACAGCAAGCAATTCCGTAAAAAACAAACCCAGAGTCATCCAAAGCGCCAAGGTAGGAACTGTCCACAGCGTATGAATAAAGCCATAGTAGCAAACCGAGAGGAAAAAGCAAGAGTAAGCGAGTAACTGTGAGTGAAAGTAACCTCTGTGATAGGGAAACTTCGGAAACATCGATACAAATGGGAGAGGAAACTGCGCACAGTTTCCTCGTGGCATACGCCCACAGAGGGCCTTGTCAGCTGTCACGAACTCCATGCCACCTGCTGCGCGAATAACCTGGACGGCCAACACTGGTGCGTCCACCTCGATCTCGATGTCTGAGTCCAGCGAGGATACTATATCCCTCCACCCTTTAGTAGGTGACCTGTTGGGACGAGGGGAGCGTTGTGATGTTAGCCTTGCCAATGGTTAAAGGAGCGTCTCAAATTCCGGGCATCCTGTTCCTTTGATGTCTGGTCCCACTTGTTGCTGCGGTTACTGCTGAGGCGTTGAGACAGTCGATGAATGCGGTGTTGAAGAAAGTGACTCAGGCTCCATGAGTTAGCAGTGCTGCTCCGGTTCGAATGTCACCTGCTGCCGCTGCTACTGTTGCTAGTGATGTGGCAGTTGGGGGTTGCTATGGCCCTGTGACTATGACTGGGAACATAGGCAGCCTACAGGGAAGACCTAAGAGCTGATCATTGAGAGTGGTGGGGCTGTAGGTCTCTGCACAAGCTCAAGGAGCAGTGATGGCTCCTGCATGTGGCATGACCACAGCTGGTTCTGGTGACAGATGAGGCACTCCTGCACTGCCGCAACGAGGAATGATAGGCTCTCCCTGTGCCGAAGAATGATGCCCAGTACTCAGCTTCTGGTCGAATGTGTGAGCCCACACAGCGGCACCCTGTTGGTACTGGGATGTGTCTTGGCCTCAGGCCTCATACTGTAGGCCGTAGTAGATCTACAAGCTTGAGTAGCCAGTGTACTTCGTCCATTGACAGGAGTGGTCAAACATGCTGTAAGAAACGTCCTTAGGACTTCTTCAGTGGGAAAGTGCGTCGGTGATTTCCTCATTTGTGTCCTGGAGATTATTATCGTTCGCTCTACTTCTGAGTTCGGCACCGGTCGGAAGGGGGTGATGATCATGTAGGAGTACTGTGTTCCAATGCGTTGGCAGAGTGCCTCAGATTCTGCCGAAACAAGCTGGAGTCCATTGTAGGATGCTAATGTGTAGGGTGCTCCTTCAATCGCAACGATCATAGCTAAATCAGTGATTATAGGACATGCAGTCACAGACGTGGGTTACGCCACATAGAAAAAATGGGATAATGCATCCACCACCAACAACCACATTACACCCTGAAAAGAGCCAGGTAAGTCAATGTGCGCACACTCTCAAAGCTGCTCATGTTTAGGCCACAGTTGAGGACACTTGATTATAAGCGAAAGCGAGGCCCATTGCGCTGTCTGGGGAGTAAACATAGCATCGAGGTACAGCTTTCACCTTCGGCATGCTCGCCAGTGGAAAATATGTTGCAACTGAAGGATGCGGGCATTGAATGGAGGTAGGGCGACGGCGCGATGTACAGTATGCTTTGGGGACCACAAGACTGCTCCCTTAACAACATTAAGCTTATGTTTCATCGCAAAACCATTTCGCAACGACAACTTTGGGAGACTCCCCAACTAACCAGTTGATGGCTGGCGTGACTCTACATAGCAGGGGGTTATAACTAGAATCACTGCTATTTCTCGAGTGGTGATTGGGAAATCTTACAAAGTATGGTGCGTAGTCTCGTTAGGGCAAAACACGCTACTTCTTGGCAGTGCAACCAGTGGGAGTCTTGATAATGCTTCAGCCTTAAGATGCTGTGCAGTGTGACGAAAACGAATGCCATAATGGTAATTGCTCAGCAACAGTGCCCAACGTTGCAAACGCTGCGTTGTTTGGTCTCGAGGGGGAATGTAACCAAAGAGAGTTTCTAGAGGCTCCTGATCTGCGAGCAACTGGAACTTATTCACACAGTATACATGGAATAATTAACGCCAAACACAATAGTCAACGACTCCTTCTCAGTATCTGAATAACTTTACTGCACCTGTGAGAGTGTCTTAGAAGCAAAAGTTGTTGGTTGCTCTTCGCCATCGGCATTCTTAGGCAACAAGACAACCCCGAACTGCAATGACACACATCGGTTTTAAGGAGCAGGAGCTTGCCCAGTATGAACCTCGCTGAGGTTGGAGCCGAATTCTTATGTTTTTTTTTTTCAAATATATGAATTCTTTGGGACACTGTTGAGACATAACGAATAGCACAAATTTTTTCCTTAATTGGTTGAATGAATGCGCCAAATGAGCTTCCTGGGAAAGGAAATTTTATAGTAGTTCGCTATGCAGGGAAAAGTTTGCAGTTCCTTTAAGCTTTTTGGAACCGACAGATTTTCGACAGCACCAGCGTGCTCTCCAGTCGACGCGACCGGTTTTCTACTTAACATTTGCCCCAATACTACATGGACAGTATACAGGACTTGCATTTCTCCAGTTTATAATTGAGCACGTTACCTTGCAGCCACTGAAATAGTGTTTGTAAGTTTCGTATGTGTTGGCTCTGAGCACTATGGGACTTAACATCTATGGTCATCAGTCCCCTAGAACTTAGAACTACTTAAACCTAACTAACCTAAGGACATCACACAACACCCAGTCATCACGAGGCAGAGAAATCATATGTGTTCTTCCCTGGTAACACCATGAACAGCGCCACCAAAGCCCAAGCTAAAAACATGAGTCTTTGGGCTGCTACAAGCATCTGCATGAGCTGAGCTTCCCCAAAGAGCACAGATAATGAATTAAGAGTCGATGCACAAACGATTTAACAATGTTCTGGAAAGAGATTCACTAAATGCTAAATTAAAATCACGTTCCAGGTGAATCTACGTTTATTGTAATCAACAGCAACACAAAAACGTTGACACAGTAGAAAGGCTCGGCATCGGCAGGAATGGCTATTACACTTCCAAGCTACGGGCTTGTTTTGACGTACATGGTTGGAAGAAATAGGGCCCACTTCGGCAAACCAAGCAGGCACCGAACCCCTGTAAATACCCCTTACTTTTTGCGAAAAGGATCACAGTGTGGTAGCACCATCTTCGAAGGGAGGTCTATGCCGCTCAACAGAGCGACATGGTCGTGCAGGCAACCACCACGAGATTCGGCTTCCACCAACCACAGTCCTACTGTTGGCTCTGTACAGCACATTTGGCTCATTAGAGCGACTTGCCCCTGTATCTGGCTGTAACAGATCAGCCATGAACGCGAGCTTTGTAGTTGGAGACGAACTACATCACGTCCATCTCGTGGTATTTCTACATTTCTCACGACCTTGCGTCATCTGAAGATATATCCCTCTCACAGCAGAAGTTGATGCTATGTCACGGATTTTTGACGAGATGCTGGAACTGTGAGAATCGTAAGAAACTCTGGTACTATCTTTGTTTCAAAAGAGATCCAATTTATTTCATACTATAGTCTTTCACAGAGCACTGTTAAATTTATACACGAGATGTTACAAAACATGCCACATTTGACACTAGTGAACAGCGATAATAACCAACACTATTGCTCATATTGCCTAACACTAGATTTGTGGAATGAATCAAAATGAAGTAACTAACGAACAGCTGGCTACGGCCATTACACACGCGACGACACACTGTGTCCTCCGCCACTTCGCTCTTCTAGCAAAACAAATTTCTCAACAATTCGCGACAGTCGGTGTGGTCGCCGCCAGCCAATAGCTACCAGCAATGACTCCAGAGTTTCTGCTTCAACCTTTCAGCCGATCGGGGGCCAGAAGGTTATGTTACCAAATATGGGTCCAGGCCTCTCAACTAATAGGAAGCGACTCTACTGTTTCCATGTGCTTTGTGACGTGGTTACCCGTCATAATGACGTCTACACTTCGTAAAAGGCTTCCGCAACTGTGGGGATTCCTACATATTGCACAGCATTATACTTGGATTGACTCTGATTTGTCATAAATACTGTATCTGAGTCCACCACCGTGAAATTTGCATTTTACAAACCAGGGATGGGAAAAACCCACCGTTTAAAACGATACCGGTGTTTTAGTTATGACTACCGTTATTTTTGGTATTTGTTTCATCTCAGTTATAGCAAGTTCTTTTTTATTGTTTACTAATAAACGAGTAAAAAACCTAAATATGAATTAACCATAGCAGCAGTGCAAAGATTTTTAGTTTTTAAGTAAACCTGTTTAAAAAAGGAATAATTTTTATTATCCAAATTTGCGTTGGTTTGAAACATTGTATTATTATAGAAAACTGAAAAAACGATCAATGCTCTTTTAGTAACAATGTCGGCAGAAATGAGAAAAAAGCACATGACCTAAAGATTGGTGTAACGTTGTTGAGACAATAATGTCCTTGTCGCCGTGTGTCGCTAATATCCGCATGTGCTGGACTTACCCCACCTGTTCTACACGATAATTTCTAGTTGTCGTCGCCGGACATCTGTTGTATTACGGATTAGCACCAACCCCAGACTGAAAATATATTTACGAAGTATAAAGCGTCATTTGTCCGTCATTCATGTGAAGTAATAAAAGAGGCAGGAATTTATTGAAACTGTAACAAATTAAAAATTTAACAACTCATTCGTAGTATACAATAACCGTAGAAAGTAGCTGATGTACTGCCTGTGTCTACGTAACACGTCTTTATTTGCTTGTAGTCCTTGAAAGCGGACAGCTTAACAAGAAAAATGGAGTTCTTCAACTTCAGTTTCCATTTAGCTCTGACTATTCGTAACACTCAAATAATGGCATGATAACTGACTACAATATGATGTTTGAGCACAGTTTAAAAAAAAAAATAGAATTAGTAGGAGAATACTGGTGAGTCTTTTTTTGTCGTATTCAGTCACTTATTACTTCTTCAGAAAACCAGCGAACGGTGGATGGACTAAATTTTCTTTTTTTCCCATTTAATGCAATGTTTTGATTGTATGTATCTTGAAACTGAGTCAAAATTCGTGAAATCTTCTCGGGTGATCAGCCGAGTAAAGGCGTCGTCTTCTCGCAACGTTTCGAAGGGTTTCGTACCCATCTTCTTCGCTTGAAGATGATGGGTACGAAACCCTTCGAAACGTTGCGAGAGGACGACGCCTTTACTCGGCTGATCACCCGAGAAGATTTCACGAATGGAATACGCCGAGAAAGTCTCAAATCACATTTGAGTCAAAATTATTGAATCTTTGTTAGATTTCTGCGTTCATTACAGGAACTAAAAGGAATAAAATTCAGAAATCGATTAATACAGAAACCGGCTATTTTGAGCGACTTTAATAGTAACGTTAAACCGGTCTGAAAAAAAAGAAAAAAAAAGAAAACCGGTTGTTTCCACGATACCCGCCATCCCCATTTCCAGCCAGTGGTCACAACTGGGCTCACTTCACTTACAGCCAGCCTTCTGTCCCGGAGGGCCACTGCTCGAGACCAGTGCAGTGTCTCTGCTCAACCACGTACATCTGGTTGGGCATACTGGTGTATCCGCTGCTGGTAACCGCCTCTCTCTGCAGTATTCACGGCGGGTTTCTGCAGCTACTGGCACCCCCTGCCTTGAGCCGGCGGAGCCGTGTCCAGACGGTTCCCATGCAGCCCCGGCTCCGCACGTCAGCGTCCCTGCCCAGCCGCTGTCGTCTGCACACGTACAGCGGGTGTGACCACGGCAGAGTACAGCTGAGTGCTCTAGTTTACTGCTCTATAAAATGTTTGACTACTAACAACTTTTCTACGAGCGACTATAGGCCATCATCCTGACAACAGACCATCACCTCAGCTCAAGCTTGCCACTGTGAGGATCATCTACCCCAGACCTCTACAGGCAGGAAGATTGATTGCTGAAATGCATCTGTACGTGCTGCAAGTAATTTAATCTTTCTTTCTCGGGCCATGTGAGAGCGATACATAAGGGCTGAGGAATAGCGATGGATCATCGGTTCCCAATCTGGGCGTAATTACCCTTGAGGAGTAAAATGAAATTTTCTGAGGGGTAAAAACGAAACGGCTTCACTGTGTTTCTGTCACGAAACTAAATTATTTTCAGAAGATCATTACTATTATAACTATTTCGTAAGACTGTAATATTGATTAGTGGTAGCAAAAGGTTACAATTATTACATTTTTTTAGACCCTAGCATAAACTGTGAAATATGATGGAGGCTACGGACAGTAAAACGAACGTATAAAAATTTCCTTCCACCCACAGTCCAGCAAAAAAAAAAAAAAAAATGGTTCAAATGGCTCTGAGCACTATGGGACTTAACATCTATGGTCATCAATCCCCTAGAACTTAGAACTACTTAAACCTAACTAACCTAAGGACATCACACAACACCCAGTCATCACGAGGCAGAGCAAATCCCTGACCCCGCTGGGAATCGAACCCTGGAACCACAGTCCAGCTAATACACACATATTTTTCACTTTGTACCATGCATCTAAGCTACGATATATACATCACACATGCTTAAATATCTTGTGAAAATGCCCTCTCAGGGTTGTAGACAGTCCCTGCAGTGAACCAGAAGTTGCTACATTATTCACTTCGCAACTGTAAATAAAATAACTGATAACACAATGAAGCGGTAACTATGTTACGTCTCCGTGCCTTTTCGTAGCTACTTTTTCGCCTACAGCCGTTTGCGCTTCGCAGTTGAAAGCCGTCAAAAGCGCTGTAAGCTGGCAGGGATTTCCCTAATCTGACTCGACTGTGGTAGTAAAGAGTAAATGTATTAAAACTTAAAGCATGATGCAGCAATTTTCTCGCTTCTCAGTGTTTGTGATCTCATATATCTTGAACTACGTGTCGTACAATGGCGTATTTGTGTAGGTACATTCAGTGGCATACCTGGATACTGTATGCGAAATTGACTGCAAGTAGAGTTAGAAGCACAAAAGTAATACGTTTAAGCCTCATGCATGACGTCAGACTATTTCACATATGTCGCGTCATATGCCCCGAACTATGTTAGGACGGTGTTTATTATCCCCAGAGCGATTGTTGTCTGACGGTAAAGGTTATTTGTACGTGTGGCTGAGATCGCTCCAGTGGTTCAGGATGAGATGTGCAACACACACACACACACACATACATCCATTTCTGTAATATTTATGTGTCATCAGACACGAAGCACTGGCATCCTGAAGTCTTCCAATTTCTGCCTGTTCAGAAGTAAGGAACCCAGCAATCAAGCAGTTTGTTAACTATGAGTATGGTACATCCATTTCAACTAGGGTGATCTTAAAAGGGCGTCTAGGACGCAGGTGAAACAAGTGTCACTAGGCAGAGGAGTGGTCCAGAGGATGCATTTTTGTAACAAGTGTCAAATTTCACTGTGGGTAATTAGCTTTCTTTTCTGAAGAGGACTTGAAGGTAGCACTCGCAATGCAGTGAGAACTCCACCGTCATTCTATAAAGCAAGGTTGTCAGAAATTAGCCGTAACAATTTTCTCATTGACTCACTAGTTCGTGATTTAATAAAACACCTATTAAAAATATCGTTTATCTTTCAGCAGTTTGAAGATAAGGTTCTTCAAAGAAAATTATTTTTCACTCTAAAATTTAGTTAGGTGCTACCGCTGATGAACGTGATGGGAGGGGGATAATAGCTAATATCTGACTGCACTCTGGGGTAATGGTCTCAGAATGGCTCGGAACCACGTCTCTAGATTCTTCACATAATACGCATTGTTGGAACCTCGTAAGTAGGCTTTTGTGGGATAATTGGGATCTATCTTCAAACGTCTGGCAGTTTCGGGTTGTCATAATTTTCGTAAGACTGTCTCGTGAGTCAAAAAAAAATCTATGACAATCCATGTCGTCTTCATTTACATACGTTCAATATCCCTTGTTAGTTCTGGTAGGACCACACATACTTAGCAATACTCCAAGGTGAGACTCACAAGTGACTTCTTGAGCTGCCTCTTTTGTAGACTGCCAGGATTTTCTAATATCATGCCAACGAAACAAAGTCTTACCTGCAACTGAACCTATTTGATCATTCCATTTCATATAGCTAACAATTAGTACACTCAGGTATTTATATAGTCAGACTGACTCGAGTGGCGGCTCATTGCCATTTTACTTGTAAGTAGGCTGTTTAGGTTTTTATGTTGGTGACACCACGTAACGCTCTGTATTAAAATCGCTGACTGCGCTGTGTGCAGTCTGTGGCTGGTTGGACTCGTTGTTTTACGCCAATGTAGTGTTGGGCAGTTGGATGTGAACTGCTTGTAGCGTTGGGCAGTTGGAGGTGAGCCGCCTGCAGTGGTGGATGTGGGGAGAGAGATGCCAGAGTTCTGAGATGTTAATATGAGCGGACTATCTGGACGTTTGTCCGTGAGAAAAAGGAAATTTGATAAACTGGATGTCACGAATATATATATATATATATATATATATATATATATATATATATATATATATATATATATATATATATGTCGGGGCGGTTAGTAGACCCGCAACCGAGCGCCTCCCCAGGTGGCGGATAGGGGAATGCCTCTTAGATATAGGTGGTACCGAGGAAATGAAATACTCGGGGCGGACCAAAACTACTAGTAGCGTCTGTTCCCACAGTGGGCGGCTACAAAAGGCGTCTGCTCCACATGTCAGTGGCGGCCTCAACCAACCTCCTGATCTGGAAAGTCAGGTTGTACTCGGCAGCATGCCATACATCCAACTACTAAACACCATGATGGTACAACGAGAAAAATGTCATTACCCCGGGCCCCAGTCAATAGACTGGGATTGTCGTGAGCATCGGATTCCGGGGGCTCACGGACATCATGAGAAGAATCGGAGCTTCTCAAACTCCCTAAAGACCAAACGCAAACACTACATCGGCACACTCAACGTGAACACACTGATGAAGACGGGAAAGATGAAACAACTGACAGACACTCTCGAAAAATTTCAAATCAAAATATGTGCACTGCAAGAAACACGATTCACAGACGAAGGCCATTTCAACACGGAGAATTTCAGAATATACAAAGGAAAACCATCGAAACAACTGAAAAACCTAAGGCTTTTTGGCACAGGATTTGCAATACACAGGTCCATCACGGACAGCATAATCGACTTTTCGTCACCAAACGAAAGAATCAGCACCATCACAGTGAAATCAGCCAATAAATCCTACACAATAATCAACGCACATGCACCGACTAATGACTACAACAGGAAAAACCCGGACGAAATTGATGACTTCTGGACGACAATGGAAGAAACTATCAGAAAAATTCCTGCACATAGAGTCAAAATAATACTGGGAGACTTCAACGCCAAACTCGGAAAAGAAAAGATATACAGACATATCACAGGAAAACATACTCCACACAAGGACACCAACAAAAACGGAAAACATCTGATAGACTTTTGCAAAAGCCACGACCTCGCCATTATGTCAACAAAATTCAAGAAACCAACACGAAAACTTACCACATGGAAATTCCCCAGCGGAAAGCAAGAACTACAAATCGACCACGTAATAGTGCAGAAAGACTCACAAAAAGAAATTTTGAACATAGACACCCGTAAAGGCTACTTCGACTCAGACCACCACCTACTACAGATCAGGATTCGTCTTTTGCCCAAGAAAAAGCTCCAGAAGAACAAAATTGTTAGACCAGATCCAGAATACGTTACTTTAAACCAGACACAAATATTACACAAAATTAAAATGGAGAAAACGACAGACTGGACACAACTTTCACGAAGAATCCGAGAGGCCATGAAACTAGCACAAGCACCACGAACACGGAAACACCGTTGGTGGAACCACACATGTGACCGAGCTATTGACCAACGAATCAGTGCATGGAAAAAATTTAGTAACCATAAAACCCAAGAGAATTGGATGAACTTCTTGAAAACACAGAAGCAATCAAGCAAAATCATTCGCAGTGAAAAACGACAGTATGACAAACGGCGACTTACAGAGGTCGAATCGGACTTCATGAAGAACAATACAAGAAACTTCTACAGAACGTTCAGAGAAAATATGACTGGATATCAACCACCCAACTTGTGCTTCAGAAGACCGGATGGAACCCTAGAAACCAATACCAAAAACAATTGTGACATTCTGGCAAAGTACTTTGAAAAACTGCTCAACATGGACCCCCCCCCATGGAAGAAATGATGACAGAAACGAGCACATACAATGCAGATAGTGAACCTCCAACTCTAGAAGAAGTTAAAGAAATACTAAAGTCACTCAAGAATCGTAGATCACCAGGAGAAGATGGCATCATCGCGGAAATCTGGAAGTTGCAAGACCCAGAACTCACCAAAGACATCCACAGGATCTTGGAAGACGTCTGGAAGACCATGAAAATTCCTGGCGACTGGAAAACTGCCCTGATACACCCACTACACAAAAAAGGTGACAAGACTGACCCGAACAACTACAGAGGAATATCCCTACTACCGGTCACATACAAGATCCTCTCTAAAGCTTTACTGAACAGACTAGAATGCCAAGCCGACCACTTGATTGGGGATTATCAAGCAGGCTTCCGTAAAGGGCGGTCTTGTGCGGAACAAATTTGGAACCTGAAAATGATTTTACAACACAAACAGAACCTGATCATTACCTTTGATGACTTCAAAAAGGCGTACGACTCTATCGACCCGAAAACTCTCTTCAAAATTCTAGCAGAATACAAAGTAGACAACAAAACACGGGCTACCATAGAGCAAACTTTAACCAACACGACCTCCAAAGTAAAGTTCTGTGGGGAACTATCAGAGCCCTTTGAAATTCGCACAGGTATCCGACAAGGCGATGGCCTCTCACCTCTCCTTTTCAATCTGGTGTTGGATAAGGTCATAAAAGAATGGGAAACATCACAACAGGGGATAACCTTAGGAAACCTACAGATTAAATGCCTGGCTTTTGCAGACGATTTGGCGATTGTCACGAAAGGTATAAAGGAAACAAAAGACGCTATTGAAAAACTGCACGAAATCGCTTCCAAAACTGGACTACAGATCTCTTACGAAAAGACACAGTTTATGAGCACAAAGAAACTCTCATCTCTGAACACAAAGTATGGCACGATTTACAAATCGGCAAACTTCAAATACCTCGGCGAAACACTACAAATGAGTGGACATAACAGAGACTCAAACGAAGAAAGAAAGACTAAACTGGACAAGGCATACAAAGTAGTGTGGAATCATTACAACAAGAAGTCTATCTCACAAAAAGCCAAATTACGCCATTACGACACGGTGTTGCTCCCCGAGGCACTATATGCAGCAGAGACCACACTAATCCTAGGGCATACACGTATCAGACAATTAGAAAAAGTAGAACGGAAAATACTTAGGAAAATATTTGGCGCAACTAACAACAATTGAATATGGATCAAGAAACCTACAGAGGAACTGTACAAACATACGGAGACAATCACAGAAAAGATTAGAAAACGCAGACTACAATTTTATGGACACCTATACAGAATGCCATCGCACAGGCTGACCAAGCAGATCTTTGACTGGGTAACCACTAGAAACAACAAATGGGTGGCAGAGGTAGAAAACGACCTGAACCAGCTCAACATAACAGCAGACACAATAAACGACAGAATAAAGTTCAGAAACATCATTAAGAAAAGTAAACTACATGAGATACAATGCGACAAACGAACAGGCATAAAATGGACCGAAGAACGCAAGCAAGATCACAGCCAGAAGATGAAAGAAATATGGGCAACCAAAAAGGCAATCAAGATGAAGCCGAAGACACAAAGCCGACAAGAAGCATGGACAGAGGACCGGAAACAGAAACACAGCGAGCGAATGAGGGAAGTTTGGGCAGCAAGGAAGGCAGCAAAAGGAACTGGCCATGTAGTTTAGTCCAAATGCGCTCTTTAAGGGCAAAACACCAATTTATATATATATATATATATATATATATATATATATATATATATATATATATATATATATATATATATATATATAGGGTGAGTCACCTAACATTACCGCTCGATATATTTCGTAAACCACATCAAATACTGACGAACCGATTCCACAGACCGAACGTGAGTAGAGGGGCTAGTGTAATTGTTTAATACAAACCATACAAAAATGAACGGAAGTATGTTTTCTAACACAAACCTACGTTTTTTTAAATGGAACCACGTTAGTTTTGTTAGCACATCTGAACATATAAACAAATACGTAATCAGTGCCGTTTGTTGCATTGTAAAATGTTAATTACATCCGGAGATATTGTAACCTGAAGTTGACTCTTGAGTACCACTCCTCCGCTGTTCGATAGTGTGTATCGGAGAGCACCGAATTACACAGAGATCCAAAGGGAACGGTGATGGACCTTAGGTACAGAAGAGACTGGAACAGCACATTACGTCCACATGCTAACACCTTTTTATTGGTCATTTTCACTGATGCACATGTACATTACCATGAGGGGTGAGGTACACCTACACACGTGGTTTCCGTTTTCAATTACGGAGTGGAATAGAGTGTGTCCCGACATGTCAGGCCAATAGATGTTCAGTGTAGTGGCCATCGTTTGCTGCACACAATTTCAGTCTCTGGCGTAATGAATGTCGTACACGCCGCAGTACATCTGGTGTAATGTCGCCGCAGGCTGCCACAATACGTTGTTTCATATCCTCTGGGGTTGTAGGCACATCACGATACACATTCTCCTTTAACGTACCCCACAGAAAGAAGTCCAGAGGTGTAAGATCAGGAGAACGGTCTGGCCAATTTATGCGTCCTCCACGTCTAATGAAACGCCCGTCGAACATCCTGTCAAGGGTCAGCCTAGTGTTAATTGCGGAATGTGCAGGTGCACCATCATGCTGATACCACATACGTCGAGCAACGTTGGCAGATCATTCTGTAGAAACGCGATGTATGTTGCAGCTGTTTGGGCCCCTGCAATGAAGTGAGGACCAATGAGGTGGTCGCCAATGATTCCGCACCATACATTTACAGTCCACGGTCGCTGTCGCTCTACCTGTCTGAGCCAGCGAGGATTGTCCACGGACCAGTAATGCATGTTCCGTAGATTCACTGCCCCGTGGTTTGTGAAACCCGCTTCATCGGTAAACAGGTAGAACTGCAACGCATTCTCTGTTAATGCCCATTGACAGAATTGCACTCGATGATTAAAGTCATCACCATGTAATTGCTGAAGTAGCGACACATGAAACGGGTGAAAGCGGTGACGATGCAGTATGCGCATGACACTACTCTGACTCAGTCCACCGGCTCTCGCAATGTCCCGTGTACTCATGTGTGGGTTCATGGCAACAGCAGCTAACACACCAACTGCACCCGCTTCTCCTGTGACGGGCCTGTTACGGACCCGTTTGCGTGCTACGACCATACCTGTTGCATACAGTTGGCGGTAGATGTTTTGAAATGTGCGGCACGTTGGATGCTCTGTGTCCGGGTACCGTTCTGCATACACCCTGCAGGCTTCAGCTGCATTTCGTCGACACTCACCATAGATGAGTATCATCTCCGCCTTTTCAGATTTCGAATACACCATGGTCACAGTTCCTACAACACTACACTATCACAGACGTCTGGTAACACGGTGTACTACAGTTGGTCTGCGTGCGGAGACAAATGCAGAATAACAATAGCAGCAAGCGCTACATGCGGACACTGCGACAGCTAGACGAAACCACAACGGTGCACTACAGCCACACTCGTAAACACGGTCGTCATCGTAAACATGTCCCTGAAGATGCTGCTCGCCGACCGTGGCCCGTGTTTGTTACAACACGCAACTGAACGTCGGAGGTTTCAAGCGTCAACTTTAGGTTACAATATCTCCGGAAGTAATTAACACTTTACAATGCAACAAACGGCACTGATTACGTATTTGTTTATATGTTCAGATGTGCTAACAAAACTAACGTGGTTCCATTTTTAAAAAAACGTAGGTTTGTGTTAAAAAACATACTTCCGTGCATTTTTGTATGGTTTGTATTAAACAATTACACGAGCCCCTCTCCTCACGTTCGGTCTGTGGAATCGGTTCGTCAGTATTTGATGTGGTTTACGAAATATATCGAGCGGTAACGTTAGGTGACTCACCCTGTATATATATATGAGTTTTGAACACATTATTAAGGTAAATACATTGTTTGTTCTCTATCAAAATCTTTCATTTGCTAAGTATATGCCTACCAGCAGCCTTCAGTAGTTAGAATCTTTCATTTAGCTGACAGTATTGGCGCTCGCTGTATTGCAGTAGTTCGAATAATGAAGAGTTTTGTGGTGTAAGTGATTCATGAAGGTTATATGTTATTATTAGTCAGGGCATTCTCTTGTAGGGATTATTGAAAGTCAGATTGCGTTGCGCTAAAATATTGTGTGTCAGTTTAGTAATGATCAGAATAAGTAAAGAGAGAACTGTCTCAGTACGTTCAGTTTCACTCTGGAGTTTGAAAACCACGTAAGGTAGAAGTTTTACCAGCACAGTCATTCTTTACACTCAAATGAGGAAGTTTCATACTTATAGGCTACTTCTTTCCTGCGTGTCGTAAAGTGGACAATTTGACATTTTTGTAGATTTAAAGCAAGTTGCCAGTCTTTCCATCGGTTTGAAATCTTGAACTGACTGGCAACTTGTGCACCTTACCTTACACAGTACATCATTAAAGATAACTAACATCTCCAAATTCCAATTTCACTATCAATATTTTTTGGCTGGTCATTAATATCCAACAGGAATACTGTGCCTCTCAATACACTTCTCTGTGGTGCGACTGAAGTCATTCCAATTTTTTTCTTTTTCCCAGACTACCCATTCAAAATAACATGGTGCGATCACTTTACACCTGTCGAGTCACAAGTTATGTTTCATACCCCGTATGATGGTACTTTACTTAATAATAATTATTGTGGTGCCGATTAAAATGCTTTTCGAAGCCACGAAATGCTGCAACCACCTTATTGCCTTCACCATGGCTTTCATCTGAGAAAAGCGCAAATTCCGTGTCGCAGGACCCATTGTTTTTGGAATGCTTGCTGATGGGCATGGGGAAAGCTGTTGCAGATACCTGATAATGTTGAGCTCAATATATGGTCTAAGATTTTACAACAGTGTCGTTAGAGTCACACTGTCATTTCCAACATTAAGAGACGATGTAGCGCTTTTCATTCACTTCAGACAATAAAGCACTAAGAGCGCCTGTACCTTTAGAACACAAAGCAAGAAGCACTGCAGCTTACTGAAATTACCTTCCGACTTCTAGTGAAGTATTGCTGAGACTTGGCATTTGCCGTGGAACGCCTCGCCAGTGGATTTCTGGATCGCCGCTTTCACCGAGTGCGGAGCGCGCATTGTGAGTAGCGGCAGTTCAGTAACAAAGCCGCGGTAATTGGCACCATTACGGCCGCAGGCCATGCCGCGGCACGGGGCTTATCTGATAAGTCGAAACTGGAACTCGCTCTAGAATTTAATCCTGATTAAGGGCCCTGTTGTCGATAATTTAACCGCGCATTGGCTTTAGATAGAGATAGCTCCCCGCAGAGTACACAAAAGCGAGCTGGAAACTCATCTAAATGCAAAGTGTTAGGTTTTAATTTGGAGCTACCGTGCACCAGTTGCTGCTCTGCTCGATTCGTAGCGGTGTTGTGTAGATTCGCACAGATTTACCAAATTAGTTCACGATGATTATTTACTAAATTGGGAAAAAAGGGAAGTATCACAACTTACGACTTGAACTGCATTCACCGTCTAATGTGCCAAATACTTCAAGTCACAAGGGCCATGTTGGTAAAAATTATGACATCGTGCCATTCAACGGAACAACATGCACATTGCAAAAATGTTGTGCATTCAAAAATAGATCAAATCCGCACAAGACATATAGAGTTTGGCTCCCGTTGTGACACAAGCACTATCACTTCAAGTGACACCCGAGAACCTTTCTCATCATGGATTTGTTAGTCACCACTTCGTGTTTAAACAACTAAACCACTCAGTCTACAGGCCACAAGTGGCCCAATGGGACCATCCGACCGCCGAGTCATCCTCAGAGGCGGATGCGGATAGAAGGTCAGTACACCGCTCTCCCGGTCGTTATGACGGTGTTCTTGACCAAAGCCGCTACTGTTCGGCCGAGTAGCGCCTCAGTTGGCATCACGAGGCTGAGTGCACCCCGAAAAATGGCAACAGCGCATGGCGGCCTGGATGGTGACCCATCCAAGTGCCGACCACGCCCGACAGCGCTTCACTTCGGTGATTTCACGGGAACCGATGTAGCCACTGCGGAAAGGCCGTTTAAACAACTAAGTACAAAAAATAATAAAAAAATTAAACAATACTTTGGAACTACAATATCATCGCCCCCTGTCGTTATTATTTTTGTTTTCAACACAGAAATCTCCTTGTTGCACCCACGACACTGAACACTCCATTGTTTTGTTAAACATTCGTATCGACGTTATTCTGTCTCTTCCTCATCCAAAATAACTAGAGAGAAAAGTATTATGGTAGCAACTAGGAGGTTTCGAAAAATAATGAAAACTTCTTCGTGGTTGTATGAACTTGTTATATAAAACGAACAATCTTACAGGTGGGCGTCCTCATAGGCAATGCCTTCGAATTTTCAGTGTCAAAACTATTAAAGCTTTTTAAATGAAACAAACATTATTAACATTCTAGATATTTGTTTTTCATGTGTACATGATTATTTATCAACAGTCACCCTCGTGACGAACACTTTTCTCTCAACGAAACTTCAGTTTGTTGATACCGTTACTGTAGAATGTTTCACTTGGAAGAACTCTTCGACATACACCGAGTTAAAAAAGTCATCGGATGCCTCCTGATATCGTGTCGGACTCCCTTTATTAAGGCTTAGTGCAGCAATTCGACGTGGCACGGTTTCAACAAATCGTTGGATGTCCCCTGTGGAAATATTGAGCTATGCTGCCTCTATAGTCGACAATAATTGTGAAAGTGTTGCAGGTGCAGGATTTTGTGCAACAACTGAACTATCGATTATGTCCCATAAATGTTCGATTGGATTCATGCTGGTGACTTAGGTGGCCAAATCATTCACTTGAACTGTCCAGAACGTTCTTCAAGCCAGTGGCGAACAATTGTGTCTGGTGACATGGAGCACTGTCATCCATCAGAAATCTGTCGTTGTTTGGGAACATGAAGTCCATCAATGGCTGCAGATGTTCTATTAGTAGCCGAGCAGATTCATTTCCAATCAGAGACCGTTTCATTTGGATCACAGGTGCCAGTCTATTCCATGTAAACACAGCTTTTACCATTATGGAGCCACGAGCAGCTTCCACAGTGCCTCGTTGACAGTTTCGATCCATAGCTTTGTGGGGTCTGTCCCACACTCGAACCCTACCATCAGTTCTTACCAATTGAAATTGGGACTCATCTGATCAATCCACCGTTTTCCAGTCGTCTGGTGTCCAACCGAGCCCAGGAGAGGCGCTGCAGGCAATGTCGTGCTATAGCAAAGGTACTGGCGTCGGTCGTCTGCTGCCGTAGCGCATTAACGCCCTGTCCTAATGGATACTTTCGTCGTAAGTCCCACACAGATTTCTGCGATTACTTAGCGCAGTGTTAATTGTTTGTTAACACTGACAACTCTACGCAAACACCGCTGCTCTCGGTCGTTAAGTGAAGGCCGTCGGACACTACATTGTCTTTGGTGAGAAGCAACGCCTGAAATTTTGTATTCTTAGCACAGTCTTGACACTGAAGATCTCGGAATATTGAATTCCCTAACGATTTCCGAAACGAAATGTCCCATACGTCTAGTTCCAACTATCATTCCGTATTCAACGTCTGTTAGTTTCCGTCGTGCGGCCATCATCATTTCGGAAACCTTTTCTCATGACTCTCCTGAGTACAAATGACGGCTCCGCTAATCCACTGCCCTTTTACACATTGTGTACGCGATGCTTCTCCCATCTGTATGTCTGGATATCGCTATCCACGACTTTTTCCATCTCACTGTATATACATTACACAGCTCTATGCAGTTCGGAGCCCTCTAGCGGCGAATGGCTGCAAATAAGCAGTCATGAAGATTAAAGCCGTAGAATAATAATGTTTTATAAAAATGTCTTAGGGTTTTCACATAAAAAATTCAGACGCATTACTTTTCAGCATACCTTCGTATACATTTAGTTTTCGCGATATCTGTTTCTAACCCACCGTGATAGATATTAACTATTGCTCTTTTTTTCGAACAGGCCATGAAGGCCCAATGGTACCGACCGGCCGCCGTGTGATCCTTCGCCAATAGGCGTCACTGGATGCGGATATGGAGGGCTGTGTGGCCAGCACGCCGCTCTCCCGGCCGTATGTCGGTTTCCGAGACCGGAGCCGCTGTTTCTCAATCAAGTAGCTCCTCAGTATGCCTCACAAGGGCTGAGTGAACCCCGCTTGCCAACAGCACTCGGCAGACCGGATGGTCGCCCATCAAAGTGCTAGCCCAGCCCGACAGCTCTTAACTTCGGTGATCTGTTGGGAACCGGTGTTACCACTGCGGCAAGGCCGTTGCCTATTGCTCGTTTCTTCTTATTCTTTTCCTTAGCGTTTACCGCCTCTACAAAGGACTCCGCTGTAATCACCATTTGACCAGTACATTCCATTTAAATTTGCAGTCTGATAACCTTCCTGTCGTAGAAATTGTCAGTTACCTAAGGGAAGGAAGACGTGTACACCACATGTAAGCTTTTTACAGTGTGTGAACGTATTTCAGCTGTTCGCGTATCATATTTTCTACGACAAAAAATAAGAACTAGCCTGTTATTTGCCTAAGGGTGTGTGGGAAACAGCCTGAAAGCCCCATCCAGGTTGGCCGATGCGCCAGCCATATTTCTTACTCCACCGCGCTGTTTCGGTGCGAGTTTGGCTCACTTTCCTTCTTCGCAAGCTAGCGCGCGGCGCTTTACGTTATGCTAGCGGGTCAGCCAATGTTGCTGTCGTTTGGAAATTATTAGCACATTCTTCACGACCATTGTTCTGCACAAATTACACCCTTTCGACAAAGTGGAAGTCTTATTAGCGCACTTTAAGACCTATTCACACAAACCATCAGGTATTTTTTGTGTTGTTTCTAAGGCGTTTGATTGCGTATATCGTTTTGCCCCTTAGAAAAACTTTCGTTTTGTGGGACTGATTGTTTAACGCAAAACTGGTTTGAGTAGTACTTAACAAACAGAATGTAAAAATGTTGTGCTGAATAACTGAAACGTTGGAAGGGCAGAAAATTGTACTGACTGCGAAGAAATCAAAAAGAGTAAGACAAGGTTCAATTTTGGGTCCACTCCTGTTTCTGACATACATGATCTTCCACTTAACATTCATCAAGTAGAACTGGTATTTTGCGCAGGTGATTCTAAAGGTACAACAAATCCCATTAGAGATAAAGTAACAGAAGAGATTGTTAATCATGTTCTTCAAAGAATTCTTAAATGGTTCTCTGAAAATGGACTCTCCCTCAATCTTCAGAAAACACTATATATTCAGTTCTGAATAAAAAAAATACAGTCATACTAAAAACTGATGTAGCACATGAACAGGAGTCTGTAAACAGGTAACACTGAACGACATTTTGAATCGCACATATTGATGAAAACTTAAATTTGAAAAGGCGTATTAATAAACTGTTCAAACAATTAAGTTCAGCTTCATTTGCTCTCCGTATAGTTGCTAGTCTTGGAAACAATATTTTGCATACTTCCATTAAATAACTTTTTGCGGTAGCTCATCACTTAGAAAGAAAGTACTGATTGCAACAAAACGAGCAGTAAGAATAATATACGCTGTTCACCCACGATTCGTCATGTTTCGGTCTCTTCAAGGAGTAACGTATTTTAACTGCACCATTACAATACAAATATTCGCTAGTGCAACACATCATAAATAATTTACCACAATATCAGAAAAATACTAATCCCGTACCTATAGCACCAGAGAAAAATTAACTTTTTTACTCATTACTAACACTGGCACAGGTTCAGAAAGAAGTTCAGTGTGCATAAAATGTCTGACAGGTAGCAAAGCAAGTTTTAAATCTAAGCTAAAAGCATTAAATAATTACTTCTATACCGTGGAAGAATTTATATTTAAATACTGGTTGCCTCTAAAAAACACCTAGTTTTAAATGTAGCTGCATAGGTGTATGAATATGTTCGTTATACGTACCCTATAATCTCACTCGGTGCACATCGTTTCGATAAAATACTTGTTGAAATGATCTGTAGAACATATAACTAACGCACTAACAGGCGCTGCACCGAGAAACACGAGGCGATGCAGTGAGTGTTCACGTAGCTTTAGAATGACAGGTACATATGGGGAAGTGCATTAATACCATGACGCTGTCTCATCAGACGGCCGAACTGAGATGTATCGTAGAACTTCACACGATAGTTCGACGAGTTTTGATACTACTATCCTTGGTACCTTGTTCATTACTGCACAGTATGGTTTTACTGATAAACTGAATGTGTGTGTTGTAGTTCACTCATCGGTTTTCCGTTTGGGTTTCCTATGACTATGGTATGCTAACTTCTGCTTATTTGGTGTTGTCTCCTTGGTGAACTAAAGATGGTGAACGAATATAGAGACGTTCTGCTACATTTTCAGCTACGCAAGCGGTGTGTGAGTATTAATAAGTTGCCCAGAAAACGTTGACTGGAAACTCCGGAATCTTTAGGGAAAATTTAGAGGACCAGTATTTGGGACACACAATGAAAGCACGTTTCACAATCTATTTTGCGTGAAAGCCATTAAGAAAGAAATGGACTACGAGAACGCATAAGGGCAGTAATTTTTAAGCCTGCTGCATTTGCGAATGAAACAGGAAAAGTAGAATTTAATTACGGCATAGCGTACAATCCGTTATTTACTGCGTAGTGCATTGCACTGGCTGTACTTTGTTCATCATAAGAATAAACCTGATGTAAACAAACACAAACGGGATGATTGGTCAGCAGCCGGAGCGCACGTTTACTGGTGTTGTTACGCTCTTGAAAGTAGGTTCTATTTATGTATTAGATATCTTGTTCTATGGCAGCGTAAATGAAACTTTAAGATATTCTAATGTATTAAGACCCCTCAACGATTTTCTTAATCATGTTTTAGCTAAGTAATTTTTGTTTCAAAAATCGTGTATAGTGGTAGTCTGTGTGCTGTCGTGCTCTTATTGTCGCTCTCTTAATGCGTAGTGTGCTAATGGCTGACGTTGCTTCCTGCTCCGTAGTGCAATATGAGCGTGGAACACCGTTAAAAAGTGGCAAGGAGAAAGTTGTTCTTAATGCTTTTTCCCAAGTATACAGAACAAAATCAGCTTTGAAGTTTTTAGAAGTACTGTGTCTGCAAAAGTTAAGGCGTCTTTGAGCAGGAGATGCATCGGTAGTGTTGTGCGACAGTAATGTGGTACAACTGTTCAAATCTCGGTTTGGTCTTCCGTTTTTCGTTCAGCGTGGAATATATTCATCTTTTAAATGTGAAACTCGTCAGTTACGTACTAATAAACACACATCTAATCATTATTTTAATGAAAAATGGCTTCCACTCCAGGTTAAACGAAATCCAATTAGACTCCAGCAAACTCAGAAGAATACATGGAATGTTTATATCAGGTTTATTCTTATGATGAACGCAGTATAGAAAAGAAATGTGACATTTTGTACAATTGTGCTTCATCTTTGTGTATCTCCTAATCGTTTTCCGTTGAAATTTCAGTTATCAGATTTCATTGTGTTTCTACTTAATCTTGAAACTTGTAATTAATACTTTTATTGTCGATATGAGGTGTCGAATACGCTTATCATATACGAGTCAAGCAATCAAATGGTGGGAATGCTAAACAAATGATGTGCCAAAATGCATACGATCACAGTAATTTTCCACTTTCTAAATGTAATGCTGCAGGAAAAAAATTATGTGGCTTCAGGTCTCGCAGTAGGAACATTTAGTCCTCGTAGGGACGTGGATATGAAATATTCAGCACTAAATTCATGCCAGGAGCCAGGTGGAAATCCGGCGCTCTGCGTTTCGTCTTTAACTGCCGCAGCGCTTTTCGGTGAAAACTCTCAATAGCTTGAGCCGGGAGCCACTTGTTGATCAACCTCGTAAGCCATAAATTCTTAATACTGGCTCAGCCTGAGAACACCCAACAACTTCTCTCCTGTGGCTTTCTGTATCCTAACCTACAATAGCTACCAAAAATAAACTTACACACACTGCCGGTAGTAAAACTTCCTTATTGTTTTGCGTATATTGGTTTTTACACATCAAGAAAAACTGGGAAAAAATCGACAACACTAAATGCCGTTTTTCAAGTGCAAGTGAGGATATTTAGAGGTAAACATCCCACAAACTGCACCTGGGAAAATATCGAAATCCATGGGTTTCACCTAAAGACATACGAACCTTCAACGTCTGAGCCACTGGTTCGACATACCCATCCAATCAAAAATTTTCTGTTCTCGTTTTGTAAGCTGAATCATTAGTTATACATAAATAATTTGTAAACCAGTGCACACTTTGAAGTTGTTGTTGTTGTTGTGGTCTTCAATCCTGAGACTGGTTTGATGCAGCTCTCTATGCTACTCTGTCCTGTGTAAGCTTCTTCATCTCCCAGTACCTACTGCAACCTACATCCTTCTGAATTTGTTTAGTGTATTCATGTCTTGGTCTTCCTCTACGATTTTTACCCTCCAGGCTGTCCTCCAATACTAAATTGGTGATCCCTTGATGGCTCAGAAATGTCCTACCAACCGATCCCTTCTTCTAGTCAAGTTGTTCCACAAATTCCTCTTCTCCCCAATTCTATTCAACACCGCCTCACTAGGCGCCTAGTCCGGAGCCGCGCGACTGCTACGGTCGCAGGTTCGAATCCTGCCTCGGGCATGGATGTGTGTGATGTCCTGAGGTTAGTTAGGTTTAAGTAGTTCTAAGTTCTAGGGGACTGATGACCACAGATGTTAAGTCCCATAGTGCTCAGAGCCATTTGAACCATTTTTGAACACCTCCTCATTAGTTATGGGATTTACCCATCTAATCTTCAGCATTCTTCTGTAGCACCACATTTCGAAAGCTTCTATTCTCTTCTTGTCCAAACTTTTTATCGTCCATGTTTCACTTCCATACACGGCTACACTCCATACAAATACTTTCAGAAACGACTTCCTGACACTTAAATCTATACTCGATGTTAACAAATCCCTCTTCTTCAGAAACGCTTTCCTTGCCATTGCCAGTCTACATTTTATATCCTCTCTACTTCGACCATCATCAGTTACTTTTCTCCCCAAATAGCAAAACTCCTCTACTACTTTAAGTGTCTCATTTCCAAATCTAATTCCCTCATCATCACTCGCTTTAATTCGACTACATTTCAGTATCCTCGTTTTGCTTTTGTTGATGTTCATCCTATATCCTACTTTCAAGGCACTATCCATTTCGTTCAACTGCTCTTCCAAGTCCTTTGCTGTCTCTGACAGAATTACCATGTCATCAGCGAACCTCAAAGTCTTTATTTCTTCTCCATGGATTTTAATACCTACTCCGAATTTTTCTTTTGTTTCCTTTACTGCTTGCTCAATATACAGACTGAATAGCATCGGTGTGAAACTACAATCCTGTCTCAATCCCTTCCCAACCACTGCTTCCCTTTCATGTCCCTCGACTCTTGTAACTCCAACTGGTTTCTGTACAAATTGTAAATAGCCTTTCGCTCCCTGTATTTTACCAATGCTACCTTCAGAATTTGGAAGAGAGTATTCCGGTCAACATTGTCAAAAACTTTCTCTAAGTCTACAAATGCTAGAAACGTAAGTTTGCCTTTCCTTAATCTTTCTTCTAAGGTAAGTCGTAGAGTCAGTATTGCCTTACGTGATCCAATATTTCTAAGGAAACCAAACTGATCGTCCCAGAGGTCGGCTTCTACCAGTTTTTCGATTCGTCTGTAAAGAATTCGCGTCAGTATTTTGCAGCCGTGACTTATTAAACTGATAGTTCGGTAATTTTCACATCTGTTAACACCTGCTTTCTTTCGGATTGTAGTTATTGTATTCTTCTTGAAGTCTGAGGGTATTTCGCCTGTCTCATACATCTAGCTCACCAGATGGTAGACTTTTGTCAGACTGGCTCTCCCAAGGCTGTCCGTAGTTCTAATGGGATGCAGTCTACTCCCGGGGCCTTGTTTCCACTCAGGTCTTTCAGTGCTCTGTCAAACTCTTCACGCAGTATCATATCTCCCATTTCATCTTCCTCTACATCCTCTTCCATTTCCATAATATTGTCCTCAAGTACATCGCCCTTGTATAGACCCTCTATATACTCCTTTCATCTTTTTGCTTTCCCTTCTTTGCTTAGAACTGGGTTTCCATCTGAGCTCTTGATATTCATGCAAGTGGTTCTCCTTTCTCCAAAGGTCTCTTTAATTTTCCTGTAGGCAGTATCTATCTTATCCCTGGTGAGATAAGCCTCTACATCCTTACATTTGTCCTCTAGCCATCCCTGTTTAGCCATTTTGCACTTCCTGTCGCTCTCATTTTTGAGACGTTTGTATTCCTTTTTGCCTGCTTCATTTACTGCATTTTTATACTTTCTCCTTTCATCAATTAAATTCAATATTTATTCTGTTACCCAAGGATTTCTACGAGCCCTCGTCTTTTTACCTACTTGATTCTCTGCTGCCTTCACTACTTCATCCCTCAAAGCTACCCATTCTTCTTCTACTGTATTTCTTTCCCCCATTCCTGTCAATTGTTCCCTTTTGCTCTGCCTGAAACTCTATAAAACCTCTAATTTAGTCAGTTTATCCAGGTCCCATCTCCTTAAATTCCCACCTTTTTGCAGTTTCTTCAGTTTTAATCTACAGTTCATAACCTATTGATTGTGGTCAGAGTCCACATCTGCCCCTGGAAATAGCTTAAATTTAAATCCTGGTTCCTAAATCTCTGTCTTACCATTATCTAATCTATCTGATACCTTCCAGTATCTCCAGGCTTCTTCCATGTATACAACCTTCTTTCATGATTATTGAACCAAGTGTTTGCTATGATTAAGTTGTGCTTTGTGCAAAATTCTACCAGGCGGTTTCCTGTTTCATTTCTTGGCCCCAATCCATATTCACCTACTACGTTTCCTTCTCTTCCTTTTCCTACTATCGAATTCCAGTCACCCATGACTATTAAATTTTCGTGGCCCTTTACTATCTGAATAATTTATTTTATCTCATCATACATTTCTTCAATTTCTTCGTCATCTGCAGAGCTAGTTCGCATATAAACTTGTACTACTGTAGCAGGCGTGGGCTTCGTGTCTATCGTGGCCACAATAATGCGTTCACTATGCTGTTTGTAGTAGCTTAACCGCACTCCTATTTTTTTATTCATTATTAATCCTACTCCTGCTTTAACCCTATTTGATTTTGTTATAACCCTGTCTTCACCTGACCAAAAGTCTTGTTCCTCCGGCCACCGAACTTCACTAATTCCCACTCTATCTAACTTGAACCTATCCATTTCCCTTTTTAAATTTTCTAACCTACCTGCCCGATTAAAGGATCTGACATTCCACCCTCCGATCCGTAGAACGCCAGTTTTCTTTCTCCTTATAACGATGTCCTCATGTGTAGTCCCCGCCCGGAGATCCGAATGGGGGACTATTTTACCTCCGGAATATTTTACCGAAGAGAACGCCATCATCACTTAATCATACAGTAAAGCTGCATGCCCTCGGGAAAAATTACGGCTGTAGTTTCCCCTTGCTTTCAGCCGTTCGCTGTACCAGTACAGCAAGGCCTTTTTGTTTAGTGTTACAAGGCCAGATCAGTCAATCACCCAGACTGTTGCCCCTGCAACTACTGAAAAGGCTGCTACCCCTCTTGAGGAACCACACGTTTGTCTGGCCTCTCAACAGATACCCCTCCGTTGTGGTTGCACCTACGGTACTGCTATCTGCATCACTGAGGCACGCAAACCTCCCCACCAACGGCAGGGTGCATGGTTCATGGGGGACACGTTAAAGTATGCAGTGAAAATACATAGCAATCAAGGTCACGTAAGCCTTCGCTTCAAAAACGCACTGCATTTGTAAAGCCTTCTGTGAGCATTTCTCGGTGTTACAGCTCTTTGTGTGACGGTAGGGACAGATATTTGTTGGAATAATATGCATAATAGCAAAACTTTATCATCTGACAGCGTCTTACCGTTTGGACGCCCTTAGTTGATCACTATGTATACTAGTCCTGCGACTGGAAATTGCTGCCATTTTATCATCAACTCTAGTCCGACAAGCCAGACATCTCCCCGACATTCATTTTGCCAACTGGAAACGTACAGTTTCTCTAAGCTGGGCGCAGCTGCTGCGCTTACTTACAACGCGCTTTTGTAAAAGTCCCTATGGCAGTTCCTCTTCGCAGTTCTATACACAGCTGTTGCTTTTTACTACAGTTGAAAGCTGTCAAAAACGTTACCAGGTGTCAGATATTTCCTTAATTTGTCTCGATTTTACAAGTTTCTTAGTAGTAAGGAATAAATGTATTACAACTGCAGGAAGCTGTATTTTTTCACGCTTTTCAGTGATTATAACCTTATACCTCTTGAATTGCACGTCGTATAATGATATATTTGTGTATGTACATTCAGCGTGATATGTCGATACTGTCTAAGAAGTATATTGCGAATAAAGGTGCTAGCAAATAAGTAATAAATTTAACGTCATGCATGATGCGGCAGTTTTTATGCATCTCAATGTTTATGACGTCATATCTGTTGATCCATGTGTCATACTATGACATAACATGAACACAACATGGCGGCGAGTGAGTGACGTGCGTTAGCTTGGCTCGCAAGTTTACGTGAAATCTGGAGGTGTTTTAAGCAGTTAGGCTAGTCTACATATACTAAAGCCGTATATCCACTGCCGAGTGTCGTAGTTTACATCACATACTGAGCACCAATTACACGGAATCGCACTAAAAATGGAAAATCGCCGAACAACGCGCAGTGCAGCCAACGGCCAGGCCGGCGACAGCGCAGGTGTGGAGTCTACACCGGGAGCTGCGGCCGCTCCGCCCGGGATCGCTGACATCGCCGCACTCGTGAAGGCTGAGGTGAGTGCCGCGCTGCAGGCTAAGGAGACGCCAGGGCTCGTTGTTCAAACCATCACTGATGCTGTCACTGCAGCAGTGACGGATAAAATACAGAAAACTCTGGAGGCGAATGCGAGCGAGATATGTGCACTGGACACATCGTTAAAAGCAAGTGAGGAGAAAGCGCGACTGCTCGAACAGAAATTGATCGAGAAGACGGACGAGCTCGAACAATATCAGAGACGCAATAATCTTAGGCTGTTCGGCATTCCGGAGAGCAGCAGAGAGAACACAGATGAACTTGTGATAAACCTTGTCCAAGAAAAGCTAAGCGAGCAGGTGACTCTGAGTGACATTGACAGAAGTCATAGAGTGGGTCGTAAGTCGCCAGGTTCTACAAAACCAAGACCTATAATAGTGAAATTTATGTCGTATAGGAAGAGATCTGAAATCTTCAGAGCAAAGAAGAATCTCGCGAAGTCGGGTCTGACAGTACGCGAGGATCTGACCTCTGAAAGACTAAACATTTTGAAGAGCGCGATTTCGAAATTTGGGCTACATAACGTATGGACAAATGACGGCAGGACAATGGTTAAGACCGAAAACAGAAAGAAAACAATTTGCAGTGTTAATGAACTAGAAAGCCTGTGCTTTAGAAGCTAAATCATGTCTAATCTTGCTGCCACTAACCTGTATGTATATATTGTTTACACTGTCAACCATATCGTAACTAATGTATTATAAAATTGTTCGTTTCTCTAAATAACTATTTTTTTTATCTCTAATTATTTTTTTCTCGTGTAATATTTGTTATTATTTGTATTATCAACTTTTCGTTTCTCCACATAACTTTTTTCATTTTTAATTGTTTTTCTCATGTAATTTTGTTAATTATTGCATAAGGTAGTCTCACTTCCATCTTTAATTAGCAACCCATCATCATACTTTAGTTGTTATATTCATAAGTGCAATTAATATCACACTCTGTCATAGCGTGCAGATTACTCCCGTTCTATTTAGCGAAATTCCTTCCCCTGCCAGCCCACGGCTACTTCCATAACCGTTGCAGACCTCGCTGACCTTGGCCGCAGATCCCGTTGTCTCCCCGGGGACCTACCCCCTCCCCCTCCCGGCCGCTTTCACTGCACAGAACTGGGAGGACACTCCCTCACCCGCCTCTCCTTCACACGCCTTCCGCATTCCTCATGCCAGACCCTCTTGTTACCGCCAACCACGACCCGCAAACATCGGTCGGCAGCCTCCTCGGGCAATCAACACCCGAACGCACCAAGCTGCATATTGCAGATGCAAATGTCCAGTCTCTACCAGCTCACTTCGACGAGTTCAAATATATATTTCAAACTGCTGATATACACGAAATACTTTTGTCAGAGACTTGGCTCAAACCAAGTATTCCTACAACTTCTGTAAACCTAGATGGCTATATCTTTCTCAGGCACGACAGATGCAACAGACGAGGGGGCGGAGTAGGGGCGTACATACGCTCTGATTTGTCACCTACAGTACTACACACATCCGACAACAATGTAGATAAACACGTGGAATATATCTTCATAGAGATCAAATCACTTAACAGAAAGTGCTTAATATGTGTCCTTTACGAACCTCCTAAAGTAGGTGGGTTCGCCTGCTTCGAAACTGCCCTCTCTAGTCTCGAATCGTCATATGAACATGTAATTATAGCTGGTGACACTAACATTAAATTTCTGTGCAATAGTCCTTCCACTGGGAAATTTAAGAGGATGCTTCCTTCCTCAAATATGACGCTACTTCAGCTGGCACCTACTCATCACACGACTACCAGTCACACTTTCATAGATATATTCGCAACGAAATCTCCGAACAGAATAATCCGCACCTCTCAAATATCTGCGCCTGGTATGTCTGCCCATGACATCATTTCCATGACGTATTCACTAGAATGCCCTAGAAAGAAACAAAAACTGTCTACATACCGAGACCTCAAATTTGTCTGAACTCGAAACCGAGGCACAAGAAATAGTTTGGGGGATGACCTCTACTCCCCTCATGGACATAAACGACAAACTCCACGATTTCACTAACAAAATTACTCAACTATATGACAAATATGCTCCAATAAAGACCAGAAAAGTAAAAAGGCAACCTGCACCTTGGCTGACTCATAAACTAAAACAGCTCATGAATCGCAGAGATGCTGCACATCGAGCATACAAGATACATCCTACACCTGAAAATCACGCTGAATACAAGCAGAAACGAAACAAAGTCAGTCAAGCGGTGAGAAACGCTAAGCTCAGACATGCCCGTACATTAGCTGACAATAGATGTAGACCAGCTATCCTGTGGAAAAATCTCCGTAGTCTCGGTTTAGGCAAAATAAAAGTTGCAGAAAATCCCATGGTCCCAGCTGAAGAACTAAACCGATTCTTCACATTACCTGCAACCAAAATTGATCCGCAAAAAAAAAAACAGAGAATCATTGATTACTTCATTGGGATGAACGACTGTAGCAAAGAAAAATTCTATCTACAGCACGTCACTTGCAGTACTGTCAAGAAAGCCATAATGCGGATTAGATCAGCATCTACTGGACATGATGGTATCACTATCCAGATGGTAAAACTTATTATTGACCAACTACTGCCCTCTATAACAGACATTTTCAACGATTCATTAATCACAAGTGTTTTCCCTGAGGCCTGGAAACTGGGACAAATTAAGCCACTGCCCAAAAAAGACATCGCCACAGCAGCCTCTGACTACCACCCCATCTGCCTTCTTCCTGCACTATCAAAGGCCTTAGAATATATAGTTCATGACCAGCTCACCAACTACCTAACTACTAACAACCTACTAGACGAATACCAATCAGGTTTCCGTAAACATCGAAGCACAACATCCGCTCTGATAAAGGTGACAGATGACCTGAAACTTGCCATGGACAGACAAGAAGCGACTATCATTTGCTTCTTAGATTTCAGCAAAGCATTTGATACTGTCGACTTCGACATCTTACTAGCCAAACTTAGCGGTCTAAATTTCTCACCAAGCGCAGTGCAATGGTTTCGCTCATACATGACGTCTCGTCTGGGGATATAAAATCACAATGGCGGCAGGTAGTGTCAGGCGTTCCCCAAGGCTCAGTATTAGGTCCTATACTCTTCTCTCTTTATGTCAATGATGTGTCATCGGTCCTGACCTATTGCAAATACCATATGTATGCTGATGACCTTCAGTTGTATCTAAGTGCGAAACCAAGCAATCTCAAGAAAGCTATTGAAAATTTCAATACTGATCTCGATGCACTGTCAAAATGGGCACAGGACATAGATTGTAAGTAGCGTGAATAAAAGGACGCTATGTGCAAGAAGCATGAAGCGCCCTTTGAATGTATCCTGATAGCTAAAAGACCCACGCGCACTTTGAATAAGAAAATGTTATTTGACACTGAAATCAATATAAAAGATAGGGTCGCCACCAACTCTAGCCACACGACAAAGAAGAGGTAGCACTGAGTCGGAAAATTACTTAATTTATTAATAAGAAAAACTCACAAAAGAACATTCATTGTAAAGTCATTGATAAAGAATGGGATGTAGTTATTAATATGATCCAGGCATTCTTCCCATGAATCAAATATTGAGTAAAGTAAATAGGTCGTGAACACCATGCGTAAGTGCAGCCTGCAGCAAGATTCGTGAAAACACGATCTATTCCAGAGCATTTGTTTCAGATAAAAAAGGGACACTAATCACTACACCTGTGCACATGGAAACGCTATAGGTGGGCCAACAAGGAAAACTACAAGGTAAATGGCGAAGGTAACGGCGACGTAACATCGGCACACAAGATAAGATTGAAGGCAAAATTATTTATTCCTTAAAACATTGATGTAGTGCATCTATAGACTGTTGTTGCATGCTAACTATGTACAATTGCTTGTGAAATACTATACGTTTCATAACAGACTCGCGTGCCCACTCGGTCCGCGGAGACAACTTCTATGGACCGTGGCCAAATTTTAATCACATGAGACAAAGAAAATCCACAAATACACAAAAATTACCAAGATCCGGAAAAGATTATAAGCATACACACACAGTTGTAGGCACATAAACATTCACACTGAACCGAGGGCACTTCAACATATGCAACTCCTTTGTGCTGCGTTCCTCTCACGGATCAAAGTCAAGACTGCATTGGGAATCAAACTGAAAGTCTACAAAAGCCTTGCATTCCCTGCTGCAACCCAGCAAGTAAATCTTTAAAGACGAAATTCGAGACCAAAAGCTAAAAGGCTCCCCTCTCTATGTGACAACGCGCCACGCGGTCAGTCCAACTCACCCTTCTTCGACTGGAGCACAGCTGTGTACGCTTCCCGTATCGGCGGAAGACTGCCTCCCGCTTCTCCAGCCTCTTCCACGCTCCGCGTGGACCGGAAAACCCCAGGATGCCATTTCCGCCACCAACCTAACGCAGGTGGATTTCTCACAAGTAGCGGAAACCTCTTTGCCGACTTGACCACTACGAGAGTTGGCAATGAAAGGTGGCTACAGGACCCTTTCATCACCCCAAACGTCCGGAAAGACTGTGCTGCGAATTTTCTCGCCATGCTAGGAGATTCGCCAACAGTCTTCGAAACAAAGATACCCTAACGAGTAACAATTGCAACAGTAAACAGCAGCACAAAGGAGTTGATTAATCTCTTATATCCAAGTGAGCTATATCTGACCTTAGTCAATAATTGTGACCTCATGCGGTCCGCAAAACAAACAGAACAAATTAAATTAAGCGTGATATACTACGCTAACATCATGTCATCTGACCTACTACGACCACAACCATGAGATATTATTTTAAAATTGCTTTAACCAACTATCAAAAGCTAACATAGAGACATAGGTGAACAGGTACATAATATATATAAATATATAAACAAATACAATGTTGCAAAATCATTATCACGAACCAAAGCAGTATCAACTGGTGCTGACATATATAAAAACATGCAAGTGAAAGTGCAAAATACAATATTCACAACAAATACAGTGATACAAAATCATTAATGAACCCAATGGTATGACAGCTGGTAAATAATCACCTATGGAAAATAAGACATGAGTACAAAAACACATCCAGAAATCAACTCGTTGACACGCTGTCATTTTTCAGTTTCGCCACATGGTTGTTTCACTGGGAATTCTCTTTAGGTGCTGGGGTGGGCGTCTCTTCTAAAGGCGACTTGGAGGATAAGCTACTAGGGGACCACAACACTGAACTGGGGAGTTCGCAGCGGCGTTGATTGTAACGTCCGTTGTAACCCAGGTTGTTCATCCTAGACAGCACCCCGCGACGTTGCCTCGTGCCCGTTTCCACCCTCTGCGTCCATACTGTGGGATGGTTCGGCGTTGCAGATTTGCGGGACATCGCCACTTGTGGGCCCTGCCTCATCATCGAGAAGGCGGCTTGGCGGTCGTCGTCCGTGTGTTGTGGAGGAATGTGTTTTACCGACACACGCCCCCGTCTCCTGTCGTGTCAATGGGGAGACACGCGCTCTTCTGCGTCGCATCGAGGTCGACGTAAACTCGTGCGGGTGTCGGGCTTGAGACCCGCTTATCACCTCTTTGCACCGTCTCAGCTGATGCGTCAGTGGTGGGACCCGCGTCCCTCCGGGCAGTGGGCGTTACCTCACCGCAGCAGCCGTCTGGACTAGCGGCGCTCAGGGATCGGCGGCCTCGCCTGGTGTGCGTCATACTTTCCCTTTCGCTTGTCAGATGACTAGCGCATGGGGTGGAACGCCGGCCATCAGCTGGCGCTGCCGTGGTGACACGCCTGCGGGCTCCGGGGTGAGCCTGCGCCTGGGGGAAGACCAGCATCCCCTCCCCTCTGGCGGGGAAACAGCTGTGCCTCTGACGGGGAAACAGCTGTGACCGCTCGCCGCATCACTGCTTCGCCGTTGATTCCAGGGTTCGGCAACGCCTGCCGGTGGACCAAGCCCTGTGCTTTCTGATGCGGAGGCTCCCTAGGCGGCCTTGCATCCACTTAAGAACTGCGCTCACAGGGATCGTTACAAAATATCATGTGTACAGATTACCACAAAATCTTCGGAGTTTCTCACTCCTGATCAATACATGGAATAGTGCCCAAAATTAACTTGACAAAAAGGGCCTTCTTAACATTACTAATAAAAAAACAATGAAGAAAATTAAATAACCAATATTCAAACAAACAAAAAAAATCCTTTTTATAAAATATAGTTCCAGCATTACATCTGCTGTCAATCATTCAGGGTAGATCTTGTACAAGGTTTGGTCAGGATTTGGATAGGATTTGGCGCCGCTGCTAGCTACAGACACAAAAATCTACCTGCTCCTAACTACGCTCTCACACACAATCTACACAGCTCGTACTAGTCACCATCACCATATAGCCCGACTACAATTCCCACATATAAACAAAATATTCCTTTCAACACGAATACCCATATCGTTGTTCATTGACTGCTCCTCCAAGGTTTGCAGAACATGTTTGCTGATCTGTGAAAAATTTCCGAGACTTCTTTTCTATGGACATTGCATAATAAAAGTTATGATTAATGAGACACAGAAGATTCATTCAAGTCACATCTGGAATGGTAAATGTTTCAACATCTATTCATCAGACAAATGCAAAAGGTCAGTATGCATAAAAATGAAAATAAAAATCATCCTATCCTATTAGCAAACACATAAACACTTCGTCCTATAAGTACATAAAAAAATACTGTCAAAAGAAATCCATTGTCCAGGGCCATGAGTACCCAACTTACTGCTATTATAAGATACTCATAATAATTACACACTTACTCACCACATGTCCCCAGGGGTCCTCGCCTACCGTCATGTTATTTTAGCTTGGAGGTAGTCGCATTGATTCTCTATTAAATATCAAGCTGCTTGAGTTTATAAGCTGCTTCCATATACATCTTCTGGGGTTTCACACCCTGGTGTTCTCAACCGTACCTAGTAGTATGTGACGGCAAGTTACACTTTCCAAATATCTTATAAGATGGCAACTCTGAAAATCAAACACTATTAATCTCCCTCCATACACAAGTCCTTCACCTACAAGTCACCAAGTTGCTTCATTAACATCGCAGTACATTTGAAAAATCTCACTGAATCATGCTCATCTAAGGGGAATAAGAACACTAAAACTGTAAATTATCATCAAGAATTACCTTACGACCATTGACTCGCCACGCCAACACACCCGATACCGTTTTTGTCATCAAAGAACGAAAGCCATCTTACTGTAATAGGAAACACTTCATATGAGCCTCATAATCATTCACATTCAGATGTTTTGAAACTGCACAACACTACTCCTTTCTGCTGACAAGAAGAAATAACTACACACATATTGGGGGACCCTTTACAATACACAGAAAATATACACTTTAATTTTAATCACACCAGTGTGAATCAAAACATTGGAAAATATGCACTGTAATTTTACTCACAAAAGAATGAGTGCGAAAAAGCATATGGGCATTCCGACCTCCGAGGGGCAAGATCTTCTGCTTCTTATTCAATGTAAGGTTTTACGTTGGAGATGTGGTGCAGGCCCTTCGACTTTCGAGAGCGGAGTGTTTCTACTTCAAGCGCATTCGGATGTAGAATCCGCTTGATTCTGTACGGCCCGTTGAATAAGAAGAAGAACTTCTTTGACAACCCAGCCCGTTTATTAGAGAGCTTGTGCGAGCGTACAAGTACTTTCTGGCCCACGTGAAAAGTTATATTCCGCACCTTCTTTTTGTAGGTTCTTATCCGAGCCTCGGCGGCACTCTTTATATTTTTCAGGGCAAGCTCCACAATTGCAGATCTTCGTAACCTGGGTTCTACTGGCCAGGGAACCACCTCTTTTATTTTACTCGGAGGCTCCTTGTTTTTCAGGACCAGAATCGGTGGCAACGTCGTCGAGGCATTTGGCAACTCATTTAGTATGTTCTGGAAACCGGCTAGTTTCGTGTCCCACGTCCGGTGGTAACGGTGGCAGTATAACCTACACAATTTTCCAATCTCCTTCATCCACCTTTCACAAGGATTTGCTGAAGGGCAGAAAAGGGAGATAAAGATCGGTTTCACTCGCTTTCTCCGAAGCATATGCTCCCAGTGACGTGACCTGAATTGTGGCCCGTTGTCCGAAATCACACGCTTCACAGTGCCAACCTCCCGTAAGAAGTGATTTGCGAACGCGGCAGCTACTGCCTTCCCGGTGGCCCTACGCAGCGGGGTGAGGCAGACGAATTTTGACGTCAGCTCTACTGCCACAAAAATGTACGCAAATCCGTTCCTAGAACGCACTAGCGGACCGAATAGATCTACTGCTGCGAGATCCCTGAGTTTATTGGGAACGATCGGGTGTATTGGTGCGGCAAACGACACAGTGGGCGGCTTGGCTTGCTGACAGGGCTTGCATACCCTAATTACTTTACGTATACGCCGAAGCATATTATTAAAGTAACAGGTTTCCCGCAACTTCTCCAAGCATTTCCTCGCACCAAAGTGACCGTAGCTCAAATGCACGTACCACACGAACTTGTTCACCAGTTCCTCCGGAATCGCTAACAGCCACCTGGAGTCATCCAGAGCTCGCCTCTTAAATAGGATGCCATTCCGGATAATATAATACTGCCTGATGGCCGCGTGGGATTTACCATGCCATTTCTCTTTGATGTCACGCAAGACTTCGTCCTTGTCTTGTTCCGCCCCGATATTGCCTAGTGACGTAGTGACATAATTCTCGAATGCCACATTTTGAAGGTATAACACACTGAAATTGTTTTCATCAATAGCGTTATCCTCAGCATGGGTGAGCCCGATAGGCATCCGAGATAGAGCATCAGCAATGATGTTCTTGTGCCCCGGAATGTACTCTATCGTGAAGTGGTATTCCTGGAGGAACACCGTCCACCGTCCGAGTCTACCGTGATTGATTTTGGCGCTCATTAGGAATTGTAGTGCTCGGTGGTCACTGTACACCCTGGTCGTGCGCCCGAACAAATAGTAACGGAATTTCTTGAATGCCCAGACAATCGCCAGGGCTTCAAGCTCCGTGACAGAGTAGTTCCGTTCACTCCGCGAGAGCACACGGCTGGCGAACGAGATAGTTTTCCAGGTGGACGGGTCCTTTCCACCATCCGTCTGGAACAACACCGCTCCCAGCCCCGTCAGTGAACTATCTGTCATCAGGCAAAACTCCTGATTCAAATCCGGATGGGCGAGCAATGGAGCGTTAACGAGTGCATTCTTTAATTCGTCAAATTCGCTCTGTGCTTGTTCGTCCCACATCCAAACGGTGTTCTTACCCGTCAGTGCACATAAACGAGGGGTGGACAAAACATTGAGATTTATAAATCTCTTGTAGAAATTGCAAAGCCCCAAATAACCCCTGAGCTGACGCTTTGACGTGGGCGTTGCGCACTCCGCAATTGCTTAAATTTTTTCGGTATCCGGATGAATTCCATCCGCCGACACAATATGACCCAGAAACTTTATGCTTTCACGCCCGAACTGGGATTTGTCCAGATTCACGGTCACCCCCGCTTTCTCGAATACTTCGAGCAATCGATTTAGAACCCGGTTGTGTTCCTCCCATGACTTCTCTGCAATTAGAATGTCGTCCACATACACAGTCACGCGCGCTCTTAGGTCGTCAGGTAGTATGCTATTCAGGCCTCTTATGAAGGCGGCTGAAGAAACATTCAACCCGAAAGGGAGACGTTTAAACTGGTAGCAGCTCCCATAGCAGAGGAAGGCAGTGTATTGCCTGCAAGACGAATCGAGCATAATTTGCCAATAGCCGTTTCGGAGGTCAACGGATGACAAAACTTTCACGCCATGAAACCTTTGCAGCAGTTCCTCCAATCCTTCTGGTCTATCTGTCTCAGACATGATTACCGTATTTATTTGCCGCGAGTCCAACACCAAACGCACGAACTTGTCCCGCTTTGGCACAACGAGTAATGGCGGGTTGTATGAACTCCTAGCTCGCTCTATTATATCCTGCTCCAGCATCCTACTTATTTCGGCTTCCACACTGCTCTTGTGCACCAGTGGGATGGGGTAGGGCTTAACAAAGAAAGGAAGATGCTCGCGCACCGAAAGCGGTACAGAAATCCATCAATTGCCCCCGGTGAATCCGAAAATACTCGGGAATGGCTTCTCAGAACGCGACACAGTTCCATACGATTCACTTCCGTGGTTCCCGCACCAGCAATACACCTTTTCACCGCGCTCGTGAAAACATCGTTCCTACCATACTCATTAGGTTGTGAATCTAGGTCACTAATCAGATTGACCAAAACCTCCTGCCCAGGTCGCGACTCAGTCCTAACGTGAAATTTCAGACAGCTCACCTCAGACTCCTTGCGCAAAACACATTCCTCGAAAATTAGACTGACAGGGTTGCTCCCGGCAACGATAGTCATATCACCGCCAGCCACGTCGATTACGGCGCGGTGGGCATTCATGAAGTCAGTCCCCAATATCATCGCCACGCTCATCAGCGGCATCACAAAAAAATTGAATTCAAACTCATGTCCTTGACAGACGAAGTTTACTCGAGTCTGAACTTTAATTTTAACACTTTTTCCATATATCGCGCCCCTGACTGTAGTTCCTCTCACCTGGAAAGTTGGCCAACTCCCCGTTTCCTCAGACTTCCGAAACGCCGCCTCACTAATCAGCGAAAAGGGGCTGCCTGTATCGAGTACACATCTAAGACTGACTCCCCGAATGTAAACAGACACGACTGGGCTTACCGCGGGCACACCAATACTGTGGTCCTCCCTCAACAAATCTTCCCTAATATCGTCTTCCTCTATCAAATGCACATCAATATCACTGGTCCTCATTAAGTTGTCGCCAACCGAGTCAGCCGCTAGTCATTGATCCCTTTGATTAGAGTCATGTGGCGGATTGTGACGCGGGTTTGCGGGATGAATTTCAACACCCAATGGCGGACCACCCGTACTGTTTACGGCACCCCTGTTGTTGCTTGTTCGATAATTATCCTGGGGTCGGTCACGACTACCGTTCCTAGGTCCACTGTAATTGCGCCTAAATCTCTGCTCATTACCATATCTTCTAAACTCCCAGGGGTGTCTTTGATTTCCTCTAGGCGAATGATGACTATTGGCATAGTTCGTTCTGCCCGCGTTCCGTGAGGAGTCGCGACGCTGCCAACGCTCGCGCATTCTGTAACTCTCAGGCGACACATTACGTCTGTATTGCCACCTGTCTCTACGGCTGCGGCTTCGCTTGCGCGGCCGCTGCTCGTAGGCGCTCTGACCGTAATTCTGCGTGGTACCATTCGCATCGCACTCAAGCTCTAAAAGGAGACTGCGAAACCCCTCTACGTCATCCTTACATCGTCCTGCAAGGATAACGTGCCGCAACTGCATTGGAAACTTTCCCAGGCAAATACGAATAATTTCTGCAGGTCCATAAGGTTCGTCAAGATGTTCTTTCACCTGCAGCATGTGCTCGAACATCTGCACAGGGCTGGAGAATTTTGACCTCTTTAACTCTGGTAGCATAATGAGTCCGTGTTTTACACGACTTTGCCCTGCCACTGACCAATATATCGACAGGAAGTGTTGACGAAACTCCCTAACAGTGTAGCAATTGCATGCAATTGACCTCATCCGCGCCGCTGGCTCACCTTCGAGGTAGCCGCACATATACTCTATTTTGTGCGCACTGGGCCACGTAGGAGGGAGGGAGAACTCGAACTGCTGTAACCAGGCCCGCGGGTGAATCCCCGTAGCCGAGTTACGGAAGACTTCAAACTTCCTCACGGTCGGAAAATGTTTAAAGTCAAATTCGTGAGTTTCCCTTGGCGAACGTTCCTGAGGGGATCCGCGCAGTTCCCACCTGATACGAGATCCGTGATCATGACGATGATCAAATTCGCCATCGTTCCCGGAATCATCGTCGGAATAATGGCCCTTTCGTTCATTTCTTTCAACTTCATGGGCCTTTAACCCTTTTAGGTGAAGTTCTAAACGGGCCATGCGCTCACATATTCCCTCGATAACCCCTTTCTGTTGTATTTTTATTTCACACTGTCCACGCGGACATTTCGTTATCGACCGTATTTCGTCTGCATCCGCTGATGACGAGGTAATCGTTTCCCTATGATCGTCAGACTTACGCGCCACTGCGTCTGATATCCTGGCTATTTCTTCTCGCATCCCTCGGTGGGCCGTGTCTTGTTTTGTTTGCGTAAGCCCTTGCTCTCGCTCGAGAGCTATTATCGCCTGGCTGAGGGTTTCTACCTGCGCGCTAAGGTGGACCGGGCACTTAGCCGCAGTGTCCTCTATTCGGGACACAAGAGCCGCGTGGTCACTCTGGCATTGTTCTGCTAACGCGCGGAGATCCCTGGCGGAATTTCGTCCTACTCGGGACTCAAGAGCCGCTTGTTCACTCTGGCATTGTTCTGCTAGTATACGTATATTCCCAGCGAATCTTTCTTCTTGCTCCATCACCTGCTTGCTAATGACTTGGTGCCCCTCTTCTAAGGCGGAGATGCGTTGGTCAATGATCGCCAATTTCTCCCCAACACCCTGTACTATTTCACTAGTCAATCTTTTATTCGCTTCCTCGATATGCCTCCTATTTTCTTCTGCTTGTTTTTTATTCACTTCCTCTATATGTCTCCTATTACTGTCTAGTAATTGTCGTAGCATAGCCTGTAATGAATTTGCATCTATCGAATGATTCGAAATCACTACGGCGGGCTCAGGATGGACAACACTTGTACTTGTGTTTTCCGCGTTTCGTTCCTGGTCGGACTCGACGTTTTGACCTCGTCCTTGTTCAGGGTTATTGTCTGGCAGGTTTTTCCGATCGCGGCTCCCTGAACAGCTACGCGTCTCCATCATAAGGATAGTTACTCCGTGCTCCAAAATACAACAAGAATAATGCCAAAGTCTCCTAATGGACTCACAGTCCCCACAAAACACCCAAGATTTACTATATGACACCGATACACGCCACAGGACAAGAGTCAACCCACACTTGTAACACAATTGAATACTAAATCACAATATCTATACAGTAATACATATACAAGATAAAACATGTAAGAAAATGCACACCTATATCATAAATTCACGTAAATTCTGTATCACAGAAAGACAATATACCAATTAGCACATCCAACCGAAAATAACTAATCCTCACTGCGCATCAGAAGATCTCTGGTTTACCGAAATCCGTGAGCAGGGTGAGCCATGTGTAAGTAGCGTGAATAAAAGGACGCTATGTGCAAGAAGCATGAAGCGCCCTTTGAATGTATCCTGATAGCTAAAAGACCCACGCGCACTTTGAATAAGAAAATGCTATTTGACACTGAAATCAATATAAAAGATAGGGTCGCCACCAACTCTAGCCACACGACAAAGAAGAGGTAGCACTGAGTCGGAAAATTACTTAATTTATTAATAAGAAAAACTCACAAAAGAACATTCATTGTAAAGTCATTGATAAAGAATGGGATGTAGTTATTAATATGATCCAGGCATTCTTCCCATGAATCAAATATTGAGTAAAGTAAATAGGTCATGAACACCATGCGTAAGTGCAGCCTGCAGCAAGATTCGTGAAAACACGATCTATTCCAGAGCATTTGTTTCAGATAAAAAAGGGACACTAATCACTACACCTGTGCACATGGAAACGCTATAGGTGGGCCAACAAGGAAAACTACAAGGTAAATGGCGAAGGTAACGGTGACGTAACATCGGTACACAAGATAAGATTGAAGGCAAAATTATTTATTCCTTAAAACATTGATGTAGTGCATCTATAGACTGCTGTTGCATGCTAACTATGTACAATTGCTTGTGAAATACTATACGTTTCATAACAGACTCGCGTGCCCACACGGTCCGCGGAGACAACTTCTATGGACCGTGGCCAAATTTTAATCACATGAGACAAAGAAAATCCACAAATACACAAAAATTACCAAGATCCGGAAAAGATTATAAGCATACACACACAGTTGTAGGCACATAAACATTCACACTGAACCGAGGGCACTTCAACATATGCAACTCCTTTGTGCTGCGGTCCTCTCACGGATCAAAGTCAAGACTGCATTGGGAATCAAACTGAAAGTCTACAAAAGCCTTGCATTCCCTGCTGCAACCCAGCAAGTAAATCTTTAAAGACGAAATTCGAGACCAAAAGCTAAAAGGCTCCCCTCTCTATGTGACAACGCGCCACGCGGTCAGTCCAACTCACCCTTCTTCGACTGGAGCACAGCTGTGTACGCTTCCCGTACCGGCGGAAGACTGCCTCCAGCTTCTCCAGCCTCTTCCACGCTCCGCGTGGACCGGAAAACCCCAGGATGCCATTTCCGACACCAACCTAACGCAGATGGATTTCTCACAAGTAGCGGAAACCTCTTTGCCGACTTGACCACTACGAGAGTTGGCAATGAAAGGTGGCTACAGGACCCTTTCAAGGTCTAAAACTAAACCCGTCTAAAACCCAAGCGGTACTTGTTGGTCACTCTAAGCTTATTAGCCCAAAACATCGGGAATCCGTACCACCTCTTATCGTAAATGGGACAAATATTAACTTCTCGCCCTCAGCAAAGAGTTTGGGAGTAATAATAGATGAAAATCTAAATTGGACAGAGCACGTAACTGCAGTGTGCAAAAATGTATCGGCATCGCTTCATGTCCTACAAAAATATAAAAAACTCTTCCCTTTCGATCTGAAAAAGAAATTAGTACAAACGCTTATACTCCCAATCATTGACTACTGCGATATTATCCTACAAGGCCTCTCTCAGGAAAATTCCCGACGTCTAGAACTGGTCATGAATGCCTGCGTCCGATATATCTGTGACGTTCGACTTTTTGATCACATTTCACCAGCATATGCAAAATTGTCCTGGCTGCGTGCAGACAAACGCAGAGATTTCCATGCACTGTGTCTCATCTACTGCCTTATAAATGTACACTGTCCTTCATATCTCTCCTCGTCCCTAACAATCATGTCGGAACAACATGACAGAAGCACACGTTCCCATCATAATAAAATCCTCTCCGTTCCACTGCATCGCTCAGTCACCTTCTCCAAGTCCTTTACAGTAGCGGGAACCCGACTTTGGAATAACCTCCCTCGTTATGTTAGAGAATTTAAAAACATGACCGGCTTCAAAAACAGTTAATGACGTATCTACTTAAGCAACAGTAATGCCTTCCTCTGTACATGAGTGCACTTCACCTCATTACTTTTCTCTCTCCCCCTCCTTAAACCTCCCTTACCCAAAACTAGCTATACTAGTAAACATCTACTTTACACACCAAAATATTAATGTACCTCTGCACAAACCTTCATTACTATTGCCAATCTTTCTCATGTTTGTCATTATTATTTGATTTTTTTTTACTGTTATTATTATTGCTTTCACCATAATCTGTATGTATAGCACCTGATGTAAAAATACTGCCAGCATTTACTTTATTAGGTCTTAGTCATGTTTATCATTATTATTTGATTTTTTGTTTTACTGTTATTATTATTGCTTTTATCATAATCTGTATGTATAGCAACTGTTGTAAAAATACTTCCGCATTTACTTTATTAGGTCTTAGTCACTACTCTTTATTCATATTGTCACTAGAGTAAGCTAATTTTCTCATTTAAACTATGTTCATGATGTAACTCTGATGTGTGAAATGCTGCATGTGTGGAACACTGGTCCGATGTAAGAGAGGGCCTGATGGCCCTAATCTGATCAGGTTAAATGAATAAATAAATAAATAAATAATTTTGTAGGCACATTCAGCGGCATATGTGGATACTGTGTGCAGGCTGTGTTGGGAATAGACGTGGTGGCAAAGAAGTAATAGATTTAAGCATCGTGCGCAATGCGATAGTGTTTCACGCATTATGAGGTCAAATCCGTGAATTATGTGTGGTACCATGATGTAATTTTGTAGGTATGTTTTGTGGAATATGTGGGTCCTGTACGCGAAATTTATTGCGATTAGAGCTGGTAGTACAGAAATAGTATATTTAAACGTTATGCAGTTTTACGCATCTCATAGTTTATAACCTCATATCTTCTGAACTCTAACAGGTAGGTAGTTCATACCCCCACAGCGAGTGTTACTAGACTGTGAGCCAGGTTTTGGTGCAATCGGTCGAGTGGTTTAGGAGGAGATGTGGAACACAAGCACTAATCTACTTTCATAATATATGTGGAGAACTACGTCAGAAATCTTTAGCTCATCCGCATTTTCATTTTTCCATTTTAGTAAATGCGTATTCAGAGTCCCTAGAGTAATTATCGCCATCTATAAAATGTTGTTCTCTCTTGATGTAGAAATGAATTATAAAAGACGTGTCTCCAGTTTATTAATAGTGTAGAAAAAGTAGAAAAGATAATATTAAATAATCATAGAAGTTCCAATGATAGTCTTACACCGGTTTCGAACTAAATTATTTCTTCTAGCAAAGTGATACATATTATATCCTGTTTTCCTTTAATGTTTTGTCTCTAATATAATCAGTTTGGAAGTTCATTATGTTGTCAGTTTATACCGCCAAACTCACCTTCAGATATCACACTGAGGAAGAGGAAGATGGGGATTGACATCGACACACGTCTGTTTCGACAGTGATTGCGTACAGGCGCAGCTTATACATGACAAAAGCCGCCTTTGTGAAATCGAATACTGTATGATCAAGAAATCGTTAAAATCCTACTGACAATAAGAAATGGTGAGTTAAAAGAGTCAATACTAGCGTGAGCTATGGCATTTACATAGATTTGAATCCTCACAAAGTTACACAATGGAATAGATTAAATGAAACCATTTAATTTACAGCTATCTACCTGAAGGAATTGGTTTCTATTTGAGAGGGAGAGAAAAGGAAAAGAGGTGTTAAACCTGGTAATGTTTCGAAACGACTGAAAGTATCAATTTTCGAGTAATTTATTTGTTTTAATACAAGTGTGAAATTTGGTAATCTGAGAGCTTTATATTCTATTTCAAATTTTATATTTCATGTACAATAATTCGTAGGAATAACTGACAATATAAGTGTTCAATTACGAAATGAAGAGGCAATAAAATCTAAGAACATCTACACCTACAACATTATTCTGAAATTCACAATTAAGTGTCTGGCGGAGGTTTCATAGAACCATCTTCAAGCTACTTCGCTACCGTTCCACTTTCGAACAGCCCGCGGAAAAAACGAACACTTAAATTTTCCCGTGTGGGCTCCGATTTCTCTTACTTTGTGAAGATGATCATTTCTCCCTACGTAGGTGGGCGCCAGCAAAATATTTTCACGCTTTGAGGTGAAAGTTGCAGACTGAAATTTCATGAGGAGATCGTGCCCCCGCGAAAAAAAGCCTTTGTCCTAATGAGTGACACTCCGGTCCATATATCATATACGTGGCACTTTCCCTTATTCTGCGAAAATACAAAACAAGCTGCTCTTCTTTGAACTTTTCCGATGCCTTCCGTCAGTCCTATCTGAGGCTGATCACACACTGCACAGCAATATTCCAGAAGCGGGCGGATAAGCGTAATAGAATTACATTTTCTAATTGTTCTGCCAATACATAACAGTCTTGGGTTTACTTTACTAAAAATATTATCTGTATGATGGTTCCAATTTAAATTATTCGTATTTGTAATCTTCAGGCATTTAGTTGAGCTTTCATCCTTTAGATTTGTGTGGTTTATCGAATAACCGAAATTTAGCTGATTTCCTTTAGTATTCATGTGGACGACTTCACACTGATCGTTATTTAGAGTCAGTTACTTTAAAGTCAATGAATACTGGAACGTAAAGCAGACTCGTGAATTGCAGCCTTGTATGGCACGAAAGACTCAGTTGTTTTCAATTTAATTCTGTCATTAATGGATGCTCCAAGCTCTTTGCAAATTTTTGTTTATTTATTGAATGCATAAAGACATTATCTTTAATTTAAAAGGTAAAATACTAGTTGCAGCAGATAGAGATTTTCACTTATCGGTGGATTGTAGCGCAAACAGGCGCACTGTTACCAGCGCTAATTAGCTGTACAATACACCATTGCTGTTTACTGTTGGGCGTATAATGTAATGTGTGTGGAATTGCGACCAAAAATATAATTGTGTGTTGTAGGTTAAAACTTTTTACTAGAAATAGTGATTTTATTGAACTTGGTCACAAATGAAGCGAAAGTAGGTCCTGTGAAACACATGTATAAGAAATTGAACACGCAGAAACTATGAATAGCGTGGCCCAGTCTGCGAAAGAACTGTCAGGGAAGACTGATTGGAGAACACAGAAGACAGATGGAGCGACAGAGCAAAGGCAGAAGATACAATCTGTTACAGATTAGTGAAAAAAGTGACGTCATTATCATCAGCAGTAGATGTAATAGAAGAACAAGGGAAGAAATTAAAAGTGAATTTAAAGAACCTCAGAAAGTTACCATATAGTTTAGAGAAGGTCGAGCAGATAACACCTGTCTCAAAGCTGACACAATATCAGCCCAGGGTGAACAGTTGGGTGCGCTGGTAGGAAAATTTACTAATATGTCCACAGCGCTTTGTTACCAATTCGTAACATGGCATAATGAAAAAGACAAGCAGTTTGGCGGCATGTTCCACGGAAATTTCTCTGAAAGCAGAAAAAGCGAAGTCACGAATGCCAGAAAGTGATAAAGAAAGCGCTTCCGAATTTACAATGGTAACGGAATGTAGTTTAGAGGAAATCGTAATGAAAAAACTAGAGGACATTTATATCAAGCAAGAATCGAAAGTCATTGAATATCGGATGCGAGGTTAATCTATGGGTTGCAGTTTAGGTACTGCTTGGGAAGAAGTGAATGTCAATGTGACTCATATGCAAGAAAATATCAGCAAAGTCACAACTGACATGGGGGCTGTACGAAGATAATAAACTGAATTAAAAAATAATGTTATAGTAACTGAAATCCAAATGCCCTTAGGCGACAACAAGGTAATACGGGAGCGAGAAACTATTTGCAACAGATATGGTCTGAAATTGTAAGACTGCATCTTGCAGTATGCATGGTAACTAACTTCGACAACGTAGTATGGCGTGGGCCTACAATTGCATTTATGCATGTATTCTGTGAATATGCCCTCCTATCATGATTCTTAAATTAAGTATTTGGAATGATTGAATTGTGCTATGCGTTAAATGTTCTGTTAGTATGTATCTATGTGTATATGCATGTATGTAGTACGTACGTTTGTGTTACTGCAGCGACTCATCTGTGCCTACCTTCTTTATGGTAATCCATTCACAACGATATTCATTAGAGTGGTTCTCATATCGAGAAAAGACAGACATCTGTAAGAATATATATATTCGTGTGCTTGACAGCTGTCTTCCCTATCTACATAACTGCTTCAACAGCTTTTCATTTCCCATCTAGCTAGTCATCCTTTGTCTTTTTCGCACTTTCTGTCAATTTCATTTTTCAGTCGTCTGTATGTGATTTTGCACTTTCATTAGTTATTTTTTAATACCTTGTCTATTACCTAAATATTTCATCAGAGTGTTGTCTTTTTACCTGGTTTCTTTCGTCTGTGCTACCTTTACTATTCCATTTCTCAATGTTACCTCTTATCCTTAATTTTTCAACTCTTTTGCAATTTCTTTAACTTTATTCCTCATGTCATTGCTAATGAATTATATTCAGAGTTCACATCTCCTCCGGAAATGTTTTCCAGTTTAAAATCAAGCTTTAAAATCTTTGTGTTAGTATTATGAAATCCGTCTAAACCTTCCGATGTCTCCAGGTCTATTATGTGATATGCCCTCCTATCATGACTCTTAAATTAAGTATTTTCAGTGACTGAATCATGCTGTAAGCTCTATTATTCCTTCGTCCCCCATGTTGTCCTCCTATTTTTCCTGCTCTTCTTCTTCTCAGTTCTGCATCATAATTAAGTATTGAATTTCCATGGTGTACTGATTAATTCTGTCGCCATAATTTTTTTTTCAATTTCGTCATCTGTAAAGTTATTAGTGTATATTTATGTATGGGAGGTAGCGTTGCTCACGTCCGTAGGTTTAACCTTAAAATACCCTACACGTGCCTCCTGGGTGGTGCTAATTGAGCAACAGTGATTACAGGCAGCCATACTATCTATAGGATCTCCTGGCAATGACATATCAACTAAATAGCAGAAACAGTTCTTTTCAGAGCTCATTAACAAGAAACATTGGACCAACTATCAGACTCCTTCAACTGAATATCGAAAGCATTAGCAGGGCAAAGTGTGACTACGTGTCAAATTTTTTGCTGGACAACAATATCGATGTCGTCGCCATTCAAGAAACTCGTGTTTCCAGCAAAGAAATATTCCGAAGCCGAGGTCGAATTCCTGGATATTCTGCACTTGGTGTAACTTACCACGAGGTGTATGGAATTGCTACATATGTCCGTGACAACATAAACGAAGCTTCACTGATTTCTGTAAGTGTGGAGGCAGATATACATACAGCTGTCATACAATTGCACGGCATTACTATTACAAATGTTTACAAACCACCCAAAACAACATGGCCCGATTTTGTCCTACACACAGCAGAACATCCTGCAATTTACATAGGAGACTTCAATAGTCACCATGAACTTTGGAAGTACTCTCAAAATGATGAAAATGGGAGCATGCTTGCAGAATGGATCGAAGAGAATAATCTTCATCTAGTGTTTGATGCCCAAGATCAAGGCACTTTCAGGTCAGCTGCTTGGGACAAGGATTCAAATCCTGACTTATGCTTTGTTAGCTGCAATGAAACTGGCTTTCCCATCAACACCACAAGGAAAGTGATAGATACCTTTCCTCATAGCGAACACAGAGCTGTAATAATACAAATTGGCTGCACTGTTCCTGTCAGCCGGCCGAAGTGGCCGTGCGGTTAAAGGCGCTGCAGTCTGGAACCGCAAGACCGCTACGGTCGCAGGTTCGAATCCTGCCTCGGGCATAGATGTTTGTGATGTCCTTAGGTTAGTTAGGTTTAACTAGTTCTAAGTTCTAGGGGACTAATGACCTCAGCAGTTGAGTCCCATAGTGCTCAGAGCCATTTGAACCATTTTTTTGTTCCTGTCATACGATCAACCCCACATGCTCGATGGAATTTCCAGAAAGCCGACTGGATGAAGTTTTCAACGAAACTGGATAAGAGCATTCGATGGATACCTCCATCACATAATAACTATCAACGCTTCATTGGTGCAGTAACAGCAACAGCTAAAAAGTGTATGCCAAGAGGATACCGAAAAGAATATGTTCCAGAATGGAATGAAGAAAGTGAAACACTGTACCAATACTTCCAGCAAAGTGGTGACCCAGAGATAGCTACGGAACTATTGTCCAGCTTGGACATGTCTCGGAGGCAGAAATGGGCAGAAACAGTCAAAACTATGGACTTTACCCACTCGAGCAGGAAAGCATGGAGTCTTCTGAGAAAACTGGGAGGAAGTGCACCAGCATGCAGAAAAAATTCCGAAGTAACACCAGACCAAATTGCTTCCCACATCATTACTACCTCAAGAGTACCTCCTGACAAGAAACATACAAGACATATCAGACGACATCTTCGCGACCTGAAAAAGAATGCATCTCCCTCATCTGAGTATACCCATCCCTTCACAGTTTCAGACATTGACTCTGGACTGAAGGACCTCAAACCTCTTAAGGCACCTGGATTCGATGGTATCCACCCAGAATTCCTGATCCATATGGGAGGAAAAGCTAAGAAATGGCTCGCAGAATTCTTCACTGACATCCTGCTGACTGGTCAGCTTCCATCTGAGTTTAAAAAGGTGAAGACAATATCTGTTCTGAAACCTGGCAAACCCAGCAACAAGGTAGAAAACTATCGCCCCATTTCCCTACTCAGCTGCTGCTACAAGCTTTTTGAAAGGCTAATATATAACAGAATAAGTAGCGCTATCTTAGAGAACGTTCCAGTTGATCAGGCGGGCATCAGACCAGGGCGCAGCTGCTGCGACCAACTATTGTCTCTCACATTCTTCATGGAGTCAGGATACCAAATGAAGCAGAAAACATCTGTGGCATTTGTTGATCTAACTGCCGCCTTCGACACTGTGAGGAGGGAAGGCCTTATCTACAAATTTCTCCGCATCATACGCTGCAGAACAATGGCTCGACTGGTTAACAGCATGCTAAGTGATCGGAAGTTCCAGGTAATCACTGGAAGCAACATAAGTAAGGAGAGGAAGCTGAACAACGGATTGCCTCAAGGATCAGTTCTCTCACCCTTACTGTTCAACCTATATCTATCTGATCTACCTGACACATCGTCCAGAAAATACTGCTACACCGATGACCTGGCTCTAGCCGTCAAACACCAGGAAATGAAGACAACATAAGAGATTTTAGCCAATGACCTATCTGCATTAGACAATTACTTCAAAATCTGGAGACTCCAACCCAGTGTGAGTAAAACAGAAGTGTGTTGCTTCCATCTAAATAACCAGTTGGCGAACGTAAAACTGAAAGTAAGTTTCAGAGGCAGAATTCTTCGTCACAATTGGAACCCAAAATATCTTGGTGTCATCCTGGATCGTACACTATGCTTCAAACGACACCTTCTTAACTTAGCTCAAAAGCTGAGGACTCGAAACAACATCCTCCATAAGCTATGCGGAACTACCTGGGGATCTTCAGCAACCACCCTGCGAACTTCAGCTCTGGGCTTGGTATACTCAAGTGCTGAGTATTGTGCACCTTTTTGGATGAATAGTCATCATACAAGGCTTGTTGATACCCAGAAGAATACGACAATGCGCATAATATCTGGCGCAATCAGATCTACTCCAGTTTATTGGCTTCCACTGTTAACAGGTATAACGCCTCCTGATTTACGCAGATGTACTGCCCTTATGAGAGAATTCCACAAGATCTCCAGGAATTATAATCTACCCGTGCATAGCGACCTGCCACTTTTAAATAGCAAGAGACTGAAATCACGTCATCCAACTCTGTGCGATGCTGCTGACATGGTTGCTAAGAATTTCAAACCTCTTGAAGAATGGAAAGGTCGGTGGGAAGCAGTGACAGATGTGCACCTGCATAACATCTTCTCAGGTGCTTAACTTCCAAGTGGATTCGACTTACCACGCAAGACCTGGTCTACTCTCAACAGAATCCGTACCAGCCATGGGCGATGCAGGGATGCTCTCTTTAAGTGGAAGAAGCTACCTGATCCAGCTTGTGACTGCGGGGCTCCATACCAGACTGTTCACCACATTGTCAGTGAATGCAGGATTCGAGCCTATCACGACGCCAAAGAGGACTTCCTGCTAGCAACTCCAGATGCAGTGCGCTGGATTGAAGGACTGGATATTCAGTTGTAAAGACAAACTTAAGTTTCTTGTGTGTCAATATGTACATATGTATATGTAATTTCATGATATGTCTGTATTAGCCATACGCAAAATAATAATAAAGTATGTAGTACGTAAGTCTGTATTATTGTGGCGAGTCATCTATATCTATCTTCCCTACTGTAGCCCGTTCACAGCGGTATTCATTTGAATGGTTCTCATTTGGCTCTGTTGGCGTTATTCTAGAAACAATCGCAACGGCACGCAGAAAGATTGATCGAATCCGGAGAAGTTAAACGTAAGTTTCTTAATCTACGAGCTGGTAATGGGAAACTTATATTAAACGCTGCAAAAAAGGCAGACAGATGGCATGAGTAGATCGAAAGCAAGTGCGATTTGGACGCGCTGTGCCAAAGTCTGCTAGAGGAGAAAGAGGCTGTAGAAGAACTATGTGGGTCAGTAATGGGGTCAGGCTGTGACAGAGCACTGAATGTTCAACTTACTTCTGCTGGTTCCTTCACCGTATCGCTCATTATCTCTGGTGCAACATCACAAACCTAACATTACGTGTTCTCCTGTGCCTCAGTATCCGGATGCTCACATTCCTATCGCCCTCTTTACTATTTCTTCACTGGAAAACAGGGGTGTCATGAAGTGTGTCCATTCTGAAATATAGCGCTGGGGTCACTCTCGTCAGAGCTGCACGCAGTAATATTCGTATTTATACCAGTACACACGGAGCTTTTATATGTAATTTCTTCAAAGTATTGCTTTTAGTTGATAGCACCAATAATATATGTTAGCGTGACGAAATGAAGGGCAGCGTACGCAGTTTGAATGCAATGATGTGTGTCACATTTGAATTTTTCAGCATAAATATTCGGTCCTAATATATATAGCGTATTTTTACTTTGTTGTTATTTCATTTCTCCCACCATAACAGGCACAAACGGATACTCACAAATATAAACAATTTTCGTTATTCCGTGAGAGAGAATATAAAGTTATAAATGAACTTGCAGAAAAATTAAAATGGTAAAAATATGTACGTTATGACAAAAAAGCTTGATGTTTGGAGGAAAGAGAAATGAATAGCTGAGGATGTAATAGTAATTATGAGGTGTAACATGTCTATAATATTTATAGTTATATATTTATTAGACGTAGTTTATAGTGTAAACCAAATAAACTTCACTGCAGAAGCGTAGCGCAAGCAATGGACAGATGTTGTGTGCAGATATCAAAATGGAGGCTCAGGTGATTGAAGTGATTTTTATTTATGTTGAATCCAGAAGAAACGTCCCAAATGCTTACATCCTTGTTCTTGTACTTCCTTGTCCTCACAGTGGAAGTTACCACCAGTGGGAAAGCAAGAGCCGAAGAAACGAGACGTAAATGAAATGTAACTTGGGAAGTATGAGACTGCAGAGTTAGTTGCTATTGCCGTAAAGCCTCGTGTACTACAAATGAATTGGTCGTTTGTCTAAATTCGCTTCGTAACTAAAGTTCTCCTGCTACTTCAGTGTCAAATTGCAATCGTGGCGCAAGTACGTATATGACTATGACTTTAAAAATGTTTCTGCTAACTAAAAATGTAGAAACGAATGCTGTTAGTTACTTTATCACTGTTTCCAAATATGTTTCTTTTAAGGTACCGCTACAGCATGTTATGGTATATTATGACCGTTTTTCAAAACACCTATCCTACAGCACAACGATATAAGAGACGGAAGTCGTAAACTGCATGTTGGAACTTCATATACAATTCCTACACACAACACTGCTTAATGTGTTCAGAGTTGCTGTCATTGTTTATCGATTCCCTTGATTTTGTTAACTCTACACCATAATAATAGCTGAATTTCTTGGGCGGTAAACCGAATCAAGCACCTTTTCTTAAAAGCACGAATAAATTAGGCACAGTATATCAAGGAATATCCATACGGGAGCAATATTTACAATTCACTCACCATGGTCGCTTACTACACATTTGCTCGCAACGCCCGATATGATATAATTATAGAGGCGCCATCACAGGCACCCGCATAGGGAGACAAGAGCATCGATACATCAGGAACTTAATGACGATAATTTTGATCAATAATACGTAGCACACTCATTTGTCCTTATTATTTGAGTCGTGTGAGGAGGTCGATACTTCGTACCCGGCAAACTTCAGCACCATATTTGGGTATCTGGGGAGTTAGCGCCCTCTGGCGGAGGAATTGTAAGGTGAGAGTCGGGCCGAGGGTCTGAGGGTTTGGTGGGTGGGGAGATTGTTGGACAGGACGGCGTACGAGGCGAAGCAAACTCGTTTTGGATTAGCGTACCTAGCTTTCCCACAGAACGCAAGTTCCAGCAGCGGGCCCCATGTGTTGGCACTGACGATACAGAGCTCTGAGGCAGTTGCGGCGTGCCACCCGTTACTACCGTATTCCGACAGAACCGTCTGATGAGTAGTTTGACTGAACTCTTGTCCGGCTTGCTTGCACTGCTTTGTCAATGACAGAGCTAGCGATTTGCCGCTACCTGTTTTAATGGTGAGCGTTCTTTAACGTTTGTCATACTCGTTGCGGCCGGTGAGTCTTGTTTGTGTTGCGCTGGTTTAGTGATAATTGACGGCTTGGTGCTGTCCGTTTTGCAGTCCATTTTGGTATTCGTCACTTGTGCTCAACCCTTTCCCTCGTAGACAAACTACTGGATCTATTAAAGCTAATATCCCTTAAACTATAAATGCAGAAACTGCAGGGAGACCACTTTAGGCTACATCCTTTAAGTGTTATTGGTTTATTTTAAAGATCTTGCGTCCCGTATATATGTTTTCTACACTGCAGCTGTTCAGATCTCACTTTTCAAGGAGGGAGCTTCACCTGGTAGTAGTAACAAAAATGGTTCAAATGGCTCTAAGCACTATGGGACTTAACATCTGAGGCCATCAGTCCCCTAGACTTAGAACTGCTTAAACCAAACTAACCTGAGGATATCACACATATCAATGCCAGAGGCAGGATTCGAACCTGAGACCGTAGCAGCAGCGTGGTTCCGGAGTCAAGCGCCTAGAACCGCTCTGTCACAGTGGCCGGCGGTAGTATTAACAGCCATTCAGCAGAAGCATTAATAATTCGTAATTCTTGTCAAGTTTTAGTTAATAGTTGCCTGAGTAATCCTACTGACACAGTGAGGTGCTTGTTACTTGTTGATGAGGTTGAATAAATTTTCCAGCCAAGCATTTATTCGCGATTGAAGTAATCGGTAACCGGTGTGTTACACCGTGAAAAAATACTTTGCATTATTTATCACGCTTTATTATTTTTAATATGAAGTTTTTTGGAAATTAATGTTTGTTTTGACGTTGCTGAATTTCTTAAGTCCGCTTCTGATCTAGCCTTGAGTACTGGCATTTGTGGAGGGGCTAATGAACTGTTGTTTTATCCCTGCTTTATTTATTTGTCTTGTAGATGAGCAAGTGTCAACTTCACGCCTTGTCGCCGCTGATCGGGAGACAGAAGTCTACTTCCGAGTGTAATGCGCCGTCTCTAGCCTTGCACCCTGTACTCACATTGGAATGGTTCATTATAATTTGACTGTGGTCTGAGGAACGTCTTTGAGTAAATTGTTTGGCCTGAATTTTTTGTAGTATAATGAGTACATGTATTGCACTGTTTTCGTAAGAAAAGATTTATTGTCTCAAGCTCGTAATCTGATTTTGTAACACTTCTGGAACATAAAAAAAATGTTCAAATGTGTGTGATATCTTATGGGACTTAACGGCTAAGGTCAGCAGTCCCTAAGCTTAGACACTACTTAACCTAAATTATCCCAAGGACAAACACACACACCCATGCCCGAGGGAGGACTCGAACCTCCGCCGGGACCAGACTCACAGTCCATGACTGCAGCGCCCTAGATCGTTCGGCTAATCCCGCGCGGCACTTCTGGAACATAATTAAAATTTGGTGTCTTAATGTAGATAAACCTTGTTATAGAGGTGCACAGTTTTAGTAAGAAAAAATTAATGCCTGAAACTAGTAAACCGCTTCTTGTAATACAGGGTGTTCGAAAAAGGATTTTACAACGTCGAAAATTCATATAAATTAATGCATAGTATCTACAAAGGTGACTGTAGTGTCAATTTGTAGGGAAACACATCAATTTTTTTCTCGCGTAGTTCGCTAGTGCCAAATCGCGCCGTAAGGAGCGCTAGCGGCAGTTGCGTTAAAGGTGGCTGCCTTCACTGGACGCGAGCATGCTAGCTGTGTGTTTTCGTTTGAAGAATCGAAGTCGGCGACAACAGTTCGTCTTAATTTCCCCACCAAGTACGCTAAGGATCTTCGTAGTAGGCTTACAATTTATTAGTGGCATAAATGTTTTGCAGAAACAGGGTACTTGGGAAGACATGGGAAATCATGAAGTCATCTAAGCACATCTGACGACGTCGTTGAGTGAGTGAGACAACATTTTGTCAACAGCCATACGAAATCGTCCTGGCGTGCATCTCGCGAACTGCAGATCTCACATACGCCTGTTTGGCGTCTGTTGAGAAACCGTTCGCATTTGAATCCGTACGGATCGTATAAGCAATAAAACACACTGGTAAAATAGCTCACAAGAACTTCTTTGCCGATTTGTTAAATAAATTGCACGAGAATGGACTTTTCTTGGACAAAATCGACTTTTCACTTAAGTGGCAAGGTTAACACACATAACTGTACGATTTGGGGCAGTGAAAATCCACATAAAACGTTGCAGCAAGTTCGTGATAGCCCTAAACTGAACGTGTACAGCCCTTTTACCCGTGTGAGAACCATCAGCGGGATAGTATACCGGGATATGTTACAACAATTGTTGATACCACAGATATATGAGGATGACCAAGAACGACGTGTTTACTTCATGTAAGATGGTGCACTACTGCACAACATGGCTGACGTCCGGAAATTTCCCAGTGACTGCTTTCCAGGTCAATGGGTTCGTCGTGGTGCGGCAAATGCATGACCTCCACTTTCACCAGACCTGACACCACTCGATTTTTTTATAGGAATTCATCAACGATATCTGTTTGTACTTCCTGTGCCGGCTTCTCTCCTGAACTGAGAGCAACAATTTACGCCGCCGTTGAGCAAGTTACACCTGCAATGCTACAGCGAGTTTGGGAAGAAAGTGACTTCCGATGGGATGTGTGCAGGATAACCGACGGAAGCCACTTACATCTTTAGTTTAAGGTAAAAAAACTTTGTTTCTCTACAAAATAACACTAAACTCAGCTCTATATTTTCTTTCAATAAATTTATATGAATTTCTAAATTTGTAAAGTCCTGTTTGAAACACGCTGTACTTTTGGAAAGTAGTGCAACATTATAATCGTAAGGGTAGACGAACCTTTCCTATTTCTGCGCTGTTTTAATAGAAAAAAATCTTGCATCTAGTAAATGGTTTGTTGACAAAAGAAAGGAACTTATGAATGTTTATAATATATTGGTCAACTATACTGTAGTGATAAATTTTGTGAAGATGTTATTTAAAAAAAAAAAAGATGTTCAACTTGTTACTCAATACTTCCACTAGGACCTGTTGATTGTTATCTCATTAACGTGCTTGTTAGGCCGTATCGTCGTTTTCACAGCATTTTCAGCAGACATTCTGAAGGACGAATTACGGTTAATGCCCGACGGCCTTAACATTGAAGAATATGAGTTTTCACAGTATTACGAAGAATCCGGATTGTATTAGATCGCAATGACAATGATAGTGGGATCATTCGAGGTGGTACAGTAAAATGACCTGCTAGGTCCTATAGATTTCTTTGAAGGAGGAAGTGTATAAGAAGTGGACAAGTCACGCAAATGATTTCGCGTATTGAACAGCCTGCTGAGTCGCTGACGAGGTACTCCTCGTATTAGGAATCCTCTCAATACGGTTTTAATAAATATACCGAGGCTGAAGATCATAAGCTACAGTACGTACTGGGTTAACGCGTTTTTAAACGTTTGTTACAGATACTCTTTTTTGTGAAACGGATACAGGAAATACAGAATTTTAAATCGAAACATTCATATTTTTCTTGCAAAACTCTCTTTGCTAGTTTTCCTCCACTGCCTATGAAAGCTATCCATTCGCCTTCTGTTGCATTTATTTCGAATGTTTTAGGAAACGTTTCTTTAATGCTGCCTTTGAAACGCTCCACAATCAATAGTTCAAGTTTATCCAGGTCACCTTAATTTCCTACCTCTCTGCAGTTTCTTCGTCCGCAGCTCGTGGTCGTGCGGTAGCGTTCTCGCTTCCCGCGCCCGGGTTCGATTCCCGGCGGGGTCAGGGATTTTCTCTCCCTCGTGATGACTGGGTGTTGTGTGATGTCCTTAGGTTAGTTAGGTTTAAGTAGTTCTAAGTTCTAGGGGACTGATGACCATAGCTGTTAAGTCCCATAGTGCTTAGAGCCATTTGAACCATTTGAAACAGTTTCTTCAGTTTCAATCTGTGGTTCATAAGCAATAAATTGTGCTCAAAGCCCACTTCTGCCTCTTGAAATGCTTTGCTGTCTAAATATGATTTCCAAAACTCTGTCTTAGCATCGTAAAATTTATCTGAACTTTCTGCTTTATCCACCTGTCTTTCTCATTCATAATATTCTTTATAATTCTTGAATCAAGCATTCCTAATGATTAAACTGTTGTGTTGTATGCGAAATTTTACCAGACGGCCTCTCCTTTAACTTCGCCTCCCCCTCCCCACCCCCTTCACGACACTACGTTCTTATGGGGTTTTTGCTTATCTTCCTCTTGGTACTATCAAATTCCAATCACAGAAATTTTCATCTCAATAAACTGAATAACTTCTTTTGTTTCATCATGTATTTCGTTCGTCTGCGAAGATACCATGCATATACACTGAAGAGTCAAAGAAACTGGTACACCTGCCTAATACCGTGTAGGGTCTCCGAGAGCACGCAGAAGTGCCGCATCACGACGTGACATGGACTAGACTAATGTCTGAAGTAATGCTAGAGGCAACTGAAACCATGAATCCTGCAGGTCAGTCCATAAATCCGTAAGCATACGAGGGTGTAAAGATCTCTTCTGAACAGCACGTTGCAAGGTATCCTAGATACGCCCAATAATGTTCATGTCTGCTATGTTTGGTGGCCAGCGGAAGTGTTTAAACTCAGAAGAGTGTTCCTGAAGCCACTCTGTAGCAATTATGGAGTTGTGTGGGTCGCATTGTCCTGCTGGAATTGCCCAAGTCCTTCGGAATGCACAATGAACGTAAATGGATGCAGGTGATCAGACAGGATGCTTACTTACATGTCGCCTGTTAGATTCGTATATAGCCGTATCGGGGTCCCATATCTCTCCAGCTGCACACGCCCCATACCATCACAGATCCTTCACCACCCTGAACACTCCCCAGCTAACATGCAGAGTCCAAAATTTTTTCAGACACCAGTCACCAACAGACGAATGTCGGAGTTGACGGGTTCGGTGAGGCGTAAAGCTTTGTGTCGTGCAGTCATCAAGGCTACACGAGTGGTCCTTAGGCTCCGAAAGCCCATATCGATGATAGTTCGTTGAATTCGTTGAATGGTTCGCACGCTGACATTCGTTAATGGCCTAGCACCGAAATCTGCAGCAATTTGCGGAAGGATTGCACTTCTGACATGTAGAACGATTCTCTTCAATCGTCGTTGGTCCCGTTCATTCAGGATCTTTTCCCGGGCGCAGCGATGTCAGAGATTTGATGTTTTTCCATATTTCTGATATTCACTGTACACCGGCGAAATGGTCGTACTGGAAAATCCCCACTTCATCGCTACCTCAGAGATGCTGTGTCCCGTCGCTCGTCCGCCGACTATAACACGACGTTCAAACTCTCTTAAATCTTGATAACCTGCCATTGTAACAGCAATAACCAATCTAACGACTGCACCAGGGACTTGTCTTATATAGGCGTTTCCGACCGCAGCGGCGTACTCTGCCTGTTTACATACCTCTGTATTTGAATACGCATTGTTATACCTGTTCCTTTTGGCGCTTCATTGTATGATTCTACCTTTATATTCTACTTTGTGATGAGTCATGAGATTTTGCCTGTCTTTGATATGTTAATGCGTTTATTGTGATGTTCATAGAGTTTTAACTGCATTTCTTCCTAGTTCATCTTCACTACTGTGAAACATATCTCCTCTACTGACGAAGTGCTAATGGCTCATAAGGTATGCATTTTGGAGCCAATATTTACTAGACTTTCTTACTTCGAATGCTCATTCCTGTCACATCTCTCATACAGTTCTCTCTGGAATACCGTATATAAACACCATCTGATTTTTTCATAATATGTATCATATTGTGCATGAACAAGCTCATACGTACTGTGGGGCGGCTGGTTGGAATTTAATTGCTGTTATTTTTGTTTGAGTGTAGAAACACTGCTGATAAGATGCATTTCCCTGCGGTTTAACCATATGTGAGTCGGCGGGTGGAATTAATTTTTATATAAATGTTCCTATTAATTATGCTGTCTTCTGCCGTTCGCAACACTGGCTCTCTAACTACAATATTGGCAACCAGAAAGTGATTAGCAAAACGTGAAGCCTGTAATTAGAATTCCTAGTGCCCACTTCATCTGAGAAATACACTTATAGCTACAGCTTATAGCTCTGAGGAATTAGGAGATTGTCTGGGATTCATAATCAAAAACGATCCTGTAAAAACGTTCGCTATATTCTGAAAGTCACAGATCAAAAAAAGGAATCCACACAATCCAACTACCAGAGCAGTTCAGAGTCTAATGCGCTGATGCCACTATAACTGTCCAAATTAAATGTTTAAGTGAATGCTCGCCATAATTTGATGATAATGTTCATCAAACGCTACGCTAAATAATGGTAGAATGTCTGTCCCGCGGCGGCACGTGAAAATACGACATACGTAAACTGAAGATATACGATATCATTAAAGTCATCCCAGAATTAACACTTCACTCGAAAATGATTTCATGGTTACAAGTATCCCGATTAACTTAATACGGCATCCGAGGCTGTTTATAGCAATGATTATCGACGCGATGCGACTCCCGGCACAGGCGGTGTGCTATTCAGCGTCTGGAGAGAACTGGGGCCTTACTTTCTCGCGCAGCGTTCTTATATATAAAGCCGCGGTGCGGACGGCTAAGGGAACGCCTGATCAAATCGGCTCTCCCGACTAGCCGCTGGGCTAGTAATGCACCACTTTAAGTTATTGAATAAATCATCACTTCCTTTGCTGATGGCCGATGAAGCTCTCAATTTAAATGTGCATTCAGCACACAGGTAAGTATGTTGTTGTTGTTGTGGTCTTCAGTCGTGAGACTGGTTTGATGCAGCTCTCCATGCTACTCTATCCTGTGCAAGCTTTTTCATCTCCCAGTACCTACTGCAACCTACATCCTTCTGAATCTGCTTAGTGTATTCATCTCTTGGCCTCCCTCTACGATTTTTACCCTCCACGCTGCCCTCCAATACTAAATTGGTGATCCCTTGATGCCTCAGAACATGTCCTACCAACCGATCCCTTCTTCTGGTCAAGTTGTGCCACAAACTTCTCTTCTCCCCAATCCTATTCAATACTTCCTCATTAGTTATGTGATCTACCCATCTAATCTTCAGCATTCTTCTGTAGCACCACATTTCGAAAGCTTCTATTCTCTTCTTGTCCAAACTATTTATCGTCCATGTTTCACTTCCATACATGGCTACACTCCATACGAATACTTTCAGAAATGACTTCCTGACACTTAAATCAATACTGGATGTTAACAAATTTCTCTTCTTCAGAAACGCTTTCCTTGCCATTGCCAGCCTACATTTTACATCCTCTCTACTTCGACCATCATCAGTTATTTTGCTCCCCAAATAGCAAAACTCCTTTACTACTTTAAGTGCCTCATTTCCTAATCTAATTCCCTCAGCATCACCTGACTTAATTAGACTACATTCCATTATCCTTGTTTTGCTTTTGTTGATGTTCATCTTATATCCTCCTTTCAAGACACTGTCCATTCCATTCAACTGCTCTTCCAAGTCCTTTGCTGTCTCTGACAGAATTACAATGTCATCGGCGAACCTCAAAGTTTTTATTTCTTCTCCATGAATTTTAATACCTACTCCGAATTTTTCTTTTGTTTCCTTTACTGCTTGCTCAATATACAGATTGAACAACATCGGGGAGAGGCTACAACCCTGTCTTACTCCCTCCCCAACCACTGCTTCCCTTTCATGTCCCTCGACTCTTATAACTGCCATCTGGTTTCTGTACAAATTGTAAATAGCCTTTCGCTCCCTGTATTTTACCCCTGCCACCTTTAGAATTTGAAAGAGAGTATTCCAGTCAACATTGTCAAAAGCTTTCTCTAAGTCTACAAATGCTAGAAACGTAGGTTTGCCTTTCCTTAATCTTTCTTCTAAGATAAGTCATAAGGTCAGTATTGCCTCACGTGTTCCAGTGTTCCTACGGAATCCAAACTGATCTTCCCCGAGGTTGGCTTCTACTAGTTTTTCCATTCGTCTGTAAAGAATTCGCGTTAGTATTTTGCAGCTGTGACTTATTAAGCTGATAGTTCGGTAATTTTCACATCTGTCAACACCTGCTTTCTTTGGGATTGGAATTATTATATTCTTCTTGAAGTCTGAGGGTATTTCGCCTGTTTCATACATCTTGCTCACCAGATGGTAGAGTTTTGTCAGGACTGGCTCTCCCACGGCCGTCAGTAGTTCCAATGGAATATTGTCTACTCCGGGGGCCTTGTTTCGACTCAGGTCTTTCAGTGCTCTGTCAAACTCTTCACGCAGTATCATATCTCCCATTTCATCTTCATCTACATCCTCTTCCATTTCCATAATATTGTCCTCAAGTGCATCGCCCTTGTATAGACCCTCTATATACTCCTTCCACCTTTCTGCTTTCCCTTCTTTGCTTAGAACTGGGTTTCCATCTGAGCTCTTGATATTCATACAAGTCGTTCTCTTATCTCCAAAGGTCTCTTTAATCTTCCTGTAAGCAGTATCTATCTTACCCCTAGTGAGATAGGCCTCTACATCCTTACATTTGTCCTCTAGCCATCCCTGCTTAGCCATTTTGCACTTCCTGTCGATCTCATTTTTGAGACGTTTGTATTCCTTTTTGCCTGTTTCACTTACTGCATTTTTATATTTTCTCCTTTCATCAATTAAATTCAATATTTCTTCTGTTACCCAAGGATTTCTACTAGCCCTCGTCTTTTTACCTACTTGATCCTCTGCTGCCTTCACTACTTCATCCCTCAAAGCTACCCATTCTTCTTCTACTGTATTTATTTCCCCCATTCCTGTCAATTGCTCCCTTATGTTCTCCCTGAATCTCTGTACAACCTCTGGTTCTTTTAGTTTATCCGGGTCCCATCTCCTTAAATTCCCACCTTTTGCAGTTTCTTCAGTTTTAATCTACAGGTCATAACCAATAGATTGTGGTCAGAGTCCACATCTGCCCCTGGAAATGTCTTACAATTTAAAACCTGGTTCCTAAATCTCTGTCTTACCATTATATAATCTATCTGATACCTTTTAGTATCTCCAGGGTTCTTCCATGTATACAACCTTCTTTCATGATTCTTAAACCAAGTGTTAGTTATGATTATGTTGTGCTCTGTGCAAAATTCGACCAGGCGGCTTCCTCTTTCATTTCTGTCCCCCAATCCATATTCACCTACTACGTTTCCTTCTCTCCCTTTTCCTACACTCGAATTCCAGTCACCCATGACTATTAAATTTTCGTCTCCCTTCACAATCTGAATAATTTCTTTTATTTCATCATACATTTCTTCAATTTCTTCGTCATCTGCAGAGCTAGTTGGCATATAAACTTGTACTACTGTAGTAGGCGTGGGCTTCGTATCTATCTTGGCCACAATAATGCGTTCACTATGCTGTTTGTAGTAGCTTACCCGCATTCCTATTTTCCTATTCATTATTAAACCTACTCCTGCATTACCCCTATTTGATTTTGTGTTTATAACCCTGTAGTCACCTGACCAGAAGTCTTGTTCCTCCTGCCACCGAACTTCACTAATTCCCACTATATCTAACTTCAACCTATCCATTTCCCTTTTTAAATTTTCTAACCTACCTGCCCGATTAAGGGATCTGACATTCCACGCTCCGATCCGTAGAACGCCAGTTTTCTTTCTCCTGATAACGACATCCTCTTGAGTAGTCCCCGCCCGGAGATCCGAATGGGGGACTATTTTACCTCCGGAATATTTTACCCAAGAGGACGCCACCATCATGTAATCATACAGTAAAGCTGCATGCCCTCGGGAAAAATTACGGCTGTAGTTTCCCCTTGCTTTCAGCCGTTCGCAGTACCAGCACAGCAAGGCTGTTTTGGTTATTGTTACAAGGCCAGATCAGTCAATCATCCAGACTGTTGCCCTTGCAACTACTGAAAAGGCTGCTGCCCCTCTTCAGAAACCACACGTTTGTCTGGCCTCTCAACAGATACCCCTCCGTTGTGGTTGCACCTACGGTACGGCTATCTGTATCGCTGAGGCACGCAAGCCTCCCCACCAACGGCAAGGTCCATGGTTCATGGGGGGACAGGTAAGTAATCATAATAAAAGTCTGACGTGGCTAAGTAAAATATTTTAGGCGAGAGAATTAATTTAATTACACTACACGCAGTAGACGAGCTCTGAACTTGCCCTTTAGAGATACGCTATCGCTATAGTTTTATAGTTATTCAATTGACACTTCTCATATCCTTATGATTATAGCGGATCTCCATTCTACTTAAATTTAAACATCCTAGCCTTATTTATCAGCCTATTTAATCTATCTTGCTGCCTTAATTTTTAAGACAAAAACCAGAAAATATTGAATTTGAACTAAAATTTTAATTTGTGACATCCAAAATACTGTTTCTACTAAATTATTATGAAAAAGGAATCCAGATATACATTTTTAAGTTTCTAGCTCTTTTCTGTTGCGCCAATGATTTTTACAGAAAAACATCCAAATTTCGAAAATGGTTAAAGTTATTGAACTGACATTCAACACATATTGATTTAGTATGACTCCTGACATGCTAGAAACGTTTCAGGTTATTTACTTGATTTTTAAAGTATTGCGCAACATTTACGACGTCAGAGCGGATTAGGCTGGCACACAATGGAAAGACTGATGAGAATTTTATAAGGCGTGAGTAGGCTGCTTCCCTACAGTACTAACTTGCAATTTCAAGATTTTTTTCACGAGAACTGAATGTTGTTAAGAAGAAGCACTTTGAAATGAAAAAAATGTTCCGAAAATGCATTTATGGCATCACACCTTTTACTTTTGTGGTTGAAGGCCATGTTTTAATAAGGTGTCTACCAACAATACTTTTGTGATTCGTGTACCACGTCCTACCAGCGTTTTAGGACGCTATTCCGTATGAAAAAAGGAAGTATTCAAGTAAATTTACGCAGGGTGTCCGGGTAGAGGTATACAGAAACATATGTTTATATCCTCGCAGTGGACACCAAATGAAAAAGCTACTCCTTATGTTTCTGATCTAGAATGCCACAAAAATGCGAAGGAACTGTGAATCAGAACTCAGGGAGAAGTTGTAGTTTAATTCACAATCGATTTATTGATCTTAAACAAGACAAGACAACAAAATTATTAAAGAAACATCATACAAAAAATATTTATTTAACAAAAGCGTTACTAAAATGGGATCTATGGTGGACAAAGTGATTTGCTTGGGATCGACATACGACACTAACCAGAACACTACTCGCTCTATCTCACTTCATACACATGAATCCAGGCTATGGCATCAAACTACGCCACTACCAAGCATCTATATTCTACCACACAAAAAAAAGGAAAAATGTAGTTCGAAAGAACAGGGTACTGAGAAATAGATATTATAGTCCTACGTCGCAGCAGTGAATTCTTTACCATCCTACTGGGCAAGGTGGCACACTACAATGTGTTCGGAGACTGAAGTCATGGACGGCGGCAATCCTTTATTAAATTCGCGTTCCCGAAAAATGCAAGTACACGGTCTTGCGTTCAGTTAATTCAGAATGCAGGTACTTCCTTAAGAGCCTCTGAAACCCTGACGGATTCCAGTGTGCAGGTGGACCCGTTTGCTGGTCTGCCAAACCAATTTGAATCCGTGCCACTACTGTGCGTATCAGAATACGTCAAATGATTAGACAGCTGACTCAAGACAAATAAGTACACTCATGCGTCACTCGTTGTGACCATGATGATATAAGCAGTACCTCTGATAGTTCAGAAGGTGACTGGCACAGGCTGTAAGTCGCGCCCTCGCCAAGGACACAAGTCTCACCATTTAGGTAGAGACCTGCAGTTCTTTACTAGCGAAGCGCCAGTACAAGAGACTTGTACAAGAGTGCCGATCTCCCTTTCTCCTCGTTTCCTCGTCAGCTCGGTTCCAAAAGCATATTTCTCTTTTTTGACTTCCCCCATTTTCACACAAGCCAATCACAAGCTGGAGCCCGGCATTCGAAGCTCAGTGAATGGTCTTTGCACTGCAAACCGATCAGAGACTTAAAGTTAATTGGCAGAAAATGGAAAAAAAATTCAGCTTGGTGGCCCCTTTCCCACACGTTTGCCATGTCTTTTTCTAACACAATACAGGGTGGAAGAACAGCGCTCCATAAACAGCTTGTTATTTCCCCTGTTGCGTCCATTTCAAAGTTTGCAATGAACAGCCATAAACTCGCATCAACAAAACATGTTTTGAAACAGAGGCTGGATGTCTGGGCCCCAGTTTCCCTGCCCCACAGACATTTGCAGAACGTTACATTTCTTTTGGCGGCTTGCTCGCTAACAAGGCCTAAAATGCGCTGTCAGCGACTTTTCGGCTGTATACCTGGATGTCTGGGGTCAAAGCTAATGTGTTTTGCACAATGCGGCCACTGGACGCGGCCGTCTGGAAATGTCTCTCCATCGGTCCCCAGAAAAAATGCGCTTTGTCGCCCCACCAATGCCGTGCTTTTACTGCAGTCGTTTAAGTCGGCACCCTGTTCCTTTGAACGCAGGTAAAGCTTACGATATTTCTTTCCGTAGAGCATGCAAACAAGACCGTAAACTGCTGCCCACCATTTCATCACAATGTATGAAGTCAAATCGCTGTTGTTCGATTTCCCTACACTGAATCAGAAGTGAGAGTGCCCTGCAATCTCTCAAGATGTCTGACGTGATCATGGTCCACACGACGTGAATTAACAGACTTCGAACGCAGAATGATAGCTGGAGTTAGGTGCATGGACATTCCATTTCGGAAATCGTTACAGAACACAATATTGCGAGATCCACAGTGTCAGGGGTGTGCTGTGAATACCGAATTTCAGGCATTACCTCTCACCGAGGACAACGCTATTGTCGACTACCTTCGTGTGATATTTGCGCAGAGCTGTAAGTGCTAACAGACAAGCTCATGATCACATCTAAATCTACAGCCATACTCTACAAACCACCGCGAAGTCCATGGCAGAGGGTACATCTTATTGTACCAATTATTAGGACTTATTTCAGTTCAATATACGTACGGAACGCTGGCATAATGATTGCCTGAATTTCTCTGTGTGTGCTGTAATCATTCTAATCTTGTCCTCACGATCCCTATGTGAAAGATACTTAAAGGGTTGTAGGTTATTCCTAGACTGCTTATTTAAAGCGGCTTCTTGAGACTTTCTTAATAGACTTTCTTGGAATAGTTAACGTCTATCTGCAAGAGTCTGCCAGTTCAGTATTTTCAGCATCTCTGTAACACTCTACCACGGGTCAAACCAATGACAATTCGTGCTGCTCTGTTCTGGATACGTTCAATGTCGTCTGTTAGTCCTATTTGGTATGGCTCCCACACACCTGAGCAATGTTCGAGAATGGGCGCACACCCGAGTGATTGTAAGCAATCTCCTCTGCAGACTGATTGCTCTTCCCCAGTGTTCTACCAATAAACCGAAGTCTACCATTGGCTTTACCTACGACTGAGCCTATGTGATCATTCCATTTCATATTCCTATAAAGAGCTACACCCATTTATTTGTATGAGTTGGACGACTCCAACTGTGACTCATTGATGTTATAGGATACTACGTTCTTTTCATTTTGGGAAGTGCACAGTTTTGCGTTTCTATACATTTAAAGCAAATTGCCAGTATCTGCATCACTTCGAAATCTCACCAAGATCTGATAATATTTATGAATCTTCTTTCAGACAGTTCTTAATTACAGATAATAACATCATCTGGAAATACTGAGAATACTATTAATTTTGTCCGCCATGTCATTAATATACGACATGAATAGCAATGCTCTCAACACACTTTCCTGGGGCATATCTGAAGTTACTTCGTCATCTGACGATGGCTCTCCATCCAAGATAACATGCTGCGCCCTCCCTATCCAAATTTCCTTCATTCAGTCATAAATTTCACTTGATACCCTTTATGACCGAAATATTGCCAATAAGCGCATTTGTAGTACTGTGTCGCTTTTTCGCAATCAAGAAATACTGCATGTACTTGACTACCTTGTTCCAACGCTTTCAGTATGTCACGTGGAAAAAATGCGAATTGGGTTTCACGTGATCGATGTTTTGCGGAACCCAAGGTGACTGGTATTGAGTAATGTTCAAGGTACCTCATTATGTTTGCGTTCAGAATATGCTATAAGATTCTACAACAAATCGAAATCAAAGATTTTGAACGGTAATTTTGCGGATCACTTCCACTACTCTTCTCCTAGACTGCTGTTACCTGTGCTTTCTTCCCACTACTAGGCACAATCTTTTGTTCGAAGTATTTATTATAGAATATAGTTACAGTAGAGGCTAAGTCAGCCACAAATTCTATACAGAATCTGATAGGGACTCCATCGGGCCCTGGAGCTTTGTTCAATTTTAATGATTTTAGTTGTTTCTCGACACCACTGACGCAAATACTGATTTGTCATCTTTTCCGTGGTACAAGGATTAAATTTGAACAATTCTCCTGCATTTTCCTTTGTTGTAATGAAATATTTGAAACGAAAGTATTTCAGCTTTTGCTTTGCTACTTTCAATTTCAGTTTCTGTCTCATTCGCTTCGGAATGGACACTTTAGTACTACTAACAGCCTTCAGATCCGACCTGAATTTCATTGGGTTTTGTGAAAGATCATTTGACAATACTCTGCTACGGTAGTCATTGAAGGCTTCACGCATTACCCTCTTGACAGCCAAATGTGTTTCATTCAGCATCCCTCCGTCTCTAGTCCTATGTTTTGTTTTACGCCTAGAATGTAGTAATCTGTTTCTTTAGAAGTCTCTTTACAGTGACTTTATACCATGGAGGGTACCTCCCACTACTCGAGACATACCGACCCAGTGCATGACCCAGTACTCTTTTAAACTTAAGTCACAGTTCCTCTACATGCTCCTGCCGTGTGCTGAAAGTTTCATCCTCAGTGAAATATGCCAACTACTAGTTTTTTATCTAGTTTACTGAACATATATATCTTTCTGCATGTTTCAGTTGCCCTTTGTCTGTGGTAATCATTGTTGACACCACAGCGTCATTATAACTGGTTTCTGTGTGGACATCGTCAAAGACGTCAGGACTATTTCATGCCATTAGATTCGATATATCTCCATCGTAAATGGGGTTCCGAACTATGTGTTGCAGGTAGTTTTCAGATAAGGCATTTAGTAATGTTTCACAGGATATCTTAACACACCCGCCCAAAAAAAACTTGTAATTTTCACAGTTGATAGTTAGATGACTAAAGTATCCAGCAACGATGGCACTATAGTATGAAATCGTCTGGACTCTAGATGAGTGGAAAACCGGTAAGAGCTGCTGGTAGGGTTCGGTTCTGGTGGAGACCCCATGAAGCCATGGACCCATGTTGTTAACAAGACACTGAGCAAGCTGATAGTGCCTCCATAACTGTGTACACAGAATTTTCATGGAACGTACTGGGTCTTCTGGTGCAGCTGAACCGATCATTGACTGGAAATCGTTTTGTTGGACTACTTGGAGAATATTTATAGTCATGTCACCGGGTCTCTATTGCTGTACGACAAATGGATACGTGCAAATACCATAACTGTTGCGAAATGTTGTGGACTGCCTCTGCTGCAGCGTTTGTAACTCACGGGAAAAATATTCCAGTAGCACTTTTACTGCAATGAATTAGTGAATTATCACTTTTTGAAACGTAATGTACTTTTCATCCTATGCTACAAATGTAACCACAATAGTTCGTGGCCGACCATACGGATCGACATGTGACTTGATTATTAGCACTCTGACCGTCGCTGCTCTAGCGTATAATAACGAGTAATGAGGTGAGGGCGGGCGTCGAGGCGTGACGGGACTGCAGCCACCGTACAAGCAGGTGAAGAAGCGCACGCCACAGCCGTAGCTGGCGCGGCCGTGATTCCGCCGAGACAAAGCGCGGCTGCTCTGAATGGCCTCCGCAGACCTTTGTGCGGCCGGCTGGCTACTGGCTGCGCCTGTGTGCAATTGGGGCAGAGCACTCCGTAATGCGCTGCTAACAGTCGCTCTGGACACACCGGCTGCATTCTCCGCGCAGCTACTGACCGTGCTGCGCCACAGTCGTCCGTGAGTGGGCATAGACAACTCTCGTACAACAAACTGAATCGTTGCTGTCAACTGAAGCACACAGAAACCTTCCGCAATGTAACATAACAATTCCCAGTTTACCAGAGTTGTACTTTATCCTCTTCCACACTAATTTAACTGGTGGACAAACAATTGGAGACTGCGTAACACATAAATTCCCAGCCTGAAGGTACCGACTCGTGGAGATAACATCTTGGACCTACTGATAACAAACAGACCCGAACTTTTCAACTCTGTAAGTGCAGAACAGGGAATCAGTGATCATAAGGCCGTTGCAGCATCCCTGAATATGAAAGTTAATAGAAATATAAAAAAAGGGAGGAAGGTTTATCTGTTTAGCAAGAGTAATATAAGGCAGATTTCAGACTACCTAACAGATCAAAACGAAAATTTCTGTTCCGACACTGACAATGTTGAGTGTTTATGGAAAAAGTTCAAGGCAATCGTAAAATGCGTTTTAGACAGGTACGTACCTAGGAAAACTTTGAGGGACGGGAAAAATCCACCGTGGTTCAACAACAAAGTTAGGAAACTACTGCGAAAGCAAAGAGAGCTTCACTCCAAGTTTAAACGCAGCCAAAACCTCTCAGACAAACAGAAGCTAAACGATGTCAAAGTTAGCGTAACTAGGGCTATGCGTGAAGCGTTCAGTGAATTCGAAAGTAAAATTCTATGTACCGACTTGCAGAAAATCCTAGGAAGTTCTGGTCTTACGTTAAATCAGTAAGTGGCTCGAAACAGCATATCCAGACACTCCGGGATGATGCTGGCATTGAAACAGAGGATGACACGCGTAAAGCTGAAATACTAAACACCTTTTTCCAAAGCTGAAATACTAAACACCTTTTTCCAAAGCTGTTTCACAGAGGAAGACCGCACTGCAGTTCCTTCTCTAAATCCTTGCTCAAACGAAAAAATGGCTGACATCGAAATAGAAGGAATAGAAGGAATAGAAAAGCAACTGGAATCACTCAACAGAGGAAAGTCCACTGGACCTGACGGGATACCAATTCGATTCTACACAGAGTACGCGAAAGAACTTGCCCCCCTCCTAACAGCCGTGTACCGCAAGTCTCTAGAGGAACGAAAGGTTCCAAATGATTGGAAAAGAGCACAGGTAGTCCCAGTCTTCAAGAAGGGTCGTCGAGCAGATGCGCAAAACTATAGACCTATATCTCTGACGTCGATCTGTTGTAGAATTTTAGAACATGTTTTTTGCTCGAGTATCATGTCGTTTTTGGAAACCCAGAATCTACTCTCTAGGAATCATCATGGATTCCGAAAACAGCGATATGTGAGACCCAACTCGCTTAATTTGTTCATAAGACCCAGAAAATATTAGATACAGGCTCCCAGGTAGATGCTATTTTCCTTGACTTCGTTCGATACAGTTCCGCACTGTCGCCTGATAAACAAAGTAAGGGCCTACGTAATATCAGACCAGCTGTGTGACTGGATTGAAGAGTTTTTAGCAAACAGAACACAGCATGTTGTTATCAATGGAGAGACGTCTACAGACGTTAAAGTAACCTCTGGCGTGCCACAGGGGACTGTTGTGGGACCGTTGCTTTTCACAATGTATATAAATGACCTAGTAGATTGTGTCGGAAGTTCCATGCGGCTTTTCGCGGATGATGCTGTAGTATACAGAGAAGTTGCAGCATTAGAAAATTGTAGCGAAATGCAGGAAGATCTGCAGCGGATAGGCAATTGGTGCAGGGAGTGGCAACTGACCCTTAACATAGACAAATGTAATGGATTGCGAATACATAGAAAGAAGGATCCTTTATTGTATGATTATATGATAGCGGAACAAACACTGGTAGCAGTTACTTCTGTAAAATATCTGGGACTATGTGTGCGGAACGATTTGTAGTGGAATGATCATATAAAATTAATTGTTGGTAAGGCGGGTACCAGGTTGAGATTCATTGGGAGAGTCCTTAGAAAATGTAGTCCATCAACAAAGGAGATGGCTTACAAAACACTCGTTCGACCTATACTTGAGTATTGCTCATCAGTGTGGGATCCGTACCAGATCGGATTGACGGAGGAGATAGAGAAGATCCAAAGAAGAGCGGCGCGTTTCGTCACAGGGTTTTTAGGTAATCGTGATAGCGTTACGGAGATATTTAGCAAACTCAAGTGGCAGACTCTGCAAGAGAGGCGCTCTGCATCGCGGTGTAGCTTGCACGTCAGGTTTCGAGAGGGTGCGTTTCTGGATGAGGTATCGAATATATTGCTTCCCCCTACTTATACCTGCCGAGGAGATCACGAATGTAAAATTAGAGAGATTCGAGCGCGCACGGAGGTTTTCAGACAGTTGTTCTTCCCGCGAACAATACGCGACTGGAACAAAAAAGGGAGGTAATGACAGTAGCACGTAAAGTGCCCTCCGCCACACACCGTTGGGTGGCTTGCGGAGTATAAATGTAGATGTAGATGTAGAAGTGTTCCAAAGTCAGATATCAATAGTGCAGTGATTCTACTTTTCTTTCGTACACTACCGAAGAAATCGCAACACCAAATTGGATTCATGAAGTTACGGGAATACATTTCCCTAGGAACCACATCAAAGTAATTAATATAGCAAGATTACAGGTTAATGTAAGCACGAGATAACCCGTTGCAAATGTGAAATTCTGGTACGTTAATAATCTGCATATCCGCCAGAATGTTGAATGCAGCATGCAAACGTGCATGCCCTGTGTTTCACAGATACCAGATGTCAGTTTGTGACATGGAGTTCTATCTCTGTTGCACTTGGTCGGTCAATGCTATTTGTGGATGACGCTGGAGTTGTCGTCAGGTGGTGTCCTATACATGCCCGACTGGAGACATATCTGGTGGTCGAACAGGCCAAGTCAACATTTCGACACTCTGTAGACGACGCTGGGTTACTACAGCGGTACGTGCTCGAGCGCTTTGATGTTGGAATACAGCCCTTGGAATGCTGTCCAACATGTCGCATTATCAGCCTGACTTACAGATTTGCAGTCAGGGTGCGTGGGATAACCATGAGAGTTTTCACTATCAAAAACAGCCTTGATCACCAATTATTTATTCCGGTGACCTGTTTCGACCACTACTGTTGTGATCTTCAGACCAATAAGTAAGAACCACCAGAAGGAGGTTCTTACACATTGGTCTGAAGATAACCACTGCATTTACTACCAAAAACAGTCTTGGTCACAAATTAGTCCCCCCCCCCCCCCCCCCCCCCCATGAACCATGGACCTTGCCGTTGGTGGGGAGGCTTGCGTGCCTCAGCGATACAGATAGCCACACCGTAGGTGCAACGACAACGGAGGGGTATCTGTTGAGAGGCCAGACAAACGCGTGGTTCCTGAAGAGGGGCAGCAGCCTTTTCAGTAGTTGCAGGGGCAACAGTCTGGGTGATTGACTGATCTGGCCTTGTAACACTAACGAAAACGGCCTTGCTGTGCTGGTACTGCGAACGGCTGAAAGCAAGGGGAAACTACAGCCGTAATTTTTCCCGAGGGCATGCAGCTTTACTGTATGGTTAATGATGATGGCGTCCTCTTGGGTAAAATATTCCGGAGGTAAAATAGTCCTCCATTCGGATCTCCGGGCGGGGACTACTCAAGAGGACGTCGTTATCAGGAGAAAGAAAACTGGTGTTCTACGGATCGGAGCATGGAATGTCAGATCCCTTAATCGGGCAGGTAGGTTAGAAAATTTAAAAAGGGAAATGGATAGGTTAAAGTTAGATACAGTGGGAAATAGTGAAGTTCGGTGGCAGGAGGAACAAGACTTTTGATTATAAATACAAAGTCAAATAGGGGTAATGCAGGAGTAGGTTTAATAATTAATAAAAAAATAGGAATGCGGGTAAGCTACTACAAACAGCATAGTGAACGCATTGTTGTGGCCAAGATAGACACGAAGCCCACGCCTACTACAGTAGTACAAGTTTATATGCCAACTAGCTCCGCAGATGACGAAGAAATTGAAGAAATGTATGATGAAATAAAAGAAATTATTCAGATAGTGAAGGGAGACGAAAATTTAATAGTCATGGGTGACTGGAATTCGAGTGTAGGAAAAGGGAGAGAAGGAAACGTAGTAGGTGAATATGGATTGGGGGACAGAAATGAAAGAGGAAGCCGCCTGGTCGAATTTTGCACAGAGCACAACATAATCATAACTAACACTTGGTTTAAGAATCATGAAAGAAGGTTATATACATGGAAGAAGCCTGGAAATACTGACGGATTTCAGATAGATTATATAATGGTAAGACAGAGATTAAGGAACCAGGTTTTAAATTGTAGGAAATCTCCAGGGGCAGATGTGGACACTGACCACAATCTGTTGGTTATGAACTGTAGATTAAAACTGAAGAAACTGCAAAAGGGGGAAATTTAAGGACATGGGACCTGGATAAACTGACCAAACGAGAGGTTGTTCAGAATTTCAGGGAGAGCGTAAGGGAACAAATGGCAGGAATGGGGGAAAGAAATACAGTAGAAGAAGAATGGGTAGCTTTGAGGGATGAAGTAGTGAAGGCAACAGAGGATCAAGTAGGTCAAAAGACGAAGGCTACTAGAAATCCTTTGGTAACAGAAGAAATATTGAATTTAATTGATGAAAGGAGAAAATATAAAAATGCAGTAAATGAAGCAGGCAAAAAGGAATACAATCGTCTCAAAAATGAGGTCAACAGGAAGTGCAAAATGGCTAAGCAGGGATGGCTACAGGATAAATGTAAGGATGTAGAGGCATATCACACTAGGGGTAAGATAGATACTGCCTACAGGAAAATTAGAGAGACCTTTGGAGAAAATGAATATCAAGAGCTCAGATGGCAACCCAGTTCTAAGCAAAGAAGGGAAAGCAGAAAGGTTGAAGGAGTATATAGAGGGTCTACACAAGGGCGATGTACTTGAGTACAATATTATGAAAATGGAAGAGGATGTAGATGAAGATGAAATGGGAGATATGATACTGCGTGAAGAGTTTGACAGAGCACTGAGTCGAAACAAGGCCCCAGGAGTAGACAACATTCCATTAGAACTACTGACGGCCTTTGGAGAGCCAGTTCTGACAAAACTCTACCATCTGGTGAGCAAGATGTATGAGACGGGCGAAATATCCTCAGACCTCAAGAAGAATATAATAATTCCAGTCCCAAAGAAAGCAGGTGTTGACAGATGTGAAAACTACTGAACTATCAGTTTCATAAGTCACGGCTGCAATATATTAGTGGGAATTCTTTACAGACGACTGGAAAAACTAGTAGAAGCCGACCTTTGCGAAGATCAGTTTGGATTCCGTAGAAATATTGGAACACGTGAGGCAATACTGACCCTACGGCTTATCTTAGAAGAAAGATTAAGGAAAGGCAAACCTACGTTTCTAGCATTTGTAGACTTAGAGAAAGCTTTTGACAATGTTGACTGGAATACTCTCTTTCAAATTCTGAAGGTGGCAGGGGTAAAATACAGGGAGCGAAAGGCTATTTACAATTTGTATAGAGTCCAAATGGCAGTTATAAGAGTTGAGGGGCATGAAAGGGAAGCAGTGGTTTGGAAGGAAGTGAGACAGGGTTGTAGCCTCTCCCCGATGTTATTCAATCTGTATATTGAGCAGGCAGTAAAGGAAACAAAAGAAAAATTCGGATTAGGTATTAAAATCCACGGAGAAGAAATAAAAACTTTGAGGTTCGCCGATGACATTGTAATTCTGTCAGAGACAGCAAAGGACTTGGAAGAGCAGTTGAACGGAATGGATAGTGTCTTGAAGGGAGGATATAAAATGAACATCAACAAAAGCAAAACGAGGATAATGGAATGTAGTCGAATTAAGTCAGGTGATGTTGAGGGTATTAGATTAGGAAATGAGACACTTAAAGTAGTAAAGGAGCTTTGCTATTTGGGGAACAAAATAACTGATGATGGTCGAAGTAGAGAGGATATAAAATGTAGACTGGCAATGGCAAGGAAAGCGTTTCTGAAGAAGAGAAATTTGTTAACATCGAGTAGAGATTCAAGTGTCAGGAAGTCGTTTCTGAAAGTATTTGTATGGAGTGTAGCCATGTATGGAAGTGAAACATGGACGATAAATAGTTAAGACATGAAGAGAATAGAAGCTTTCGAAATGTGGTGCTACAGAAGAATGCACAAGATTAGATGGGTAGATCACATAACTAATGAGGAGGTGTTGAATAGGATTGGGGGAAGAGAAGTTTGTGGCACAAGTTGACTAGAAGAAGCGATAGGTTGGTAGGACATGTTCTGAGGCATCAAGGGATCACCAATTTAGTATTGGAGGGCAGCGTGGAGGGTAAAAATCGTAGAGGGAGACCAAGGGATGATAGAGTGAATAGATTCAGAAGGATGTAGGCTGCAGTATGTACTAGGAGATGAAGAAGCTTGCGCAGGATAGAGTAGTATGGAGAGCTGCATCAAACCAGTTTCAGAACTGAAGACCACAACAACAACGAGTATGAACTTCCTTCTGGTGGTTCTTACTCGTTGGTCTGAAGACGACCTCAGTAGTGGTCGAAACCGGTCACCTGAATAAATAATTTGTGATCAAACTGTTTTTGATAATAAATATTTGCAATAGCACTGATCACTGCATACTCCCACAATGTATTAAAAAATAATTAACTACGAGAGTGCTCCTGCTGTAATACGAAATCGCGCCTCGGACCATAAATCCAGATGTAGGTCCACTGTATCTAGCTCGCAGACAAGTTGATTTCAGGCCATCGAGTGGCCTACTTCTAGCCAACAAATAACCATCACTGACACGGAAACAGTACGTCTCCATCAGAAAACGCAACAGACGTTCTGGCACACCGTACTGCTTCTGCAGCAACAATTTGCATCAGTTAGCATTACAGATACAAAGAACTGTTACTTATCAATTACTTCAAGGATAGCTCCGAGCCAGACGACCTGTACCACGCATTCCACTGACCCCAAACGACAGCGACTTCGGTGGTGTTAATCGAGAGCTCATTGGAGGGCTTACCAACTTTCGTCTCTATCGCACAACTCCTCCTTGGTGTTTTAATTTCTTTTTCAGTCAGTGTATTTGGATCTATTGACAGAATGACTGAATGACTGAATGTGACCTTGGCTGCTAACGACACGAGACGCAGCGCCTTGCACAGTTGTCCACGAGCCCCATAGCCCCTTGGTTTTGTGGCCTGTAGATGATGTGCTGGGTTTCCCCGGTCTGTGTAAAACGTGCTGAACAAAATACAGAGCCACTTATGATTCAGAGCTGTACATCTACATCTACATCTACATCTACGTGATTACTCTGCTATTCACAATAAAGTGCCTGGCAGAGGGTTCAATGAACCACCTCCAAGCTGTCTCTCTACCGTTCCACTCTCGAACGGCGCGCGGGAGAAACGAGCACTTAAATTTTTCTGTGCGGGCCCTGATTTCTCTTATTTTATCGTGATGATCATTCTCCCTCTCTAAGTGGGTGCCAACAGAATGGTGGCACTATATCCCCTACTTCGCGATAATATAAAACGAGCTGTCCTTCTTTTTACTTTTTCGATTATCCGTGAGTCCCAGCTGATACAGATCCCACACTGTACAGTGGTACTCCAGAATTGGGCGGACAAGCGTGGTGTAAGCAGCCTCTGTAGTAGACCTGTTGCATCTTCTAAGTGTTCCGTCGATGAATTGCAATCTTTGGTTTGCTCTACCCACAACTTTATCTGTGTGATCGTTCAGATTTAGTTTATTCGTAATTGTAATCCCTAAGTATTTAGTTGAATTTACAACCTACAGATTTTTGTGATTTATCGCGTAATCGAAATTTAGCTGAATTCTTTTAGTATTCATGTGAATAACTTCATACTTTCCTTTATTCAGGGTCAACTGCCACTTCTCACACCATAAAAATATCTTATCTAAATTTTGCAGTTGGTTTTGGTCATCTGATGACTTTACAAGACGGTAAATGATAGCATCATCTGCGAAAAATCCAAGACGGCTACTAAGATTGTCTCCTATATCGTTAATATAGATTAGGAACCAAAGAGGGCCTGTAACCCTTCCTTGGGGAACGCCGGATATTACTTCTGTTTTACTCGATGACTTTTCCGACTATTACTACGGGCTGTAACCTTTCTGACAGGAAATCACGAATCCAGTCGCACAACTGAGGCGATGTTCCATAGGCACGCAGTTTGGTTACAAGACGCTTGTGAGGAACGGTGTCGAAAGCCTTCGCGAAATCTAAAACTATGGAATCAATTTGATATCTCCTGTCGATACCACTCATTACTTCATGAGTATAAAGAGCTAGTTGTGTTTCGCAAGAAAGATATTTTCTGAATCCGTGCTGACTATGTGTCAATGAATCGTTTTCTTCGAGGTACTTCATAATGATGGAATACACAAATTTCGCGCACTGGACCACTATGGTGATGGATATCAGGTTTGCTAGAAGTACACACCTAACGATTGTGAGCGTTAGCCACCTTTGAGATTGCACGTATTGAACTGATGTTAGTGAAAAATGCTTTCAAGGCGACAAAGGTGCCATTATCAACATCTCATTGAGCTTGAACGAGGTCGTGTAATATGGCTACGAAATGCTGTATGTCCGTTCCACGATACTGCAGAAAGACTTGACAGGAATATTCGTACATGACTGCTGGCTGCGGTGGTTACGAGAATGTGCGATCTCAAGAAGACCAGACTCCGGACGGTTCAAATGGTTCAAATGGCTCTGAGCACTATGGGACTTAACATCTTGGGTCATCAGTCCCCTAGAACTTAGAACTACTTAAACCTAACTAACCTAAGGACATCACACAACACCCAGCCATCACGAGGCAGAGAAAATCCCTGACCCCGCCGGGAATCGAACCCGGGAACCCGGGCGTGGGAAGCGAGAACGCTACCGCACGACCACGAGATGCGGGCGTGACTCCGGACGGCGGCGTGGCACTAGCGCAAAGGAACGCCACTGTATACGGCGTACGCCTCTGACGCTTCTTATTGCAACTGCAGCAGTAACTCGGGCAGCAGTTGGCACCACAGAGACATAACGAATTGTTACAAATCGGTTACCTCAAGACAGGTCCGTGCCAGACGGTCTGTAGTGTCCATTTCACCATTTGCGACTTCAGTAGTGTCAACGAGAGCTCATTGGAGGGCAGGGTGGGCATGTGTTCTGTTTTCTAATGAGAGCTGGTTCTCCCTCAATGCCAGTGATGGTCGATTGTGGGTTAGTAGAAGGCCCTTGAGGGCCTGCAACCAACCTGTCTGTGTGGTAGACACACTGAACCTACACCTGGAGTTATGTTTGGAGTAGGATTTCGTGACGGCAGATGCACTATCGTGGTTATTCCACGCAACCTGACTGCAAATCTGTACGTCAATCTGGTGATTCGACCTGTTGTGCTGCCACTCATGAGCAGCATTCCAGGTGTGTGCTCCAGCAGGATAACACTCGCTAACATACCGCTATCTTAACCTAACATAGTCTACAGAGTGTCAACAAGTTGCCTTGACCTGTTCGATCACTAGATCTGGGTGTAATCGAGCACTTACAGGACATAATCGGAGGACAACTCCAGCTTCCTCTACAAACAAATGCAATGGTTATGGAACTCCATCCCACAAACGGACAACCGACACCTGTAAAACACAATTCCTGCATGTTTGCATGCTTGCAGTCAACATTCTGGCTGTTGTACTGGTTATTAATGTACCAGCATCCCACGTTTGCCATGGCATACATTAACCTGTGATCTTATATCATTAATCACTTAAATATGATATAAAAAGGAATGTATTCCCGAAATTCCATTACTCTAGATTAATATTTTTTGGTTTCGTGATTTTTTTTGCGGCAGTGTATGTTTCGGAACCTCACAACAGGCAGTACCTAGCGAGGACTTTGTTCCCAGGCGGGTGACACCGTTCCACATGAACTAGCTACCAGGCTGGGAGCTCCATGTTTAGCTTCTGCCCAAATTGAAGGTCTTGGGCACCACCTTACGAAAACAACATCGGGAGTTAGTGATCCTCAGTGATCGATAAACTTTTCTTGCCAGTATGGAAAGCTGATAAGAATTGGCGACTGCATTCGCGGCTGGGTATGTGTATTTCCTATTAGTGATTTCTGATTGGTCAGAAAAGATCTCGTACTAAATAGTTGGACCATTAGTTGCAGCTTAAATTCGATGGAAGAGGCGATCTCGCCGAGGTTTGATTAAAAATTACTAACGGTATTTGATTCTTTGAAAAACCGATGCTTCGATTTTGGAGTGACTTTCCCCACATAGCGTTGAAATTTGATCCTGACTTTCGTTTGTTTATGTTTCTACGCAAGTTTTTAGGAACCAGTTGGTGGCATTGTTGTGTGAAGGTTAGTGGTGTCCATTGTCTAATCATCTTGTCGGATCCTGGAGTTTTTCTTGTCATCAAGATTCTGGTAGAGCACATCCTATCACAACAAAGGAAGGACGCCGTATTGTGCACCACGCAGATAATAACCCCTTCACGTCGGCACCTGCCCTCAGACAACAAGTAACTGACTCTCTGCAAACATACTGTGTCGTCGCGCATCAATGGTCCGAGACAAGAAATTACCGCCCTGTGTATAGGCTGCCGTAAAGTTTTTTGGCGCGCCGCCACGCTGCGGTGATGACGTAACCATCGCGTGAGTGCGAGAGAGAGCACGCGGGTCCAAAGTCCAAACTGATAAGAACTTTAACATGGAACGTGCTGTTGCCTCCTTGAGCCCCCGGTTCGTGATGTACCCTTGTCCGGTTCTCAGCTACGCTACAGATCACTTTATTTATGAAAATATACAGTACAATCACCAACAAACTTTACATATTCACATACTCCTTTACCTTTTACCCATACAAATACAGATTCATTTACAGACATTTTTCTTTTATTACGAGTGTATAGGGACAAAGGAGAAGGTGACATATAAGCTGATTTACCAAAGTCTTTATTTGCAAGTTCAGTCACATGATGTGTTCGATAGGCTATGACGTCACGATCAACAAAACTTTCCAGTCCACCAACTTGTGGAACACCAGATCCACCTCATACAATGGCAACGGTAAGCCAGCCATTGCCATGTGAGAAGGAATCATTAATGTCGATGCTGAAATTCAGTCGACATCCACAGAAAACACATGGTCCGTCGACGAGTGCGGTAGCAGCAGTCTACAAGACGATCGAGAACATCGAATTCGCAACAGCAGCTGGCAAAAACAGGATTCCTGTCAAGAACACTGCTGCTATCGCACTGGGCAACAAGGAATGCTGATCAAAGATGCTGCGTGGCGTTCAGGGATGAATCACGGTTCTGCTCCACCACAACAACCGTCTTCGGCAAATATGGTAACAGCCCAGTCAGATATCCCGCTCTTCCAATGTTTTGGAGTTTCGCACCACTGTTACCACTTGTGTCGTTATGTGGGGACGTTAACTCTGCCCCAACCCCAGTATCTAGAATATCAAGCGCCAGTTACAACAGATGTGGGCCAACTTGTTTCACGAGGAGATACAAATTTATGACACGCTTGTCAAGCGAATCAGTGCATGCATGCAGGCTAGAAACGGTGTGACGTCAGCCTCATAATTGGGCTCTACTGTCAAGTTCTTTGTAGATTTGACTCTGTTTCGTGATCACTGAAATAACAACACAAGCCCGGGAAGTTTCATTTCATGTCCTTTTCCCCTTTTGTGTGCTTCATATTTTGGCAGGTATTGTATAGACAGGTCTTTAACGATAGTTTATAATGTACCAAAGTTGTGTAACCGAAGTGGATAATGAGCAGCTTGGCGTGGGATATTTGCTGTGTACCAATCTGGGGATACAACTTCAAATAGATAGCCACTGAAGCTATGGCGCATGTGTACTGTGTGACATTTTCAATTAACTGTGTCCCCCCCCCCCCCCCCCGGCGGATATCATCCTAGAATATTAAACACAGTCTGTTAAGACACTTACAAAATGTGAAACTAACGTTTGCGTAAACTGTATCTCAAAATTTTGTGAATTTTAACAGCGAATAATTAATAATTCAAACGTTTTGTTCTATGGCCTAACAATGAGACTACTGTGATTCTAGGAGTTACGTTTAGATCGAGTTAAGAACGTAATAGATTTCTACATAACGTTTACAAACGTCTTTTTTGTTATCGTCTCGGCTAGGTTTTAGTTACTAATGTTAACGAAAAAAAAAGTTTCAGAAAGGCTGAGCCCGTGACGTAAAAGGCCGCTAGGATATTTCATTAACAGATCACAAGTGTCCTATACTAATCCGTCCGTTTCAACTTTCGCTGCACGAAAAGGGAACGTCGTAAACAGTTATAGTTCACATCCTGTTCGTAAAAACACGACGGGCATCCAGTATGTAAGTTTCCCAAAACATTACACACAGTTTAATATGACATTGCACAATGATTATTTGACTTTCCTACATAGTCGCCATGTTTTTCCAAGCATATATGGTAAAAAACCGCGTCCGGGCACCCTGATTAGCCGGCCGCTGTGACCGAGCGGTTCTAGGCTCTTCAGTCCGGAACCGCGCTGCTGCTACGTCGCAGGTTCGAATCCTGCCTCGGGCATGGATGTGTGTGATGTCCTTAGGTTAGTTAGGTTTAAGTTGTTCTAAGTCTAGGGGACTGATGACCTCAGATGTGACGGTGAAGGTGGTTCGATGACCGCTCTGCCAGGCACTTAAATGTGATTTGCAGAGTATCCATGTAAATGTAAATGTAGATGTAGATGTTAAGTCTCATGGTGTTTGGAGCCATTTGAATTTGAACACACTGATTTAGGTTGTCCGTGATTTCCCTAAGTCGCTTCAGGCAAATACCGGGATAGTTTCTTTGGAAGCGCACGGCTGACTACCTTCTCTAACCTTCCGTAATCCAGTGGTACCGATAACCTCGCTGCTTGGTCCCCTCCCCACAAATGAACCAACCAAGGTTTCCCAATCCAGTGCTGTACCTGGTCGGGTACAATGCTCATAACCAGCTGTTCAGTGTTGATGTGACTTCGTCATCGGTACCGAGCGGGGTAGTGCATTGGTTAGCACTATGGACTCCCATTCGGATGGTTCAAACCCGTCTCCAGTCATCCCGATTTAGGTTTTCCATAATTTCTCTAAATCGCTTAAGGCAAATGACGAGCTGGTTCCTCAAAATCACAAAAAGGCACGGCAGATTCGGTTCTCCTTTCTTCTCTGATTCGAAATAGTGCTCTGACTCCAGCGACCTCGTTGTCGACGGGATGTTAAACATGATTTCCTCTTCAACATCGTTGTTAAAGTGCTTACTTAGAAGGTCACGTATGAGTTGCGGTAACATCTGAAAATCACTTGGGGCAAGATCTGGTGTATATGGAGGACGCGGGAACACCTTCCAACTGAATCTTGCGACTCCGCCTGAGTCATTCGAGCTGTTGGAGGCCGAATATTGTCATGAAGTCAGAGAACTTTGTGAGAGAAAAGTCCAGGATGTTTTCTTCTGATGGCAGCTGGCAGATTCCTCGAGACATTAGTGTCTCTCTCCATCCATTGTGGTGTTTCGAGTGAGGTCGTGAACGGGTAAAACCGCTCACAGTCTTGAAAGACGGTATCCATAATTTCCCCCGCCGAATGTGTGATCTTCGCCTTTTTTTTTTTTTTTTTGAGTACTTTGTGCACGCCATACCCTGCCTCTTTGTCTCAGGAGTCGAATGATGGACTGAGGTCTCATCCCCAGCGATAAGCCGTACCAACAGCAGTTCTCCCTCTCTGTGATGCATTTCCAGAAACATTCTGACTGAAACTATCCGTTTCTGCTTGTGGGAAACACCCACCACAGACTTTCCGGTAATGAGGTGGTCTGTGAGGGTGTTTGCGATGGGCGAGCCTCAAATTGCAGCACCAGGAGGTAGCCTCATTAGAAAACTGTCTTTGGTAACGCAGCCATTTTCCTCCACTGCTAATTGCAATAAGGGCTCCATAACATGTCGCTGTAGTGGACCTCCCTGTGTGCTGTTCGTCAAGCACAACTACGCGGCGTTCCACAAAATGTACGCGCCAACGTCGAACAATTTGACTGCTCATACGGCTTCCCCCGTAGACAGAGGTCAACTCCCAATGGATATTGACGGAGTATAGTTATTTGACAAAGCGTAGCTCACACGCGGACACATTTCTTACTGGTAGCTCCAAGCTAACTGGCAGAGAACTGGCAAAACATTGCGGTATGCATTGCAAGCTGGTGTGAGCGTTGTCTGCACATACCAGAGGAATTCGCCAGCAATCAGATGTCACGGGCGCAGTTTCTTTTGCAGAGAAATAAAATAGGAAAATTTATTTATTGGACGACCCTCGTAGATATGCTTGTGGGAAGAGGGCGTATCATGACCACTGTGACCACGCCTCTTACTTCCCCCTCCTCCCTGCATCCACCACGCCTAGCATCAGCCTTCTAGTATTGCAGGTAGTGATACACAGCTGTGATTCCTGGTTGCTGCTGCGAGAAGTCCCACCGCTGGACGCCTCCCCTGCCAGTGAGCGTGCTGTTAATGCCGCCGTAGCGCTGCGAGTCGCAGCGGCTCGTAAATCGCTCCACCGATATCGACGACCGGGCGGCGCGCTCAGACCCTGCGTTGCGGCGGCGACCGCTTTACTGCTGCGCGGCAGACAGCCGACACAGAGCAGCGATACGCCGTGTCCAGTACCCGACGACGCAACGCGACGCCGTAAATTAACACCGGACGCCAACTGTCGCCGCAGCTGTAAACTGTCCACGCACACATTTACTGGCTACAAAGCGGTTCGCCCACTGCACACGTGAATACTGCTAAAACAAGCAAATCTGTCCGAAATTGTTTCCCAAATGCGCCGTAGCAAACACCGACAAAATGCACGCTTTCCGTGATGGAGAGACCTGGATTAATCATAGCTGGGGATGGAAAAATATGCTTTAGTCCTCGTGTCCGCCGGCCATCTACGGTTATCTGGATGTCCTACACTCAAAAAAAAAAAAAAAAAAAAAAAAAAAAAAAAAAAAAAAAAAAAAAAATCACATCACACAGCTAAAACACTCTCTGTGAAACGTTTACAAAATATTATGCTGTTGTTGTTGTTGTTGTTGTGGTCTTCAGTCCTGATGCTGGTTTGATGCAGCTCTCCATGCTACTCTATCCTGTGCAAGCTTCTTCGTCTCCCAGTACCTACTGCAACCTACATCCTTCTGAATCTGCTTAGTGTATTCATCTCTTGGTCTCCCTCTACGATTTTTACCCTCCATGCTGCCCTCCAATGCTAAATTTGTGATCCCTTGATGACTCAAAACATGCCCTACCAACCGATCCCTTCTTCTAGTCAAGTTGTGCCACAAACTTCTCTTCTCCCCAATCCTATTCAATACCTCCTCATTAGTTACGTGATCTACCCACCTTATCTTCAGCATTCTTCTGTAGCACCACATTTCGAAAGCTTCTATTCTCTTCTTGTGCAAACTAGTTATCGTCCATGTTTCACTTCCATACATGGCTACACTCCATACAAATACTTTCAGAAACGACTTCCTGACACTTAAATCTATACTCGATGTTAACAAATTCCTCTTCTTCAGAAACGCTTTCCTTGCCATTGCCAGTCTACATTTTATATCCCCTCTACTTCGACCATCATCAGTTATTTTACTCCCCAAATAGCAAAACTCCTTTACTACTTTAAGTGTCTCATTTCCAATTCGATTGTAATTCTATCAGAGACAGCAAAGGACTTGGAAGTGCAGTTGAACGGAATGGACAGTGTCTTGAAAGGTGGGTATAAGATGAACATCAACAAAACAAAATGAGGATAATGGAATGTAGTCGAATTAAGTCGGGTGATGCTGCGGAAATTAGATTAGGAAATTAGACACTTAAAGTAGTAAAGGAGTTCTGCTATTTGGGGAGCAAAATAACTGATGATGGTCGAAGTAGAGAGGATATAAAATGTAGACTGGCAATGGCAAGGAAAGCGTTTCTGAAGAAGAGTAATTTGTTAACATCGAGTATTGATTTAAGTGTCAGGATGTCGTTTCTGAAAGTATTTGTATGGAGTGTATCCATGTATGGAAGTGAAACATGGACGATAAATAGATTAGACAAAAAGAGAATAGAAGCTATCGAAATGTGGTGCTACAGAAGAATGCACAAGATTAGATGGGTAGATCACGTAACTAATGAGGAGGTATTGAACAGAATTGGGGAGAATAGGTGTTTGTTGCACAACTTGAATAGAAGAAGGGATCGGTTGGTAGGACATGTTCTGAGGCATCAAGGGATCACCAATTTAGTACTGGAGGGCATCGTGGAAGGTAAAAATCGTAGAGGGAGACGATGAGATGAATACACTAAGCCGATTCAGAAGGATGTAGGCTGCAGTAGGTACTGGGAGATGAAGAGGGTAGCACAGGATAGAGTAGCATGGAGAGCTGCATCAAACCAGTCTCAGGACTGAAGACCACAACAACATCCACAACCAGCACCACCGGAAGATGACACTGATTTGCATGTTTACTATCCGAAATAATTTTATTTATGATGCTTCATATCCTCCACACTTAAATAATACATTGATGCAAAAAATCGCGGCACCAACAAGGAGTTGTGTGACAAACAAAAATTTGTAGGCGTGTTTCTACATCTTCAGGGCAACTTTTAGTACTACCGCTACGAGGATGCCAAGCAGGTTTGCTTTCATTAATAGTCGTGAATGTTAGTTACCTTTGAGATTGAACGTGGTGAGTTGAAGTTAGTGAAGAATGCCTTTATGACGACAATGACTCCATTATCAATGTTTACTGAGTGAACGAGTTCGTGTAATACAGGTTGAAAAGTATTTAAACCGACAAACTCTGGGAGGTTGCAGTGGACATCAAAACAAATATTTTTGCCTAATGTCAATTTTTCCTATGAGGAGTATTTAAACCGGTAAAGGAAGATTTATCTGGCCGCAAATTAATTAAACCAACAAACACTTTTCTTTTCTTTTATGACTAAGAGACAACACATTAACACAATGCAATTTCAATTATAGTAGATTTTCAAAAATGCCTCCATTGACACGTAAACAAAGGTTAACCCGTCGGATCACGTTCTGTCTGACACGGGCAAAAACCCCAGGAGTATCCTGAATTGTTCCTGCTGCTGCTACTATCCGGGCTACTAGATCCTCTTCTGATGCAACAGGACTTGCCTAAACAAGGTTGCACATCTCTTCCCACACAAAAAAGTCCAGAGGGGACATATCTGGGGATCGAGCAGGCCATGATACAAGACCACCTCTGCCAATCCATGTTTCTGGGAACCCTCGGTCCAGGAATCGACGCACACGACGACTGAAATGTGCCGGCGCCCCGTCATGTTGGAACCACATGTGTTGTCTTGTAGCGAGCGGGACGTCTTCCAGCAACTTCCTCAAATTGCAGCGTTCTTGCTGTGCGACGGCGTCCCTATCCAGGTAATCTGCTAAATGGCCCGGTCTCACGCAGACGTTGCTACACAGCAGCAAAGGTCGTATGATGCGGGATACGGCGATTAGGATATTGTTGTTGATAAACCCGCTGTACAGCTCGTCCGTTGTGGTGTGCTACGTAGTACTCACCAACCATATCAGTGTACTCACTCCAGGTGTATCGATCCATTAGTAAACAGAGGCAATGCACTACTACACTGGTGGACAGCAGTTGCCTACAACTGAAGAGCGTAATACGCCCTCTAACAACCGTAATACGGCCTCTAACAACTGAAGAGCGTAATATGACCTCCACTGGTTTAAATAATCCTCATAGGAAAAAATGACATAAGGGAAAAATATTTGTTTTGATGTCCCCTACAACCTCCCAGAGTTTGTCGGTTTGAATACTTTTCCCCTGTAGAACTACGAAAAGCTGGATGTTCCTTCTGCGATATTGCAGAAAGACTTGGGAGGAATGTAGCCACTACACACAATTGCTGGCAGCAGTGGTCACCAGAAAGTACTGTCGCAAGAAGACGGGGCTGCGGACAGCCGCGTGGCACAACAGAGAGGGAAGACCGTAGTCTTTGGCGTATGACTCTGGCGCATCGCACTGCGTGTACAGCAGCAATCTGTTCAACAGCTGGCACCACGGTGACACAACGAACTGTTACAAATCGGTTACTTACCAGGCGCCCTGTAGTGTGCATTCAGCTGACTCCAGACCACCGCCATTTGCGACTTGAGTGGTGTCACTCGAGAGATCATTGGAGGACAGAGTGGATGTCTGTTGTGTTTTCTGATGATAGCTGGTTCTGCCTCAGAGCCAGTGATGGCCGTGTGTTAGAAGTAGGCCAGTTTAGGGCCTCCAACCAATCTGTCTGTGTGCTGGGCTGCAGTGCGATTTCGTGTGACAACAGAAGCATTCATGTGGTCATTCCACGCAGCATGACTGCAGATTTATACCTCAATCTGATGCTTTGACCTGCTGTGCTCTTGTTCATGGGGTGTTTTCAAACAGGATAAGGATCGCCAACATACCACTGTTTTAACCCAACATGTTCCACAGAGTGTCAATATGTGGCATTGGTCAACTCGATCGCCAGATCTGTCTCCAGTGGAGCAGATTTGGGACGTCATCGCACGAGAACTCCAGCATCATCTACGAGCAGCATTAACGTCCCTGTATTGACCAACCAAGTACAACAGTTATGGAACTCCAGCCCACAAACTAACATCTGGGACCAGTGAAACACAATGCATGCATGTTTACACGCTTGCATGCAACATTCCGGAAGTTATACAGTACCAGCTTTTGACATTTGCAATGGCTTATCTCGCACTTACGTTAACCATTCATCTTGCAATGTTAATCACTTAAATATGTTACCTACACAAATGTATTCCAGAAACTTTACTACTCTACATTAATTATCTTTTGGTGTTGCTATATTTTGCCGTCACTGCAGGAAACTGCACAGGGCTTACTACTTGTATTTCATTCCTATGGCGCCTACTGGCCGATTCTCAGATTTCGTTATCCCCAAGTAGCTCCACTTACTGGGCTTACTTCCAGGCCTTTCTGCCAGTCAACTCCCGGAGATAAATTCATGCATTTTCTTTGGCCATTTCCTTCTCAGACTAATAGCACTAAGCTGTGAAGTGCTACTTCCGGCTAGGAATCCGCGAAAACTTACAGCTGCTGGAATACATCAGGCATACTGGGAATAACATTCGACCTTGGAAACAACATACCAGATCCAGACCACAACAGACCGTGGTTTAGGGAAAGACCGTCCCAACTCCGTGCCGGTCAAACGCACGTTGCCCGGGACACCAGAAACCAGCACAGACATAGACGGGGTAGTAAAGGGCGCAGACATCGGACGCAACCACGGTGTAACCCACCCAATCGGTGAATCACAGGGGTATTACGCAGAGAATGAAGGGAAAAACACCGGTGACAAGGGTGTCGTTAGGGACGGGAAACCGTTAATTTTTCAGTAAACAACCCCCCTCCGAAGGTCCATAGTTAGTTTTACGGCCTTCTGAAATTTGGTGGCGTCAGTGATTCTTCGGACTGTGTTTGTACTTTAATTAGTTAATGCGGTCCCTTCCTCCATAGGTTTAACATAAACACACAAGGACTGTATGCAATAAACTTAGTACACATGCACTGGATTTTTCTATAGACCATGGTTCTTGTCACCATTAGCATATTGCGTCGCTTAAAGCGCACCGACGTTGTTGAGAATTCATGGCAACAGCAGAGCTGCTGTATAACTCAGTGTGCGAAATATATTCTGTGTCATTAGACATTAGGAACATCTTAGAGAAGACCGACAGATACCGAATTTCCCATCTCGAGCGGTTCTAAAATTTTAGAATTTATATACATAAGTGTATTTCCTTTTTCCGCAACTATAGCAGTGCCTTACCAGTATCCACAGGTATTCATGCACCAGCAGCCTTCTAACATTCATGTCCTCTCGGCACAAAATGAATGTGGGACTTCCAGTGTCGACTATTGAGGGTGGACTGGGAAGAATGCAAAGGCTTACCAGCTGCGACAAAGCCATGACTAATACTGCACTACGCTATTCAAACCAAACTGCTGACTGATTATAGCTTTACCTTTTTACTTAAGAAGAGAAACAACAAAGAACTCAACTTTATTTGTCGATCTACGCAGGCACCTTTTGCGTGAAACACTGTCTCACATTGTAAACAGTTGTTGATACTCGTAATGATATTGCCCGACACTGCAGGCAAATACTGCTTGAAAGGTGCTGAAATAAGCGAGCCAGATTAAGTAAGTATGTCATCATCATTTATTGCATTAACAGGCCTTTAAGCTACAGCAGAAAAACAAAGAAATAACCACACTAAAAAAAGAGGAAAACAATACTCTATAAAAAATTATGATAGAAAATATTACAAGAAGCATTACAAAAGAAGTCAGACAGTCATAACATATGAGATATCTGCTGCAGCTGGGAGCCTATCGTTGCTGATGTAAGGTCTTATGGGACCAAACTGCTGAGGTAATCGGTCCCTAAGCTTACACACTACTTAATCTAACGTAAACTTACACTAAGGAAGACACACACACCCATGCCCGAGGGAGGACTCGAACGTCCGACGGGGGAAGCCGCGCGGGCCGCGACAAGGCACCTGAGACCGCACGGCTACCCCGCGCGGCCCTCGATTCCTCCATAGCGTCCTTGGACATCTCCTTGGGCGTTTTCCAGCAGATTTATAATGGAGGACTCGGTATGGGAGGGATCTATCAGCTCGAAGGATCAAACCACTGTAGTCTGGCGTGCCCCGCTATTCCGCCAATGTGTGTGGCTTTTCAAATAGCTGGTTCAAGTCTTCTCCCCTTCTCCGTTCCTTTCCATGGTATCGCAGACGGGTCGCTAGATCTTTCTTAGTACCTTTCTCTCGAAAGAACAGATTTATTATTCGTTGATGCACTTGTCTCGTCCTTTCATTTGTATTAGTAAGGAACCGAGGTTCATGAATTCTTGAAGTCGTTGAGAGGTATGTCAGTCCACACTAATGGAAGGAAGGAGAGCTAGACGACGTGATACCACCAAATATTTGGTTTTCTCCTCATTCGACACCAGCTCTATCTTCTTCGCATTGTGGGTAAATCTGGAAGCATCAGCGCAAACTTGCTTTAGAGCGTCACCAAAGATCACAAAACCGTCAGCAAATGCAACGACTGTGCCTGCCCCCACCATCTCCATTTCTCTGATTCGAGTAGTGCCATGGCTTCCTTTTTCAAGACCAAGTTGAACAGTGTTGGTGCGAATAGACTTCCTCGTCTCACTCCATTCCGAATACTGAATGGTGGTGATAGCTGGTTGCCGGATCGTACTTGACAAACTGATAGAGAATAGCAAGTTGCAATTAGCCGGATGTCTTCAACGGGACGTGACATTCCTCTAACGTTTTCCATAATGTGGAGCGGTCAGTGCAGTCGTAAGCTTCTCGAAAATCAGTGAAGATAAAGTCAGCATCTGTGTTGTCATCGCTGTTGGAATGGCAGGAGTCAGTAATTTCTCAAAATGTTCTTAAATAGGTTTTCCAACTCTAATGGCGGTATCATTTCATCAGTCTCACCCATTAAAAACAATGTATGTTGTCAGTAGATTCTCTGGAAAACTTTGAGGATCGGAAGAAGTGTGACTTTAATTCTTCGACTGCTTTCAACAAACGTTTGTATCTCGGTTGGTTGGTATGCAAATGATTAGAGTTACAGTTCCAAGCCACAGAAAGACTGTCCACTAGACTACATTAGAACTGTTTGTGCTTTTTGTCTTGTTACCAGATCTGCTATGGTATATAAGGGTTCAAAGGGCTCTGAGCACTATGCGACTTAACTTCTGAGGTCATCAGTCGCCTAGAACTTAGAACTAATTAAACCCAACTAACCTAAGGACAGTACACACATCCATGCCCGAGGCAGGATTCGAACCTGCGACCGTAGCGGTCGCTCGGCTCCAGACTGCAGCGCCTAGAACCGCACGGCCACTCCGGCCGGTGGTATATAAGGGAGTGAGTAGCCTAGGATGTTGGGTGATCACTGTGGAGTAACACATGTGAAACAACGGAGGGCCTCCTTTTGACTAGCTGGACGTATCGTGCAATATTCAGATCTGTGGAGTGTTCTGATGAGACAGTGGCCTGGTGCTTGACTGCATGAGAAAGTGAGGGCAGACATACTTGTCGTCAGGTTTGGAACGACCATCGCAAATGAGGGTCGCTATATTGTGCACCTTGCACATTTTAGCATGCCTCCAGTTTTCTTTGGATGATCTCGTGAACAATCTATTCTGGAAGTATGTCATTAGTGGAACATAGTTTAGATGTACACTATGTGATCAAAAGCGTCCGGACACCTCCAAAAACATACGTTTTTCATGTTAGGTGCATTGTGCTGCCACCTACTGCCAGGTACTCCATATCAGCGACCTGAGTAGTAACTAGATATCGTGAGAGAGCAGAATGGGGCGCACCGCGGAACTCACGGGCTTCGAACGTGGTCAGGTGATTGGGTGTCACTTGTGTCATACGTCTCTACGCGAAATTTCCACACTCCTAAATATCACTAGTTTCCGTTGTGATAGTGAAGTGTATACGTGAAGTGACAGGTACAGCACGAAAGCGTACAAGCTGACCTCGTCTGTTGACTGACAGAGACCGCCGACAGTTGGAGAGGGTCGTAATGTGTAATACGCAGACATCTATCCGGATCATCACACAGGGATTCCTGACTGTATCAGGATCCACTGCACGTTCTATGACAGTTACGCGGGAGGTGAGAAAACTTGGATTTTATGGTTGAGTGACTGCTTATAAGCCACACATCACACCAGTGAATGCAAAACGACGCCTCGCTTGGTGTAAGGAGCATAAACATTGGACGATTGAGCAGTGGGAAAACGTTGTGTGGAGTGATGAATCTTGGTACACAATGTGGCCACCCGATGGTAGGGTGTGGGTATGGCGAATGCCCGGTGAACGTCATCTCCCAGGGTGCGTAGTGACTCCAGTTAAATTCGGAGGCGTTGGTGATATGGTGTGGTCGTGTGTTTCATGGAAGGGGCTTGCACCCCTTGTTTTGCGTGGCACTATCACAGCACAGGCCTACATTGATGTTTTAAGCATCTTCTTCCTCCCCACTGTTGAAGAACAACTCCGGGATGGCGACTGCATCTTTCAGAACGATCGAGCACCTATTAATAGTGCACGGCCTGTGGCGGAGTGGTTAAACGACAATAACATCCCTGTAATGGACTGACCTGCACAGAGTCTTGACCCGAATCCTATAGATCACATTTGTGATGTTTTGGAACGCCGACTTGGTGCCAGGTCTCACCGAGCGACATCGATACCTCTCCTCGGTGCACCACTCCGTGAAGAATGGACTGCCATTCCAAAGAAACCTTCCAGCACCTGGTTGATCGTATGCTTGCGAGAGTGGAAGCTGTCATCAAGGCTAAGGGTGGGCCAACACCATACTGAATTCCAGCACTTACGATGGAGGGTGCAACGAACTTGTAAGTCACTTTCAGCCAGGTGTCCAGATACTTTTGATCACATAGTGTAGGTAGGTTAAGAGGGTAATCAAACACTGGAATAGACAGAGCAGCTCTATAGGTTCCATGAATAGCAGAAATCAAGCCAAATGTCAACCACGCTATATCCGATACAATTTGTGGATGACCATGGAAAACAATGATTGTAGATTTAAGATACCAGTTAACATGTTCCGTGAAGGAAGGATGTAGCTAATAGTGAATGCATATATTATGAGATATGGAGTTCCCAAAGCAGAACATTCTAAACTCTGTAGACTCAAAAGTGGGAGAATTATCAGTAACTAAGACCCTATGAAGCCCCGAAATAGAAAGAAAAAACATTCGCCAAATGCTGAATTGTTATTGAGGCTGTCATCCATTTGTTGAGTATAAGCAAACAAAATGGGAGAATCATTATACAACAAATACATATCTGTAATATTTTTCTTACGAGGAAGAGGACGCAAATATTCGACAAAAACCATTTCGACGGGCTTCTCTTCATGAGTTGAATGAAGAAACCACGACTACTAGTAGGCTTGACTAACCAACCTTACAGACTTCACACTCATTGACCATACTTTTCTTTATTTAATGGGGGCCTGGTGAATTACTCCTTAATTTTCACTGAAGTTCCCAACTGTCGACCTAGTAAGAAGGACTCATGAAAACACTGGAAAATTGTAGGAACAACTTCATTCGGGAGACAAATTTCTAATTATCCATCGAAACGGTTGAGATAACAAGGGAGTTCTTCAGTCAGAAGCTACTGTTTAACACTGCTTATATGTAGGTCCTGGTATTGTTTCTTTAAGTTACCAAAGAGCGAATGCCGGCCACGGTGGCCGAGCGGTTCTAGGCGCTTCAGTCCGGAACCGCGCGACTGCTAGGGTCGCAGGTTCGGATCCTTGCCTCGGGCATGGATGTGTGTGATGTCCTTAGGTTAGTTAGGTTTAAGTAGTTCGAAGTTCTAGGGGACTGATGGCCTCAGATGTTAAGTCCCATAGTGTTCAGAGCTATTTGAACCAAAGAGCGAATGTATTTTGGCTGAAACATTCAAAACGTTTCGAGTTACATGTGCTCATGTAGATACTGCATTTTTTTAATCTGTTTGGTATCCATTTTCTGTGAAGCTTCAAGATCTATCGGAAGTAGACCGGCTCCCCTCTCGGGTTGGTTATCAGGTGATGTTTACACATCGTGATGGTTCCGTTAGTCCAGTCCTTCTTGCATGTATTCCTGTTAGAGTTTACAATCTTCCACCTGAAGTGGACGATTCATTTCTCAAGGCGGCCTTGCTTCCTTCGACATATCCAGCGGGAATGCAGGTCTGATCAACATCGCTTGCAGTGTTTCGGTGCTACCCGAACCTTCTAAATATGTGTTCAAAAGCATTTTCCTTCATCCTTCATACCTGAATGTTAGCTGTTACCCGATTCGTATTACGTATGCAGGACAAGATGGAACATGCGTCCTCTGTCATGCAAGTGGGCATCTCAGATCCAGTTGTTCAGGCGTGTTATGGTTTTAAAGTCATCCTATCAACAACGTTGTCCGTTGACATTACCTGAATTAGTGTTTTCACAATCTGCTGTCAGTACTTCTCCAGCTCTAGAGAACGTTCGGGAGACATTGTTCTCCCCCCCCCCCCCCCCCCCCCCCCCAGCAGTCAACTCGACGTCGGCGGACTCAGGTTGGTGATTTTGAAGTCACTCCTTCCCAGTCTCATCTCTCCAAGAAGGTGGTGGTGGTGGTGGTGGTGGAAGGTGCTTCCCCCAATGTTGATGGTTCGCACACTAACGGTAATTACGGTTCTTGTTTCGCCAGGGATGGCGAGACTGAATTTGATGATGCTGGAATGAATCTTGCATCTGCGTCTTCTCCTCCACCCGTAGAAACATTTGTTCTGGTGGAATCCGATGATGTAATCGAGACATCATCTGCTGTTCTAGTGCAATGCCATCCCTTCCTCAAACTGATACGATGGAGCAACAGGCTATTGCAGATTCTCTTCCGGGTAGTCAGATGATGCAGACAGCTTCAGAGGCTGCACTGCCTGTCTCTCCTTTACCTGATGATGATCATCGATCCTCCGATTGTGTTTCTCACATTCCATGCAGTAAGTGGGGACGTATCGTTTAGACCCCCCCCCCCCCTTGAGCCACCCTCCCCACCTCCGCCCAGCCCTCATTTGATGAGCTCCCAATCCTTCCGCGTCAAGAAGTTTGTTGCCATGGAGCGCCTTCTGCCGGTTGTGGAGAGCGGGACGTGATGCGTAAATTCTGTTCTAGTTCTACTTTCATGCCTCACGTAGGTTAACTAACGCAGGAGCATACATTTACTATCTTAATTGTAGGATTGGACAAGTATGTGCCGAAAAAGTGCGTTACGGACGGAAAAGACCCACCGTGGTTTAACAACGCAATTCGGAGAATGCTCAGAAAGCAAAGGCAGTTGCACTTGCGGTACAAGAAAGATCGGGAGAATGAGGACAGGCAAAAGTTAGTAGAGATTCGTGCTGCTGTAAAAAGAGCGAAGCGCGAAGCATTCAACCACTACCACCGTCATACCTTATCAAAAGATCTTGCTGAAAACCCAAGGAAACTCTGGTCTCACGTAAAATCGGTAAGCGCGTCGAAGGCTTCCATCCAGTAACTCACTGATCAGTCTGGCCTTGCAACGGAAGACAGCAAAACGAAAGCCGAAATTTTAAATTTAGCACTTGAGATATATTTCACGCAAGAGGATCGTACAAACATACAGCCGTTTGAGTCTCGTACAGATTCCCGTATGGAGGACATAGTGATAGACATCCCTGGGGTTGTGAAGCAGCTGAATGGGTTGAAAATAATTAAATCGCCAAGTCCTGCTGGGATTCCAATTCGGTTTTACAGAGAGTACTCTACTGCATTGGCTCCTTACTTAAGTTGCATTTATCGCGATTCTCTTGCCCAACGTAAAGTCCCGAGCGACTGGAAAAAAGCGCAGGTGACGCCTGTGTATAAGAAGGGCAGAAGGACGAATCCTCAAAATTACAGACCAATATCCTTAACATCGATTTGTTGCAGGATTCTCGAACATATTATCAGTTCGAATATAATGAATTTCCTTGAGACAGAGAAGTTGCTGTCCATGCATCATCACGGCTTTAGAAAGAATCGCTCCTGCGAAACGAAACTCGCCCTTTTTTCACATGATATCTTGCGAACCATGGATGAAGGGTATCAGACGGATTCCACATTCATTGACGTCCGGAAAGCGTTTGACTCGGTGCCCCACTGCAGACTCCTGACTAAGGTACGAGTATGTGGGTTTGGTTCCCAAGTGGCTCGAAGACTTCTTAAGTAATAGAACCCAGTACGTTGTCCTCGATGGTGAGTGTCCATCGGAGGTGAGGGCATCATCTGGAGTGCCCCAGGGAAGTGTGATAGGTCCGCTGTTGTTTTCTGTCTACATAAATGATCCTTTGGATAGGGTGGATAGCAATGTGCGGCTGTTTGCTGATGATGCTGTGGTGCACGGGAAGGAGTGACTGTAAGAGGATACAAGATGACTTGGACAGGATTTGTGATTGGTGTAAAGAATGGCAGCTAACTCTAAATATAGATAAATGTAAATTAATGCAGATGAATAGGAAAAAGAATCCTGTAATGTTTGAATACTCCATTAGTAGTGTAGCGCCAGACAGAGTCACGTCGATTAAATATTTTCGCATAACATTGCAGAGCGATATGAAGAAGGACAAGCATGTAATGGCAGTTGTGGGGAAGGCGGATAGTCGTCTTCGGTTCATTGGTAGAATTTTGGGAACATGTGGTTCATCTGTAAAGGAGACCGCTTATAAAACACTAATACGACCTATTCCTGAGTACTGCTCGAACGTTTGGGATCCCTATCAGGTCGGATTGAGGGAGGACATAGAAGCAATTCAGAGGCGGGATGCTAGATTTGTTACTGGTAGGTTTGATCATCAAGAGAGTGTTACGGAAATGCTTCAGGAACTCGGGTGGGAGTCTCTAGAGGAAAGGAGGCGTTCTTTTCGTGAATCGCTACTAAGGAAATTTAGAGAACCAGCGTTTGAGGCTGACTGCAGTACAATTTTACAGCCGCCAACTTACGTTTCGCGGAAAGACCACAAAGATAATATAAGAGAGATTAGGGATCGTACAGAGGCATATAGGCAGTCATTTTTCCCTCGTTCTGTTTGGGAGTGGAACAGGGAGAGAAGATGCTAGTTGTGGCACGAGGTACGCTCCGCCACGCACCGTATGGTGGATTGCGGAGTATGGATGTAGATGCAGATATAGATGTAGATGTAGGATGAGCTTTCGATTCAGCTTGTCGCGTTACGACAGTTTATTTATGTTTCCCAAGCTGATGAGTGTTTGCAAGAAGTGTTGTTTGTTGTTTTCTCTCGCTGGGTATTCTACGTTTTTCAATGTTGCACCGGAAAGTTCTACTTGCATGGGCGCATTTTATAGAGACGATATTCCGTTAACGGCCATTGAAACGCTGGATAATGGTATAAGATGTGGTTTTTATGATCTCGCCATAATTTTTCTTTATGTTCCATCTGGATCTGGTCTTACATACGATCCTCGCTTTCTTGTAAGGAATATCCCATTTAATTATTTCGTCAAAACCTTCGAAAATTTTCACTGCGTCTTACGTCCTGTGGATCAGAATCTCAGTTATAACTCTTGTCGTGAACTAAATGATATGATGGCAGCGTTGAATCTGAAGTATGCTTGGATCTGCAGATATCCCACATTAGTGTGTTGTACGTGTTGTACAGCTGCTTCTAGTAGTTGAATGGACGTTTTTATTTTTCCCTGTGCAATCAACGTCTGTCAACTGGCGTAATTCCTGCCAGTTTCACTGGTCACTGCGTTGTTTCAGTGGCTCTTAACCACGTCCCACAGCGGCTACATTTTTCTCGCTCTATTTGGAATCTAAATATTTTACGTCTGGCGGGTTCCTCTCTAGATGATATCATCGCTGCCGTGTGGGAGCGGGTAAGCCGCTTGCAAGTGCTTCGTTCTTCAATTATGGAATCGTGGGTTTCCACTGCCATACCTCGGCTTCGCATTGAAGGGGAGCTCGGGAATTTTATTATGCTGTCCTTGATCTTTAATAGTGCTCGAGTCACCCGTTTAAGAGGGACGGAAGTACACTGAGTGAAGACGAGACTCTTACAACTCAAAAGATGGTCATCGGTTGCGTTTCCAGCCACGTTCGATTCTCCAGGTCTCTGTATTCGGCTTCGGCTTCGAATGCGATCTCAAAGGGCGTGTCTCACTATCATTCGTTGTATAGATGGACGTGAGTGGTCACCCCAACCTGATATAACGCGTGAACTTTCCCGCTATTCTTCCGATCTTTACACTGGAGTGGCATCACATGGTGTATCGTCTGCTGGTATTAATTCCCTCCATGATAGTGTTGTTGCGCCAACTCTCCACGGGGAGTTCTTGGTAGCTTTTCGCAGTGATGAGGTAGCTGACATTATAGTTCGCTCTCGTTCCAGTAAATCGCCAGGTTTGTATGGGCTTTCAAAAGAATTTCATGTTCGGTTTTGTGCTCTGAGACGATATACGATAACATCTATGGGGAATGAATTAATGCAAGCGGTACATACAATAGTTTACTTCTCAAAAAGACTAGACATTTGTCCATGGATTGGGTCCGAGCAATAACGCTACTCAATTTGGGTTATAAAATCGTAGCGCGGGCGATAAATAGACGTTTGTTGGTTTTGCTTGCTGACGTTGTAGCGCGTTGTCGAAGTTGTTTCCGGGACTGTACCCTCCTGGCTCGCGTTGCTGAATGTCTTGATCTTATCTCGATTGCTACCACTGCTCCTGTGTCGGGAGCTTTACTTTTTTTTGTGTCATCAGTCTTCTGACTGGTTTGATGCGGCTCCCCGCGAATTCCTCTCCTGTGTTAACGTCTTCATCTCAGAGTAGCACTTGCAACCTACGTCCTCAATTATTTGCTGCATGTATTCCAGTCTCTGTACTTTTTATTAATATTAATCACTCGTTTGACCGAGTTAGTCACGATTTTCTGTTGCGAGTATTAACGGCTATTGGTTTTAATGACGCTGCTGGATGGATGTTCACCTCTCCTGTTACTGGTATTCAGGCGTCTACTGACGTGAATGGTCGTGTTACTCCCCCGTAAAAGTGTGTCGAAGCATCCCGCAGAGAAGCCCCGTCATTATGTCTTTATTCGTGATATTTCTGGAACAATTATTACGGCGCGTAGTTGCGCGTTTGGGTGGCTGATCGTTATTGAGAAAAAGGTTCATCGTTCGCTTGTATGCCGATGAAGCTATGGTATTTCTTTGTAGTCATAACAACATACCGGTGATCAAGGACCTTCTGAAAGGATTTTGTCTCTTACCTGAAGTGTCGCTTACTCAAACTGTGGCGATTTGGCGCAGTTGAGATTCCATGGGCTGTGGCGGTTGCCCGCCATCGATCGTTGGGTGTCATTGATCTTTGTCCGATGAAGATGGCTGCGTTAAATTAGAAGTCCGTTACGGAGAGAATTCAGGGAGCAATCCTTGAGCACGAGTGTCGCGCTCTCTCTCGTGACTTCATTACTTTCGGGCCTTGGAAATTTATGTGTCGAGTAAAGCTTATTTCGTTAGTAAAATTATAAACAGCCGACCAGTTGCAATGGATAAAGAATTCTTTACCTAGGTTTCGACAAATATAAATTTGTCTTCTTCATAAGGTGGCAATTTTACATTAGTAAGGACTAATGTACCATCGCCGTTTTTACAAATGTCGGCATAGATCCATTTGTCAAAAATAAAATATAGCCCTAGAATTAGGGTTTGTCACGTAAATATAAATTAGTACATGTATCTTGCAGAGCTCATAACCGACTGAGTGTAATCGGCGTTTGTAACTACGCACGCCGATTATAGTCAGTCGGTTATAGATCTGCAAGATCTACGTACTAACAACCGACTGAGTGTAATCGGCGTTTGTAACTACGCTCGCCGATTACACTCAGTCGGTTAGAGCTCTGCAAGATCCAGTACTAATTTATATTTACGTGGCAAACCTCAATTCTAGGGCTATATTTTATTTTTGACAAATGGATCTATGCCGACATTTGTAAAAACGGCGATGGTACATTAGTCCTTACTAATGTAAAATTTCCACCTTATGAAGAAGACAAATTTATATTTGTCGAAACCTAGGTAAAGAATTCTTTATCCATTGCAACTGGTTGGCTGTTTATAATTTTATTACGTGGAACCGTTGCTGTTGTGCAGCTATGTTTAAAATATTTATTTCGTTAACCAAATTTTTTCCAAAACTTACGTCGATTACCGGACAAGTTCATTTTGGCGAAACTCCGTTTCCCCGGGTGAGCTATGAGGTTATGGCGAGACCCTGGCAGATGGGAACTTTGGCCTGCCTGAAGTTCAGACCAATCATTATAGCTCGCCTTTGTGCCTGTCTTCGACCTGCGACGTTGGTAGGATAAACGATAAATTAACGCATATTTGTGAATTTTTTCTTAATGTCTGTTATTTGGGGGTTTATGTAGGGTTTAAGGTCGATTTCGGTTTCCTTTTTTGAGTATCAAATTGTAAAGTTTCAACAAAAAAGTAAATATAGATAAAAATATAAAAAGTCAGCACCATGTGTGCGACTAGCACAGGGACGGGCGGGAGGAGGAGTGAGGGATGGCATTGTTGCCAGGCCTGGGGATTCGACCCCTGCCCATCTTGTCTCCACCTAGCATGAAGACGAGTGTATCCGTTCTTTCCTGCAGCTGCAAGGGGGAAAAAACCGAATCCAAGCAATTTGCCAACAGGCAAAAGTCCCGAGAAAAAGGGTGGAGGTCGTGGCAAGGCACGTGGCTGACAAGGGAACCTCCCCATCGATCCCACCTCAGATTTAGTTATAAGTTGGCACAGTGGATAGGCCTTGAAAACCTGAACACAGATCAATCGAGAAAACAGGCAGAAGTTGTGTGGAACTATGAAAAAAATAAGCAAAATATACAAACTGACTAGTCCATGTGCAAGATAGGCAATATCAAGGATAAAGTGAGCTAAGGAGCGCCGTGGTCCCGTGGTTATCGTGCGCAGCTGCGGAACAAGAGGTCCTTGGTTCAAGTCTTCCTTCTAGTGAAGAGTTTATTTTCAGACAATTATTATCTGCCCGTCCGTCCGTCCGATGCGAGGTAACTGCGCCGTAGCCTGAGGATGCTACACCTAAACAAACATCGAAACACACGACGTCACGTGATGACTGGGTGTTGTGTGACGTCCTTAGGTTAGTTAGGTTTAAGTAGTTCTAAGTTCTAGGGGACTGATGACCATAGCTGTTAAGTCCCATAGTGCTCAGAGCCACACGATGTCAGTCGACAACAGCGCACGGAAGGGAGAGTATTCCTACTAACAAGGATCCCTGGCTGGCAGTTGACTGTTCGATACTTTGGACGCGAGTGCATTAAATACGTGAGATGTATTCCGTGGGCAATATGAATCCAGCAAATATAGCTCGCGACTTCAATAACAAGGTCAATGAATATTTTCCGAACTGTAAGTTTGGGGTTCGGTCGCAAAACATAGACACTAAACTTATTACAGTGAACAGAGACGTCAATGAACGAACGGACAGATCAGAACTTTGCGAAAATAAAGGATGAAAAGTTTTCTCTCGAGGGAAGACTTGAACCGACGACCTCTTGCTCCGCACTTGCTCACGCTAACCACGGGACCACGGCTCTCCTGAACATAGAGTATCCTTGAAGTTGCTTATCGTTCGCATGGACTACTCAGTTTGTATATTTTGCTTATTTATTTCATAGTTCCACACAACTTCTTCCTGTTTTCTCGAATGATCTGTGTTCAGTTTTTCAAGGCCTATCCACTGTGCCAACTTATAACTAAATCTGACGGGGGTGCGATGGGGAGGTTCCCTTGTGAGAACCGAGAGGAGTTAGGATAGAAACCCAATCGGACCACAAAAATATTTCAGCTTTCGCTTTTACCCAACATTCACCTCTCAATAACGTGTAGATTCGCCGGGAACGACATTGGCATTTTGATTGACACCTCGTGGCAGTGACAGGAGCAGCGGCGGGAGCCAAATCAAACGGTGATTGCTAGCTAATGGCCACCTCTTACATCAGTAGAGGCCCAAAGCGGGACGGCAACAGCCCCGCCGACAAAAAAATGAGCAGCATATGATGCCTGGTTCGCACTGATAGGCAGATTGAAATGCTCTGTATAAAAGTGATGAGATTCGGTTAACTGAACCTGTCGTCTGACTTTTAATCATAACTCTATTCACTGACTCATTAACAAATTTACCATTACGCCATACAAGTGGTATAGCCGTAGACGGTGCTACCCATGCGAAGCTGAGATGGTTCTGAGAGCTCTCTCTCTCGTGTTACGATTTACAGAACTTAGCACTCAGGAGGACGTCGTTATCAGGAACAGCAAAACTGGCGTTCTACGGATCGGAGCGTGGAACGACAGAGCCCTTAATCGGGTAGGTAGGTTAGAAAATTTAAAATGGGAAATGGATAGGTTAAAATTAGATATATTGGGAATTAGTGAAGTTCGGTGGCAGGAGGAACAAGACTGCTGATTAGGTGAATAAAGGGTTATAAATAAAAAATCAAATAGGGGTAATGTAGGAATAGGTTTAATACTAAGTAAAAAAATAGAAGCACGAGTAAGCTACTACAAACAGCATAGTGAACACATTTTGTAGCCAAGATAGACACGAAGCCCACGCCTACCACAGTAGCACAAGTTTATATGCCAAATAGTCCCGCAGATGATGAAGAGGTTGAAGACATGCATGAAGAGTTAAAAGAAATTATTCAAATAGTTACGGTAGACGAAAAATTAATAGACATGGGGGACTGGAATTCAATAGTAGGAAAAGGAAGAGATAGAAGCGTAGTAAGTGATTATGGAATGGGGGCAAGGAATGAAAGAGAAAGCCGGCTGGTAGAATTTTGCACAGAGCCAACTTACTCATAGCGAACACTTGGTTTAAGAAACATGAAAGAAGGTTGTATACGTGGAAGAGGCCTAGAGACACGGGAACATATCAGATAGATTATATAAAGGTAAGACAGAGATTTAGGAACCAGGTTTTAAATTCTAAGACTTTCCAGGGGCAGATGTGGACTCTGACCACAATATATTGGTTATGAACTGTAGATTAAAACTGAAGAAACTGCGAAAAGGTGAGAATTTAAGAGGATTGGATCTGGATAAACTGAAAGAACCAGAGGTTGTAGAGAGTATCAGAGAGAGCACTAGGGAATAATTGACCAGAACGGGCGAAAGAAATACAGTAGGTGAAGAATGGGTAGCTTTGAGAAATGAAATAGTGAAGGCACCTGAGGATCAAGTATGTAAAGAGACGGGGTCTGGTAGATATCCTTTAGTAACAGAAGAGATATTGAATTTAACCGATGAAAGGAGAAAATATGAAAATGCAGTAAATGAAGTAGACAAAAAGGAACACAAACTTCTGTAAAATTAGATCGACAGGAAGTGCAAAATGGCTAAGCAGGGATGCTTAGCGGACAGATGTAAGGATGTAGCGGCATATATCACTGGAGGTAAGATAGATACTGCTGCCAGGAAAATTAAATAGACTTTCGGACAAAAGAGAACCACTTGTATGAACATCAAGAACTCAGATGGATAACCAGTTCTAAGCAAAGAAGGGAAAGCAGAAAGGTGGAAGGAGTATATAGAAGGTCTATACAGGGGCGATGTACTTGATGGCAATAATATGGAAATGGAAGAAGACGTTGATGAAGATGAAATGGGAGATATAATACTGCGTGAAGAATTTGACAGAAAACTAAAAGAACGAAGTCGAAACAAAGCCCCGGGAGTAGACAACATTCCATTAGTACTACTGATAGCCTTGGGACAGCTAGGCCCGACAAAGCCATCTGGTGAGCAAGATGTATGAGACAACTGAAATTCTCTCAGACTTCAAGAAGGGTATAATAATTCTAATCCCAAAGAAAGCCGGTGTTGACAGGAGTGAAAATTACCGAACTATCAGTTAAATAAGTTACGGCTGCAAATTACCTACAAGAATTCTTTACAGACGAATGGAAAAAGGGGAAGAATCCGGTCTCGGGGAAGATCACTTTGGATTCCGTAGAAATGTTAGAACACGTGATGCAATACTGACCCTACGAATTATCTTAGAAGACAGGTTAAGGAAAGGCAAACCTACGTTTCTAGCAGATGTAGACTTCGAGAAAACATTTGACAACGCTGACTGGAATAATCTCTCAAATTCTGAAGGTGGCAGGGGTGAAATACAGGGAGCGAAAGGCTGTTTGCAATTTGTACAGAAACCAGATGGCAGTTATAAGAGTCGAGGGGCATGAAAGGGAAGCAGTGGTTGGGAAGGGAGTGAGAGAGGGTTGTAGCCTATTCCCGATGTTATTCAATCTGTATATTGACCAAGCAGTAAAGGTAATATAAGGAAAATTTAGGGTAGCAATTAAAATTCATGAAGAGGAAATAAAAACTTTGAGGTTTGTCGATAGTACCGGAAACAACAAAGGACCTGATAGAGCAATCGAACGGAATGGACAGCCTTGAAAGGAGGATGTAAGATGAATATCAACTAAAGCAAAACGAGGGTAATGGAATGTAGTTGAATTAAACCGGGTGATGCTGATGGAATTAGATTAGAAAATGAGACACTTAAAGTAGTACTTGGGGAGCAAAATAACTGATGATTGCCGAAGTAGAGAGGATATAAAATGTAGACTGGCAATGGCAAGGAAAGAGTTTCTGAAGACGATAAATTTGTTAACATCGAGTATAGGTTTAAGTGTGTCAGGAAGTCTTTTCTGAAACTATTTGTGTGGAGTGTAGCCATGTATAGAAGTGAAACATGGACTATAAATAGTTAAGACAAGAAGAGAATAGAAGCTCTCGAAATGTGGTGCTACAGAAGAATGCTGAAGATTAGATGGGTAGATCACGTAACTAATGAGGAAGTATTGAATAGAATTGGGGAGAAGAGGAATTCGTGGCACAACTTGACTAGAAGAAGGGATCGGTCGGTAGGACATGTTCTGGGGTATCAAAGGATCAACATTTTAGTATTGGAGGGCAGCGTGAAGGGTAAAAATCGTAGAGGGAATGCACTAAGCAGATTCATAAGGATGTAGGTTGCATTAGTTATTCGGAGATGAAGAGGCTTGCACAGGACAGAGTAGCATGGAGAGCTGCATCAAACCAGTCTCTGGACTGAAGACCACAGCAACCACAACAAATGTTCGACGGGATTCATGTCCGGCGGTCTGAGTGGCCAACTCATTCACTCGAATTATCCAGAATGTTCTTCAAACCAATCGCGAACAACTGTGGCCCGGTGACAAGACGCATCGGTGTTTCGGAGCATGGACTCCATGAATAGCTGCAAATGACCTGCAAGTAACCAACCGAATTTAAGCATTATGAATCAATGATCGGTTCAGTTGGACCAGAGTCCATGGTTTCGTGGTTTCTGTCGTATATTCGAACCCTGCTATCAACTCTGCCCAACTGAAATCGGAATTCATCTGACGAGGCCACGGTTTTCCAATAGTGTGGGATCCAACCCAAATGTTTAAGAGCCCAAGAGAGGCGATGTCTTGCTGCCAGCAAAGGTACTCCCGTCGTGCGTCTGCTGCACATCCGATCAATGACAAATTTCGCCGCATTGTCCGCAGTGTCCGCATTGTCCTAACGGACCGTTCGTCGCATGTCCCGCAAGTGAGGGCTATCGGCCACTGCGCTGTCCGTGGTGAGAGGTAACGCCTGAAATTTGGTATTATTAGCGTACTCTTGGCACTGTTGATCTGGGAATACCGTAACAATCTCCGAAATGGAATGCCCCATGCGTGTATCTCCTAATATTATTCCGTATTCAAAGAGAATAGTTCCCGTCCTGCGGCCATAATCACGACGAATACCAGAGTTCATAAGGATCACCTGAGTCCAAGTGACAGCGTTGCCAATGCATTGCTTTGTTATACCTTCTGTAAGCAATACCAGTGGCATTCGTATATGTGTGCATCGCTATCCCATGACTTTTATCACTGTAGTGTATGAGATATAACTCTTTACATTTGGGAGTCAATTCTCTAGGAAAAGCTGCTATAGTTTTATTTGTTTTTAACAGCACAGTGTCAAGTTTGTTCACACTTATAAATCCTCGCCAGCCGTTTTGAGATACGGCCTAGGTCTGACGGGAGCAGAACTTTCAAAAATAGATGTTGTTGTTGTGGTCTTCAGTCCAGAGACTGGTTTGATGCAGCTCTCCATGCTACTCTATCCTGTGCTAGCTTCTTCATCTCCCAGTACCTACTGCAATCTACATCCTTCTGAATTTGCTTGATGTATTCATCTCTTGGGCTCCCTCTACGATTTTTACCCTCCACGCTGCCCTCCAATACTAAATTGGTGATCCCTTGATGCCTCAGAACATGTCCTACCAACCTATCCCTTCTTCTAGTCAAGTTGTGCCACAAACTCCTCTTCCCCCCAATCCTATTCAATACCTCTTCATAACTTATGTGATCTACCCATCTAATCTTCAGCATTCTTCTGTAGCACCACATTTCGAAAGATTCTATTCTCTTCTTGTCCAAAATATTTATCGTCCATGTTTCACTTCCAAACATGGCAGCACTCCATACAAACACTTTCAGAAACGGCTTCCTGACACTTATATCTATACTCGATGTTAATAAATTTCTCTTCTTCAGAAATGCTTTCCTTGCCATTGCCAGTCTGCAATTTATATCCTCTCTACTTCGACCATCATCAGTTATTTTGATCCCCAAATAGCAAAACTCCTTTACTGCTTTAAGTGTCTCATTTCCTAATCTAATTCCCTCAGCATCACCCGACATAATTCGACTACATTTCTAACATTCTGCGTGGTGTCTGTTTGTTCTATATCGTGTCTCCCTACCACTTTCGCGCAACGACGTTCTGAGCACGTTTTTTAGGGAATTGACTAGTTTGAACGTGGGACCTGTTGCTGGTAAAGAGACGCCAGACCACACATGACATGTAGAGTTCAGAGGAGTTCAGTGAGACTAGCGATGATATAATCAAATACTCAATGATTTCAGCGTCAGCTCCACTGCACTCCCTGTAAAAGAATCTTAGTACTAACTAAATTTAGTGGAAGGGGTTCAAGGCTTTCCTATTTTTAGTTAGCTGGTAAAATAACGTCGAAAAAACAATTAAGTTTACCATTTGAAACTTTATTCTACTCACAAAACATTGTTTATAAATTGCACTATTGATAAAAGGATATGTTTTAATACAGGATGATAAAAACCAACTGCGTTCAACAAAAAAGTGAACAAATATTCCCTGAGTGGGTTTCCAAGTTCTGCCATGACCTATGCCATATCACATCTATAATCTAGGTTTAAATTAAGTTTCACAAAAGAGAAAACTATCAAAATGGTCTACAGTGACCCTCAATTATCTTTAATTACTTATCTAACTTGTCGTAAATTACAGTGGCTGATGTGGCTTCTCAATAACTATATAACAGAAAAATCATCGTGTTTCAGATTTTTGCTTCAAGTGGCAAATGGGGACACCACGAGATTTAATTGACGATCGACACTAGTATTACGTATAAAGGGGGTGTAACAGATGAGACTTCTGCAGTTCTGAGTGAAGCTTTATGCGCTGTTATGCGGCATCACGTGCGTTCATTACCTTGTCAGTGTTCGTCAGGTGACGGCGGGCAGTACAGCTCCGCTCACCTCGCCGTCTCGGAAGCAACTCTATCCTAACTTCTCCTTACTACAATTTACTGAAGTTGGTTTAAAAAAAAACTATCTGGCTGTGTTTTCATCTGACCAGTCAGGGTCTCAATGTTAACCTTAAGCTCCGGCTACAAAAATTCTGTCTAGCCAATGAGAAACTTTATACTTTTCGTGGTGGGGCAATGTTTTTAAAGTTTGCAACATAACAGAGACGCGAAAAAGTCTCATGCTAATACTTGCAGCTGGTGTGGTCCTTTTAGTGTTATCATAAGATCTATACTGTTCTTCTGGAGGGCTCTATCTTTTAACATGGGCTGGAGGGTGATCCTGACGTAACAGAGACGCGAAAAAGTCTCATGCTAAAACTTGTGGCTGGGGTGGCCCTTTTTGTGTTATGGTAAGATCTACACTGTTCTTCTGGAGGGCTCTAGCTTTTAACATGGGCTTGGGGGTGGTCCTAGCGGTTAGCTGGCGACGTGGGTGTCCGTCCCTTATCGTAGGTGTTGGATTTGCCTGACACCTTACATATCATCACCCTTTGAACTTCATTTTTGTACTGAAGTTAGGCAATGATTGAATCGTTGTCCAAGCCAGTCGAGAATTATTCCGTTATCTAAATTTTGTTGCCTACTGCTCAGCCACGTTATTCTGTTCGATGCTAGTTTGTATTACTAGTTTATTTTTTCATATTCTTCCACATTATTATCAAAAACATGTTTATATTGACAAGGGAAGAATATTTATATTCTATTATAATTATTATTTTTTAATTATTTTCTTTCTTTATTTAATTGTGAAGTTTGTTTTTTAAGAAGTTTGTTATCGAAAGTGAGGAGTCTTTCACATCTATTTTCTTAGAAATGTTGTTTTTATAAATGTAGTAATTAAGTAAAATCTATTCGTAATGCACTTTCTAAATATCATGTACAAGTAAAATATTTTTGTTTTGAGACACTCATTTCAACATTGTTACACTAACAAATAAGAATTATTTCCAAGAATTGCTTTGACAAAAAAATATACATACACAAGTATTGAGATATTATCCTAACAAATGGTACAAATGTTAAAAAAAAGGGAAAACATCCAACAAGATAATTTTTTATTCTATGTTTTTATAGGGAGAAAATAAGTAAAATATAGTTATTCTTTTATTTTTATGATGAGAAAATAAGTGGCATATAGTTTTAGTGTTTATTACGCCTTACTTTTGTTCATTATATACTGTCCAATTCAGAACTAATGACTTATTTTTATCGATAGTCTATTTTTTACTTAAGTCCATAGTCAATGACTGTTATTTTGTAGTTTATTAGCTGTCTGGTGTGCTTAACTTATTTAGTTTTTCACACATTTATTTTGCACAATTCCTACATCACATAATTTGATTTCACACATTCACACAATCCTATGAATGTTTAAGCATGAGGTTGGTGAATTGGTGAATTTTTTTTTTTTTTTTTTTTTTTGCACGAAGGTGAAGTACTTGAGTGAGATGGATGTGGGCAAGTATTTGATGTACAGCTTCGTTCGTCGTTCCTTGTTGGCTTTGCAAGTGTGTGTAGCTGTTGTGGAGGTCCCATAATGGAATGGAGCTGTGAGTGCAGAATCTCGTGGTTTACTGGCTTTGTATGTGTGAAAGTCATCGTTATGTGTCGCTGAAAGCGGTCGTTTTTCGTTGTATTACTTCACAGATGACTAGTTTACAATACGATAGGGATTTGGGAAGGTATGTTGTCTATTCTTCTCCCATCTTCTTTCTTGGTCTCAATCTTGCGAATCTTCAACTTCTGTTCTTCCTTCTTTTTCTCTGCTTCTTACTTGCTTCTTGGTCCTTCTCTGGGCAGGATATGGAAATATTTATTGATAACTAGTCGCTTTGAAGTTCTCCTCTTAGTAACAGTTTGATAAATTGTTTGGGCATGTCATTTTCACTTTGTGGAAGTTTTCTTCAGTTTCGTGCATCAGCGTGCTGTTTAATAGCAGTAGTGTGACTTTTACACATATTTTTTTTGCCAGTGGTGGCTTGCCCAAGCATTCTTCTCGTTAGGCCGTTTTTTGCTCGCTCCGCTGAGTCGGGGTGTTCGGAGACCCTTCTGGCATTCAGTGTCCTGTCGTGTCTGCAGGGTTCCGCCACTGTGTGGTTCCATGTTCTGTCCCAGCAGGGTTCCGCCACCCTGTGGTTCAGCTTGGCAGCAGATTTATTTACTGCCCACTTCGGCTACAAGGACCTTCTGTTGGTCTCGCTGTCCTTTCCCTTCTCTCGACGCTTCTGCCTTGTAGGAATCGTGTCTTGCTAAGTACGTCCTTTCCTTTCTTGATACTTCTCGCGTTGCAACTTGTGGGTCATTGCATCTTGTCTTTGCTGGAGTTTTTACAATGGTTCTTACAAAAGGTTTTACTTATAATCATCTAACATATGTCTAGTACCTACATTGTTTTACGCCTTTTTAAAAAGCCTTACAAATTTCGGCGCCCTTTTCATGTTACAATTCTAAGATATTTTGAGTCTTAACTTCTACAAAAATCCTCAAATTCGTTTTTTATTTTTGTGTAGTGTCATGGTGTATAGCATTTTAGTATTTCATGCTGTTAGACTATCTATACTTTATCCCTTCACCTTAATCTATGGTACTATTGGTGTTATTTTTGTTTTTGTTTTTATTGAAACTACTTTCTTTTACCCACCTTCATCTCTCTTCATTCTTCTTTCTCCTGACGATCTTATCTGCAACAAAATCTTGAAATTTGTGCTGATTATTTACCAGTAATAAAATTAATCTTCAAACTTTTTGATATGGCTCACATGGTGAAGTCCTAAGGTTTTGCCTGTTTTTGGGTTCATTAGTTCCACAGCATTATCATGAGCAGTTTGGTTAATTATGACAGGTCCTCTGTATGCAGCGTAAAACTTATGTATTTTGTGTTTCTGTTTGCTGGAGAGATGGTGTGTTTTTAGAAATACTTTCTGGCCTACTGAGAATGTTCTTTTAATTGCTGTTCTACCTCCTCTTTCTCTTCTTTTAATGGCTGCCTTTCTGATGTTGGAGAGTGCTGTTGCTATGACTTGTTTGTGCTGTCTACATGGTACAATAGGAAATGTAACATTTTCTCTGGTTATGTTCGGGGGTTCAATATTTTTAAGTACACTAACTGGAGGTAGTAGTGTAGTGCTATGTGGCATTTCATTTATTACTTATTGAAAATCTTTAAGGTATAAACCCAAGTGTTGTGTCTTTTGCCTGCATATAATCGGCATACAGTGCCTATGTCCTTCATAGATCGATCTGCTTGATTTACGCTAGGTTTGTACTTACATATGTAGATGGGTTTTATTTTGTGTTGTTTTAATGTGTTCTGCCATTGCACTGATTTGTATTGTGGCCATTATCCGAAATTATTCGTTCCACTCGACATACTTGTCTGAGAAAATCTTGTCTAAATGCTTTACTTATAGTGAGACCTGTTGCCCGTTTTAATGGTGTCAAGGTAACATACGAGGGCAGTTCAATAAGTAATGCAACACATTTTTTTTCTCGGCCAATTTTGGTTGAAGAAACCGGAAATTTCTTGTGGAATATTTTCAAACATTCCCGCTTCGTCTCGTATAGTTTCATTGACTTCCGACAGGTGGCAGCGCTGTACGGAGCTGTTAAAATGGCGTCTGTAACAGATGTGCGTTGCAAACAATGGGCAGTGATCGAGTTTCTTTTGGCGGAAAACCAGGGCATCTCAGATATTCATAGGCGCTTGCAGAATGTCTACGGTAATCTGGCAGTGGACAAAAGCATGGTGAGTCGTTGGGCAAAGCGTGTGTCATCATCGCCGCAAGGTCAAGCAAGACTGTCTTATCTCCAGCGTGCGGGCCGGCCGTGCACAGCTGTGACTCCTGCAATGGCGGAGCGTGCAAACACACTCGTTCGAGATGATCGACGGATCACCATCAAACAACTCAGTGCTCAACTTGACATCTCTGTTGGTAGTGCTGTCACAATTGTTCACCAGTTGGGATATTCAAAGGTTTGTTCCCGCTGGGTCCCTCGTTGTCTAACCGAACACCATAAAGAGCAAAGGAGAACCATCTGTGCGGAATTGCTTGCTCGTCATGTGGCTGAGCGTGACAATTTCTTGTCAAAGATTGTTACAGGCGATGAAACATGGGTTCATCACTTCGAACCTGAAACAAAACGGCAATCAATGGAGTGGCGCCACACCCACTCCCCTACCAAGAAAAAGTTTAAAGCCATAGCCTCAGCCGGTAAAGTCATGGTTACAGTCTTCTGGGACGCTGAAGGGGTTATTCTGTTCGATGTCCTTCCCCATGGTCAAACGATCAACTCTGAAGTGTATTGTGCTACTCTTCAGAAATTGAAGAAACGACTTCAGCGTGTTCGTAGGCACAAAAATCTGAACGAATTCTCCTTCTTCATGAAAGACCTCACACAAGTCTTCGCACCCGAGATGAGCTCACAAAACTTCAGTGGACTGTTCTTCCTCATGCACCCTACAGCCCCGATCTCGCACCGTCGGATTTCCATATGTTTGGCCCAATGAAGGACGCAATCCGTGGGAGCCACTACGCGGATGATGAAGAAGTTATTGATGCAGTACGACGTTGGCTCCGACATCGACCAGTGGAATGGTACCGTGCAGCCATACAGGCCCTCATTTCAAGGTGGCGTAAGGCCGTAGAATTGAATGGAGATTACGTTGAAAAATAGTGTTGTGTAGCTAAAAGATTGGGGAATAACCTGGTGTATTTCAATGCTGAATAAAACAACCCCTGTTTCAGAAAAAAATGTGTTGCATTACTTATTGAACTGCCCTCGTATTTAGAAGTAAGTTCCAAAACGACAAATGTGAAAATATATCCATTTTTTGTGCATGGTAGGGGCCCCATCAAATCTGTTGCAGCTATTTGTTTTAATCTTTTAGGCGTTATTGGAAACATAGGTTGTTTGGTTTGGAAAGTGACGTGTTTAGCCCTCATACTTTTTTGCATTTGACTAATACTGTTCTAAATCGTCTTTCCATATAAGGAAAATGGCTTGTTTGTTTTATTTTTAAAAAGCATTTCTTTGGTCCAAAGTGGCCATTACTTAAATGTGTATACCATATGTACTTATTAATTAGTTCATCTGGGATATAAATTAACCATTCATTCGTTGCAACATTTCGTCTAAAAAATAAAACATTGTTTTTACGAGATAGTGCTGTCGAATGTCTGGAAAATCCTTACTTCTCCACTTGTGTTTGATTCCTAGTATTTCGGGATCCTTGTCCTGTTCTTTGCCTATGTTTTTCAATGCTGTCGTAATGTAGTTTTCGAAAGGTACTTGTTTCATATAGTACATTGTAAACTGGTCTTCTGCTGCTTCCAAACCTATGTTATTGGATGCACCCTGTGGACATCATGATAAAGCATCTGCTAATACATTCGCTGGTCCTGGTATGTGTGTAATAGTGAAGTCAAATTCTTGTAGTATTAACATCCATCTGGCTAACCTCCCATGAGTTAGTTTGGCGGATAACAGGAATTCTAATGCTTTGTGGTCAGTGTATATTTTTGTTTTTCTTCCGAATAGGATGTATCGAAAACGTTGGAAGCCCCATACAATGGCCAATGCTTCCAGCTCCGTGACTGAATAGTTTTACTCGCTTTTTGTGAGTACCCGACTGGCAAATGCAATTGTTCTATATGATCTTAGCCGTGCCTGTTCGTATTCTTGGAATAAAACAACTCCGAAACCTGTTTTCGCGCTATCAGTGGCCATACAAAAATTTTGTGTTAGATCAGGATGTGCTAAAATCGGTGCTGTTGTTAGTGAGTTTTTCACTTTTAAATTTCTTCATTGGCTTGTTGATCCCATACCCATGGCGTGTTTTTTCCAATCAATGCACAAGAGAGAGTCGATCCAAATAAATTTTTTATAGAATCCGGTGAGACCTAGAAATCCTCTGAGAGTTTTCTTATTATATGGAGTACAGAATTCTATGAATACCGTTAGTTTTTCTGGGTCGGGCATTACCCCTTTCTCGGAAATTATGTGTCCTAGAAATTTGACCTCTCACCTTTCAAATTTGGATTTTGTTATATTTACTGTGACCCCATGCTCTTTCATGATCTGTGAAAACTGATTAAATGTGTCGTTGTGATGTTTGCAAGAGGGTTCTGCTATAATCACATCATCAACATAACAAGTAATTTTTTGTAAAATTTCAGGACTGAGTATAGTATTAAATCCCTAATAAACGCTGCTGATGATATGTTTAAACCAAATGGCAATCGTTTAAACTGGTAACATCTACTGAATACGATAAATGCTGTAAATTTTCTACATTCTGGATCCAATTCTATTTGCCAGAAACTACTCCATAAATCAATTGATGAAAATATCTTAGCACCGTGGAAGTTTTGTATCAATTCCTCTAATTTTTTTTGGCGATCTGTGTCAGTGATTATGATTGTGTTGATCTGTCTGGAATCAAGCACTAACCTGATGCTCCCATCTCTTTTTTGTACAATATGGAGCGGGCTGTTATATGTGGAGGTAGCTGGTTCAATAATATCGTCATCTAACATTTTAGATATCTCCTGGAATACTTTATTCCTGTAGCTTAATGGGATTGTATAGGGTGGCACCCTAAATGGTTTCTGCTGTTTTACTTCAAACTTGTACTGAAAGTGTTTAATACTGCCAGTCTTAGGTAAAACTACATCTGCTTTATCTCGTAAAATACCCTCTAATTCTCTTTTACTGTGTTCCGAAATACCTTGAACTTCTTGCAATTTTTCGTCGATTTCTTTATGGACTTCTAGCATGAGTTGAGGCGATTCTCCCTTTTGTGCATACCATTCTAATTCTTCATCCTCTTCATCTCGGGTCATTCTTAATTGTTTGCTTATAACTGGTATTTCTTCAAATTTTTGCTTTTGCTCAAAGAGAAGTGTGACATTCCCGAATGTTACTCAACCTTTCCCCATATCTATTATCGCTCGTCTCTCATTTAAAAAATCTGCACCTATAATCAAATCTACAGTTAGTTTAGGTATAATCACGAAGACGCTTCGATCTTTTGACCTTGACACGAAACAGTTAACCATGTTTGTCTCGTAACTTCCGCAGCATTGTTTCTAATAGGGCCTCTTACTTTAATCATACGTGTTTTCAGAACTGGCAATTCATCATTGGCATTACTCTGCATGAATAAATTTTCTGAGATCGCAGTCAGTTCACTTCCGCTATCAATTACAATATTGACTGGGATATGCTTTACCATGGCCTTCGCAACGGGTTGACTTTGAAAGGGTTGGTTCTGTTCTTCTTCTTCTTGCATCAACGAATCCTCCACTGAATCATACATGAGTCTTTTTAGGAATTTCCCTTGTGAATTCGAACTTTCTGTAGGATATGCTTCGACTGCTACTTCTCTCTCTTTTATTTCCTCTTCTCTATTTCTTCCTTCATTTACGCTTTCTTCAACATCCTCTACTTTTTCCTCATCCTCGTCTATCTTCTCCTTCTTCGTCGCTACTTCCACATAATCGCATCTAAAAGCTCTAATTATCGCTTCATAACTTGCTTCATTACATACGTTGGGTTGTGTGCCCACTCGTAACTTATTTTCAACATCTGTCGACTGCGCATTATCCTCATTGAAGTCGCTTTCCCTGGTTTCCATCTCAAATAGCTCTGCAATACTCATTACTTCGTCCTTTCCTCCTACATTCGTTGTGCATGCCTCTGGTAATTCATCTTCCTCGTCAGTATTCTCCCAATTAATTTCGTCCCAACACGATATTGTTATTTTCTTGTCTTCGTTTTCATCTGGTCCCTCCGGATTTGTTTCTTCCTTCTTCTCTTCTCGTGATAAGATTTTTACTTCTGTGTCCAAGGTGTTGCAGTTGTACTGGGTCGGTGCGTCATTCTCTTTGGCATGGGCGCTTAGCTGTCAATTCGAACGTTTATCGGGGTTCGGTGGTCTTACCTCCACCTCTTCTATCTGTATTCTCTTTTCTTGTTCAGCTTGTTGATAGTGGTTTCTTTGTTGATAATTTGTCGGTCTATTGGTTCTCCAGTACCCGTTCCGGTTGTCGTTATTCCCTCTGTAATAGTTGATGCCGTTCCTGGGTGAATTATAGTTATTGCCATATTCTCTTCTAAATCCACAACCGGTTCTTTGGTGAAACCTATTGTCGTTTCTTGGTGCGAAGTTATCACGTGGTTCGTAATTATTGTTTCTTCGTACTGTGTCTTGTGGATTCCACTGCTTCTTGCTTTCGTTTTCACGTGTGCTTCGTCTTTTTCTTGCGTCATCTTCCGAAAATATGAACTCTAGTTCCCTTAGAATACCTTTCAATGCTTCGACGTCATTGCCTCCGCGACCTACTAATGATTGCTGGTGTTTCAATGGTAGCTTCATCGCGCATAATTTAATCAACTCTCCGTCACTGTATTGTACATCTAAGCATTGATTTTTCTTTGCCATTAATTCGAAAAATTTCACAAGACTCTTCTCTCCTGAATTTTCAAAATATGGGTTCTGTAATAATTCGTACTTCACTCTGTTCTGTGCTTCGCTGGACCAATATCGTGAGAGAAACTTCTCTCTGAAATCTTCGTGCGATCGGCATGTCGCTGCAACATTCTGCATGGTTTCTGCGACTAATCCTGACATGGGTGCACATATAAAGTCTAATTTGTGTGCTAGCGTCCAGTGTTCTGGTAATCCTACTCGGAATTGATCAATAAAAGTTCGTGGATGTAATGAGTTTCCTTCTCGAAAGTGTTGAAATTTTCTGACTGTGAGGAAATGATCGTTGACGTAGTTCGTCATAGTTCCATATGAAATTCGCGATTCTTCGCCGCTTTTGCTTCTGATCATTTCTCCCGTCGTTCTTTCCGGTTGTGGTAGGTCCATTGGATATTGTCCACTGTAACTTTCGCATACCCTTGCGTAGTATCGTTGGAGTGGTACGCAATAATTTCCTTCCATCGGTTGTGAACGTGTAGCTGAATGCATTGCACTGTACTCTTCGCGACCTGGCTTTCCATTGTCAGGTATTGGTTCGGTATCTTGTCTGGCTAACCTTGCTGCTTCATTGCACGATCCAAACTGTCTTGAAACATACATTTGTGGTTCCGCATGTGTTTGTGATGACGTTTGTTCATCAAGAATTTCGAAACGTCTGATTTCACGTATGTTACTTTCCGCCTGTGATTGGAATCGCAAATGCGTAATATCTTCGTTGATTGCTTGATTTCCGGTGCTGTTACAGATACGGATGTGGTTGCAGACTCTGTGCTTATTCGATCCTATTCACTATGCTCTTCAATGGTTTGCAACAACTCTGTTCGCAATTTCTGAAATTGTCGCTTCTTTTGCGCTTCTATTTTGACTATGCGGTTATCATATCTTTTCAGCGCTGCTTTTGTGATACGTTTGTGTAACACACTGTTTTCAACAATTTCACTCGCTGTACCTGCTGCTTGTCTAGTAATTTCGTTTATCTGTTTCTCTAGTTTCTTGACTTCTCCCTGGGTGTTGTTACGCAATGTTTTGATCTCGTCCTGAATGTCATTACGCAATGTTTGTACGTCCGCTTGTACCTTGTCAATGTCTGTTCTCAATTGATTGTGACCTGTTATTAAGTTTCCTATCACTTCTCAAGATTCTTTTGCCTCGTCTTCAATATGACTTAGGTGTAACTGATTTTTTTTGTTTTGTTCTTTAATCACACGCATTTGTCTCGTGGTTTCTGCATTCTGAATTTGAATTTGGTTCGCTATGTCTTTATTTTGCCTTGTCATGGTTTCCGTAATTTGTTGTAATAATTCTGCCAGATTAGTGGGTCCTATTGCGTTTTCTTCCGACGTCCTACGCTCTGTATTTTCACCCAAGTGTTGGTTCGCAACCGATTGCATTGAACTGTGCTGTGACACTTTTCTGCTCGCATTCCTTGTACTCTGTGGTGAGGGAGCTCTGATTACTTGTACTATGGGTTCTACGTATTCAAGACCCAAGTTAGAATCCTCATCGGCTGTCTCTCTACTTTCCTGCTCCTCTGTCGTATGCTGACTTACGTTTTCTATGCCTTGACGTAAATTATCCTCGTTATGGTGCGTTATATGTCCTATTTCTCGCGATACTGCATCGTCTGTTGTACTGTCCTCTATTCTCTGTCCATTTTCATGCTGGGTCTCTACCTCAATTCGGTCAAGGTCTCGATTTGCCATTGCTGATCTTTCCGAATACCTTATTTTCCGTTTTAAAAGCAATTCACGCGCCCTACTTCGAGTCAACATGCTCTCATACGATCTCACGCGTTTCATAAACTTTTTGTTCACACGACTTGACACTTATTATACCCAAGACTGACAATCCATTCACTTACTTGTTGGGTCAGAACCAACTTGTCAACGATGTATCCGCCACCTGTGCGCTTGCATTGAGGAAAAAGCTTAATTCTAACAATTTTAAAACTTCATAACATAATTATGCTATTGTCTCTGCTAGAGTGTCCCACTTTTTATTGAATACTTTCTTACTATCTATCGCTGCAGTACTGTTTTCGACTATGTATGCCTTTCAAAAAAAAATTCTTTATTACGAAAATTTTTTAACAGGATATTTTTCTGACCTAGTTAAGCATGTGGTCGACCTTCAATCATGGTATTTTACCATCCTGGCAGGGTTGCCATTCTATAACATTCTGCGTGGTGTCTGTTTCTTCTATATCGTGTCTCCCTACCACTTTTGTGCAACGATGCTCTGAGCGTGTTTTTTAGAGAATTGACTAGTTAGAACCTGGGACCTGTTGCTGGTAAGGAGACGCCAGACCACACATCACATGTAGAGTTCAGAAGAGTTCAGTGAGACTAGCGATGATATAATCAAATACTTAATGATTTCAGTGTCAACTCCACTGCACTCCCTGTAAAAGAATCTTAATGCTAACTAAATTTAGTGGAAGGGGTTCAAGGCTTTCCTATTTTTAGTTAGCTGGTAAAATAACGTCGAAAAAGCAATTAAGTTTACCATTTGAAACTTTATTCTACTCACAAAACATTGTTTATAAATTGCACTATTGATAAAAGAAAATGTTTTAATACAGGATGATAAAAACCAACTGCGTTCAACAAAAAAGTGAACAAATATTCCCTGAGTGGGTTTCCAAGTTCTGCAATGGATCGAAGGATGACCTATGCCATATCACATCTATAATCTAGGTTTAAATTAAGTTTCACAAAAGAGAAAACTATCAAAAGGGTCTACAGTGACCCTCAATTATCTTTAATTACTTATCTAACTTTTCGTAAATTACAGTGGCTGATGTGGCTTCTCAATAACTATATAACAGAAAAATCATCGTGTTTCAGATTTTTACTTCAAGTGGCAAATGTGGACACCATGAGCTTTAATTGACGGTCAACACTAGTATTACGCGAAAAGGGGGTGTAACAGATGAGACTTCTGCAGTTCTGAGTGAAGATTCATGCGCTGTTATGCAGCATCACGTGCGTTCAGTACCTTGTCGGTGTTCGTCAGGGGGCGGCGGGCAGCACAGCTCCGCTCACCTCGCCATCTCGGAAGCAACTCTCTCCTAACTTCTCCTTACTACAGTTTACCGAAGTTGGTTTAAAAAAACTATCTGGCTGTGTTTTCATCTGACCAATCGGGGTCTCAATGTTAACCTTAAGCTCCGCCTACAAAAATTCTGTCTAGGCAATGAGAAACTTTATATTTTTCGTGGTGGGGCAATGTTTTTAAAGTTTGCAACGTAACAGAGATGCGAAAAAGTCTCATGCTAAAACTTGTGGCTGGGGTGGCCCTTTTTGTGTTATCGTAAGATCAATAATGTTCTTCTGGAGGGCTCTAGCTTTTAACATGGGCTGGGGGGTGGTCCTAGCGGTTAGCTGACGACGTGGGTGTCCGTCCCTTATCGTAGGGCCTTCCAGCTTAACACAGTTCTGCTCTCGGCTTCTGTTTTCGTTTCTCCCCTCGGAACTGCGTCTGTCTCACGGTGGGAAGGTATGACATGCATTTAGGCATTCTTCAGTTAGTGTGTGGTATTCCATTTTCTCACTCATTACTCGTATTACTTTGGTTAATTTAATGTCACGATTTATTCGGAGCTATGTGACATACTACTGGATTTGCTTATCATGTCAGGGTTTTCATGGAAGGTGTTGGATTTGCCTGACACCTTACACATCCCATTATCCTCGTTTTGCTTTTGTTGATGTTCATCTTATATCTTCCTTTCAAGACACTATCCATTCAGTTCAACTGCTCTTCCAAGTCCTTCGCTGTCTCTGACAGAATTACAACGTCATCGGCGAACCTCAAAGTTTTTATTTCTTCCCCATGGATTTTGATACCTATTCCGAATTTTTCTTTTGTGTCCTTCACTGCTTGCTCAATATACAGATTGATAACATGGGGGAGACGCTACAACCCTGTCCCGCTCCCTTCCCAACAACTGCTTCCCTTTGATGTCCCTCGACTCTTATAACTGCCATCTGGTTTCTGTACAAATTGTGAATAGCGTTTCGCTCCCCGTATTTTACCCCTGCTACCTTCAGAATTTGAAAGAGAGTATTCCAGTCAATATTGTCAAAAGCTTTCTCTATGTCTACAAATGCTAGAAATGTAGGTTTGCCTTTCCTTAATCTAACTTCTAAGATAAGTCGTAGTGTCAGTAATGCCTCACGTGTTCCAATATTTCTACGTAATCCAAACTGATCTTCCCCGAGGTCGGCTTCTACCAGTTTTTCCATTCGTCTGTAAAGAATTCGCGTTAGTATTTTGCAGCTGTGACTTATTAAACTGATAGTTCGGTAATTTTCACATCTGTCAACACCTGCTTTCTTTGGAATTGGAATTATTATATTCTTCTTGAAGTCTGACCAGATGGTAGAGTTTTGTCAGGACTGGCTCTCCCAAGGCTGTCAGTAGTTCTAATGGAATGTTGTCTACTCCCGGGGCTTTGTTTAGACTCAGATCTTTCAGTGCTCTGACAAACTCTTCACGCAGTATCGTATCACCCATTTCATCTTCATTTACGTCCTGTTCCATTCCCAAAATATTGTCCTCACGTACATCGCCCTTGTACAGACCCTCTACATACTCCTTCCACCTTTCTGCTTTCCCTTCTTTGCTTAGAACTGTGTTTCCATCTGAGCTCTTGGTATTCATACAAGTGGCTCTCTTTTCTCCAAAGGCCCCTTAATTTTCCTGTAGGCAGTATCTATCTTACCCCGAGATAAGCCTCTACATCCTTACATTTGTCCTCTAGCCATCCCCGCTTACCCATTGTGCACTTCCTATCGATCTCATATAAATAGATAGCCCATTTAATTTGGTTTAATAGGTAGTCAGTTTTTGAGTATCATTTTCTATCTAAGCGTTTGTTCCTTAACGTTGTGCACTGATAACAAGGGTAATAATCTGTCTGTCCCTATTTACGGGAAGTATTGTAGAGTAATTACCGGCTGACTGCTCCATTTCTAAATGTAAAGCAGGTCGCTGGGCATATCGCCTCTTGATGGCAACATCGCTGCTGATTTCTACCGCATGTGATAATGCTACTCTATAATGCCTACAGCAGTTTGAAATCAACATCTCATGATCCCTCAATGGTTCATCTCTGATGCAGATCGTATCCGTGCACTGCCTGATTGCATGTTCAGCTTCGTGGAAAATCTGTTATCGGGTGAAACATGACCCTGCATCGTTACCAATGGAAATCCCTGATTCAGCATTGCAGTGTTTCTGTTACCTACGGAGTAATAGTTACCGTGCAGTATTCGGTAATTCATGCAGACCAGTGCCTGAGGCAGAACTTCTCATTTAGTACGTATCGCTGCGATGTAGATATCTCTATCTGAAAATAGTATACTCCCTAGATGCTTCCCTTTGCCATCTCCTATATGATTATGTGAATGTAGACTTTTGCTGTCACTAGCATCCAATATATATATATATATATATATATATATATATATATATATATGTGTGTGTGTGTGTGTGTGTGTGTGTGTGTGTCATGATGAATAACAACAACTCAGTTTCTTCCTATTGGTACAGACATCCTTCGTGATAATAGCCTACACTGGCACATCTCTCTTTTGTATGATACTTGTAACAACATGCGAAACGTCCATTTCATGAGTAGGACATGGCACGATCAATTAAAATAAGAGCGTGACTGAATTTGCTATTTTTTCACGCAACACTGCAGTAATCATTGGATGTGATATTTTTTTGCGTGTCTGTTTTCGTCAGTACTTCTTCCGTTGGTTGTATGTCGTTCAACTTGCGTTTACTCTTGCATCGATCTCAGCGTTTCTGTGACACGCTCCCCTTTCGGTACTAGTAATTTGTGCTATACGCTGCAAACCATAACGGTGCCATGTTTGGGTATGAATTTATTAATTATTTATCATGTGGTATTTTTAAAAACAAAACAAACAAAATCACGTGGAACAGACATTTAAATTTTTAGAGTAAGTTACTCTAATGCCTCTTTCGTTGCACGCAGGAAACTGTCGAAAGTCCCATATGGCCCATTGCGACACTGTGTAACAATGTGCGAACGGTTGTCCTGACTGCTAGACGGTCGCATTTTGGAGATGGAGCGTTACCCCATCTACAGGGTGAAAATTATTTACACCGACGAACTCTGGGAGTTTGCACGGGGAAACAAACAGTACCTTTCTCAAATGACGTAATTTCCTGTCAGCATTATTTAATCCGGTAGTAATGACTGATTTGTTGTTCTAACAGTTCCTGTTGCATCGCTAGCGGGCATACTTCACTCTTCAGTTGGAGTAGCGGTTTCACATACACACCCATCACAGTACTTGTTTACTGATGGACCGATATACCTGAAGTGAGTACACTGACATGACCGGTGCTTGCTACAGGGTCTTCTACATCCACAATTCTCATGTTTGAAGGGAGTCTGATCTACCTGTCACAAGTAGGCCTACTCGCGCTCATAAACTGGAGTTCTGCATGAATGTGTGAGTAGATATTGTTGTTGATTAATTGGACCATTCCTTCTACCTAGGGCATTAAATGGTGGTCATTATTACAATTTCCAGGCCACAGCACTGCCAGAATTGCTGGATGACGTGCCACTCGCTTGAAGACACCGCATGTGGTTCCAGCATAATGGGGTGCAGGCACATTCCAGTCGTCCCGTGCGTCGATTCTTGAACCGATAGCTTCCAGAAAAGTGGACTGGCAGACTTGGTCCTGTATAACAGCCTACTCTGGACTTTTCTCGTGTGGCGAGAAATGCACAACCTTGTTCACAAAACCGCTGTTGTACCATAAGCGGGTCTGGGTAGTAGCAACAGCGGGAGAAACTGAGGGCACTCCTGCAGTATTTGACCATGTAAGACAGAATATGTTCCACTGGTGTAACATTCGTTTACAAGGTAGTGGAAGCATTAACGAGTAATTATGTATAATTATGAAGTAATTATGTTATGTTGATGTTGTCTCTTCGTAATGAAGAATGAAGAATTGTCTTACCTTTGTCAGCTATAAGTAAGATTTGATGTCATAAAATGGTGCCTCACATGAAAACGCGTTAGAAAAGTGTTTTCAGTGTACATGCAACCTCCAAGAGTTTGTTGGTCTAATCAACTTTCATTCAGAGAAAGCTCCTTCCACAAGTTTAAAAATCCTCACACGAAAATATGACATTAAAGAAAAATATTTGTTTTGATGTCCGGTGCAACCTCCCAGAATACGTCGATTTAAATAATTGTCACCCTGTATGGACAGAAGTCGCGCTTCTGCTGTGAGTGGAGGGTGTTCTGTTAATCGTTGTCCATGTTCTGCGCGATTTGTCGAAGGCAGGGGCTTTCTTTCTTACGCGGAGCAAGTTCAGGCACAGTGGAGATAAAGACCCTGTCCAGTATAGTTCCCATGAGTCTGTCAAATTACACGTGTTTAGTTGTATGGTTGTTTTCATGAATGATTTTCTTGATCGAAGCCAGTCTCTCTCTCTAGGATAACTGTGTCTTGAATGACGTGGAGCTGCACTTTGCCTTGTACGCAGGGAAGAGCTGCTTGTCGCCGAAGACCAGGATGCAGCGTGTTGTTCAGTGTGCGCAGCCGTTCTACGGAGTTTGATATTAGAATACCACAGGATATGAAACACACGTGTCTCATGAATAGGAACTGACAATGTGAACTGTGTGATATTTATGCACAATATGTTTCGGGACTATGTCATCCCATCACCAAGTGCTATAAACAAGGAAACCAATCAATAAATCCCAGTACAACATGTACCAACAACCATATACAAATATTTGTATCGTTCTATGGTCCAACATACCATAAACCTTCTATGCTATTAGGCACCGTCGAAGGTAAAAGCTCACCAGCGAAGATGCACTATCACACATAAAACTTCTCATAAAACATGTCATATTGACGTGCTATACTCTCAAGGCACAGTTTTAAACCAAAGCCAGCTGCTTTCACCTATCAAAGATAGTACTTTCCTGCTATGCATACGTCACAGCCCCACGACGCTACTGTCTATCATAGAATCTATGAACATTACGTTTTAAGTCCTTGAAAATTCAAAAGACCGATACTACCCCTATGTTCGTAAGCGTACACCATAATTACTCTACCACGCACACATTCGGGTTACTTTCGTCTGGTTTGCCTCATCTCGCTGTCGTCGTCGGACGTATATTGTATTGCAGAATGTCTCCATCCGTAGTGTGGAAGTACCTTACGAAGTGCAGTATCAGTGAGGTACTATTCTCCATTTGCTTTAAAAGATTAAAAAACGCGAGGGGACACAACAGACGTGCGACATCGTATGAGGATGAAACTTAACAGTTCATCCACAGTTTACGATACAAACAGCCGCGCGGGATTCGCCGAGCGGTCTAGGGCGCTGCAGTCATGGACTGGGCGGCTGGTCCCGGTGGAGGTTCGAGTCCTCCCTGGGGCATTGGTGTGTGTGTTTGTCCTTAGGATAATTTAGGTTAAGTAGTGTGTAAGCTTAGGGACTGATGACCTTAGCATTAAGTCCCATAAGATTCCACACACATACAGTATAAACAAAAAGGAGCTGATGTGCTGCCCATGTATTAATATGCCTTCATCTGTCTGTAGACCTTGAAAACGGATAAATTAACACGAAAAACAGAGTTCTACAACACCAATTTACACACTGTGGCACTGACTGCTCGCATTGCCAAAATAGTGATATGATCTTAGATTACAATACGATTTTTTACCAGAGTTCTAAGAATTATAATCAACAGGAGAATACTGGAGACTTTTTGTAGTAAGCAACTACCTATCACTTTTTGAGAAACGCAGAAAAAGGTAGATGAACAAAATTTTCTTTTAATTGCTTATTTAATTTAATTTTTTGATCCTACTTATCTTGAAACTGAGGAACTCAAAATTTTTCAGTCTTTGTTCGATTTCTGTTTATTAAGGGAAATAATAGGAATAAAAACCGAAAATGTGGTATTTTGAGCAGTTTTAACAGTCAGTTGAAATAGTGTCGGAAATAGTCGATAACCACCGACCCTAGCTCGCGTTGGTCGCTCCGCAATGCAGTATCGTACAACTACGAGACTTAACTTGATTCAGGAAATGGGCTTATTTGCAGCTAGACACGTATCGACGTGGACAGCGTGACGACGTCTGTGTACCATGGACTATTAGCACGGCGACAATTGTTGCAGCTTCCCTCGAAGCGGCAACAGGGAGAGGCGATGTAATAGTGGTGCATCCTGCAATACACCTGGACACAGCCAGCGCACCGCACACCAGTTCCGAGTCCAGCGTGAAAATATACGTATTGTTGTATGGAGACTCCGAGGAGAAATAACGTCACCATGTTGTATTCGTTATCGTCATGAGGTTAGCACCTAGTGTGATAGTATGGGGGTTCCACTGAATACGCAATATGATGGAGTCTGGTTGGCATAGCCGATAATTTGGACACAAGTCGTCACATTTCTGACAAGTTGCTAGTAGCTATGTCTCATTTTGAAGTTTCCGTGAAGTTATTTCAACAAAATGAAGTAAAACTACACATTATATAGACTATCCTGACCCACCTCGACAACAGGCGGTGTTCTAATGTCGCCGTATCCTGCACTTTGTCCGCCTATGTCACTCAGTGAAAACATTTGGTCGTCGACTGGCAAAAGACCGACACGCCACCACTCTCCAGCTATCGCGATTGAAAAACTCCGGTATAGAGTTGAAATGAAATGGAATGACACACCTGTGCCTCTCACCGACGCTCAGTTCAACTCGATACCCAGCTGAGTTAGAGCCGTTGTCGCTGCCAGAGCTGGCAGCTCTGTGCACTAAAGCTAGCACTCTATCCCCAGATCACCTACAGTTTTAACTATGTATTCTTCCTGTTATGATGCAGATATGCAGACTGCAGCGACGAATGAAATTTTGTACCAAGGCCGGAATACGAACCTGGATTTCCTGCACAGTAGGCAGATGCGTTAATTGCTACGGCACCCTGACGTAGAGGTGTTACACAACTGCTCACACTAACCTACCGCTCAGCCTAAATTGCCATTCACTCCACAGCCCAGTTGGTATTTCCCTAAATCCGAATACCACTGCATAGTCTCTACAACTGTACTGGAATAGCATGCCACCATCGAAGGCAATGGGCGATCCTGCCTGAAACAAAGGTATATCAAATGAAGCTACATGGTTCCAGAGACCTTTTAAAGCCTGTAACGTCTATGATGTATACGTGCAGACTGAAGCGACGAATGAAAATTTGCACCTAGGCCGGGGCTCGAACTCGGGTCGCCTTCTCACTAGGCAGATGCAAGTCGGTACAAATATTGAAACCCACGGCGCTAACGTCGAGTAATGGTTACCACGTCTGCCTAGTGAGCTACAGACTGGGGCTCAAATCACGGTCTATGTGCAATTTTTCGTTCGGCACTTCAGTCTGCATATATACCGTATGTGATCAAAAGCATCCGGACACCTGGCTGAAAATGACTTACAAGTTCGTGGCGCCCTCCATCGGTAATACTGGAATTCAATATGGTGTTGGCCCACACTTAGCCTTCGTGACAGCTTCCAGTCTCACAGGCATACGTTCAATCAGGTTTTGCAAGCTTTCTTGGGGAACGGCAGTTCATTCTTCACCGAGTGCTGCTCTGAGAAAAGGTATCGATGTCGGTCTGTGAGGCCTGGCACCAAGCCGGCGCCGGCCGGAGTGGCCGAGCGGTTATAGGCGCTACAGTCGCAGGTTCGAATCCTGCCTCGGGCATGGATGTGTGTGATGTCCTTAGGTTAGTTAGGTTTAAGTAGTTCTAGGTTCTAGGGGACTTATGACCTCAGCAGTTGAGTCCCATAGTGCTCAGAGCCATTTGAACCATTTTGAACCAAGCCGGCGTTCCAAAACATCACAAAGGTGTTCTGTATTATTCAGGTCAGGACTCTGTGCAGGCCAGTCCATTACAGAGATGTCATTTTCGTGTAAATCACTCCGCCACAGACGGTGCGTTATGAACAGGTGCTCGCTCGTTTTGAAAGATGCAATCACCATCCCCGAATTACTATTCAACAGTGGGAAGTAAGAAGGTGCTCAAGACTTCAATGTAGGCCTGTGCTGTGACATTTCCACGCAAAACAACAACGGGTGCAAGCCCCTCTATGAAAAATGCGACCACACTATAACACTACCGTCTCCGAATATTGCTGTTGGCACTACACACGCTGGCAGACGACATTCATCGGGCATTCGCCATACCCTCACCCTGCCATTGGATCGCCACATTGTGTACCGTAACTCGTCACTCCACACAACGTTTTTCCACTGTTCAATCGTCCAATGTTTATGCTCCTTACACCAAGCGAGGCGTCGTTTGGCATTTACCGGCGTGATGTGTGGCTTGTGAGCATCCGCTCGACCATGAAATCAAAGTTTTCTTACCTCCCGTCTAACTGTTGTACTACTTACAGTGAATCCTGATGCAGCTTGGAATTCCTGTCTGATCGCCTGGATAGATGTCTGCCTATTACACATTACGACCTTTGTCGGCGGTCTCTGTCAGTCAACAGACGAGGTCGGCCTGTATGCATTTGTGCTGTACGTGTCCCTTCACGTTTCCACTTCACTATCACATCGGAAACAGTGGACCTAGGGATGTTTATGAGTGCGGAAATCTCGCGTACAGATGTGTGACACAAGTGCACCCAGTCACTTGACCACTTGCAAAGTCCTTGAGTTCCTCGGAATGCCCCATTCTGCTCTCTCACGATGTCTGATGACTACTGATGTCGCTGATATGGAGTACCGGGCAGTAGGTGGCAGCACAATGCACCTAATATGAAAAACATATGTTTTGGGGGTGTCCGGATACCTTTGATTGCATAGTGTACATCCTAAATGTCATACCTGGGAAGGTGTCCGGAAACACAGTTTCATTTTATATTTATCCTACTGTATAGTATGTGCACAATGAGTAAAACATCATTATTTATCTATCTTCCTTAGTGTTAAAGTTTTAATGGACAGCTTTGTGCTCCTTTATTGCTCCAACAATCTCAAACTACATCAGACGTGGAACTAATCCATTATACTTCTTCTATGTCCTGGATTACGAAAAATTTCGATTGTACATAATTAAGTCTTATTCCATTTATTTTTCTTTCTGTTTGACTTTTACTTTCTTCTGCAGCTGTTATTCCAAAGATTTTCAACTTGCTTCTGTCTGGTGCCTTTGTGACGTAATTAGGTGAAACCCTCATCAGATGTTGCATCGATATCCACATGGCAGCAGGATGACAGCTAGTGGCCACGTGGTGGTTTGTTTACGAGCAGCATGTGAACAAGGGGTTCACATGCCACTCAAGTCATTCGCTGCGCAAAAGTGAACCAAAGAACTGTCCAAGCGTGGAGAAGAGGTATCTCTTGCACAAACGGTGGAATTTTATGTTGTTCACATTCCTTGTGATATTTCACGAAGCAGTAGAGATATTCGATAGTCAAAAACCTCAAATTTTCAGAACTGCGTAATACAACCAGCGCTTCCAGAGGTACAGCTACTCAAAAACGCATTTCACTGCCATTGTTTGATATTAATAAACCCTGTTAATAAAACTGATACTTCACTCAGCAAGCTGTCAACGCACAGGTCTCTATGAAAGGAATTATCGGAATAGGACAGAAATCGATGGATGTAATGTGCACGTACAGACTAACAAAAGATTACAGTTCCAGAAAAATTGGGTGATTTATTCAGGAGAAAGAGCTTTGGTCCACCTCTGGCCCTATACAAGCAGTTAATCAACTCAGTATTGAGTGATATGATGAAGTTGTTGGACGTCCCTCTGAGGGATATCGTCCCAGATTCTCTCCAACTGGCAAATTAGATCGCCAAAAACACAAGCTGGTTGGAATGCCCTGCTCATAATGCTCCTAACGTTCTCAGATGGGGAGAGATCGGGAGACCATTCTAAAGCTAGGATTGGGCCAGCACGAAGACAGGCAGTAGAAATTCTTTCCGTGTGCATGTGGGCATTATCCCGAGGGAAGTAAGCCCAGTTGGCTTGCCATGAAAAGCTACAAAACTGGGTGTAGAATATCGTCGATGTACCGCTCCGCTGTATGGATGCCGCGTATGACAACCAAAGGAGTTCTGCTGTGAAAAGAAATGGTGCCCCAGAGGATCACTCTTGGCTGATGGGTCGTATGGTGGGCGACATTCAGGTTCGTATCCCATCGCTGTTAGGGGTGTCTCCAGACACGTCTTCGCTAGTCATAAGGACTCAGTTTGAAGCGAGACTCATCACTGAAGACAGTTCTACTTCAGCCAATGAAACTAAAGGCCGAAGACGTGTCTTGAGACACGGTGGTGGGATACGAACCTGAATGTCTCCCACCTTACAGCCCGACAACCACGAGACATTGTTTGCAGCGCCATTTATTTTCGTAGCGGAACCCCTTTGTCATTCGCGGCACCCTTACAGCACCACGATACATCGACGATATTCTACGCCACGTTTTGTTGCCCCTCATGGCAAGCCATCCTGGGCTTACATTTCTGAAAGATAACGCCCGCGTGCACAAGGCCAAAGTTACTAATGCTTGTCTTCGTTCTTACCAACCCCTACCATTGCCGGTGAAGCTCTTTCTCTTGAATAAATCAGCCAATTTTTGTGAAATTGTATTTATTTGTTTGTCTGTACTTGTACGTCAACTCTGCCGATTTTCGTTCCACTCGGATAATTCCTTCGTGGTGTGTCCTTCCTTTTATTTTAGAGTGTGTGTTCTCTTACATCATTCACATGTTTGTTTACTCAGCCATAGGCCTCAAAAACTTACCATATTTGTTTAATCACTTTGGAGAAACTACGTAATTAACAGAATGTTACACATTGCAACATGCACTACAATTAATACCTAACTGTAGAAATAAGTATGAAGGTTTGTTATCGCATATAAGTAACGATCAAAATTAGAGGGCACTAAATGCATATTGCCAATATCGTCAGATGTGCGAGAACCAGAGCTGCTACGTCAATTATGAGTCCATAATTAGCAAGAGTTTGATTTTTCTCCTTATGGAAGACGCCATACTTGTAGTATCAGCATAAAATAAATCTATATTTTATTTTTCAGCTATGCATACTTCACTGAAACGCTATACTAAATCACGATAACGCAAAGGATATTTAATTTAGACATACATGTAAGTGTTAATCCGTTCATGAATTACATGTGTATGTCATGGTTGGATTACTTGTTAGATATGTGGTGTTCATAGATATGAACTTCTCGAGCTGGTAAATGAGGACAATGACAGTAAAAGACACAAGTGGGGTTAAAGGGCATAAATGGCGAGTCACAAACCCCATAAATATATTCTGGCTTTTGTAAGTTCTGTTTTGCAGTGTTAAGTATGTAGCATAAACTGTATCTGAAGAAGCCAGATGTCATGAGATGCGTATACTGCGAAAGCAATGTTCGAAGCAGCTGCAATGGAAATGGGAGTTTTGCGTGTCAACGTCTTCGCCATTTCGCTCTGAATGATTGCGTAATAAACCACCTTTTCCCCACTATAACATGCTATTGTGGAAAGCTTGTTACTATCCAAATTCGATAAGATATCGTCAATAAGAGCCACCACCTGTTTCGCAACAAAGAGCATAAATCTTGACCGGCAATAATGGTAGAACACACATCGCACTAGCTCGTTCAAACGGTATTTAAAGGGAAACACATGTTAAGTATCAACAACGTAATCAATGGGTACCGCCTTTGCAAAGTTTATGAGTCGCGAACTGCCAGTTTCATTATCGATTGACACCTGCGGTTGAGTGCAGTGCAGAGCAGAACGTAGAAGAGTGTCAAGAGAGACTGTCGGATCGAGTCGCGCTGCGGCTTTTTTGTTGATAAGTTGTCGTAAAGCAGTGGTGCTGAACTATATAATGGCTCGACGTACATTTAGTGTGGATGGACGGAGTATATGGCATTAAATGGGAAACACATTAACATGAAGCGTGGGCTCAATTTCATTTGTTATGAAGAGCCTGTGACAAACACTGCCAACGAACAATGCCTTACATTGCACAGTCTCCATCTCACCCTGAAGTAAGATAAACTAATTACTTGATCAGACTTGTCTACGGCCAGCCAGCGTCGTAGTTCATTTTGCGTTTGTATATTACCGAGTTATACAAAACTGATGACCTTTACTTTTACCTAAGACAAAAAAATTTAAGTAAGATCCATCCTATCCATTACTGATGATCCGAGACTGTCCGAATGATAGAGCAACTACTATAGCGTTTCTAATAAATAAATAATAGTAATTAAACTTTCAACAATTTGCAAAACAATAACTAATGCAAGTGCTGCATTCTAGTAAACAGTAATTTGACAGATACTGCTTAACAAAGTAATAATAAAAGATATTATTATTGTATTTTTCATGGATAAATAAATTTTCATTTTAAGCAACTGCAATTATTCAGAAACGTGTGTTAACATCTTGAGACAATAATAGTAGTAATAGCACAAACTGACAAGATTAGATTACATTCAGTTTTCGTTCCATAGAGTCAAAAAATGAGATGATTCTCGTGGGTGTGAAACATGTCAGAAAGTATTACACAAAAGCATAAAACATTTGAATATAATACTTACTACCAAGATAATTTGTCAGGAGATTGTCAAAATAGGTGAATACAATTCAGTATACTGGAACAGCTGATATTTACAGAATTAACACGCTTGTCGGACTGAAACATTGTTATGCACTGTTAATAAATTTATCATACAAAAATACCGAATCTTGACTGTTGTGACCAAGTGCTGTCAAAACTGAAATCTAACAGACATTTTTACTTAAGCTCGCTTAACAGTCTCTGTTAAGATGTTCATCTATAGAGTAGAGGGGATTGCCTATCGAAAAGCCTTTCAAACTTTGTTTAAACCATGCTTTATCTGAAACCAAGTATTTAATGGTTGCTGGCAGTTTATTGAAAATGTGTATTCCTGAATATTGGGCCCCTTTTTGGACCGAGGTAAGTGATTTTAGGTCTTTATGTAGATTGCTCTCATCCCTGGTATTAATACTATGTATTGACCTGTTGGTTGGAAATAAAAGTATATTACTTACAACAAATTTCATTATGGAATAAATGTATTGAGAAGCAGTGGTTAGAATACCAAGTTCCTTGAACAGGTCTCTACACGATGTTCTTGAATTTACGCCACAAATGATTCTTATCTCACACTTTTGCACCCTAAAAACGTTTGCTCGGTTTGATGAGTTACCCCAGAATATGATCCCATATGACATAATAGAATGAAAGTAAGCAAAGTATGCAAGTTTTTTTTATATTTGTATCTCCTATATTTGACATCATTCTCACTGCATATACAGACTCGTTTCGACACTTAAACAATTCTGTGGTATGCCCTTCCCAACTGAATTTATTATCGAGTTGTAATTGCAGAAATTTAACACTATCAGCTACTCCTTCATATGTTATACAAATGCTGGAAGGAAATCTCTTACATGTTCTGAACTGCATATAGTGTGTTTTCTCAAAGTTTAATGACAGTGAATTAGCTTTAAACCATTTATTAATGTCAGCAAACATTTGATTAGCAGCTACTTCTAAATCTGTACTTGACTTGCTATTTATTGTAATGTTTGCATCATATGCAAGCAAAACAAACTTATCATCTAGCAATGTAACAGCGAGAGGTCATTAATGTGCACAAGAAAAAACAGTGGACCCAAAATGGAACCTTGGGGAATACCACAGGTAGTTACTTCCCAGTCAGACCAAGACTGACTGCTTACTGCACAGATATTTTGCAATGACAGCCTTTGTTTCCTGTTAGATAGATAAGACTCAAACTATTTTGTGGCATTGCTTTTGACACCATAAAATTCTAATTTACTTAAGAGAACACTGTGTTTCACACAGCCGGAGTCTTTTGACAGGTCACAGAAAATGCCAGTAGTCTCCAATTTATTATCTAATGAATTAAGTACATTCTCATTGTAAGTGTAAATAGCTTTCTTTGTATCAGAACCCTTAAGAAATTCAAACTTTGACTTGGACAATATATTATCTGCAATCAGATGCTTAAGGATGCACTTGAACACAACCTTTTCAAATATATTTGAGAAAGCTGGCCAAAGTGAAATTGGTCCATAGTTGGATGGTACCTCTTTATCTACCTTCTTGTAAATAGGCTTAACTTTCACATATTTTAACCAGTCTGAAAATTTTCCGCTTATAAGAGGTTGATTACACAAATAACTTAAAATAGAACTCAACTCGCATGAGCACTTTTTGATTAACATCATTGATATAATACCCACTGGAATACTTAGATCGTAAGGATTTTATGATAGATGCTACTTCTTTGGGAGACGTGAGTGTCATTTCCATTTTGCTGAAGTTATTTTTAAAGACTGGTCTCAGATACTCCATTGCGCTGTTCACCAAACCTGATAACCGCAATCTGTCAGTAATACAAACGAAGTACCTGTTTAAGAGGTTTGCTACACTACGTGCATTTTTTCTGTCAAAGTCTCATTTATTTTTAGAGCTATCTGTTCTTCTCCATTTTGGCTCCACCTGTCATTGTCTTCACTATATCCCATACAGTTTTTATTTTGTTTCCTGATGAAATTATCTTTTTCTCATAATAAAGCTGCTTCGATTTCTGGATTACTTTCTTCAATATTTTGCAGTATTCTTTGTAATGCATTACACTTCTAACATCAGAACTGTTCCTAGGTAGTAGATAGTCTCATTTTTGTCCCACATGATATCTTTATTCCTTGTGTAATCCACAGCTTACTTGTTGACTTCTGTGTGATTTGAGTTACCTTTAGATGAAAACAATTTTCAAATGAGGTGGTGACTTTATCGATGAATGCTTTGTATTTTTCATTTGAGTCAGAAGTAGTGTAAACATCTATCCAGTCCATGTTTTTGAGCAATTTCCTGAATTTCTCAAATTTTGACTTATTTATTACCCTCCTGTTCTCAGATTTAATAGATTTTTTAAACCTGAAAAGTTTCAACATTTAACATGAGATGCTGCATGTCATGATCAGATAGACCATTTACTATTGTTTTTGTGATATGACTTTTCCCCAGATTTGTCTACAAAGATATTATCAGTAGCAGTCTCATAGCACTTACATATCCTAGTTGCAAAGGTTGACAGTAGGAACTAAATTGAATGATATTGTTACTGACTGCAATAATTGTTTACTGACAGAACTTTTCAATAAATCCACATTCAAATCAACAGCAACAACTATTTCCATGTTTCATACAATGAAACGGGACAACAGAGTTTCTAGATTTTTTTATAAAGAGGTTAAAATTTCCTGAAGGTGATCTGTATATACCTGGTATTATAAAGGACGTATTATGACATACTACTTCTGTTGCACAAGCTTCTAAGTGGTGCTCTGAGCAAAATTGATTAATATCAGTATTCTTGAAATCAAAAGAGTTTCTGACAACTGTGGCAACTCCTCCTTTCTCTATATTTTCTCCACAGAAGTAAGAAGCTAATTTGAATCCTGTAACATTTAACATATCTATACCAGTGGTCACATGATGTTCATGTAGGCAGATTATATCAACTAGTTTGCTCAACTCTAATTCTTCAACACAGTAAGCAACTCATTAAGCTTACCCCTTAGTCCTCGGATATTCTGATGCAATAAGGAAACTGATTTTGAGCACTAGCTGAATTACAACAGGATGAACCTAATTTTTGAGTATCTCTAGTTCCTGTTACAGACTTTCCAGGTGAATTGTGTACATTAGAATTTACTTTCTGGCTGCCTGTTTTATCAATCTGAATGTCATTTTCAGCCTTACTCTGAACAACTTTTGTTTCTGCCCTCCTTACCCTAAAATAACTGCTGTTCTGTCACTTGTAAGTACTGTTACTTTACCACCACTTACTTTACTTTACCATGAATAGTAAATAAAGCTGAAGTTACAAGACACCAACGAGCCAGTAAGATTATCTCACGAACTTTGCTATTCCGTTAAAATCGAAATTTTGACATTGTAAATTATGTAACTGTAGGTCACAGGAAAGAGATTACTGAATGGCGCCACATCATTACGATAACTTCTAAGCTAAGTGACAGCATTCAGTAACAAATAAACATTAATAACTTTATGAGTAAATTGAAAGACAGTGTGCAATACAGAGAGTGACGTCACAAACTTTTTATTTACGTAACTGTTTACTAGCGATGAGATTTTACTATCTGATTTTTACTAACTGATTTCCATGAGCCGCTACCTAATAGAAATGTATATGTTCACTGTGACATATCTATTTGAAAAGACGCTGGAGCAATGTTTACCAATTGTTTACTGTTTTCGCCTTGCAACAAGACCAAGTGTTCTGACGAAGTTTTTCACTATTAACGGACGCTGATTATAACGACAGTAATTTTACTCGCATAGTGAACTGGCGACCATTATTTTCATTAATTCATTAACGGAACTTATAACATTTTCCGAATTTAACAAACTATTGTAATTCCACCCAGCTGAATTTTATGTTCATTTAAACTTAACCGAGTTTGTCATTGCTGCAAGACCAGGGCGTGGGCGATTCGGGGTATAACTGCACCTCCATTTCACGGATTTCATTTATTCTTCAGAGCAGACGCCTTCCTCGCGCAACAGGATACTTAAGTTACACGTTCCGTTTAACTCCTAATTACCTGGAAGTGTAATGGGTGATCATAATTTGTCATATTTCTGTTCGATTGTTCCTATGAACCATATTTTTTATTTGACGTTAAACTCTATTTAAATTACATTAAATTATTCACATGGTTTTTGTCTCCCACTTTCCACGTTCTATAATAGACGTCCTCTGGCGGTGTTTGCTCGCGCTAAGATGAGCGCCTCGCTTACAGCCTCGTATCCCTGACGATGTTAGAGCGTCCTCTCGCACCTGCAGGTATAATTAACAATTTCTTCGCACTTAATAACAGAAATCATGATCAAACTACTAACAGAAATTAAGGACAGGTAGAGAGATTAAAAAGACACGTAAATGAGGGCCGCAGACGTAAATAAACACAGGCTGCGACATAGTCGCGAATAAAACAGTGACCCGAATATAGAATAAATTTCCTTCACTTTACGTCTATGCTCACAAATTTTTTTCTCATCAGACCACCGGTTTCGGTCTATAATGACCATCTTCAGATCTGAAGCAAAATATGGGAAGACATAAATACAGTAGGAGATTGTCTACAGCTTAAAACAATAAAACAGACCACAATGAAAAGTTTTACTGACATACATGTACATTTTTAAGTATGAAGAGGCATACCTGTTTTATAGAAGCATGTCCTAATGTACTGCAGCCATAGTGACATTGTCAAAATCAGCACCATCATCGTCACATATATATAAATAACAAGAGTCATCTTCTCAGCTGCACTACTGTTCAACACAAACTGCCGTACAGTAGCCAACAGATGTTGTAACTGTAGGCATACACACATTCTTCAATGATTAATTGAACAACGTAAAATAAAGGGGTATACAGTCGGCAAAGTCTGTAATGGGCTTGCAAGGCATAAGAGGCATTACAGTAATAAAAACGGATGAAATAAAACACGACAGAAATTAGCTTGTTATAAAGAGGAAGAATTAAGAGACAGTAATTGACATGTGCTCAAGTGCCAATATTATGAAGTAATATTCATGAATGAATATTACAGTGTGATGATGTCGTTGTGACCAGCATAGGGCATACCTCCCGGAGGCAGACGTCGCTGCAGACTGCGCCTGCAATGGACGCTCCCTCTGACGTCAAGCTGCCTCTGAATTCCAGCGCATTGTACGCCTCAATGTATCACTCTTGTATACGAAACTGTTCGTAGCGCTACAGTAGCGCAGTACTGACTTTCTCGCTGTGTAATTCAGTTTTACGCTTTATTTATCTTGCTGTTGATGGACTCCGCTTTCTTTACGGATCAGTTTGCTAGAAACTGGCACCTGTGAAGTAGTTTGCCCCCATCTGTGAATGTAACCTTTGCCATCCCCGGCTAATCCGTCGGCGTTTCATAGTAGTGAATTGACACCCAACTGTAGCTTCACAGGACACACATTCCTTTGAGTGTGGACTCGAATCCGAGCACAGCTTTCCAGTATTCTCGTTCGATCTGTGTAACGGGCAGTGCTCGTTTTTATTTTGTGTTGTACAACACTGTTGTTTCCGCCGTGCGAGTGTGGGCGCTCGGGTTCCTCTAGCCGTTCTTTGTCTGCAGCTGGAGGTCTGACCTTTTGCAGATAGTGTTATCCATACTGTCACACACTACTGCCACTTTCGGAACTATTTCACAGATCTTCCCCTCCGTTAGTGGGCAGACCACTTGCTGCAATTCTAAGTTTTTCTATGACCGAGTGAGACCTTCCAATTTAGTTCAGTCACAGTCACCGTGATGTCATCCGTTTCGTTGCTTTTATGTCCTTATTAACAGCTGGGGTCTTTTAATCTTTATCGCTGATGTTGGGTCGTGTGAAGAGGTATCTTAGCCGTTGGCTGCGGCTTCTGTTACTCTGCGTAATTCACTACTGCGTATTTATTTAGAAATGTTGTGGTAAGTCATGTATTCGTCTTGATACTTATCAATGTATAATTCTTACGCCGCAAGTTACTCAGTGACAACGAAGATTAGAAAGAAGAGTATCTGCATTTCCCATTACTTTGTCCAGAAACACAAACTCAGTCATTGCCCAGTCGTAACAACGAGTACGTTAACTTCTTGTAATGCGGATCTACAGCTTGTGGTTGTAACTGCTTTTAATCTGCTTTCGCAATTTCGGCTTATGTGCCACTGTCAAACGCAAAGTTCGATGTGTTATTATGGGAAAGAAATTGGGTGGAAATACCAATGTCCTGGTAGGGCAATGTCACCTTATTGTGACAGATTCAACGGCTGTTATGAGTAACACGAGTAACATGATACACAGATCTGTGTTATTTACGAAGTTCTGATGAAAATCCGCGAGGGATTAGCCGAGCGGTCTAAGGCGCTGCAATCATGGACTGTGCGGCTGGTCCCGGCGGAGGTTCGAGTCCTCCATCAGGCATGGGTGTGCGTGTTTGTCCTTAGGATCATTTAGGTTAAGTAGTGCGTAAGTTTAGGGATTGATGACCTTAGCAGTTAAGTCCCATAAGACTTCACACACTCACACACACCTGATGAAAAGTAGTGACACCGAATGTTTTATGTGAACTTCCTTAAAGCTTTTCAAGTAAAACCATCGTTATTAACTTTCTAAATCGTTATTCTTCATGTCTACATATTTATTTCTCAACATAGTCACGAATACATTTCTCCCAGCGAGACACCAGTTTTTTGATAACGTCACTGCAGAATGTTTGACTTTGTTGACGGAACACAGCTTCATCGCTGTCAAAGTGAAGTCGCCGGCCAGTGTGGCCATGCGGTTCTAGGCGCTTCAGCCTGGAACCGCGCGACCGCTACGGTCGCAGGTTCGAATCCTGCCTTGGGCATGGATGTGTGTGATGTCCTTAGGTTAGTTAGGTCTAATTAGTTCTAAGTTCTAGGGCACTGATGACCACAGATGTTAAGTACCATAGTGCTCAGAGCCATTTGAGCCACTTGAAAGTGAAGTCCTTGAAGGTGTTCGTTAAATTTTGGGATAATATGAAAATTGGATGGGGCCAAGTGCGAACTACATGTAGGATGACCGATGACAGTGAACCCAAGGCATCGAATTGTCGCGGATGTCGCAGAGCTTGTGTGTGGTCTGGCATTGTCATTCTGAAGGAGAGGGTCTTCCGTGTGTGGACAAACTCTTCGAATTCGAAGCACGATTGTAACACGCTCTGTCTCACGCACCGATATACACTCCTGGAAATTGAAATAAGAACACCGTGAATTCATTGTCCCAGGAAGGGGAAACTTTATTGACACATTCCTGGGGTCAGATACATCACATGATCACACTGACAGAACCACAACACATAGACACAGGCAACAGAGCATGCACAATGTCGGCACTAGTACAGTGTATATCCACCGTTCGCAGCAATGCAGGCTGCTATTCTCCCATGGAGACGATCGTAGAGATGCTGGATGTAGTCCTGTGGAACGGCTTGCCATGCCATTTCCACCTGGCGCCTCAGTTGGACCAGCGTTCGTGCTGGACGTGCAGACCGCGTGAGACGACGCTTCATCCAGTCCCAAACATAATGGGGGACAGATCCGGAGATCTTGCTGGCCAGGGTAGTTGACTTGCACCTTCTAGAGCACGTTGGGTGACACGGGATACATGCGGACGTGCATTGTCCTGTTGGAACAGCAAGTTCCCTTGCCGGTCTAGGAATGGTAGAACGATGGGTTCGAAGACGGTTTGGATGTACCGTGCACTATTCAGTGTCCCCTCGACGATCACCAGTGGTGTACGGCCAGTGTAGGAGATCGCTCCCCACACCATGATGCCGGGTGTTGGCCCTGTGTGCCTCGGTCGTATGCAGTCCTGATTGTGGCGCTCACCTGAACGGCGCCAAACACGCATACGACCATCATTGGCACCAAGGCAGAAGCGACTCTCATCGCTGAAGACGACACGTCTCCATTCGTCCCTCCATTCACGCCTGTCGCGACACCACTGGAGGCGGGCTGCACGATGTTGGGGCGTGAGCGGAAGACGGCCTAACGGTGTGCGGGACCGTAGCCCAGCTTCATGGAGACGATTGCGAATGGTCCTCGCCGATACCCCAGGAGCAACAGTGACCCTAATTTGCTGGGAAGTGGCGGTGCGGTCCCCTACGGCACTGCGTAGGATCCTACGGTCTTGGTGTGCATCCGTGCGTCGCTGCGGTCCGGTCCCAGGTCGACGGGCACGTGCACCTTCCGCCGACCACTGGCGACAACATCGATGTACTGTGGAGACCTCACGCCCCACGTGTTGAGCAATTCGGCGGTACGTCCACCCGGCCTCCCGCATTCCCACTATACGCCCTCGCTCAAAGTCCGTCAACTGCACATACGGTTCACGTCCACGCTGTCGCGGCATGCTACCAGTGTTAAAGACTGCGATGGAGCTCCGTATGCCACGGCAAACTGGCTGACACTGACGGCGGCGGTGCACAAATGCTGCACAGCTAGCGCCATTCGACGGCCAACACCGCGGTTCCTGGTATGTCCGCTGTGCCGTGAGTGTGATCATTCTTCTAATAATTTCCGGGTATGCAGCCGGATCCCGTCGACATTCTGCCACGATATTTCGGCCCAGAGACGTCCGGCCATCATCAGGTGAGTACACAACTAGTAGTTGTGTACTCACCTGATGATGGCCGGACGTCTCTGGGCCGAAATATCGTGGCAGAATGTCGACGGGATCCGGCTGCATACCCGGAAATTATTAGAAGAAGAAATACGCCGGGAAAATGTGCTTGTACAGCCCTCTCGCAGTGTCCGGAGCAAGTATGGTGGGTCTGACACACCGGTGTCAATGTGTTCTATTTTCCATTTCCAGGAGTGTAGTTACGTATCACACCACCATAGCGCAAGCTACGATTCGGAGCCATCTAGCAGCAAAGGGCTGCAAATTAATAGACATGAAGAACAGAGATGTACACTCATGCTCATAAATTAAGGATAATGCTGATACATGGTGAAACAACGCTCTGGTGGGCGATTTGCGGGTTTAAATCACCTCGGGGTATGACCATGCGGTGCATTTGACCTGCGGTCGTCGCACGGTGGCGCTGGCAGCAGTCCACATACCCAGAGGTGTGTTGGTGCATGTCAGAGTACGGTGCAGTGAGTAAGTGTGCAGACGTTTTTAGACGTGCTAATGGTGACTGTGTGTTGAAAATGGCTTGATGACGTTATGACGGGTAGAATACTAGGGCGACTGGAGGCTGGTCAAACACTGCAGGTCGTAGCACGGGCCCTCCGTGTGCCACAAAGTGTTCTCTCAAGATTATGGCAACGATTCCAGCAGACAGGAAACGCGTCTAGGCGCTACAGTACGGGACTTCCACAGTGCACAACACCACAAGAAGACCGATATCTCACCATCAGTGCCCGCAGACGGCCACGGAGTACTGCAGGTAGCCTTGCTCAGGACCTTACCACAGCCACTGGAACAGTTGTCTCCAGACACATAGTCTACAGACGACTGAACAGGTATGGTTTTTTCGCCCGGAGACCAGCAAGGTGCATTCCACGGACCCCTGGTCACAGGAGAGCCCGTAAAGCCTGGTTTCAAGAACACAGTACATGGTCACTGGAACATTGGTGCCAGGTTATGTTCACGGACGAGTCCAGGTATAGTCTGAATAGTGATTCTCGCCGGATTTTCCCCTGGCGTGAACCCGGATCCTGATACCAAACCCGTAATTTCCTGGAGGTCATGGTTTGATGGTGTGGGGTGGGTTTATGATTGGTGCTTGTATACCCCTTTGACTGAGAAACTGTAACAGGTCAGGTGAGTCGGGACTTCATTTTGCACCATTATGTCCGCCTTTTCAGGGGTGCAGTGGGTTCCACAGTCCTCCTGATGGATGATGGCCCCCCGAGCTGCCGTCGTGGAGGAGTACCTTGAAGCAGAAGATTTCAGGCGAATGCAGTGGCCTGCCTGTTCTCCAGACCTAAACCCCATCGACCACGTCTGGGATGCTCTCGGTCGACGTATCGCTGCACGTCTTCAGACCCCTAGGACACTTCAGGAGCTCCGACAGGCACTGGCGCAAAAATGGGAGGCTATACCCCAGCAGCTGCTCGACCACATTATCCAGAGTATGCCAATCCGTTGTGTTGCCTGTGTACGTGTGCATGGTGATCATATCCCGTATTGATGTCCGGCTACATGCGCAGGAAACAGTGGCGTTTCGCAGTACATGTGTTTCGGGACGTTTTCCTCAACTTATCACCAAAACTGTGGTCTTACAGATCTGTGTCATGTGTGTTCCCTATGTACCTATGCTATTAGTGCCAGTTTTGTGTAGTACCACGTTGTGTGGCACCACATTCTGCAGTTATCCTTAATTTATGAGCATGAGTGTAGATGTTAACAATGCTTGTTTTATTTTAAAAAAGCTTTAAGAGTTTCCACATGAAAAATCAGAGGCAATATTTTTCAGCACTCCCCCGTACGCGCAGGTCTAAATTGTCTGAATTCAACCTGCTTGAAAATAACACAATCTAGCGTCACCACTATTTTTTGCTATGGCTGAACAAACACCATTTCCGCAACTAATGCAAGAGGCCATAGAAGCAGGTCAGACAGGAGCCGACCAAACTCAGTTACAGCAGCGGATATCTGCTGAAATGGCACGAACTAGCTCCAAGGCGTCGGGTCGATTACTACATATTGCAATGGAGAAGAGGCACCAGAGGCATAACAGCACTGTTGCAGCAGAAAGACAGAGCTAGGGCAGTCTGAGAGACCTAGTTTTTTTCACGTCTGACCCATGGTTTGTTGTGTCTCACGTGACACAAACCGATGCTGTATCAGAACGAGGACGCGCCAAATCCACACAAATACTCAGTCTGCTAGAGAGTAGTCCCGAGTGGTGACATACGACTATCTTCGGGTCTATGACTCTACATGGTACAACAACTCACCACATCCGTACTCTGCTGCTGCTGCTGCTAGCTACCGCCCTGCTACTTGCACCAAGTCCGACACTGTGGACGTAGCCCCCTCCAACCTACACACCACCTGGGGATCAGATTCAGCTGATGGCAGCCTCCTACCTTGGGGATCTACAGTTCATACCTCCGGCCGGACAGCCACTGAGCCACATCGCTTGTGCTGGCAAAGTCCTTGCTGCCTGCCTCTGCTTGTGTGGGCGCACACTGATGCTGCTACGAGCCGTCTCGTCAACGCTGGGGCTACGGAGTGATTGAATGGTTCAAATGGCTCTGAGCACTATGCCTAGTACTTAGAACTAATTATACCTAACTAACCTAAGGACATCACACACATCCATGCCCGAGGCAGGATTCGAACCTGCGACTGTAGCGCCTAGAACCGCACGGCCACTCCGGCCGGCTACGAAGTGATTCGACGGGTCTCAGCGCGCCTCGTCCGGAGCAGTCGACAGCGTCTCATAGCCTCTAGAGCGATGATGCCAGCGACCTCGCACGTTTGCTAACCACAGCAGCAATGGTTGTACCTCTTCACGGGTGACCTACAACTTGTCCTGGGGACGATTTCTCCGAGCATCATCCCGATTACCGTAGTTTATTAAGTAGTAAATAAATGCACTGGTGTTTTCATGTTGGTAAGTCGGAGGAGTACTAATCGCCCATGCACTGTTCTACTGCTACCCAGACCATGGTGGTGTAATACGTGCTTCCCCACAGTAGCAGCTCAGTTCCACCACGTCACAGTGTCCATCCACTCCCAGCCATTACAACACTTTAGGCATTAGTTCCACGGGTCTCCTCCGACTGTTGACAGATGGCTCACTTGAGGGTTGCTAGTCGACAGTATCTCCAGCTGCCGTCGTAGCTCACCCACACTTAGAGCTGTGAGGAACGAAGCCAGCTGTCGTGGTGTGAGGTCTGACCCCAGGCACCGCTCACATTCGGACGACCCTGCCTCTGCGAGCCGCTGCCCTCCGTCCCCTCTGCTCGTCGCCGCCAGCTGCGGACTGTTTCTCACAGCAGCGACCTGCCCCTGGCAGGCAGAGTACGCGTAATTAGAGCGAACGAAACAGGGCGATTCTTCTGCCGGGCCGGGAATGAAAACGTTCCGGTGCGCACGGCGGCGCTCAATGGAGACGACTAACAAAGCGCTTGTCCCGCGGAGGCCGGCCGCGCGGAATACAGATGCGCCTTCCGCGGTCCCGCCTGGCGGCGCGCCGGCTATCTCGTGCTGTGGCCGTCGCTGTCGCTATTGATCCCAGGCGCGGCACGGCGGGCCTCCTTTCCAAGTTTGCGACGCCAGCGTCCGACAGGGCCTAAACCTGTGTCCGCCACACTGAGTTCCGAAATGCCGGGCCGGCGCAACTTCCGCTCCGCGGGAGCCGCCGGGCTGCAGCGCCAGCGCCTTGCGCGCTCCACCGGCTCGTCCCACCAACTTTGGAGGCACAAAGTCAGCCCACGCTTTAGTTCCCTAACGATTTACTTGCTTCCCTAATATTTTCCGACTTGGCACTGAGAGCAACAGCAAGTGGTCAGAATACAATGCATACTACACAGTGTCGCTTGAACGGTAAAATTTATTATAAGACGAAACTTAGCAGTGGTGTTTTATTTTGTTATACCGGGTGATCAAAAAGTCTGTATAAATTTGAAAACTTAATAAACCATGAAATAATGTAGACAGAGAGGTGAAAATTGACACACATGCTTCGAATGACATGGGGTTTTATTAGAACCAAAAAAAAAAAAAAACACCCCATATTGCTAGACGCGTGAAAGATCTCTTGCGCGCGTCGTTTGGTGATGATCGTGTGCTTAGCCGCCACTTTCGTCATGCTTGGCCTCCCAGGCCCCAAACCTCAGTCTGTGTGATTATTGACTTTGGGGTTACCTGAAATCGCAAGTGTATCGTGATCGACCGACATCTCTAGGGAAGCTGAAAGACAACATCCGACGCCAATGCCTCACCACAACTCCGGACATGCTTTACAGTGCAGTTCACAAAATTATTCCTCGACTACAGCTATTCTTGAGGAATGATGGTGGACATATTGAGCATTTCCTGTAAAGAACACCATCTTTGCTTTGCCTTACTTTGCTATACTAATTATTGCTATTCTGATCAGATGAAGCGCCATCTGTCGGACATTTTTTGAACGTTTGTATTTTTTTGGTTCTAATAAAACCCCATGTCATTCCAAGCATGTGTGTCAATTTGTACCTCTATTTACATTATTCCGTGATTTATTCAGTTTTCAAATTTATACTGACTTTTTGATCACCCGGTATTTTCGCTTTTTTATCATACCTAGATTAACGTTCCCGGGGGCCCCCTTACTTCAGATCAGACATCCTACATGTTAAATTCAAACATATTTAATTTTGAGCGCCAAAAGAAAAAAAAATTCGTATCTACTTGGAAAAGTATCTTCACATAGTTAACAACGTTATGGCCCACTTTCCATAGGAGTATAAACAGTACATCCACAATTACACACATATCCTGAAAATCACTCAAAAATGCACGGCAGAGGTTATCTGGCGTGGTACGATATGTTCGCGTTTGTTTCCCTTCCAGTTGCGTATAAAGCATAGGAAGAATAAATGTTGTAATTTCTCTAATTTTGCTTTTTCGGTCCCAACGAGAGCGATAACTATAGGGGGGGGGGGGGGGCTAACAGTATCTCTAGATTTTTCCCTTAATGTTGGTTCCTGAAATTTTGTAAGTGGGCTTTCGCGGGATAATTTGCGTCTATCTTAGTGACTGCGTATTCAGGTTTTCCAACATTCCCTAGATGCTCTACCGAGCGAGGTGGCGCAGTGGTTAGCACACTGGACTAGCATTCGGGAGGACGACGGTTCAATCCCGTCTCCGGCCATCCTGATTTAGGTTTTCCGTGATTTCCCTAAATCGTTTCAGGCGAATGCCGAGATGGTTCCTTTGAAAGGGCACGGCCGATTTCCTTCCCTAACCCGAGCTTGCGCTCCGTCTCTAATGACCTCGTTGTCGAAGGGACGTTAAACACTAACCACCACCACCACCTAGATGCTCTCCTGAGAGTTAAACGAAGCTGTTACCATTCGTTCTTCCATTCTTGGTATAGTTCAATTTTTCCCGTTACTGCTATTGGGAATGGGACCCACACACTTGACAAATACTCTTTAAAGGGACGTACGGGTGATTCGTAAGCAGCCTCCTTTGTGGACTGGCTGTTGTTTCTAAGTATCCTGCCAATGAACCGAAGTCTAACGCCTCCTTTACCTATGACTGATCACGCTATTTCATATGTCTAGAAACTGTTACAGCCGGGTTCTTGTACGAGTTGACTAATTCCAGTTGTTACACGTTAGTACTTTAGTCATAGGACACAATGTTTTTCTTGTTTTGTCCACCGCACAATTGTACTTTTCTGAATATTTAAAGCAGCCAATCCTTAGACCACTTTTAAATTTTCTAAGTATTGACTGAATATTTGAGCACCTTTTACCATCATCATTTTCGTGATACGTATCTGCATCAGAGTCTGAGATTAATGGTTTTTGTGCGGTCACTGACATACATGAACAGCAAGGGTCCCAACACAGTTCGCTCAGCTACACCTGTAGTAGTGTGTGACACGATCAGGACGTGCGGCAGTTTAGCATTTCACAGTTATAACATGTATACAACAAGACCTATGTAGCACAGAGATCCATTTCAATTTAAAGATTGTAACGATATACTTAAAAAACACATCGTTTGATGTGACCTGACACAATATATGCCAATGACAATGAACTATGTCCGGCCTGGAAAATAAGTACTTCTAAAGTGCAGCTCACGGTGTCCAACAAAATGTTCTCTATCAAAGAGTTGAACGTACTTCTACATCAATCGATGTCTCCATCCAAGATGTCCCTACAGAGAAATCCTCAATTTATTGCACTTGATATCCCATACGATCATACCTTCGGTAGCAAGTTTAGTGCGTTACTGAGTCAAATGGTTTCGGCAGTCAAGAAATACTGCATATGCCTCACTGCCTTGAGCCACAGCTTTCTGAAGGAGTATTTTGAAAAGCACAAGTTGTCATCAGCCTGATGATGCTTTCGGAATCCCTGATAGCTTAATGGAGGAAGTCATTCTGTTCGAGATGCTTCATTATGTTTGACCTCAAAATATGTTCCAGAATTCTTAAGAGATGAGAATCAAAGAGACTGTACCGTAGGTATGTCGATCACATCTCTTACATCTATTCTAGACTGGGTACGATGTATGTTTTTTTCGAGTTACTCGGCACAGTTTTTTTCAAGGGATATACGTTACATTATTTTTAAGATGGAAGCTACCTCAGCTGCAAATTCTATGTAGAATCTGACGGAGATCCGGCTGACTCCTGAAGCTTTGTTTAATTTTAGCGGTTTCAGGTGTTGCTAAGCGCCACTGGCACTCCTAGCTACGTTGCCATCTTTTTAGTAGTACAAGAAGTAGAATGAGTCAGTACATCTTCATTTTCCTTCGCAGTACATAAATGTATTCTGCATTAATAATTGTTTTACTCATATTCTTTTACTTATAACGCAGTAATTAATTCCAAAGCGAGAAAGGAAAAGGAGAACAGAAGCTGTAGGAAAGATGTATTAAATATGACGAGGCAAACGTCAAATAATTTTTTTTTCACCAATTTAAGCTCTGTCAGATAATATTTCAACCACTGTTTGAACTATATTGTAAACATCAGTGAATAAAATAAAACTAGCCACGTTAATTAAGTTTATTAACTTTATAAATGAGAAGCAGAATGTTGCGTATGTTGTAAAGAATTAATTTATTCAGTTAACCGGTTTTAGGCTTACAAGGCCAGCATCAGACTGACTGTTGTCGTTAAAGGAGGAAGAATATTCGCGAAAATGATTGAAAAGGATGTTATGCATCCAGAATAAGGCACGAACGCAGGGTAAATGTCACCTTTGACAGTACAGTGGCAATGCAAGTTAAAAGTTAAACAGTAAATAGATACAAAGAGAGCAAACCAGAAAATAAGAGAATAACAATATAATCGAAAAACAGCGCCTTTGTAACAGTTGAAATTAAATTAATAACCGCAATAAAATTAAATTGATACTTGAGAAGACTACTGAAGAATAGCTTGAAAAGGAAGACAATTACAGCAACGGAATACATATTCTGTTGTTAGAACTGTGACTCGTGTATTTTACTCCGTTTCTGTATCGCTGTTCATATGCAACATCTGTTCTCTAGAGGATTTCCCATGATAAAATCCTATTCCATAATTGTTACCTACTAATGAAATGCAATCATTTGTTTTCCGTAACAGCCACGTTACGTTCAGTTTTTATTTTCACTTTTTGTTACAATAATCGATCTTGCGTGTTTTAGCCCTTCTATTTCGACATCGCCAAAGTTGAATCAGTATTTGGAGTTTGTTACAAGCAGCTACTGTGTTTCTGTGCGGCTGGTCCCGGCGGAGGTTCGAGTCCTCCCTCGGGTATGGATATGTGTGTTTGTCCTTAGGATAACTAGTGTGGACTGATGACCTGCGCAGTTAAGTCCCATAAGATTTCACACACATTTGAACATTTTCAGCTTCTGTGTTTCAGAAGACGACTGCGCGAAAACTACAAGACATACAGAAAAATGACACATATCAGTGGATAGAGCATCTCTCCAGGTTTCGAGTAGTAATAAGACGTAGTTGTAGAGCACAACATGTGGGGCAAGCGTTTCACAATTCACAGGGTGGTCGAAAGAGTCTGGAAAGCTTGTAAGGGTGTTACTTGGTAGGTTGCACTGAGAAATAACTGTTAAGAAAAAAATTCGATATGTTGCGTCATTTCCAAGTTAATTAGCATCAAAGTTAGCCAATGAGGCCGTTGAGCACGAAAATTCAGGCGGTCCGCGACATACAACTCGTAAGGTATGACAGTGCCTGGGTTATTTCGAAGTGTTGTTGTTGTTGTGGTCTTCAGACCTGAGACTGGTTTGATGCAGCTCTCCATACTACTCTATCCTGTGCAAGCCTCTTCATCTCCCAGTACCTGCTGCAGCCTACATCCTTCTGAATCTGCTTAGTGTATTCATCTCTTGGCCTCCCTCTACGACTTTTACCCTCCATGCTGCCCTCCAGTACTAAACTGGTGATCCCTTGATGCCTCAGAACATGTCCTACCAACCGATCCCTTCTTCTAGTCAAGTAGTGCCACAAACTCCTCTTCTCCCCAATTCTGTTCAAAACCTCCTCATTAGTTATGTGATCTACCCATCTAATCTTCAGCATTCTTCTGTAGCAACACATTTCGAAAGCTTCTATTCTCTTCCTGTCTAAACTATTTATCGTCCATGTTTCACTTCCATACATGGCTACACTCCATGCAAATACTTTCAGAAATGACTTCCTGACACTTAAATCTATACTCGATGTTAACAAATTTCTCTTCTTCAGAAACGCTTCCCTTGCCATTGCCAGTCTACATTTTATATCCTCTCTACTTCGACCATCATCAGTTATTTTGATCCCCAAATAGCAAAACTCCTTTACTACTTTAAGTGTCTCATTTCCTAATCTAGTTCCCTCAGCATCACCCAACTTAATTCGACTACATTCCATTATCCTCGTTTTGCTTTTGTTGATGTTCATCTTATATCCTCCTTTCAAGACACTATCCATTCCATTCAACTGCTCTTCCAAGTCCTTTGCTGTCTCTGACAGAATTACAATGTCATCGGCGAGCCTCAAAGTTTTTATTTCTTCTCCATGGATTTTAATACCTACTCCGAACTTTTCTTTCATTTCCTTTACTGCTTGCTCAATATCCAGATTGAATAGCATCGGGGAGAGGCTACAACCCTGTCTCACTCCCTTCCCAACCACTGCTTCCCTTTCATGTCCCCCGACTCTAATAACTGCCATCTGGTTTCTGTACAAATTGTAAATAGCCTTTCGCTCCCTGTATTTTACCCCTGCCACCTTCAGAATTTGAAAGAGAGTATTCCAGTCAACATTGTGAAAAGCTTTCTCTAAGTCTACAAATGCTAGAAACGTAGGTTTGCCTTTTCTTAATCTTTCTTCTAAGGTAAGTCGTAGGGTCAGTATTGCAAGTACGATGCAATAATTCGGGATAACACAGGCACTGCAATATCGTTTTTATCAGACGACACATGGCAAGCAGCCCTAAAGTAAAACTACCTCCCCTATACGGGAATATACGTAGTGGATGTCGAGACACCATCATGTACGTTGCTCATCCGAAAACCTGCTCTGGCTGTTGGCAGGAAGGTAGCGTCCGAACTGACTGTCTTCAGCGACGTCTAGTACGGCTGCCTCGGGACACGAAGCACTCGCCAAGGCAGATGACATCGCTGCCTATTACGTACGTGGAAGCGCTACGGAGAGACTTCGGCGACGTGCATGACGTGTCGTTACCTACAGAGTCTAGGAGTACTGCTCCCGATCCCACGTTACTGACAGCGCAAATTACTTTGTCACATCAGCCAGACGCCCCACAACAGCTGCGGAGTCAGGGTCCTTCCACGCTCCCGTCGAACCCATCTTCAGATATGGCAGCGCGTCCACAAGAGGATCGCATTAAGCAGCATCCTTCAGCAGACGTGGAGGCACGGCTACGAAAACAGCGGTTGCCGAAGAAGCGGCGGCTGTCCACGAAAGACGAGCAGCACAACCGAGGCGACGAACAAGATAATGGGAGTGATCACGATTCGTTTCCACCGACCGGAGAGGGTGACGTCACAACCACAGGGTCTGTGCTACAGGCCATGGAGGAGCCACAACATGGAAGAGACGCGATAGATACAATTATGCAACAGGATGATGTCCCACCTGTCAGAAGTAGAGACGAACGCCAGTCAACAGCGAGAGTCCCTGTTTCACCAGCTGCGACATAGTCGCGTATATGAACAGTGATCCAATACTGTCACATGTTCTTTGTTCCGGTCTTTGATCACAATATCAATTCTTTTGACGATGACCACTTTAGCACATAGTGTAGAAAAGATCTGAGGATGGTCATTACTGACTGAAACCGGTCATCGTCAAAAGAACTGATATTGTGATTAGAATAAAAAACATTCGAGAGTCCCTGTTGTGCGCTCATAGGTAGCACACCGCGCCTAGTACGCGTCCACCGCGGCGCTCGAGGGCCACAGTTACGACACCTGAAGATGGGCCTATAAGAGGCCGAAACCGGTCGTGTGAAAATAAAAGAAACTTACAGCTGAAGCGGTATTTTCAACCTCTGGCCTTATCAATTCATTAAGAGATTGGGCAGAAGAAATGGACCAAACAGAAGAGTTGCAGGAGATCGACGTTCAGCCATTGGCTCCCACCGACGGCTCGGGAGGGAACCTTGTCCACGGCGGCAAATGAGACGGCGTCCTGTGGTCCCTGAGTGCACAGCGGATACGGTGTCACACGCCTTCCGTATTGGTACAGTTATCATCAGTGGTGTTCGCATCCCAGTAAAGGTCCAAATTCTGCAAGATATGCTGTGGGCAACGAAAAGCGAGATAGTTTTCAGGCAGGAGGTACGAAAGCATACCCGAATAGAGTTTTATGACGTCTATCGTTTAACAGGTTTCTACGGTAGCGATGGCACAGCCATCCTGTTACGAGAAGGAATAGTGGCAGGAGAGGTGGAATACTTACCATCGACTCGTGGTGTTGCCCTCACTGTAGGGGATGACCACTTGATGAACGTTTCGGCGCCGTCTGGCTTGACGAGGAGACACGAACGCACAACCTTCTACACAGAGGAAACATCACCGCTCTTTCGAGGACGTGAGGAGAATTACACTGTCGGCGCCGAGTTTAACTGCGTTCTACGGCCTAACGAACAACGTTCGTCCCTTCCCCAGCGTTTCAGACCCTGTCCTGTCTCTCGCATTGCATGACACCTGGGGAATGAAGTACAGCGACAGTCTATCAATCGTCTAGATAGGGTGTGCGTGCCAGGTGGGCTACACACGGTGACGATTGACGCTGAGGTGTGGCCTACGGCCTTTACAGACAACCAGGCTTAACACTTGCACCATCGGTCTACCAAGACAAGAGACATGGCGCCGAAGGAGTCCAAGCAAGCTCAACGTTACCACCTGCGGTGAGAGAACGATTTCCGGGCGGCTGAAGGCACATGTCGTCAAATGTCAAAGGCGTCGACGTGCGTACGATTCAACACTTAAATGGTGGGTCTGCTGTGTCAAACCGGCTTAAACTCAGAACGTTCATACGATGTGGCCAAGATAAATCACATTTCCAACGGAAGACTTCAAAACTTTATTTCTCCGCCCTACGTGATGAGCTGGCGACGCAACCACCGTCTCCCGTCAATCACCAGCTTGTTCAACGTATCAAAGCACAACTGCCGCTTCTTACGGCAGTGAAGATGGAAGGATCTCGGAACGTTGGCTGAGGTGATTATCTGTTCTGTTAGACGCTGAATGGCATTGCGCGGTACGTAGAACTTTCTCGAAGCAACCAACCCAGTCAAACGAAGCTAGCACACGATACTGCGCTCTGTACTTCCAAGTATTCATAAGCGACAATGTATATCACGAACGGCAGGTGTAGGCCACAAGTGTCAAGCGTCAGTCGTGGCCAGAACGGTGTAGTTGTGAGTGCGTTATGAGCAAGCTAAGTGAATTCGAACGTGGGAAAATTGTTGGTGCTCGTTTGGTGGGTGCTGCCGTAACCAAGATAGCCAAAGAGTTTGGTGTTTCAAGAGGAATCATATCTCATAAGTATAATATCGTGCTCTGCCCGAGACGTAATAACATACTATTTTCTTTTTCTATCGAAGTATTAAGATTTAACGATATAATTTAAGCACTAAGTCAATGAACTGCGCTGGAAGTCAGCTAATATGTACGCCCAGAATAAGGTGAGCGGCGTAACATGATTATCTGTGTTTTGTTCTATATGAGAATGCGCGCCCGTCTTTTCTTGCTCTTCTTCATCTTCATCTTCTTCTTCTTCTTCTTCTTCTTGTTCTTCTTTAATCGCGCGCCTTTCCGAGAGCATCTTAAACTGACAGGTTACTGTTTTCTTCCATTTTGTTCAAATGAACTAAACTTGTATTCCTGTTAGGAATTTATTTAAACATTCCATTATTGTCGCCAATCGCGACTACTGATAGGATCTTATTACGAATACTTTATTCTTTCGCTCCAGAGTTGGGCTAAGATTATTGTAATTTCCTAGTATTTCGCCGAAACACGGCACAATTCCTTGATATGTTCTAAACTGTGAGAATTATTCACGAAATGTTAAATTTCAGTACAAAAAACTTATTTTGTTGAACAATAATTGTTTAGTTTAACACTTCTACTTTCATTTCGTAGTAGCAATTACAAATTCCCAATTTATAAATGTTATAGATTTTTTTTTACTTCATTTTTTCTTACGATGCCAACGCGATACTCACGAGACTAAATTAAATCATTCTGAATCTCTCGCGAGGCGAGAAGCTAGTTACAAGTTCCTTGAGATTACAAAAACACAAACTAAACGCTTTTCAACACGCTACAAGCCTACTGACCTTCACTTCAAGCAATGAAGGTAAAAAAGAGTAGAATGAACTAAGAAGTGAAGTGATCATCTTAATGCATTGTGTGCATTTCCTGATCAAAATAATTTTTGTTCTAAAAACTAAAAAGTGGCGTCTATGAAATATTTAATTCATTTACTTTTAGTTAATAATAGGAAGTAATACCTCTAATTAATCCACGTACTAATAGTTATGTGTGATATTTAAGTAATAAAAATAACCAGTCTCATGCTCATATTAAAAAGTAAAAAAAAAAGAAAGAAAAACAAGTATAATTGGGATACATTAAGTTGACGAAATTCTGCTTAATAATCACAAAATGCTAATTTGTACGAATTACGATAAGAACTTCAGATTTCGTCAATCTGCTATTTCGAGACTGAATTAGTTTGAGATATTTATTCAGATGCTGAATTATTACATCCATTACAATTTACGCTAGCCGAAGCATAAATTTCCATAACTCCATAATGATATCCACACATATTCATAAAATACCGTAGTTAAAGCTTTAGTATATACGGCAAACAGGGAAAGCGGGAAAGCTTCGCCCCCTAAGTCGCAACGCTGACGACAGTATGTGTTGATTCACCGTGACAGACTGTCATTGCAGAGGACTGTTACGAAAAATAAGGGGACGACAGCTGCGGAAATCACTCCAAGAACTCAATGTCGCACTTGTGAACTCTGTCAGCACAAAACCAACATTAAGGGAGCTACACAAACAGGGAAGTGCAGGACGAGCTTGAATTCTAAAACCACTCGTCTGTGATGGAAATGCCTGTAACGGAGAAACATGCAGTCAAAGCCATAAAACCTGGGCTGTGGAGCAGTGGAAGAACGTCGTTTGAACGGAAAAGTCTTGTTTCGTACTGTTTCCAACTTCCGACAGAATTTATGTCACAAGAGTGAAATATGGGTGAAGAGGGGGGACGCTGTTAGGTGATGATTTGGGCAACGTTACCGTTATATTCCATGGGCCCCACGGTTGCTCTGCAAGGTCACATTACTGCCAAGGAATCTGTGACCACTTTGGCTGATCAGGTCAGTCCGATGATATGTTTGTCCCCAAATGTGGGCACTGTATTCCAAGACGACAGGCCGTGAGTTCACACAGCTCGCATCGTCCAGGACTGGTTTTGTGAGCACCAGGATGAAATTCCGCATCTCCTCTGCCCACCACAGTCACCAGGCCGCAATATTATAGAAAGTTTGAGACCTGCTGTGGAGAGAAGTTTCAAATGGTTCAAATGGCTCTAAGCACGATGCGACTTAATATCAGTCTCCTAGGCGTAGAACTACTTAAACCTAACTAACACATCCATGCCCGAGGCAGGATTCGAACGTGAGACCGTAGCAGCAGCGCGGCACCGGACTGAAGCGCCTAGAACCGCTCGTCCACAAGGGCCGGCGAGAGAAGTTTGCGTGAACACTATTCACGTCCGTCATCGTTTTCCCAACTTGCCACTACTCTGGAGGAAGAATAGTACACACTAAGCTTACAAAAGTCATGGGATAGCGATACGCACATACGCAGATGGCAAGGTATAGAAGTGCAGTGCATTAGCGGATCCATCATTTGTACTCAGGTGATTCGCTTGAAAAGGTTCCTGACGCGATTGTGGCCACATGACGGAAATTAACAGACTTTGAACGAGGAATGGTAGTTGGACCTAGAAGCATCGGATATTCCATTTCGAATATTGTTAGGAAATTCAATATTCCGATATCCACAATGGCAAGAGCACGCTGAAAATACCAAATATCAGGCATTACCTCTCACTACGGACATCGCATTGGCCTTCACTTAACGATCCAGAGCAGGAACATTCGTGCAGAGCTGTCAGTGCTAAAAGACAGGAAACATTGCGGGAAGTAACTGCAGAAATCCAATATGGGACGTACGACGAATGTACGAGTGGCGTTTGAAAAGTCCGTGCAAAGTCCAAGAGATGACTCCACCGGCGCGTGTCGAGGTCATTTTTAGTTAGTAGCATCTTTGGAAAGAACGCACACCAAGTTTCAGCCATATTGCTCTGTTTCTTTGTCATTGGCATTCGTGCGAATCAAGGAAGTCGAGTGATTGTCAAAAAATGGACGAAAAAGAATTTCGTGCGGTGAGTAAACATTACTTTATGAAAGGCAGAACGCCTCGGGAGACTATCATTACGGTGACTCTGCACCTTCGATTAGAACAGTTTATAAGTGGTTTCAAAATTTTCGGAGTGGCCATAAGGGCACAAGTGATGCTGAACGTTCTGGACGCCCTGTGGAGGTTACGACTCCAGAAATCATTGATAAAATCCGTGATATGGTGATGGATGACAGAAGAGTTACAGTGTGTGAGATTGCTAGTGCTGCGGGCATCTCGAATGAACGGGTACATAGTATTTTGCATAAACATTTTGACATGAGAAAGCTGTCCGCAAGATGGGTTCCGCGATCGCTCACGCTTGACCAAAAACGGATTCGCGTGAAGTGTTGCAAGGATAGTTTGCAGTTGTTCATGAAGAATCTGCAGGACTTTAAGCGTCGTTTCGTCACTGTGGATGAAACATGGATACATTACTGTACTCCTGAGACCAAACAACAATCTAAAAAATGGGTTACCAAGGGAGAATCTGCACCAAAAAAGGCGAAGACCATTCCTTCGGCCGGAAAGGTTATGGCGACTGTCTTTTGGGATTCGCTAGGGGTAATCCTCATCGACTATCTGGAAAAGGGTGAAACTATTACAGGTGCATATTCTACATCGTTATTGGACCGTTTGAAAACCGAGCTGCAAAAAAAACGCCGGCGGTTGGACCGCAAAAAGTCCTTTTCCATCACAACAGTGCACCAGCACACACCTCAGCAGTTGTGGTCGAAAAATTAATGGAAATAGGATTCCAACTAGTTTCAAATCCCCCTATTCTCCTGGCTTGGCTCCCTCGGACTACTATTTGTTCCCCAATTTGAAGAAATGGCTGGCGGCACAAAGATTTTATTCAAACGAGGAGGTGATTGCAGCAACTAATAGCTATTTTGCAGACTTGGACAATTCCTACTACTCGGAAGAGATCAACAGATTAGAACAGCGTTGGACGAAGTGGCCGGCCGCGGTGGTCTCGCGGTTCTAGGCGCTTCAGTCTGGAACCGCATGACCGCTAAGGTCGCAGGTTCGAATCCTGCCTCGGGCATGGATGTGTGTGATGTCCTTAGGTTAGTTAGGTTTAAGTAGTTCTAAGTTCTAGGGGACTGATGACCACAGCTGTTAAGTCCCATAGTGCTCAGAGCCATTTGGACGAAGTGTATAAGCCTAAAAGCAGACTATGTCGAAAAATAAAAATAGGTTTCCCAGAAACATGTTAGTAGTTTTTATTTTTACACGGACTTTTCAAACACCCCTCATATCTGTTAGGACAGTGCGGCGCCCTTTATCGTTAATGGGCTAATGACCAACGCGAGTGCTTTGTTAACAGCACATCGCGTGCAGCTTCTCTCTTGGACTCGTGACCATATCGGTTGAACCCTAGACACTAGAAAACTTTGGCTGGTCGTATGAGTTTCGATTTCAGTTGGTAAGAGCTGATGACGTGTTTCAAGAGTGGCACAGAGCTCATGAAGTCATGGACCAAAGTTGTCAACAAGGCACTGCGGAAGCTGGTGGTGTGTCCATAATGGTGTGGACTATGTTGAGATGGAATGAACTGGGTCCTTTGGTCCAACTGAACCGATCACTGACTGCAAACGGTAATGTTCGGCTGCTTGGGAAACCACTTTCGTGCAGGTGAATGCGCAGTGTCACTGGACCGCCATTGTTCACGATTCATTGACACTTAAATTTCCTGTACTTCACGTATACGGTCACAAATTTTTTGTCATCAGACCGATTTCGGTCTATAATGACCATCTTCAGATCTGTTTTATAAAAACACGTCCTAATATACTGGAGCCATTGTGGCATCGTCATATACATCTGACGATGCTGGCGCTGAGACTGTATATTTAGCATTTTACGATGTGACCATGGCTCCTGTGTATTAGGATATGTTTTTATAAAACAGATCTTAAGATGGTCATTATAGACCGAAACCGGTAGTCTGATGACAAAAAATTTGTGACCTCAGACATGAAGTAAAGGATATTTACTCTATATTCGGGGCACTGTTTAATTCGCGATCACGTCGCAGTTTGTGATCTGTGACGCTTGGTTTGGGGAGTATGGGACCCACGGGCTGCGGGTTGGACGTCCCTGCTGTAGGGGCAGCATGGCTCAATATTTCTGTAGCGGACTTGTTTAGTCCATGCTATGCCATGCAAAGGAGATCCGACACGATATTAGGAGGTATCCTTCCATGATTTTTGTCGTCTTAGTGTAAGGTTCCCTTGAGAACCTTCAGGGCCGGTAATTATCCGTTATAGGACAACTGGAAGCTGTTTTGAATGCCAACAGATTTCAAATGGTTAAAATGGCTCTGAGCACTATGGGACTTAACTTCTGAGGTCATCAGTCCCCTAGAACTTAGAACTACTTAAACCTAACTAACTTAAGGACATCACACGCATCCATGCCCGAGGCAGGATTCGAACCTGCGACTGTAGCGGTCGCGCGGTTCCAGACTGTAGCCCCTAGAACCGCTCGGCCACCCCGGCCGGCAATGCCAAAAGATTTTCTAGAATGTATTAGACATGTAATGTGTTGTGTTTTCGGTGTTTCCAATTTTTTTCCCCAACCTCTGTAGTTTCAAAAACTGAGGTGTGGATTTCTTCTGTATAGGATTATAATCACAGGGAGTCGCTAACAAAAAAAAAAAAGAAAGAAAGATATTGCAACAACAATGTCAATCTATTATCACTACGTAATACTGACAGTGAACCTGGTAGCTATGGTAGTAACTGGAAACAAGCGAATATAGGTCTGAAGTCATACACCGCTTGTATCGAAACAGCTAGTCCCGTAGTCTTGAGTGGGTAGATGTCGGTTAACTCCGCACAGCCCCTGCATCCTCGTATTGTAGTGGTGTTGCCTTACAGCCCGAAGCTCGCGGAGGCACTGAACTGGGCCATTATTGCAAGGGCAGGCCGTTGCCCTGACGCCGGCGCGGACGCGGACGGCCGGGTTTTATTCGGCTCTTCCTGGGCCGTTCACGCCCCACATTATGCAATGCGGCCAGCGTGAGCTGGCAGCCAGCCGGCGCGAATTGCCCCCAGGCCAGAGCAGCCGCGATATTGCTACCGGCGCTTCGCTCCGCGCCGCGCGGACTGCGTCCGGTGGCCCCTCCGTCGCCGCCCGCCTCCGGTAAGGCGTTCAGCAGGCAATAACGGCCCAGTGCTGCCACTACGCAAACATACCAGGCGGCGAGGAATTGCGGTTCACTGGGCCAGGCAGGATGCCAGCTTGGAAACGCAGTTTCATCACAGCTCCACCCAGCGTGTCACAGGGCGTGGGATGCGGAATGACTTTTTCGTTATTTGCTACGCGGGTGACTGATAGAAATCATTATGCGGCCGACATTCTCACAGAATAATTTTCTTATTCCTGTTTTATTCTATCAAATACAATCTGTTCATAAAACTACCAGAGTGAAAAATGTTCGTAACAAAGTACAAAACAGAAAAATATTTCTGGGCAAGTTTAGGGATGTAAAAGAAGGGAACCAGCTTCTCTACTTGTCTAGCAGCTTCAAAGACATTTAAATCAAAACATCTTGACATATTCGCAATTTATTACTTGTTACTATTAGTACCCTTGTTGTGTCAAGTAAAGTAACAGATACATGATGTGCTGTCGTATAAGATGACACCATCATGTCATCCAACATGGCATTTGTCAGGTAATGCAGTATGACAGAAAGTGCGTCATGAAAATTTAGGATTCATGCGTCTCCCCTCTGGGACACTTCCTATTATAAAAGCACTCCATCTTCAGGCCACGAGTGGCCTACCGGGACCATCCGACCGCCGTGTCACCCTCAGAGGAGGATGCGGATAGGAGGGGCGTGGGGTCAGCACACCGCTCTCCCAGTCGTTATTATGGTATTCTTGACCGAACACGCTACTATTCGGTCGAGTAGCTCCTCAATTGGCATCACGAGGCTGAGTGAACCCCGAAAAATAGGAACAGCGAATTGCGGGTGGATGGTCACCCATCCACATGTCGAACACGCCCAACAGCGCTTAACTTCAGTGATCTCACGGGAACCTGTGTAACCACTACGGCAAGGCCTTTGCCCACTTCCTATTATAGATTCACCCCTATTTTGATACTCCCTTTTGTAGATGTATCACAGTAAAATACGCCAATTTGTGTGTAATTGATCTTACACCACACACGATGCATGTAGCAAGGGATGGGTCTAAAAGAGCTCACTGCGGAAGGGAAGCAGGGTTAACTCGTAAAAAGGTGCGAATACATCAAGATGTTTTGATTTAAATGTCGTTGAAGCTGCCAGATAAGATGAAACGCTAGTACTCATCTTTTACTGCCTAACTCTGTCCCGGATATATTCGCTCTTTTCCGTGGTACGACAGAAGCATTTCTCACTCCGGTTCCGAACTTCTACAATGCCATAATTTTCACATTAGACTACACGCAGTTTGGCAACCGATGTATATTGTTTTACTCTCTTTCGAACCATATCCCTGATATCGTAGTAACGAATAAAGATTTCACTAAACAACAGAACGACCATTAATTATATGTACACTGACGGAAAAAATTACAGCACGAAAAATTAATGTAGAATAATGAAATTTCTGGAATAAATTTGTCTAGGTAACATATGAAGGACTTATTTCAATACTGGTACAAGTCCATTTTTATTCATTCTGGGATGCAGAGTCCTAAAGTTAAGTGAGCGCTGAAAAATCTTCTGTTGAGATACAGAAATATTCAAGTATATATACTTTAGGACTCTGTATCTCAGAAGGAACAAAAATGGACTTGTACCACTATGCCCTTCATATGTTACCTACACAAATTTATTCCAGAAATTTCATTATTCTACATCAATTTTTCAAGTTATTAAAATTGCAACATCAAATGTTAGTGTAAGAGCGAGATAAGCCATTGCAAATGGGAAATGCTCGTACATTAATAATCAGTGGTAACCGCCAGAACGTTGACTGCAAGCTTGAAAACGTGTATGCATGTTGAATCATAGGTGCTTTATGTCAGTTCGCGGTATAGAGTTCTACGCATGTTGCATTTGGGCGGTCAGTATTGGGACCGTTATGTGGTTTGTGGATGACGCCGGAGTTGTCGTCCGGTGATGTTTCGTGTGCACTCGATCGGAGACAGATCTAGTGATCATGCGGGCCAAGGCAACATGTCGACAGTCTGTAGAGCATGCTGGGTTGCAACAGTGGTACGTGGACGAGCCTTATCCTGCTGGAAAACACCCCTGGAATACTGTTCAGGAATGGCAGCACAGCAGGTAGACTTATCAGACAGACGTACAAAGTTGCAGTCAGGGTGCTCCTTGTTGACATACGAAATCTTACCACGGACCGTAACTCCAGGTGTAGAACCAGTGCGTCTAGCACGCAAATTGGTGTTGTGGGGAAGGCGGATAGTCGTCTTCGGTTCATTGGTAGAATTTTGGGAAGATGTGGTTCATCTGCAAAGGAGACCGCTTATAAAACACTAATACGACCTATTCCTGAGTACTGCTCGAACGTTTGGGATCCCTATCAGGTCGGATTGAGGGAGGACATAGAAACAATTCAGAGGCGGGCTGCTAGATTTGTTACTGGTAGGTTTGATCATCAAGAGAGTGTTACGGAAATGCTTCAGGAACTCGGGTGGGAGTCTCTAGAGGAAAGGAAGCGTTATTTTCGTGAATCGCTACTGAGGAAATTTAGAGAACCAGCATTTGAGGCTGACTGCAGTAAAATCTTACTGTCGCCAACTTACATTTCGCGGAATGACCACAAAGATAAGATAAGAGAGATTAGGGCTCGCACAGAGGCATATAGGCAGTCATTTTTCCCTCGTTCTGTTTGGGAGTGGAACAGGGAGAGAAGAAGCTAGTTGTGGTACGAGGTACCCTCCGCCACGCATCGTGTGGTGGATTGCGGAGCATGTATGTAGATGTAGATGTAGATGGTTGCAGGCCCTCAAGTGGCCTCCTAACCAACACACGGCAGTCAGGGAGACCGAGACAGAACCAACTTTCATCAGAAGACGCAAAAGACCTCCACCGTGCCATTCAAGGAGCTCTCGCTTGACACCACTGAAACCGCAAATGCCTGTTGTCTGGGGTCAGTGGAGTGCACGCTACAGGGCGTCTGACTATGTCCTTGAAGTAACCGATTTATAAGTTCGTTGTGTTATCGTGGTGCCAACTGCTACTGAAATTGCTGCTGCAGATGCGTTACGATGCGCCAGAGCCATTCGCCGAATACGATGGCCATCCCGTTCGGTAGCGCCACATGGTCGTCCGGAGCCCAGTCTTCTTACTACCGTACATTCTCGTGACCACCGCTGCCAGCAATCATGTACAGTGGCTACATGCCTGCCAAGCCTTTCTGCAATATCGAAGAAGGAACAGCCAGCTCCTCGTAGCTCTAATACACGATCTCGTTGAAACTCAGTGAGCTGTTGATAACGGCGTCCTTGTCGCCTTAAAGGCATTCTTGACTAACATCAAATCGTCACGTTCAAACTCGAAGGTAACTAACGCTACGACCGTTACACCATGTGCTTGATGATAATCTGATTTTCATTCCTTAGTGGTTTTTCTATCACCACTCTTTGCGACTGGCGTGAAATCTGAACAGACATCATCTTTCGGATGTAGAAACACGCCGACCAACTTTTGTTTACTTGATAGGTTCTCGGGACTTACGCCGGGTAATATTGTAGAAGCCGCACAATATTTCAGCGAGACAACTGCCCGCCATCTTCAGGTGCTACTGTCGCGTCGCTGAGAAACGCGCCAATTTATATGCTGGCTTTCTAGAACAGCGCAGGCGCCAGCGGGGCATAACGTCATCGAAGACCAATCGTAGACAGCGTCGAATACCAGAGTCCTCTGCTGGAGAAACGGGTCGCGGTCTGCGGAAGCGCGCCGCGGCGCGGGAAGTGCGGCCGGGAGCGACGGACGCCGTTCGCGCGCCCGAGGTGTTGGCGCCCGATTTAAGCATCTGCGCTAAGGCTTCCCATCTGCGTTGACTCGGTGCGCTTGCTAATCTGTGGCTGACGGTTCCTTAGTGCCGACAAGGCTGGTTCCCAGGCTTTGCTCAGGTGAAACCCCGTGTCTCTGTTTATTAGCTCACTGCTTATGCGTATTTCGACCGCCTCTTTGATGATGGAGTCCCAGTATGTGGAAGCATGCGAGAGGATCTTGGTTTCTTCGTAATTCATGCCGTGTCCCGTGTCAAGGCAATGTTCAGCAACCGCAGATTTCTCTGGCTGACCCAACCTCGTGTGACGTTTATGTTCGTCGCATCTGTCTTTGACCGTACGACACGTCTGGCCAATATAAGATTTCCCACACTGGCACGGGATTTTGTATATTCCTGGTCTCCTCAGGCCGAGGTTGTCTTTAACAGAGCCCAGCATCGATTCCACTTTTGCTGGAGGCCGGAAAACACATTTAATACGGTGTTTCTTGAAAATTCTGCCCACCTTAAAAGACACGCCACCGACATACGGTAGAAAAACCAACCCTGTGGTGTTATCTGCTTCTTCAGGTTGTTCTTGAGGTTTGGAGCGTGCTGGTCGAAACGCGTTCCGGATCTGCTTCTCGGAGTACCCGTTCTGGGCAAATACAGAGCGGAGATGGTTGAGCTCTGCCGATAAGCTGTCCTGATCTGAGATGGCTCTAGCCCTATGCACTAGCGTCCGTAATACACCGCTGCGCTGTGAGGGGTGATGACAGCTCGTAGCTTGTAAATACAAGTCTGTGTGCGTAGGCTTCCGGAACACACTGTGACCCAAGGAGCCGTCACCTTTTCTACGCACCAAAACATCCAGAAACGGGAGCTCACCATCTTTTTCTACCTCCATGGTAAAACAGATACTTGGATGGATGGAGTTCAAATGTTCCAGGAAAGAAGGAAGCGTTGCTGTCCCATGCGGCCATACCACAAACGTATCATCTACATATCTCCAAAAACATTTGGGTTTCAGAACCGCCGTCTGAAGTGCTTTGTCCTCGAAATCTTCCATAAAAAGATTTGCTACTATGGGAGACAAGGGAGACAAAGGGCTACCCATAGCAACACCGTCAGTCTGCTCGAAATACTGGTTGTTAAATAAAAAATAAGTCGAGGTAAGCACATGTTTGAAAAGGTGTAAGACGTCCCCTTCCAGCTTGGCTCCTATAAGTTGTAATGAGTCCATCAGAGGCACCCGTGTGAACAAGGAAACCACATCGAAACTCACTAGTAAGTCTGTAGATTCAAGACGCAAGTTCTTCATTCGCCGTATGAAATCTTCTGAGTTTCGAATATGGTGTTCACATTTCCCCACCATGGGACTCAGAAGAGAAGCCAGATGTTTAGCTAGATGGTATGTTGGGGCACCTATATTACTAACGATAGGGCGAAGCGGAACATTCTCCTTATGTATCTTAGGCAGGCCATAAAGTCGTGGCGGAACTGGCGCTCGTTCTCTTAAACTCTTCTTCAGATGGTCAGGAAGTTGGCTGGATTTGAGGAGAGCGGATGTCCTCCGTTGTACGGCATCCGTCGGATCTATCTGGAGTCGACGATACGCTGTATCCTGTAGTAGGTCCATCATCTTGCCAGAATAAGATGTAGCAGGCAGAAGAACAGTGGCGTTACCCTTGTCAGCTGGTAAAATTACTATATCATTGTCTTCTTTTAAAGAAAGGAGCGCTCTTCTTTCTTCAGTGGTGACGTTCTGCTTGGGTGCAGGCATCCTGGTTATTGATCTACAAGCCTCTCGCCTTATTTCTTCAGCAGCGTCATTCGGAAGTTTTAAAACACCTTGTTCAACGGCACTGATGAACTCCTTGATGGGCAAGGTCTTGGGAGTAGGCGCAAAATTAAGTCCCTTTTCTAACACTGACATTGCAGCGTCACTCAGTGGTTTATCTGTGAGATTAAACACAGTCCGTCTGCTAAATTTCTCTTCTTGCAATGACCGGTGTGTAAGGCGTTGGAACTTAGAAGTTAGACGCGCTGTGATTTGCTGCCGCACCCAGTCCGAAAACGCCCAAGTAGAGCTGTCCACCCACTCCCAGGAATCCGCTGACAGACCCGACGAGATCTTCAGGTGAAGTGAGAGCAGGCTTCTGGAGACTTGGTCTAATACTCGTCTAGTATAACAGATTCTTTCTCTCACCAGTGCCCTGCTTGCTCGTTGTTTAATTCTCCTGGCCTCCGCAGAGTCCACATAATGGGTAAACTTGGCGAAAGATGGTGTAGTTTGCTGGTCCAGACATCTCAGTAAGAACGCGAGAGAGCACAACAGTCTCTCCCTTTTGTTGCGATCGAACTCACGTACTGCGTTAACCATCTCCTCCCCGTAGAGGTACCAGATGTGCTGTTTGAGGCTTTCCCGGCGCTGCATCTGCTTGATAGGTACTCGGGACTAACGCCGGATAATATTGTAGAAGCCGCACAATATTTCAGCGAGACAACTGCCCGCCATCTTCAGGTGCTACTGTCGCGTCGCTGAGAAACGCGCCAATTTATGTGCTGGCCTTCTAGAACAGCGCAGGCGCCAGCGGGGCATAACGTCATCGAAGACCAATCGTAGACAGCGTCGAATACCAGAGTCCTCTGCTGGAGAAACGGGTCGCGGTCTGCGGAAGCGCGCCGCGGCGCGGGAAATGCGGCCGGGAGCGACGGACGCCGTTCGCGCGCGCGAGGTGTTGGCGCCCGATTTAAGCATCTGCGCTAAGGCTTCCCATCTGCGTTGACTCGCTGCGCTTGCTAATCTGTGGCTGACGGTTCCTTAGTGCCGACAAGGCTGGTTCCCAGGCTTTGCTCAGGTGAAACCCCGTGTCTCTGTTTATTAGCTCACTGCTTATACGTATTTCGACCGCCTCTTTGATGATGGAGTCCCAGTATGTGAAAGCATGCGAGAGGATCTTGGTTTCTTCATAATTCATGCCGTGTCCCGTGTCAAGGCAATGTTCAGCAACAGCAGATTTCTCTGGCTGACCCAACCTCGTGTAACGTTTATGTTCGTCGCATCTGTCTTTGACCGTACGACACGTGTGGCCAATATAAGATTTCCCACAGTGGCACGGGATTTTGTATATTCCTGGTCTCCTCAGGCCGAGGTTGTCTTTAACAGAGCCCAGCATCGATTTCACTTTTGCTGGAGGCCGGAAAACACATTTAATACGGTGTTTCTTGAAAATTCTGCCCACCTTAAAAGACACGCCACCGATATACGGTAGAAAAACCAACCCTGTGGTGTTATCTGCTTCTTCAGGTTGTTCTGGAGGTTTGGAGCGTGCTTGTCTCCCATAGTAGCAAATCTTTTTATGGAAGATTTCGAGGACAAAGCACTTTAGACGGCGGTTCTGAAACCCAAATGTTTTTGGAGATATGTAGATGATACGTTTGTGGTATGGCCGCATGGGACAGCAACGCTTCCTTCTTTCCTGGAACATTTGAACTCCATCCATCCAAGTATCTGTTTTACCATGGAGGTAGAAAAAGATGGTGAGCTCCCGTTTCTGGATGTTTTGGTGCGTAGAAAAGGTGACGGCTCCTTGGGTCACAGTGTGTTCCGGAAGCCTACGCACACAGACTTGTATTTACAAGCTACGAGCTGTCATCACCCCTCACAGCGCAGCGGTGTATTACGGACGCTAGTGCATAGGGCTAGAGCCATCTCAGATCAGGACAGCTTATCGGCAGAGCTCAACCATCTCCGCTCTGTATTTGCCCAGAACGGGTACTCCGAGAAGCAGATCCGGAACGCGTTTCGACCAGCACGCTCCAAACCTCAAGAACAACCTGAAGAAGCAGATAACACCACAGGGTTGGTTTTTCTACCGTATATCGGTGGCGTGTCTTTTAAGGTGGGCAGAATTTTCAAGAAACACCGTATTAAATGTGTTTTCCGGCCTCCAGCAAAAGTGAAATCGATGCTGGGCTCTGTTAAAGACAACCTCGGCCTGAGGAGACCAGGAATATACAAAATCCCGTGCCACTGTGGGAAATCTTATATTGGCCAGACGTGTCGTACGGTCAAAGACAGATGCGACGAACATAAACGTCACACGAGGTTGGGTCAGCCAGAGAAATCTGCGGTTGCTGAACATTGCCTTGACACGGGACACGGCATGAATTACGAAGAAACCAAGATCCTCTCGCATGCTTCCACATACTGGGACTTCATCATCAAAGAGGCGGTCGAAATACGTATAAGCAGTGAGCTAATAAACAGAGACACGGGGTTTCACCTGAGCAAAGCCTGGGAACCAGACTTGTCGGCACTAAGGAACCGTCAGCCACAGATTAGCAACCGCACCGAGTCAACGCAGATGGGAAGCCTTAGCGCAGATGCTTAAATCGGGCGCCAACACCTCGCGCGCGCGAACGGCGTCCGTCGCTCCCGGCCGCATTTCCCGCGCCGCGGCGCGCTTCCGCAGACCGCGACCCGTTTCTCCAGCAGAGGACTCTGGTATTCGACGCTGTCTACGATTGGTCTTCGATGACGTTATGCCCCGCTGGCGCCTGCGCTGTTCTAGAAAGCCAGCACATAAATTGGCGCGTTTCTCAGCGACGCGACAGTAGCACCTGAAGATGGCGGGCAGTTGTCTCGCTGAAATATTGTGCGGCTTCTACAATATTATCCGGCGTAAGTCCCGAGAACCTATCAAGCAGATGCAGCGCCGGGAAAGCCTCAAACAGCACAACTTTTGTTTATGTCGCACAGCTCCTGCTTGATATTGAGATACTTTTTCCGTCTATTTATGTTCAAGTGTTCAAATGTGTGTGAAATCTTATGGGACTTAACTGCTTAAGTCATCAGTCCCTAAGCTTAAACGCTACTTAACCTAAATTATCCTAAGGACGAACACACACACCCATGCCCGAGGGAGTACTCGAACCTCCACCGGGTCCATCTGTTTATGTCTTGAGCAGAGTTAGAGATATAAAACCTGCTTTTCGACATCTAACAGCTTCAAAGACATTTAAATCAGTCTTGACATATTCGTACAGGATTGTCTTAGCGTCTCCTCCACCCCCCCCCCCCCCGCCCCTCATCACCATGTCAATTACAAATACACCCCCAGAAAATCTTTTTTAGTCATTACATGCATGCTCTTCACTCATATGATATTATATATTGTTTACTATGGGTGGCGAATTTTCTCGATTTTGGGCAAAGGATCAGGATCTTTAGCTTATCATTTGCATGATGCAGGTCTGCTAACGCCTTGCAACTAAGAGAGACCACTGCGTCGGGGAAGTATGGTTAACTCGTAAAAACGCGTGAATATGTGAAGATGGTTTGATTGAAATGCCTGAAGCTGGCACATAAATCAAAAGCTAGTGCCCTTCTTTTACTCCCTTATCTCTTCCCAGGACATATTCGCTTACTTTTGTGATATAACGGAAGCATTTTTCATTCTCGTTCCTAACGTTTGCTCTACCATAATTTTTACATTAGATCGCCGTAGCTTGGTGATCGATGTAAAATTTTGTTCATTCGGTTAGTTGGTAAATTTGGTGGAGGGTACAAAGCAGCGAGGTCATCAATCCCATTGGATTAGGAAAGGATGGGAAAGGAATTCGGTCGTCCCCTTTCAAAGGGACCATCCCGGCATTTGCCTGAGGCTATTTAGGGAAATCACGGGAAACCTAAACCCGGACGGCCGAGCGCGGACTTGAACGGTTGTCCTCCCGAATGCGAGTCCAGTGTGCTAACCACTACGTCACACCTGGCTTGGTGTGTTGATTCGGGCCGCGACAGATGCTTTATAGTTTTCTGTTGTCTTTTGAATCATGTTGCTTGTACCGTGGTGACGGATAAAGTTTCCAAAAACAGGACGATCTTTAATGATATGTAATTATCTACCTTTTTACAAAGTTCGAACCGATTCGCACAAGTCTGAAACCTTGAAGTGGCGCGCGTAAAGAAACTCCCATAAAACTTTTGTTTTGCACATAAACTCCGAATGAACACAGATTTTTAAAATCGAATTTTCAATTTTATGGTAAGAATGCATTTTTTATTTATTTGATTCCTTTTAAACCGTTTCCGCGCATTCGGTTCACACAAGAACGAATTTTACGTGCTACATTTAGCTCGACTTAAGCCATCGTATCTTGCCAATGGATAAATGTCACTGGATGAAAAATATTTCGTTTTGATTTTATTAATTTATCCACCTTCTGGCAAAGTTTGAATCTATTCGCAGAAAGTTTAAAGTACAGAAGTGACGCACTTCAAAAACTTACCAGAAGAACGTTTTTTGCAGGTCACATCCGAACAAAGCTAATTTTTTTCAAATACTTAAAACTTATCTTAGATCGAGGTTCGATAATCCGGTGAACCAAACTTGAACCACCAGTCTCACTTCAGACCGCAGTTATTTAACGGTGTCTGTTTTTGCACGTAAAATTCGAAGGGTGGACGTACAAATGGTGCCATTAGCTGGGCAGTAATTTCAGCCCAATTAAAATACTTCGCAAAAGGAATTAATCAATTTGCACAATATGCCTGGGCGTCAGCTCCGGTTCGGCCTTCGAACTCTGTTCAGTGTATAAAACGTAGCTACAGTAATACAGGTGTTCGAATGGCTATACAAATGGCGGCTGGTCCGCATTAAACCGAAAACATTTTACTCCATGTTCCTAACTCAAATAGGAACCGAGCACCACGACTTCCCCAAACGGTGATTCTATGAACTGTCTTTTCATACATATTTCTACATTAAATTTATTTACAGTTGCGAATGCGAACGACCAACAGCTATAAAGGGAATGCGGAATCGTTCACGGATAGCCAAAGCGACCTCTCATTTAAAGCGGAAAATCCGCATTCGAATCCCTGTTCGGCACAGAATATCACTGTCGTCATTCGTATTTCATAACGGCTGTAGTCGCTGCAATGTCCGTTCCTTCGGACATGCACCTTTCTTCTTAACAACGCCGGCCGGGGTGGCCGAGCGGTTCTAGGCGCTTCAGTCTGGAACCGCGCGACCGCTACGGTCGCAGGTTCGAATCCTGCCTCGGGCATGTAAGTGTGTGATGTCGTTAGGTTAGTTAGGTTTAAGTAGTTCTAAATTCTACGGGACTGATGACCTCAGAAGTTAAGTCCCATAGTGCTCAGAGCCATTTGAACAATTTTCTTAACAACGTACACACTGCAATATCGTATCGTGCAGAAGAGCTGTAAAGATCATAATCTCAACTGACAAATTGTTAGTCACATTGAAAGTTGTCTCTTATATTGCCAGCTTCCAAGATTCAGGTTTCACGCATCTGTTATTTGCGATCAGTATTCTGCTGCAGTATCTGCGCCCACTACACGATTATACGTGTAATCTATACTGTTCGGCTACACTGGTTTGTCTTGACTTAGGTCTTTGAGCGGGGCTTCAGCGAATGAGATTGCAAGGTGTTAGATAGCGGTCGAGTCGTGGCGCCCTGAAAATATTCTAAGTTCGGAGGAAGCAGTGGCCGTACTGGCTGCTTGGCGCGCGCGAGCCGCTCGGCATGCCGTCCACGTGGTGGCAGAACCTGGCCGAAGCAAGAGGGATCCAGCCGCGTAGCTCGGAATTGCATGCTGACGCTATGTTGATGAAGGAGACACGCCGGGAGTGCCAAAGATGGAGGACTTTTTGTGGAACCATCATGACAGACATTTCATAGTTCGTATGGATATTAATAGTAGCCAGATGAATCATGGTACCTCAAAAAGAAACATGTACACTACTATTACTTGCATGACGATTCTGATGGTATAATCAGATTATCAATATTTTTATTAGTTTAAAGTTTAGTATCTGACAGTAAATTATACAAGTAACACCCAGCAAAGACCTTGCAAAATTTAAACGGTTCATCCGATTTCGTCGATCGACGTGTCTTTAGAAAGCTGTTAGGGTAACCCTAAAGTGGTATAAATTACAGGCAAGTAACTTGAATGGTATATGAGTTATTGGAGGTCAGAGTGGCTGATTATTATCGATCGCGTCAGGCCATAAGCACTCCGAAGTAACACGACAAAACGGTATTAGCATGCTTATAAATATATTTAATCTTCTATGTCTTTCTTTATATCTGATATATACTATTCATGAAGAAATTTGTTAAATATTTGCTGTGTTTTAAAAAGCACAGAGACATTAGGCTACTGGCCTACCTTTTGTTCTATTCCTTCTATATATGTTTATTTAATTTGTTTATGTATCTAATAATGTGTGTTAGTGCGTGTTTATGGTCCAGCCGTAGGAATATTTATTTAATTTCTAGTTATTTAAATATAAATCGAGCATTTCGAATGTGTTTTATGTCTGTGAGTGTACGTCAGCTTGGAGACGTGGAGGGAGCGCTCTTGCCAATCACAGCGCTCGTTACTAAGAGAGGCAACTACCGAAGTTCTGGCAGGGTGGAAGTTCGGGACAGTTCGGCCCTGGACACGGGAAGCGCTGGCCGCGGTGGCGCGGCGGACGCACAGTGGCGAGAGGGACTTGCGCGTGGTCGCGAGAGAGAGAAATACTTCGGAGTGCCGACAGGTGCACTTGTGAGATTTCCGTGGCGTAGTGTGCGTTTAGAAGTGAATATCTCGCGAGCTGTGTTGTTGTTCATAACTAATCACGTGCTGTAGGAATCTATTGTTACCCTGTTATTCAACTTCTGTTTTATTTAATTGCTGGACCATCGGCACCAGTAACTGTTTACCAGTGATATACCGTGTTCTCAAAAGTACTTCTACTATCGAACTCATCATTTAAAGTCATTAAGATACTACCTGCAGATTTTATGTAATTGCAATCTTTCGTTTATAAATTTATATGTTACATTCATATCTCACAAATGCCGAGTGATAGAAACCTTCGACTATTCGATTCATGTGTGTATTCTTATCGTATACTGTAGACTCAGCAGTATTTGGCCTGTACTGCGGCAACTACATATCCCAGCCCCTAGACAACGAAACCAGCGAAAACTTTTAATATTGCAGCTCTGAGTCGGAAGGAACGTAGTTGAGGGCCACCTCACATCCTTTCATCATTTTTTCTCTTGAAAGCCCGCATAGGTGACTGTACGGACAGAGTGTCCTGCAAGTTTGAAGACACCCAACGATTTCCTTGTCCGTTCTTCATGATTCTGTTCTGTGGTATGATACGAAAGGAGACTCCCATGAAATATACTGAAAAGGAGATAGACGGAAGTACAAAATCAGCCAGGGTTTGTATCAGTGGTAGTAATAAAAGAATTGCGATCCGCATTTTCTCTGCAGATGCGGGTAATACTGCAGCAATTTGCGAGCTTGGCGAGCCATGTCTGAAATCTAGTATCGAGCCACAATGACGTGTAATGGCGGACATGCAGTTCCCGTTTCGCGTGGGCCAGTCTCGCATCTTCTGTAAGGTAAACTGGTTTGTAGCCAAAATGAGTAGAAGTTTTTATTCACCCCACGTTTTCTTGAATTTTGATGGCTTTAAGAGTAATATGTAAACGAAGTATTTACCTGACAGTGGCGCAGGCCCCAACAGTTCACGTCACACTAATGTTGACGTTCTATGTAAGCCATTTGTGTTTTCTGAATTTTCATAATAAGAGATTAATGTCAAATCTTCAGTCTTTATTTACATCCCAATCCTGCATCAAATTAAATGCAATTATTCATACATTCCTCGTTTGGCAATGAAAAACTATCATAACCTTGAGCCTTCAGCACGGTAGTTACTTCGATGAGAAACATTTTTCATGTTGTACAAGCAGTTACGAAAGATGTAAATCATTTGCGTTATTCAAATAAGTTAGATCATTTTCAGGTTCCAGAAGGGAGGTTTGTTTCAAGAACTTCCGACCAGCAGTTAATATGCCATGTTCCATACGGAAATGCTGTTTTAATAGTAGAGTATAGCAAAGTATTATGACTTACTGTCGGGAGCCTGATCATAGTAAAGCTTTCGCTTATTCGATCTAATCTAGAAAATGTTTATGAATCAGATGTTAGACTCAGTGATGCGCTGTTTGCCCATTAAACAGAAGTAAATTGCGCCGAACTGCCAAAGAAACTGGCATAGACATGCGTATTAACCCTTTCGGTAACGAATAATTTTTTCCTGAAAAAAATCATGGGGTTGCTATCCAGTTCTTAGAATTAAATTATGATTTTTGAGATATATAAAATATTCCGAGGTGCTCATCCAAGGGGGGATACAGGATATTGTGTTCAAGTATGTGCAGTATACATCGAAAAGACAAAGTATTTTATTTGATTTTATTTCACCAAAATACATAAATTACACAAAATTTACTTAAGCATTAATACATAAACTATGGTTTTACACTCGTGAAGACTGATGATCAAAGAAACATTTTTTTTCTGACCAGACATAAGTGAATGTTACATTTTACACAAGAAAATGTGGTTTTGCCTTTGCAACCCGGATTTTTTGTCACTGACTTCTAGGAGATGCCCAACGTTGTTCAAACGAACATCAGCTACTTGACGGACTTCCTCATTGGCTCGTTTTGAAGTTCTTGGAGATGGCATTGGACTCTCACAAGTGGGCTGGCTGCTAGCTTATCTATTTTTGTCACTACTGTGCCCACACATGCCCTAAAGTGAAGCAAATCAAGGGTCTTATTTTTAGGAATACCTAATTATGATGCGTTTTTCTTGTACTCGGTCCGCAGCTCGTGGTCGTGCGGAAGCGTTTTCGCTTCCCGCGCCCGGGTTCCTGGGTTCGATTCCCGGCGGGGTCAGGGATTTTCTCTGCCTCGTGATGACTGGGTGTTGTGTGATGTCCTTAGGTTAGTTAGGTTTAAGTAGTTCTAAGTTCTAGGGGACTGATGACCATAGATTTTAAGTCCCATAGTGCTCAGAGCCAATCCATGCATTTAGGCACGCAGTATCAATTGCACGAGCAAACATGCGAAGCGTCCACTTTCGCGATCTGATGAACTTGAATAGCTTCTGGCCGGTCGATTTCAACATATTTCTCCAGAAACTATAATAAAAAATGCTATTACGAAAAGAAAAACTAATAAAAAACGTACATCTAAGTAACCCAGTTGAAAAAGCTGCTAAATTCATTTTATGTCGATTTGAGGTGGGCACAGGGCCGTATAGATTCTTTCAGCGCCTAAGTGATGAAATGTGTTTCACGTTGCGAAACCGGCTATAAACCGTCAAAAATCGTGTTCGGTTTCAAAGGCAGCTAACTGCATGTTATCTTCTGGCGCAAAGCCCGCTAAACGGCCAAAAGGCGTGGCTGTCGCCTTGCCATGTCCGGATGCAAAGCACGCGAACAGATACCAGACTTACCAATGTGGACATTCAAAGCTACCTCTCAGTCTGTTACGATTAGAATGGATATTTTTCTTATTCAGCTTTAGTTTGGGTGCATTGTAACAAATTCGTACGCAAAAACAACTTTTTCGCTGCCAATTCATAATCGTTTGGATGGGACGAGTGTTTAGTGATTACCTCAGTGTCACTTTGCGTCTAGGCTACTGACCTTACAATATACCGTATGATATAAAACGTCTAACATTACCTCCATCATTGTCCTCTAGTTCAAAATTGTGGACAGGATCATCGAATAGATCGTCAGTTTCAAAAGAAAAATGTGTGTGAAATTTTATGGGACTTAACTGCTAAGGTCATCAGTCTCTAAGCTTACACACTACTTAATCCAAATTATTCTAAGGACAAACACACACACCCATGCCCGAGGGAGGACTCGAACCTCCGCCGGGACCAGCCGCACAGTCCATGACTGCAGCGCCTTAGAGCGCGCGGCTAATCCCGCGCGGCTCGTCAGTTTCAGATGAAATAAGGAGCTCTATAACTTCTTCTTCTGTAAGTGGTATTCGTCTATCTTGGACTCGGGGCATTGTGGAATCATGGTAAGATGGCTAAAAAGACAGCGAAATAATGTCCTAAATTTCTATGCTATTACAACCTTTCATCACAATGTCCTCATTTGGATATGTTACTTTCCTCCCGTTCTGAAAGACACCTTGAAACGTCCCCTTTGAAAAATTGTACAAGACTGTGCTTAACCTGACACACAATATTTTTAGCGCAACGCAATCTGACTTTCAGAAATCCCTACAAAAGAATGGCCCTGACTAACATTAACCTATGCATTTCACAAATCGCTTACCTCACAAAAATCTTGGTTACTCGAACTACTGCAATACAGCTAACGCCACTACTGCCAGCTAAATAAAAGATTCAAACTGCGGAAGGCACTAACTACTGATAGGGATAGTTAGCAAATTAAAGATATTAATAGAGAACAAACAATGTATTTACCTTAATATCATCAAAAGTCATGATATATATGTAGCAGTTCATGACAAATTTCAAAACTCCGCCATCTCTCTCCCCACATCCACCACTGCTGGCGGCTCACATCCAACTGCGCAACGCTACGCGCTGTTCACATCCAGCTGCCGCTGCCCAACACTACAATGGCAGACAACAATGCAAACCAGCCACAGACTGCACACAGCACAGCCAGTGATTCTCACACAGACCGCTACGTAACGTTGACAATAAGAAAACATAAACAGCCTACTTACATAGCCCCCATACTCCCCACAAAAAATTTTACAAATTGTTTTGGGCAATGGCCAATAACGATTTGATAAAATTTTTCATAATTACAATAACAAAGATATGAAATGCACACACTTATTGATACAATGTTGGTCAGAAGCTAAACTTTCTCACAGTCCATAAAGGCAGTCCTAATCGTTCCTCACAGTAAAATAACAGTGTTTTTCTCAAAGTCTGAGCAGTAAAAGAAAATGCACACGGAAGTAGTGGATTTCCATGCAGTCTTGAAGAAGTAGTGTTGTCCTTCCAATGGAAAGACAGTGCTGACTCTCGACATGCAGACAAGTAATGGGTCACAACAGAGCAAACCCACAGCAGAGTCATTCAAAGTTTTGAAGAATATTGGTAGGTAGGTCATCACAGAGCATACCCATTGTAGTCCTGGTAGAGATTACGATATTGGTGGGCCACCAGAGGTGCAGACCCACTGTAGTCCTTGTAGAAATAATGGTATTGGTGGGCCATCAAAGATCCAGACCCACTGCAGTCCTTGTAGAAATAATGGTACTGGTGGGTCATCAAAGGTGCAGACCCACTGTAGTCCTTGTAGAGACGGCCAGCAGCCATCTGTTGCGACTGTGCAGGTGCACAATAACCATCGAAGAGTCTTGTGGAGAACATAGCAAGTCCATAAACCACCACATGTCCACCCACAAAAAATTTGTTTGAAATGTCCTTAGAATCAGCAATGCTGTTATCCAGTCCCTTGCTGAATTATTAACACACGTGCAAACACTATCAGTCCCTACTTCTCACATATTGTCCATATACTATGACCAACAGAAACGTGTGCAGTGAAATGGAACTTACAAGTTACTTAATTTGAAGAACTGGTGTCCATACAATTATAAATTTACAACATGAAAATACAATTACAAAGGTACAAAATACATCATTAAAGAACATAATAGTAGAGATAACATTTGTAGTACAGGCTTTACAAAAGAATCGAAATAACATACACATCAGTATTACAGGAATTATGACATGAGTACATACATAAAAGACCAGAGTAACTTTTGAAACATCAACTTCACACCTAAGCATTAAAACAGAACAGAATAAATAATATCTAAACATCTTTACAAAGAAAATGACATATTATAAATGCAAATTATATTTGAGGATAACAGTATTCCTCATCATAGTGAATGTAGCTTAGTACTAGAACAGAAAAAAATTTCTATGAAACAGTACACAGAGACAGGAAGAAAACAAATACACAAGGGTACACTAACACATAGCATTATAATACAAAAGGAAAGGACAGGGTTTGTTGTACTGCAGTCCAACCCAGAACTTCATTCCATATATCTTTCCTCTTATTTCAATATTTGTTTCCACCAAAAAAATTCTATCCAAGCATGCTTTCTGTATTTATATGTTCACACATTTCTTACCTCATTATTTATTTTCCATTATCGTACCTCATCATTTATTTCCAAGAAAATCCTACCTAAACCTGTTGTCCCTAAACCCAACTTTTTTGGTTCATATCCTCTTTCAAAATACTTTTTTTTGGCCAAACCATTTTCTTATAGCTTCTAAATGCATTTCTTCCAATTCATCATAGTTAGTTTCTTATATAGTCTACCCCCTCTTAAGCTAACTAAAATCTACTGAGCTCAGATGCTAAACTAAGGGACGAGGCAATGCAGCAGCACAAAACAATTAACACAAACAGCAATGATAAAAAAATACAAATGCCAAAGCAGGCAGCATAAATTAGCAGAGCAATTGCAATATTACAACTAATATAAGGCAATGTGCAGCAAACAATAAAAATAAATCAGTAGTAAAACTGGCTTAACCCAGTAATACAAAGTCAAATTCAGTAATGGCAAACAGCAGCAGCAAATGCTATAACTAATACCTAAGCATGGCAAAGATCAAGCAGAAAAAATATTACACTAAAGACAACAATGCAGATAAGGGAAATGTCTATTCACATCTTAATATCTATATCATTAAAGTGGTGCACCACAACAACTTATTGTAAAAAAAATATTACCATGTACTTGAAAAGAAAATTATGAATGCAGTTCCTGTGAAGGTAAATGTCGTTTTGTGCTCCCTCATTTTTTTGAAAAAAATTATTATTTACTCTATCTGTAGACAGAAAATATTTATATTAGTACATCTATAAAATTTTATTTTAACCAATGCTGCAGTGCAGCTAGAAACTAGATATCAAATGAAATAAGCAACTATGTACAAAGTAAAGCATAAGAACATCATTCAGTAGTCATTAGGCATTTCATAAGTTTGTAGAAAAAATCTCTCATCTAGAAAGACAGTAGTCATAATCAGGTGTGTAGACAAACTATTTCTTGTCATTTAATTAGGCATTTCAGTAAATATCAGAAAGTATGATATGTTTCCAAGTAATGAGCGTGTCGTATTTGCGATGCTTTCTACAAAGGAATGTCGGAAGCGAGGTTAATGGCCTTTTTTATCTCTCCACCTAATGGCCTTTTCTCCAGGTGGCTGGCCCAGCTGGTCGCCACAACGAATTACATCAAGGTCACTTAGCTTTCTTACCGAAATATTTACGACAGCAGTTTCCGCTACAGTGGCAGTCTCGTATAAAACATTTCACAGGTCAAGAATTTGCGTTACAAATCTGTAGAAACAAAATCCTATTGATATAACAGTGTCCAAAAAATGTTTGCCGGCATTGTGATACATTCACGCATTTACATACATTTCATAATTTTTAAAATACGATTCTTGGTTTCCAACATCCTTCTCCACAGATCAGAGTCCCTAACCACTACTCATTATTCCTTACCTTATTATACATATACATATTCGTCGACACTTCTTCAATATTTCATCATAAGAAATACGTAGCATAATCAAATTCCTCATTTACGGTAGCATCATCGTATTGATCATAAACATACCTCAACAGCATAATACACATCGTTGTCGTAATAATATCATAACATCTCAGTCAATTCTCAAAATCGTCGTAGCTTCCTCCAATAATATCAAAACCTAAAAAAATATTCTCTGCTCATTTCAGTAGTGTCATCTACCTCAAACGTACTTTAAAATCATGATCCCATACCAAATACACCATTCAAAGCTCTCATAGTATCACAATGGTTCCGAAAAAATATGCACAGTTCACAAAGTACAGACAAAATACACTCCTGGAAATGGAAAAAAGAACACATTGACACCGGTGTGTCAGACCCACCATACTTGCTCCGGACACTGCGAGAGGGCTGTACAAGCAATGATCACACGCACGGCACAGCGGACACACCAGGAACCGCGGTGTTGGCCGTCGAATGGCGCTAGCTGCGCAGCATTTGTGCACCGCCGCCGTCAGTTTGCCGTGGCATACGGAGCTCCATCGCAGTCTTTAACACTGGTAGCATGCCGCGACAGCGTGGACGTGAACCGTATGTGCAGTTCACGGACTTTGAGCGAGGGCGTATAGTGGGCATGCGGGAGGCCGGGTGGACGTACCGCCGAATTGCTCAACACGTGGGGCGTGAGGTATCCACAGTACATCGATGTTGTCGCCAGTGGTCGGCGGAAGGTGCACGTGCCCGTCGACCTGGGACCGGACCGCAGCGACGCACGGATGCACGCCAAGACCGTAGGATCCTACGCAGTGCCGTAGGGGACCGCACCGCCACTTCCCAGCAAATTAGGGACACTGTTGCTCCTGGGGTATCGGCGAGGACCATTCGCAACCGTCTCCATGAAGCTGGGCTACGGTCCTGCACACCATTAGGCCGTCTTCCGCTCACGCCCCAACATCGTGCAGCCCGCCTCCAGTGGTGTCGCGACAGGCGTGAATGGAGGGACGAATGGAGACGTGTCGTCTTCAGCGATGAGAGTCGCTTCTGCTTTGGTGCCAATGATGGTCGTATGCGTGTTTGGCGCCGTGCAGGTGAGCGCCACAATCAGGACTGCATACGACCGAGGCACACAGGGCCAACACCCGGCATCATGGTGTGGGGAGCGATCTCCTACACTGGCCGTACACCACTGGTGATCGTCGAGGGGACACTGAATAGTGCACGGTACATCCAAACCGTCATCGAACCCATCGTTCTACCATTCCTAGACCGGCAAGGGAACTTGCTGTTCCAACAGGACAATGCACGTCCGCATGTATCCCGTGCCACCCAACGTGCTCTAGAAGGTGTAAGTCAACTACCCTGGCCAGCAAGATCTCCGGATCTGTCCCCCATTGAGCATGTTTGGGACTGGATGAAGCGTCGTCTCACGCGGTCTGCACGTCCAGCACGAACGCTGGTCCAACTGAGGCGCCAGGTGGAAATGGCATGGCAAGCCGTTCCACAGGACTACATCCAGCATCTCTACGATCGTCTCCATGGGAGAATAGCAGCCTGCATTGCTGCGAAAGGTGGATATACACTGTACTAGTGCCGACATTGTGCATGCCTTGTTGCCTGTGTCTATGTGCCTGTGGTTCTGTCAGTGTGATCATGTGATGTATCTGACCCCAGGAATGTGTCAATAAAGTTTCCCCTTCCTGGGACAATGAATTCACGGTGTTCTTATTTCAATTTCCAGGAGTGTACAATTTCATAAGTATGAAAATATCCAGCAGTGTACTTCCGTAAACATCTGTCACTGACGTAGTAAAAAAATGTTTGTCTCTCTCAGTTAAATGATCAGCTAGCTGTGTAATTCATGTGTTAGAGAAATATGGTACCGATGTGTAAAGTTGTATAAGCAAATACCATATTAGCTAGGGCTCCTTGTGCTTGCCAAACACATGGTACACAAAGTAAGCGTGTACCCCCTGAGGATTAATGTAATTATACCCTCAGGTGTTACAGATTACAGCAATGGAATGAAATGTGTCACGGAAAACCTTTGTATCATTGTACTTCAAATATCTTTAAAAATAAATGATTTAAGTGCAAAATTAATCACTCAAATACGTGTCCTGTAGCGCTAAATGTGCGTCTTGCTGTAAGATAATCTCTGTGGAAGTGTCATAGTTATTGTCCTCCGAAAGCTAAGTTCTGCAGAAGTCAATGTACTTACCTCATGATAAACAAAAGTGAAATGCTTTGCGTATAGATATCTTAGTTACTACGCTTATTGCTATGATGAAGAAAGTACTGTGCTGTAACGTATTGTTGTCCTACGGAAAAGGCTGTCTCCTTGTAGCTATACCACAAAAGTTACTACTAGAACATGTTTTACTTTACAGAATAAAACAGAAAACTGTGCAGATATAAAACAGAAACACTGCAAAAGCAACATTGTAAATTGTCACTCATTAGTAGCGTCGTGATAAAATCGTGTAGCTGTCACATAAACTGTCTCATCTGGTATCTCAGAGAAAGTACTTTAAATCCAGAATGTATTTTCAAGTAAACCAAAATGTTGCATTAGAGTCTCATTAGCAGTACCAGTATATGTTCTAAGTATGTGAGCCTTATAATGGTTACGTAATCATGCAACTAACAAGCAAGAATGTACAAATACAACACTGTGTCGTCTGTTCACAATAACAATGCATTCGTAATTTCTGTTTAAAAATGTTCCCTAGGTTCTAGACTGGATATTTAACTTCAAACATTGTTGTATGTTAACAGATTCTAAGTCTGACAAAGCATACTAGCAATGTAAAGTGAAAAGTTATATGGCAAAGACAAAGTTAAAAAGCAGATTATCTTTCAATAAACGGTTTTACATGTGAAATGTCGTGTAACCCTTTGCTCTTCCTAGTACACAGAGTTTCAACTTTAACGCAATTATCATGTGGTATACGTCGGTAAAGAAAACTGGAATTTTTCTCAAGGTTAGCGTCTATGTTATTTTTCCCTGAGCCAGCGGCCGCACGTGGTTGCCTGCGGTGCGACTCATTGTCTGTTTCTTTGTTGGCGCGCGTCGTTACTGGGATTAGGAGACCTAACTTCTACAAATTCGCCTTGCCGAGAGGGCCCAGCCCTGTTAGAATCCCGCCAGTTCTGATGCAATTCAGCTCTGTCGTTACGATCATATCGTCTGTCGTCATGTCGGTAGATTCCATAGTTTCTTTTTTGTCGGTCACGTGGGGGAGAATTTCTCCCTGAATCGTAACTGCGCGCTGGACCGTTGCGTCTAAAGTTATTCTGTCTCCCTTGATAATAATTATTTTGGTTCCCATATTGTCTGTTTCTCTGATTGTCTCTGTGATAATCATTACCGCGGAGAGGTGATCTTTCCCTGTAATTATTACTACTCTGCCAACGGTTATCATACGGGTGGTGTCTGTTCTGGTCACGATTTACGTTGTAAGAATAGGTTTTCGTGTCCAGTTATTGCTTCTGTCGTCACGGAATTGTGACGGATGTGACCTGTAGTGATTGTTTTCCTGTTTTCCCATCCCGCGACTGTCTGTGTCAATTTCTAATTCTTGTAAGAGTCCTTGAAAAGCTTCAATGTCGTCTTTGCAACGCCCTGCCAAAATAATATTTCTTAAATGTTCAGGCAATTTCATTAAGCAAATGCGGATGAGTTCTGAGGGGCTGTATGGGTTTGAAAGATACTGATTCTTATGCAACATGTCTTCAAAATATTTCATAAGACTGGAAAATTCAGATTGTTCGAAACGTTTCATCATTGTGATGCTATGTTTTACTCGGTCTTGTGTAGCTTGAGACCAATACTCTGAGAGGAAGGCATGATAAAAATCTCCTTCACTGTGACAATCGTGAATGACCGATCGCATTCTTACAGCTGGTTCATTCTCCAAGTAGCCACACATAAATTCTAACAAGTGCTCCAATGACCAGTTGGGAGGAAAACAATGAGAAAATTGATGAAGCCATGCTTGTGGATGAATGTCGTTGTCAGAATTCTTAAACGTTTTGAATTTACGTGTAGTAATGAACAGCTTATAGTCAAAATCATCGTGTCGGCGAGTAGCATATCGGTCTTTGTTACGTCGTTTCGGCAGTTCCATCTCAAAATTCGGTGTACCTTGCCAATTTCTTTCATAATTTCCGATGTGCCCTGTGTTATTATTTTGTGGCTGTTCCGTATTTCTATGTCCCTCTTCCCGTATTGGAGCGCGAGTGTCCTCTGAAATACGTAATTATTGTATTACCTGTGTCAGCTGATCTTGTACTTCCCGGATTTCTCTTTGGTGTTGCGTATTAATTTGATTCTGATTTTGTTTGAATTTCCTAATTTGTTCGCACTCTTTTGTGTCATTAAAGACTACCGGTTTTGTGTCATTCAGATTATCATCTACCTTCGTAGATAAATTATTTAGCTGATCCGAAAGTTCAACAACTTTCTCTGATAATGAACTAATCTCCTCCATGTGTCTTTCTGAACCAATTTTCAGAGTATCTACTGTGCCCTTTAAGTTTTCTTGAGTTTTTGCAAGTTGGGTAACCGAATCGGTAGATGCAACTGAGTCAATTTTAGCTTGCAGGGTCTCATGATTTTGATGAACAATATTTTGCAGTTCTTTTATGGCTGCTTCGTGATTCTGTAATGCATTTTCATGCCGCGAAAAAATAGGTTGGAAATGCTCACAAATTTGTGTTTTTACGTCATTACAGACTTTTTGACAATTCGATTCGATGTTATGTAACTCAGTAGTTAAATGTTCACGTCTTTGTTCAAGCGTGGTGTCTAACTTTTGAAGATTTTGTTCCATTGTGTCTAACTTTTGAAGCTTTTGCTGTGTTTGTCTCTGATTTTGTTCCATTCTGTCTAACTTTTCAAGCTTTTGTCCCATTTGTTGCATTAATTGTAATAACAATGCACTGGTGTCTGAAACATGTTCCTCAGTGCTTTTCCGCAGTGAATTTGCACCGGCAACATTCCCATTTTGACAAGCGGAAAATGTGTCTTGACTCATTTGAGAAAACGGTGAGGACGCAAAACCTGAATCTACAGTATTTGCAAAATTGTGTCCTGTTATTTCGGATTCCTGAGGCGAGCTGTTGCCGAGCGATCGATCGATAATGCTTCCCTGTTCACTACCTGTTTCACTGTCTACGCCATTGTTTGCAGCCCGCTCCATTTCCCTATGCACAGTTACCAAATTACTACTTTCAACGTCTGTTAATTCATTACACAGTGGTGCTGGCTAGCTACGCTCGTCATCACTATTATTTCTCAGTTTACTTTGGAGCCTAGTGTTACGTTTTTCACACGCCATTATTGTCACAATATTTCACACGATAACACAGAAAAGCACAATTTGAAGAGCAAAAATAAGAGAACAAATTAATATAGCACTGAAAATAATATGTAGTTAATTGCAAGCGCAGCTGCGAAATACTTGGTGCAAATCTACATGCATGCCACAACTGTTTTACTGTCCAACAATGAAAGACTGCAACTACAAAGGAGATTCTCTCTACAATTACGTGCTAGCAATAAACAATAGCTGCACTAATTACACAAACTACAAGAAAAAAATCAGAAGCTTCCAGTGAGGTATCCTCAGCTAGGGGTCGACATATGAAACGTCCCCTTTGAAAAATTGTACAAGACTGTGCTTAACCTGACACACAATATTTTTAGCGCAACGCAATCTGACTTTCAGAAATCCCTACAAAAGAATGGCCCTGACTAACATTAACCTATGCATTTCACAAATCGCTTACCTCACAAAAATCTTGGTTAGTCGAACTACTGCAATACAGCGAACGCCACTACTGCCAGCTAAATAAAAGATTCAAACTGCGGAAGGCACTAACTACTGATAGGGATAGTTAGCAAATGAAAGATATTAATAGAGAACAAACAATGTATTTACCTTAATAACATCAAAAGTCATAATATATATAGCAGTTCATGACAAATTTCAACACTCCGCCATCTCTCTCCCCACATCCACCACTGCTGGCGGCTCACCTCCAACTGCGCAACGCTACGCGCTGTTCACATCCAGCTGCCGCTGCCCAACACTACAATGGCAGACAACAATGCAAACCAGCCACAGACTGCACACAGCACAGCCAGTGTTTCTCACACAGATCGCTACGTAACGTTGCCAATAAGAAAACATAAACAGCCTACTTACAACCTTTAGTTTTCACCTTCAAGAATGCACCTTTCGACGTACAAATAATTTTTTTACCTAAACTCAAAAGATATAAACCGGCTGATAGGTGGTACAAAGATTACTGGGAATCGCCCATGTGACCGCACATTCAGTTTTGTTTTGTGGTACCACAGGTTGACAGGAGATGTCGACACTGTTCTCAAATATACTCTCTGCTTCTGAAAATATGAGGACAACAATCACAAATAGTAAAATTTAAGTAATTTTAATATACTAAGCATTTGTTTAGTGTGTCCTTATATGAGGACGCCATGACCGAATGGGTTAAAAACAGATACACGTAAACAGGCAGAACACGGCGCTGCAGTGGGCAGTGCATATATAAGACAACAAGTGTATTGTGCAGTTGTTAGATCGGTTAAGATCGTCTACTGCTGTTACAATGGTAGTTTGTCAACATTCAAGTGACTCTGAACGTGGTGTTATAGTCGGCGTACGAGCGATGGGATACAGCATCTCCGAAGCAGCGATGAAGTCTGGATTTTCCCGTACGACCAATTCACAAACATGCCGTGAATATCAGGAATCTGGTAAAACATGAAATCTCCGACATCGCTGCTCCCGGAAAAAGATCGTGCAACAACGGGACCAACGACGACTGAAAAGAATCGTTCAACGTGACAGAAGTGCAACCCTTCCTCAAATTGCTGCAGATTTCAATGCTGAGCCATTAAGAAGTGTCAGCGCGCGAACCATTCAACGGAAAATCATCGATACGGGGTTTTGAAGCCCAAAGCTCACTCGAGTACCCTTGGTGACTGCACGACATAAAGCTTTACGCCTCGCCTGGGCGCGTCAACGACGACATTGGACTGTTGATGACTGGAAACATGTTGCCTGATCAGACGACTGTCGTTTCGAATTATATCGAGTGGATGGACGTGTACGGGTATAGAGACAACCTCATGAATCCTTGGACGCTACATGTCAGCAGGGGACTGTTCAAGCTGGTGATGGCATCGGGGGCGTTCAGTTGGAGTGATATGGGACTACGTAAGCATCCTATCTGATAATCTCCATCCACTAATGTCCATTGTGTATTCCGACGGACTTCGGAAATTACAGCAGGAAAATGCGATCCCCACACATCCAGAATTGCTACAGAGTTGCTCCAGGAACAGACTTCTGAGTTCAAACACTTCTGCTGGCCACAAAACTCCCGAAATATGAACATTATTGAGCACATCTAGGATGCCCTGCAACGTGCTGTTCAGAAGAGATCTCTACCCCCCTCGTACTCTTACTGATTTATGGACACCCCTGCAGGATTCTTGGTGTCAGTTCCCCTCATCACTATTTCAGACGTTAGTCGAGTCCATGTCACGTCGTGTTGCGGCACTTCTGAGTGCTCGCTGGGGCCCTAAATGATATTAGGTAGCTGTACCAGTTTCTTTGGATCTTGGGGATATTTTAATTATGTTTATATTTAAGTGGTGTATGATTATTACTGATAATGACTGTGAATTCGATACATTGAGGAATAATTCTCGTGATAAATAGGAGATGTGTCAGCAATCCTAAAAAGATGTGTGACTATCATTGCCGATTGTCAAACTCATTAAACACCTTTAGCGATCTTCGCTGCAGTCAAGGCGAGCTCTGTTAGCGGACCTACGACCATGCAATGTCTTCTGCTTGAGGGACAGAAGTATAGACGACACCCGCTGATGCAGAAAACATTCGTGACCTTTGCCTGAAGCATGCGTGTCCAACTGCACCGGCCACGTGAGCTATCTGGTCTTTACAACCAGCTCATGTTATTACATTTTCGGCGGTGAAGGTGAGTGGATATGTTACAACATCCTATAAGTAATATTTAGGTGCGTCTCTCTACTTGAATCCAAAATTAATATTACACAAAAGAATAAAAATAACAATCAAATGTAAATCAAACAATGGAAACTACAGGTAGGGATTCAACAAAGTAGGAATAGACAGATCGTGCCTTTCTGCAACTTGACAAATCTTCTTCACAATTACGTGTGAAATAGACACGCGTCCTACTTGTAGGCATATTTTTAGGTAGTTTAGGATGCAAACTAAAGCCTCTCATTATGATTATGTTTAGATGAAAATTTTTAACCAATAATTCGAGCTGTAGAGTTATTATGATACGAACGACAGCGTTACAGGACCAACAAATCTTCTACATGAGGCCTTAGTGAACCTGTCATCAGCGCAAGGAGGGTTAAAATTTATAGTTATAGAACTATTAGCTGTTTCGTTTTGCGGATACATTTTCGGTCAGTCAGGCGTCGTGTTTTCAAATGCAAATTGCAAAACGGCTTCATCGAGACAACTCCTTCTACACCACCAAAGAACTTTTGAATTAAATAGGCAGGTTCGAATCCTGCCTCGGGCATGGATGTGTGTGATGTCCTTAGGTTTGTTAGGCTTAAGTAGTTTTAAGTTCTAGGGGACTGATGACCTCAGAAGTTAAGTCCCATAGTGCTCAGAGCCAATTAAATAGACAGCGAACTAAAAGCTAAAGGTATGACGATTTTAGACAACAACGTTTCTAATCGACATCTCTCTTCAAAAAGGAAATTTAAAAAAAAAATGTTCTTCTTGACTCCATTATGTGGAACAAAGGGAGACAAAAGTGAATAAAATCTTGCAGTACATTTACTGCCTTTCTTTCCTCTCAGTCTTCTTCCTCACTGTGCCAACCTCTTCATCTCAGAATAGCGTTCACGCTCAACATCCTCGATTATCTGTTCTATATATTTCAGTCTTGTGTTCTGCTACACTTTTTGCCTTCTATGACTCCTTCCAACATCATGACACAGTCATTCTCCTCAATATTGATACATGTCCTGTCACTCTGTCCCTTCATCCTGCGGGTGCTTTCCACTCACTGGTTTCCTCGCCCATTCTGTGGACTATCTCATATTTTTGGTGTTCTCTACCTCACTGGGTAAAAACGGAACTCTCATAAGATCACTTTTTCCTCCATCTGTCGGTCCGTCTGTTAAGACTCCTTTTTCTCAGGTACCTGTAGACATATCAAGTTGAAATTTATATCAAAAACTAAGTTCTACGGCCTTTTTGCGGTGTAAAACATTTAAATTTCTAAGACAATGCAATCAAAAGATACGGCCATTTATATAAGAAATTTTGATACTCGCCAATTCACTAATCAAAACCTACAGACGAACTATGTGTGTACCTAATTAAGTTTGTACGGAACCCTCAGAGCGCGGGTGTACAGTTCTTTTTTAAAATGATCAGGACACTCAGTTTTCAACATCCATCTCTAACAGAAAATCTCAAACGCCTCGATTTTCTTCTTTTCTCGTTTTCGACTGCCCACGATTCACTTCCATACGATGTTGGTTCCTGACGTACATTCTCTGAAATTTTATTCTCAGAATAAGGCCTCTGTTTGATAATGGCAGACATATTTTAGCGACGAATCTCTGCTTTATATGAGTTATCCTCTTGTTTCTTCCGTAATGTATTATTTTGTTTTCAAGGTAGCGGACGTCCTTCGTTCTGTCTAATACGTGGCCCCCATTTTTGCTGTAAAGTTGATCACTACCCTCATTTCTGTTCTGTCTAACATATCCTCAAATACATTTTCCATTCTTATATATATTATTCTTGTCAGGAACTTCGATGCGCGAGTTTTGTCTTTGCCATCTTCAGAATTATGTGGGTGGTATTCTTCCGAAAGTCCGATGGTGTGTCTACAGCCTCATGGATTCTGCAAGAGGGTTATGTCCCACGTTTTTATGGAAATGTGAAGTTGCCCTGTGGGACCAACATGGTTCAAATGGCTCTGAGCACTATGAGACTTAACTTCTGAGGTCATCAGTCCCCTAGAACATAGAACTACTTAAACCTAACTAACCTAAGGACAGCACACACATCCATGCCCGAGGCAGGATTCGAACCACTTCAGGCAAGTATTTGCTCCACGACCCAAGCCACTAAAGACTTCTCGCGGTAAAATAACTGTCTCAGTTCGCTGTGGCAAAATGATATAAGTTACAGACTTGGAAATTTGGTAAATACTTCCGAATTCTAGATAAAATATAAATTTTTACAGAAAAAGTTTTGAATCGATGTAACACGATAATAACAGGGGTAAAGTCATATCGCTTTTTGTAATGGATTATCCGCTTAAGATCAAAATTAATATGAAGTAATTTTTCCTTCATAAAGTGAATCTATTTCTTCAATAATTTTTTGTTACGAGTGATATTTTTAAGGCGCTCATCTTTGCTAAATATTGTTTGTTTGCGTTCACCACGGTATCTCCTTCGATCCATGTACAGATTCTCTGTTTGGGCTGTGGCTGACTCCTCCTGCTATACAATGAGAATTTACAAAACATATACTGCAATTAGCAGTAAAAATGGGTGCATCGGAGAACTCGTGAGGCCAACTAGAAAAAATTGCCCCATGGCATCCAATTACCGTTATGGAAGTAGTCACGTTACGTTGGTTCAGCAGTTGGCGCAGTGCCACAGAATGTGTAGCAATTTCCGTCGTTTTTGTAGTTGCGCAGTAGGGGATTTAATGTGCTTATTCACGATTTGGCTCAACATTTGTGGACAGGGTCTTTAAAGAATGCAGTCGGAAAAAGCAACATATTATTCCTCATTATTTCTGCATCGACATCTGTACAACCAATAAGGTTTTAGGCAGAAAATTATTAGTCCGTCACTCCATCGGTGAGGAAACGACTCAGTGGTGATGACATTATTTATACAGCTCTAACAGCGGTTTCCGTGCCACCGGGGTGTCGAACTCCATCTGTGTGAGCGTACTGCCGACAGATGTTCGTATTTAGTCTCGTGTCTAATTACAATATGGATGCCACGAAATGTCACTGGAACACAAAAAGAAAATAATTTTTAATTCTGCTCCTCTTCAGTCTATTCCATCGCAAGTTAGCAGACGGCTTAAAACTGGGAATACGTTAAATAAATTTTCATCACATACAAAAAAATGGACTTCTTTTGCTTAACTTCAACATGGAAAGTGATGCAAATGACAAGGAAGCGGCAAACACACCGAAGTTTTGTTTCAGAGACCAGAGCTCTACAACCAGGTAGTACAGAGGTCACTGAGCTCATACAGCATCAAGTGTAGTTGTCACGGGAAACACGAGCCGTGTACAGCAGTGTATAGAAAAGTGTGGCATCGTTTTCCCCTATACTTTCCCATCTGCTTAAAGTCATGACACGTGACATATCCGGTTTTCTGGGGGTTCCCTTTAAGTGTACGGCATAGCAAGCGTTATATATTTTCCAAAGTTTAGATTTATCACTTACAGTGCCATAGCGATGACCTACCGGCTGCGCTTTTCGATGTGTCAGAAGGAAGGAACAGTTTATAAGAGTCCTACGGAGTAAACAAAGCTGATTATCGTTTCGTTTCATATTTAATGCGAAATTCTTGAAGGATGCTGCACGTTTATCTCATTTGATTAGTTGCGATTTGTGCACCGTTGCAGTAAACAAATAAATATAAGAAGCTGAGGTACTCGGAAAAGACATTGGAATATAATCGGAGCAGCACAAAGTTTCGAATCACACTGAATGAGTGAAGATGTATTATTATACAGGATGTCTTGGGAGAAATGATCAATATTCAGGGATATGACAGCAACGATCATTCGAAGCAAAATACTCAAGTGAACGGACGCTCTAAAATGCATCCTTTATAAACTGTGAGCACTTGTTCAGTATAAGAGATGTGTTTCATAGTAGCGAAGATGAACACGTGCTCATAGCTGGTAAGTTATCCACTTTAGAGCCGAGCTTTACTGGACATTTTTTCTTGTTCTTATCGATACTCCCAAAATCAGGAAAGCAAAGAGCTTGCGTTACAAGAGATTAGTTTCGCAATGTCTAAGATGAAAAAGTGCTCGGAGCTCTTAAGATGTGCAATTTAGACCTCATGTTTACTAGGCTTTTTTGCTTCGAATGATCATTACTGTCATATTCCTCAGTATTGACCATACCTTGTATAAGTGTTAGGCCGGCTGGTAGCTGTGGAGGTAGTGACCTTGCCTTCTCTTGGGATACTTTTGCTACTCCTCGAGAAGGGAAGGCGAGGAGGTAAGCATTTATACCAGCGCGGCCAGGCGTAATGCTCCTCTTACCTCTGTTTCCCCTAGCCAATCGGAATTCGGTAACGGGAAACAAACTGGCTAGTTACTAAAACAGCAGGCAACTGGCAACAGGATCCATCAAAACTTACATGTATGAGTGTTTTGTTTCAGAACATGACAGTGGCTGGGAAGAAAGTAAAATAGAAAATAAGGGAGCACAAGCATAGCAGGTTCAACGAACTAGCACAATGAGTAGCCAGACATGTTGTTGTTGTTGTGGTCTTCAGTCCTGAGACTGGTTTGATGCAGCTCTCCATGCTACTCTATCCTGTGCAAGCTTTTTCATCTCCCAGTACCTACTGCAACCTACATCCTTCTGAATCTGCTTAGTGTAGTCATCTCTTGGTCTCCCCCTACGATTTTTACCCTCCACGCTGCCCTCCAATACTAAATTGGTGATCCCTTGATGCCTCAGAACATGTCCTACCAACCGATCCCTTCTTCTGGTCAAGTTGTGCCACAAACTTCTCTTCTCCCCAATCCTATTCAATACTTCCTCATTAGTTATGTGATCTACCCATCTAATCTTCAGCATTCTTCTGTATCACCACATTTCGAAAGCTTCTATTCTCTTCTTGTCCAAACTATTTATCGTCCATGTTTCACTTCCATACATGGCTACACTCCATACAAATACTTTCAGAAATGACTTCCTGACACTTAAATCAATACTGGATGTTAACAAATTTCTCTTCTTCAGAAACGCTTTCCTTGCCATTGCCAGTCTACATTTTATATCCTCTCTACTTCGACCATCATCAGTTATTTTGCTCCCCAAATAGCAAAACTCCTTTGCTACTTTAAGTGCCTCATTTCCTAATCTAATTCCCTCTGCATCACCCGACTTAATTAGACTACATTCCATTATCCTTGTTTTGCTTTTGTTGATGTTCATCTTATATCCTCCTTTCAAGACACTGTCCATTCCATTCAACTGCTCTTCCAAGTCCTTTGCTGTCTCTGACAGAATTACAATGTCATCGGCGAACCTCAAAGTTTTTATTTCTTCTCCATGAATTTTAATACCTACTCCGAATTTTTCTTTTGTTTCCTTTACTGCTTGCTCAATATACAGATTGAACAACATCGGGGACAGGCTACAACCCTGTCTTACTCCCTTCCCAACCACTGCTTCCCTTTCATGCCCCTCGACTCTTATAACTGCCATCTGGTTTCTGTACAAATTGTAAATAGCCTTTCGCTCCCTGTATTTTACCCCTGCCACCTTTAGAATTTGAAAGAGAGTATTCCAGTCAACATTGTCAAAAGCTTTCTCTAAGTCTACAAATGCTAGAAACGTAGGTTTGCCTTTCCTTAATCTTTCTTCTAAGATAAGTCGTAAGGTCAGTATTGCCTCACGTGTTCCAGTGTTTCTACGGAATCCAAACTGATCTTCCCCGAGGTTGGCTTCTACTAGTTTTTCCACTCGTCTGTAAAGAATTCGTGTTAGTATTTTGCAGCTGTGACTTATTAAGCTGATAGTTCGGTAATTTTCACATCTGTCAACACCTGCTTTCTTTGGGATTGGAATTATTATATTCTTCTTGAAGTCTGAGGGTATTTCGCCTGTTTCATACATCTTGCTCACCAGATGGTAGAGTTTTGTCAGGACTGGCTCTCCCACGGCCATCAGTAGTTCCAATGGAATATTGTCTACTCCGGGGGCCTTGTTTCGACTCAGGTCTTTCAGTGCTCTGTCAAACTCTTCACGCAGTATCGTATCTCCCATTTCATCTTCATCTACATCCTCTTCCATTTCCATAATATTGTCCTCAAGTACATCACCCTTGTATAGACCCTCTATATACTCCTTCCACCTTTCTGCTTTCCCTTCTTTGCTTAGAACTGGGTTTCCATCTGAGCCCTTGATATTCATACAAGTCGTTCTCTTATCTCCAAAGGTCTCTTTAATTTTCCTGTAGGCGGTATCTATCTTACCCCTAGTGAGATAGGCCTCTACATCCTTACATTTGTCCTCTAGCCATCCCTGCTTAGCCATTTTGCACTTCCTGTCGATCTCATTTTTGAGACGTTTGTATTCCTTTTTGCCTGTTTCACTTACTGCATTTTTGTATTTTCTCCTTTCATCAATTAAATTCAATATTTCTTCTGTTACCCAAGGATTTCTACTAGCCCTCGTCTTTTTACCTACTTGATCCTCTGCTGCCTTCACTACTTCATCCCTCAAAGCTACCCATTCTTCTTCTACTGTACTTATTTCCCCCATTCCTGTCAATTGCTCCCTTATGCTCTCCCTGAATCTCTGTACAACCTCTGGTTCTTTTAGTTTATCCAGGTCCCATCTCCTTAAATTCCCACCTTTTTGCAGTTTCTTCAGTTTTAATCTACAGGTCATAACCAATAGATTGTGGTCAGAGTCCACATCTGCCCCTGGAAATGTCTTACAATTTAGAACCTGGTTCCTAAATCTCTGTCTTACCATTATATAATCTATCTGATACCTTTTAGTATCTCCAGGGTTCTTCCATGTATACAACCTTCTTTCATGATTCTTAAACCAAGTGTTAGTTATTATTATGTTGTGCTCTGTGCAAAATTCTACCAGGCGGCTTCCTCTTTCATTTCTGTCCCCCAATCCATATTCACCTACTATGTTTCCTTCTCTCCCTTTTCCTACACTCGAATTCCAGTCACCCATGACTATTAAATTTTCGTCTCCCTTCACAATCTGAATAATTTCTTTTATTTCATCATACATTTCTTCAATTTCTTCGTCATCCGCAGAGCTAGTTGGCATATAAACTTGTACTACTGTAGTAGGTGTGGGCTTCGTATCTATCTTGGCCACAATAATGCGTTCACTATGCTGTTTGTAGTAGCTTACCCGCATTCCTATTTTCCTATTCATTATTAAACCTACACCTGCATTACCCCTATTTGATTTTGTGTTTATAACCCTGTAGTCACCTGACCAGAAGTCTTGTTCCTCCTGCCACCGAACTTCACTAATTCCCACTATATCTAACTTCAACCTATCCATTTCCCTTTTTAAATTTTCTAACCTACCTGCCCGATTAAGGGATCTGACATTCCACGCTCCGATCCGTAGAACGCCAGTTTTCTTTCTCCTGATAACGACATCCTCTTGAGTAGTCCCCGCCCGGAGATCCGAATGGGGGACTATTTTACCTCCGGAATATTTTACCCAAGAGGACGCCATCATCATGTAATCATACAGTAAAGCTGCATGCCCTCGGAAAAATTACGGCTGTAGTTTCCCCTTGCTTTCAGCCGTTCGCAGTACCAGCACAGCAAGGCCGTTTTGGTTATTGTTACAAGGCCAGATCAGTCAATCATCCAGACTGTTGCCCTTGCAACTACTGAAAAGGCTGCTGCCCCTCTTCAGGAACCACACGTTTGTCTGGCCTCTCAACAGATACCCCTCCGTTGTGGTTGCACCTACGGTACGGCTATCTGTATCGCTGAGGCACGCAAGCCTCCCCACCAACGGCAAGGTCCATGGTTCATGGGGGGGCATATGGAAAGCAATACGGTTGTGTTCATCAGTAAGCAATGAAACTGGTCTAGAAAGAGATATACTCACAAAATATGGTAGGTTGACTGTACAAAACAGATACTGCATCTTAATGATTCGTGGGAACAATCAGAAAATTTTATCATAAATTGAAAATAGTCTCTGTCCTTACCACTAGCAAGTCAGTTAGCACTATCATCACCGTTTTTCACAATATTTATATCTCTGGTATGAATAACACTTGAACACACATCAAGTCTAATTCCCAAGGTTGAAGTAATGATAAGTGGTATGACAAAGGAAGGGTAGGCGTAGTGGAGATGAGAATTCATATAGATCACTGAACTCCTGCCATTGAACCATTATTTGACATGGTTGTGAGGGCGGAGAGCAGATGGCAGCATCTACCTTTGTGGTTACTACGGTGGCAGTGTATTACAGATATAAACTCAACGCCGCCGTTGGTAGAATTAGTTTCCCCTGTTCGCCAGTAACAGATCTGTGCATTAGTCTTTAGCAAAAAAGAGATCAAGATGAACGCCTTGGCGCTACGGCTCTTCCACCAGCAGTTCAACCTCTTCGTCCTTTGTCTCCACCACGATCTAATTAGAGCGAAGCGCAGGCACGGTAGTTCGGTTTCCAAAACCCAGGAGACTGCCGAGGTCAACGAGCCAGGAAACCTCTGAAGCCAAAAGCCCACCCACTGTACCCAGTAGGGATTGCTGGAGGTGCATCCTTCTGGAAACGACTGCAAGTGGGGGAGGAATGACTCAATGAAATAGCTATATTGACAAGAGCAACTGCTGCTTCTCCTTAGTCGCCCTTTTAATTAATGAATTAACAATTAATGCCATGAAGCCGAATATAAGGGTACAGTTGCTACTGCAGCTGGGGATGTCATTGATAGTTCTCCGCCGGCCGCTGTGGCCGAGCGGTTCTAGGTTCTTCAGTCCGGAACCGCGCTCCTGCTGCGGTCGCAGGTTTGAATCCTGCCTAGGGCGTAGATGTGTATGATGTCCTTAGGTTAGATAGGTTTAAGTAGTTCTAAGTCTAGGGGACTGATGATCTCAGATGTTAAGTCCCATAGTGCTCAGAGCCATTTTGATAGTTCTCCCTTCTAAGTCCATCGAAATTAAACATGTAAAATTCAGCCATAAAGTTTCGTTGCTACTCAAGGAAAAGTTCCCAATATTTGAGAAGCTACAATTACATTTTACTTAATTCTCAGTATTGTACAGCTGTTTCTATGCTACATTAAGTACAACATGTACATCAAACAATTTTTGTTGTATACTTTTGCAGGAAATTCAGAATCTAAATTCAATGTTTTGTATATGATTTACGTTTCAATGAAACTGTTGTCGAGAAATCCATATGAGGGCTGATATCTTATAAGCAAAGCTATTCCGAGTGTATCATACTTGTTTGATACATCGGTACGAGAATATTGTCTATCGCATGCCCATTATCACTAAAACATTTATCTTTTGCACAGAACTGGGTTGCAGTAAAAGTTTATTTACAAATACACCTTTACATTATTATACACCTAGTGTATAATTACACTTGTACGCAACAACACCGGAAAACCTCATCTCACATTGCGACACAGATGTGTAATGTTTGACAAGCCACTAATAAAGAAATAAACCACTGATCATTAAAAGTCAGTACATATCATTGCAGATTCCAAACCCATTTTTAATGATTGGCGCACTGGTGAACTGGTTATCACGTTCCCAAGCACTGCATGCATATTTACCTCTGAATAAAAATTCAGGGGAAGACTGCCCTTATGAGACATATTCCTGACGTACTGAGGAAAACTACGCTGGAATATGAATTCGAATGCTATCATTTTGAGAGGATTTGATTATTTCCTCAATATAGAGGTAAAAGATAAATTTAGACAAAAAGGCAAACGGCTGTCCTTCTTCCTACAGGAGGTTCAAACGGCTCTTCTCCTACATGAGGTTCAGAGCTACCAAAATTAATGTGTTTGGGCGGTTCGAGTCAAGGCAGGAGGGGAAACCTTTGTGGCCAAAAGACGGTATCTGTTCCCAGTGTCCCAGCAGGCACACTTTGACCATACACCTTCCAGCAGTTGGTGGTAACTTTTTTTTTTTTTTGAAGTGGGAAACACACCAGTGTTCAGACGTTCAGAAGCCATAAAACGTCAGAGCGCAGCCGCTACTACTTTGGTTTGCCAGCTTCTCTTCCACTCAATGGTTGCAGGAAGACGACTCCGATGCATGTGCGATATACTTCTGGCACTTGTTGCCTACATTCAAAGTAATGTTTCCCTGTGCATTATCTTGAGCAGACTGTAGGGGCATCAATCGTGTTTAGGCTCTATCGTTTACAATCAACGAGAGTGACTGTGTCGCGCTCTTGCAGTGAAACGACTCGACACACTCTGCCAAATGGCAACTCATCACCGTATCAACCCATTTCCGTTACTTCAGCCGCCACCTCATTCTTTCAGCTCTCTCTGTAGTGTGTTAGGATTATCACGTAAGTTCATCTCTCTCCTGTGCTTCGAACTCCAATTGTCTCTTAAGTTCTCCTTGTAATTATGTATTTTGATTCGTACATTCTTTGGTTACTACCTCAGTATTTCCGTAGTTTATGTGGTCAGCAAAGCCTGAGCTCGACTAAATGTCGGTAAAGTCCAGAAGCATATATTCTATTGTTTAACATTCATTCGTTTCACTTATAGTTGTATACCCCGTGCACTTTCCTCAGTGACCCAATTAACTGGGATCCACTGCAAGTACGAACGCTTTTCGCAGCCTTCCATAGTCGCAAATGAGTTACGGATGAGTCGACAAAATTATGAAATTGCTGTAACACAGCTCAGTACCATTCTTAATGCGGTTTAAGAAAAACGTTGGCATTTAAAGCAGTTCCCAGTCATCTCGGAGTGGGTGATACAGGCCCTGTGTGGTTTTCAAGGGAATGTTATACCATTCTTCCTGTAAATTAATGAGAAGTTCAGGTAGCAATGACGGAGGTGGATAGGGATCACGCACCCTTCTCTCCATCTAAGATCACAAAGGCTGAATAAAAATTATATATGGTGACTATGATGGGCATAAGAGATGTGCCAGTTCATCCTCGGGCTAACAAAACCTGTCCTGGACGATGCGAGCTATGTGAGCGAGGCCCTGTCGTCTTGGCACACACCAACACCATTGGAGAAAAAAAACACTGTACCATGCGATGGACTTGATCAGCCAAAACAGTCACATTAACGTGACCTTGCAGAGTACCCATGGCACCCATCGAAAATCACGATATGGCTTCCCGATTACACCGAACCTCCGCTGTATTTCATTCCTGTGATGAAAACTCAGCCAGAAATTGGAAACAGTGTAAAACAAGACTCATCCGTCCAAATACCTTTCTTCCATTGCTCTATAGTTCAGGTTCTGTGTTTTCGGTTTTTAGGGGAATTTGCGTCACGCGTCACTGTTGAGTGGTGCTGGAGCTGCAACCCGCCCTCCATTTCTGTGCTTATCGAGCTCCCTCCGTGTTGTTGGTGCTAACAAAGTTCCGGCTGCGTCATTCAGTTCTGCAGCAACTTTTGAGGTTACGTCCTCTTATTTATCGTCGCAGTCAGTCTTCAGTGACCTTCTGTGACGGTCACTTAACATACACTTTCATCCGCTTTGTGACTTAGCGGGTACTGTTTTTGCGTATTCCCTGTATGCAGTATAAATCTTCTATATGGTGCCTCTTGACATAGCACGCACTCGGCTATCTTTGTTACTGAAGCACCGACCATACGAGTTGCAACAAGTTGATCACGTTAGAAACCGCTTGACTCCGACATAATGCGCTCACAAGTACACAGGGTATTGTTTTGTTCGTGACTGACACCTGCAACGTGTTGCCAGGTCTTGCACGTGGTCAAATACAACAGCCCAATCCGCAGGTTTGCCTATTATCAGAATTTATGTTCAAGCGTGCATTTCTCAAGCCGTTTCCATACTTTTGTTCAACTTTTGTATCCCTGCATTAGAATTCCCGGCATTTTTCGGATGTCCGGGCGAGAGGCAGAGCCAGTTGTTTCAGCCTGAGAACTTGTGGCAAGCCGTTTACTCTTGGCCGCTCGGCGGTTAAGGACACAACACGGAGGAGGAGGGGTTACGTAATGTGTCGTTCGTAAATGAGAGATCATCATAACACTGTAATACGAAACCTTGTAGGTGAAAAATTATTAACCGCAGCTTTTAAATAAACATCGCTGCCGGGGGAGCATGGATTGCACTAGTAAATTGTCGTTTTAGCTAACTACTTTTAAATTAAACTAGCAGAAACTACTCCAGAATTATGTTGATTGTCCTCTAGATTTGAGTTTTTCTTGCTGAAAGGATACTTTCCGACCTAACGTTCGTCACATTTTTTTACTGCTGATGATTCTAGATCGGTTGGAAACTACTTACGTCATCATTAAGTATTAGAGCAAGTTGTCGTAACATGCACTGTGAAATTTATCACTGTAAAGATACGACAGTAAACCAACATGGGGTTTGTCCTCGTTACAAAAGATATACTCAAAAAGTTTTGCTTACATTTTTTGTTGCTGAGGATTCGAGACTCTAGTCTGAAGCTAGTGCGCTACATGGGGAACACAAGCGCCAGTCGAGCTTCCTTCTTCAATAGAAACGGCTAACTATGCTACTGTGATCAATGTCCGGGATTGAAATGACGGCCACCGCCGCACTGGCTTCACTTCACGTATACGTAACTTAAGTCTCGGGAAAGCGGCTGTGGGCGCAGATAGTATTTCGTTATAGAAGTCACATGTACGCCGTCCCTCCAATACAACTACTACCTCGCTTCCTGATGCTGGACTGTTATTTTTTTGTTTTTTTTGCGTGTTATGTAGTGTAATGCGATTCTGTTTTTCGTTCGTGACGCCATTCAGTAAACCTTGTGTCGGTTATACACTAATAACGCGCACGGATTTGAGATCCCCGTCAAAGCCCACGTGCTGAAGCCTGATATTAACCTACGTATGTCATTGCTGCTAACTGCGTTGCGTGTGGACAAAGATCGACGCTACGTCGACAACCGAATAAATAGTAAAGAGAACGTTTTGACTACAAGGATCGTGACAATGCGCGGGCACATACAGCGGAAGCTGTGGCTGCTCTGTTCGGTCTATGGGACTGGGAAGTACTGTACCATCCACCATACTCCCCTTACTTAAGTCCTTATTGTTGTATCCAGGGACCCAACCAACCAACCAACTCGCGCACGCGCCCCCTGACCGTGACATCGCTGGCCGCAGTTCCCGTCGCGGCCGTCGGCGTCTCAGGGCGTTACCGCCGACGGAAGAGGTCGCGCCATGGCTGATCTCCGGTCCGCAGCGCCCTCTGCCTTCTGCATATAAGGAGGAGCGCTGGCCCCGAGACGGGTTTGGGGCAGTTGCCCCCCTCCGACATCAACACTCCCATCACAGCACAAGACATTAAACTTATCCTCCAGTCCAAACGCAACACGGCCCCTGGTCACGACTGTGTCACCTACCGTCACCTTCGAGAAAGCCCCTATAACTTCCTGACTGTCCTCGCCCATCTCTATAACGTCATCCTCTCTACTGGCTTCTACCCTGACCTGTGGAAGACCTCCCGCGTCCTCTTATTCCTCAAACCCAACAAACCCCCTTCTGCCGCCTCTTCCTTTCGCCTCCATGATTTCTACCTCACCCTTCATGGTCGTCCTATCCAGCTCACCCCCACCCTGAAATACCTTGGCCTCACCCTCGACCGACACCTCACCTGGACCCCTCATCTCCAGACCATCCAGCAGAAAGCCCATTCCCGCCTCCGCCTTCTGAAACTCCTGTCTGGCCGGACATGGGGATTGCATCCTTCTACCATCCTCCACACCTACAAATCCCTCATCCGTCCTATCCTCTGTTATGCCAGTGTTGCCTGGATCTCCGCCCCCACCCGCTTTTACAAGGCCCTCCAAATCCTTGAACGCCATGCGCTCCGCCTTGCCTTCCGTATCCGCCTTCCTTCCCCCACACGGCTCCTGTATGAACTGATCCCCTTCCCCCACCTCCTCCTGTTCCTCCAACATCTCCGCATCCTTTACATTGTTCGCAGGCTTGATCCCCCCCACCCTCTGGTTTCCTCCTTCCTCTCCATCCCCCGCCCGTTGCCGCGCCTCTATCGCTGTATCCCTCCCTCTCTCCACCTCCACACCCTCCATCTCCTTCATCAGGGCGATTTCCAACGCCTCCCCTTACCGGATGGCGAACTTCGCCATAACATCTACCCTTCCTTCCAACTATAACCTGGCCTTGTTCCCCGCCCTCCCCAGGGCCCCCTTTTTCCTCTTCCCTCCTTCTCCCAGAGCGGATTTTCCTCCATCCCCCCCCCCCCTCCCCTGAGACCCTGCACCCCATACTTGCCTCTTTCCTTCCCACATCCCTCCCTACCTGGCCTTCTTCAGCACACCCCCCGCTCATCTCCTCCATCCCTTCCCCTCCCTCCCTTCTTCAGGTCCCCCTCATCTCCTAGCGCCTGGAAGATCCTCTGTATTGATCATCATCAGTGTGCCGCATCAGTGTTGTCTAGTGCTGTTTCTCCTGTGCGTCGAGAGGTGTGATTTTAATTGTGTACTGCCTTGAGGTTCGCCGTCAGTGTTATGTTATGTGCTATGCCATCCGTCGATACCTTTATCCTGTGCCTTGTGTTCTTTTAATTGCCGCAGTGTGTGGCTTTTTGTGTGTGCTACTTTTAAACAGTTTTTTATCTTCATTTTAGTCACCCCATTTTTTTGTCTATTGCCTTCCATGTTGCTCCCCCTTTTTTATATCTATGTTCACCTTATGCTCTCCTTTGCTGTTTTTAAATGTCTTCTATTGTTTTGTTCTATGTCTTTCGGCTGAAGAGCAGTGCATATGCTGCTGCCAGCCCGCCCCGATGGGGAATTGAAATACAATAAAGAAAAAAAAAACCCCGAGACGGACAGTCTGTTGTCGATTGTCTACGCTAGACTTTCGTGGAGTTTTTAGCGGAGCCATTGCAGTGTGGTATTTGCTATTGTATTCGACTAGTCTCAGTACACGGATTACTTTTGGATATTACTGGGACTTGTATTGCTGGTGCACGTTTCGTCAGAAATAAAGATAAGTTATCTCTTCATTCTAGCTGCCGCGATTCTTGTCATTAATATTTTTCGGCGGACAGACATAGCTACATCCTGGTCACTACGCTTTATACAATTTGAGGTGGCTGCCCAAAAAGTTCCGCCGAGGACCTTGGGTTTGGGAGCCGTCACAAAACTTATGACTGATTTGATTCCGAAGATGAAGGAACCACCTCATGGTATTCGCTTCAGAACTGTTCCAGCGATTCGACAGGCAGTAGGCCGCTCCATTCACACCATGAATAGAGCAGGCTCTGCTACCGGTATACTACGCCTTCCACATCGCTGGCAACTGGTTCTACCCAACGCTGGTGAACCGTACCCTGGCCAGAAATGCTACCGGCCATCTCCCAAATTGATAACATTTGGAGTATTATGTACCGGGCCCTGCAACCAGCTGAGGCTTTTGACGATCTAATGCCCCAATTGGATAGAATTTGGCACGATATCCCACAGGACGACATCCAACAGCTCTCACAATCAGTGCCAAACCGAATAACTGCCTAGGTAAGGGCCAGAGATGGATAAGGTATTGATTTGCTCAGTTCGTGAAGCTCTTTCTCTTGAATAAATCATCCAATTTTTCTAATAATGGGATCATTTATTTGTCTCTACATGTACGTCGCATCTACCAATTTGGCCGGCCGGAGTGGTAGACAAATTAAATGAAAAAATATGCAAAAGGTACAAAAATGAACACACCACACACACACACAAATCCTCACCCAGCGCAGAACAACGCAAAACAGAAGCAATGACCACACACAAGACACCACAGAGCAACAACACACACACAAAACGAAATGGCACTTACTCATCTACGATAATAAGATTGTTCACAGAACAGGCAACATATTAAAGAAACAGGGACGCCAAATAGGATACAGGACGGAGAACACAACACAGTAAAAGATAAGAACACAAGAAACACCCATGGATAAATTTAACAGATCAGGAATATATGAACTCACATGCAACACTTGCCAGTCACTATACATAGGACAAACATGCAGAAACTCAAAAGAAGATATTCGGAACACGTCAGAGCTTTAAAAAGCAACAGCTCCCATAGCACATTTGCTGACCACCTTATAGCCAACAATCACCACCCAACCACAATAGAAATAGACTTAAGAATACTGAAACCCAGCCGGCGGCGGTGGCCGTGCGGTTCTAGGCGCTGCAGTCTGGAACCGCGTGACCGCGACGGTCGCAGGTTCGAATCCTGCCGCGGGCATGGATGTGTGTGATGTCCTTAGGTAGGTTAGGTTTAAGTAGTTCTAAGTTCTAGGGGACTGATGACCTCAGAAGTTAAGTCCCATAGTCCTCAGAGCCATTTTCTACCGATTTCCGTCCCATGTGGATAAATACTTCTTGTTCGTCAGTTTTTTCATTTATATATTTGTTTATACACGTATTTATTGTTTACCTTGGAGTGTTTGTGCCCATCCTTGCTCAAACAGTTTCTCTTGCAGGTTCAGTTTCTATCTCGGTGTATTTGAGTTTCTTGTCTACTGCGACAGATACACTACCTCCATTTCCTATTTGCCCATCATTTTGGTACACGATTAAATTTTTCCCAAAATTCTGTCTGCAGTCAACCTCGACAAGGAGTGTTGATCAGAGACAACGATATCCTCAAGAATGTCCCAGGAAATATGATAGGACCTCTGTTATTTCCTATATACGTAAATGATATGATGGACAAGGTAAACAGCGGTCTACGGCTGTTTGCTGATAAATCCGTGATGTGTGGGAAAGTGTTGTCATTTTGTGACCGCAGGAGTATACAAGATGACTTAGACAAAATTTCTAGTTGGTACGATGAATGGCAGCTGGCTCTAAATGTTTAAAAATGTAAGTTAAAGCAGATGAGTCGGAAAATAAACGCATAATGTTCGAATACAGTATTAATAGTGTGCTGCTTGACAACGTCATTTCGATTGAATATTTACGCATAATGTTGCAAAACAATGTTAAGTGGAGTGAACGTTTGAGGACTGCAGTAGGGAAGGCGAATGGTCGACTTTGGTTTGTTGGGAGAATTTTAGGAAAGTGTGGTTCATCTGTAAAGAAGACCACATATAGGGTACTATGGCAACCCATTGTTGAGTACTGTTCTAGAGTTTGGTATTCGCACTAGGTCGGACTAAAAGACGACATCGGAGGCAGACTGCTAGATTTATTACCGGTAACTTCGAACACCACGCAAGTAATACGGAGATGCTTCGGGAACTCAAATGAAAATCAGTGGAGTTAAGACGACGTTCTTTTCCAGGAGCACTATTGATAAAATTTAGAGAACCGTGATTTCAGGCTGACTGCAGAGCGTTTCCACTGCCATCAACGTACATTTCGCGTAAGGACCATGAAGATAAATTAGAGGACTAGGGCTCGTACTGAGGCGTACAGATGGTTTTTCCTCGCTCTATTCGTAAATGGAAGAGAAAAGGAAATGACTAATAGTGGTAGAGGGTACCTTTCAACACGCACCTAACGGTGACTTGTGAGTATGTTTGTAGTTGCAGATGCAGAAATTCAGGTTTTAAGCTGCTTTCTGCATCTAGTATTACGCGAGATGCACACGTTTTTAGGAGAAGCCCAACTGAACGTCATCTAGTAGACTCTGAATTTTATTTTCTATTCTTCTGTATATTATCATTGTCAGCAGCTCTTATGCACAATCTACTTAGCTGATTGTACGATAATTCTCGCATTTCTCTGCCCCTTCTATCCATGGTATTGTATGGACGATATTTTTGTGGCAGTCCGATGGCATGTTCCGAGTTCCATAGATTACACTTAAACCGTTTGGTTGTCACTTACCCCAATTATTTTATATATTCCGAGGAATGTTATCCATTCTACTTGTTGGTCGCCTGTCTTCCAAAGCTCTTCCAAAACCTAACAATAGGCTCCATTTGCTTTTAAAATCGACTGCCATTTCTCCTTTTATCGCTCCACCAGAAATCTCCTCCCCCTCCACTTGTGCTCTGTCTCCTGTGCATTTTGCGCGCTTAATGTTATGTTTTTACCTTCAGTGCCAATTATTTTGATTTTTCTATATCCTGAACGTCCTCTTCCTTCAGTTATTTCGCTTTTGTTTTGTTGGTGTTGTTAATAACATATTGCTGGATTTCTTTACTTTCGTGTACGTATTTCTATTTGCTTCCTTCATTGACTAACGTAAGCATTTCGTATGTTACTTTTCTTGTAATATTACACCTGTCCGTCTAAAGTGATAGCTGTTTTAAGCAATAGTCAATATTATTCAACGGAACTGCCTCGTGCATTACTCGTCACAGTTTTGGGGTCCTCAGAGAACTTCCAACACACAGTATTATTTCTCAGCATTTCATTATCCAACATCCTTACACATAGGTTCTTCGTTAACAGTTATTTGACCTTTAGCCTAAACTTCGTCATAATTAAAGTATTATCTGACTCTATAACCAGTCTTGGCCGGCCGCGGTGACCGAGTGCTTCTAGGCGCTTCAATCTGGAACCGCGAGACCGCTACGATAGCAGGTTCGAATCCTGCCTTGGGCATGGATATGTGAGATGTCCTTAGGTTAGTTAGGTTTAAATGGTTCTTAGTTTTAGAGGACTGATGACCTCAGATGTTAAGTTCCATAGTTCTCAGAGCCATTTGAACCATTTTATAACTTCTCCTCAGTATGCCTTACAGTGCCATTTTTCTAAATGATTGTTTCACTATGGTCTAGTTTGTATCCTTTTGTGTCACCACATTTTATCCCAGTGTACCTTCTCATCTTGTGATTCTTGACTATCATATTTGCTGTTAACATCGTTGTTTATTACAGAAGTCAAGCAGCCCATCTGCTCCGCAATTTCTGTTGTGGAGCCCCGTTTCTCCTGCAGCTCTGTCTTCTATTCCTTCCTCTACTGTAGCGTTCCAGTCTATGATTATTAGATTTTCACAATATAGGCTATAGATAGCTACATTTAGCCTGAATATGTGAACAATTCCATCTGTTAAAAATCAAATAAAAACAGTCTCCATTGCGTTTTCAGATTTTTATTCATTAGCAACCGGTTTCAGCCTTTTCCTCAGACCAACTCCAGGCTTGTCACCGACGTTGAAGCTGTTGGCGGCGGCAGAATAAGCGGGAGCCGTAGAAGTAAGGATGTGAGACAGTCTGAGGAAAGGGCCAAAACCTGTTGCTAACGTATAAAAACCTGAAAACACGATCGATACTGTTTTTATTTGATTTTTATCATTTTATACCGATCGCTACTTTGCTCCAGTACGCCATGCTTTCTACAATTTTGAATTATCTGTTCCTTTTCGAAGGAACAAAATAGTACAGCGCTGCCCGCGTCCCCATTCACGCAGTTCGCCAAGCAGCGTAATTGTGAACCCCAGGACAGCCAGCGTTTAACCCGTAGTTGGCCGTTTATTTGGAGCTGCCAAATGGAGCGGGACGGACCAGGAGTTGATAGATAGGCGGGAGCAATTAATACCTGCCGTAGAGCTCGTTACAGGTGCGGCTGTCCGCCCGCGCCGCTGCCCTCGGATGGTTGTCGCGTCACTGCAGCGGCAGCGGCACTCTGTCTTCCATTGTCGCGGCAACCCCCACAGCTGTGGCGACAGGGAGCAGATGGCGGCCGTGTTCTAGAAACGGACGATCGTTCACCTTTCAGCTGGATGAACACCGTCGGTATGAACTAGCCAAACAAAACGACAGCTTCAGTTGAACGAGTACGTATTCTGTTGATACTGGAAAATAAACACACACTGACACAGTCATATCGTCAAACGACCTACACTGTATACACCGAGCTGAAAAAAGCCATGAGACAGGGATGACCGCGTATACAGATTACGGAAGTTTCGCATACACAAGGTATAAAAGGGCAGTGCATTCGTGGAGCTGTCATTTGTACTTAGATAATTCATGTGAAAAGGTCTCCGACGAGATTATGGCCACAAGACGGGAATTAACAGACTCTGAGCGAGGAATGGTAGTTGGAGCTACAGTCATGGAACATTCCATTTCGGAAATCTTTAGGTAATTCGATATTCCGAGTTCCTCAGTGTCAAGAGTGTACCGAGAATACCAAATTTCAGGCAGTACCTCTAACTTTTTCCGATGCAAATCACCGTTTTTCTCAGTACCCAAACATGTTTCGAAACCACTGTGCCATCATCAGTGGGTTTTCATTTTTTTATTTATTCTGCAATCAGAACATTTTGTTAAATGATTATAAAATTAAGCCGGCCAGTGTGGCCGAGCGGTTCTAGGCGCTTCAGTCTGGAACCGCGCTACCGCTACGGTCGCAGGTTCGAATCCTGCCTCGGTCATGGATGTGTGTGATGTCCTTAGGTTAGTTAGGTTTAAGTAGTTCTAAATTCTAGGGGACTGATGACCTCAGATGTTAAGTCCCATAGTGCTCAGAGCCATTTTTGATTATAAAATTATGTGCATTTTTACTTCAAACAACAGATCATTTCTTTTTCTAAATACCTTTACATTTAGTGTGCATGAACTTTCTGGATCACTTTTGTGTTAATTACCACAAGTAGCTAGTCATCTGCAACCAAACGATGTTGTAATTTAGTTTTTAGCGATGTTTTCCCGCCTATTTTCGTATTTACTTACGTTTTCGTGTGGCAAGCGCTTCCATTCTCCACATCATGCTGAGATGTTGTGATGCATACGTAACTATAACAAGTATTTTCCACAAATAACATAGTAAAATACTTTTTCACTACACCAGAACACAGTGTGATTGTGGTTTGTTATGTGTGCCAGCCCAGTCAGTGTTTATTTGTTCACCAGAGAGATCGGTGCCAAATTTGAATTTTGTTTGCATTTTATCATTGTGTGTGTGTGTGTGTGTGTGTTTGTGCGTGTGTGTGTGTGTGTGTGTGTGTGTGTGTGTGTGTATTTGTGTTTTCTGTGTGCTTGCTTAACTGTGCGTGTTGTCTTTTATATGGTATTCCTTTTGTGTGTAAATGGTACGTCTTTGCAGATTTTAGTGTATCTATTTTTCGCGCGCGCGCGTGTGTGTGTGTGTCTGTGTGTGTGTGTGTGTGTGTAGACTTTATTTGTTTGTGGTGTTTTTATTTGTAAAGTTCCTTTAATGTGTTAAATAGTGTGCCCTTGCAGAGTGTAGGCTATTCTTTTAAGACCTGTTTTCCTTCTGCTATTGCCTTCTGCATATGGAAGTTTTCCTCAAAGGTCAGTTTGCTGTACAGGCTGTGCCTGGGTTCCAGTTCAAATGGTTCTGAGCACTATGGGACTTAACATCTGAGGTCATCAGTCCCCTAAAACTTAGAACTAGTTAAACCTAACTAACCTAAGCACATCACACTCATCCATGCCCGAGGCAGGATTCGAACCTGCGACCGTAGCAGTCACGCGGTTCCGGACTGGAGCGCCTAGAACCGCACGGCCACCGCGGCCGGCAGGGTTTCAGTATTCTTAAGTCTATTTCTATTGTGGTTGGGTTGTGATTGTTGGCTATAAGGTGGTCAGCAAATGTGCTATGGGAGCTGTTGTTTTCTAAAGCTCTGACGTGTTCCGAATATCTTCTTTTGAGTTTCTGCATGTTTGTCCTATGTATAGTGACTGGCAAGTGTTGCATGTGAGTTCATATATTCCTGATCTGTTAAATTTATCCATGGGTGTTTCTTGTGTTCTTATCTTTTACTGTGTTGTGTTCTCCGTCCTGTATCCTATTTGGCGTCCCTGTTTCTTTAATATGTTGCCTGTTCTGTGAACAATCTTATTATCGTAGGTGAGTAAGTGCCATTTCGTTTTGTGTGTGTGTTGTTGCTCTGTGGTGTCTTGTGTGTGGTCATTGCTTGTGTTTTGTGTTGTTCTGCGCTGGGTGAGGATTTGTGTGTGTGTCTGGTGTGTTCATTTTTGTACCTCTTGCATATTTTTTGATTTAATTTGTCTACCATATGGGTAATATAACCATTGTCTACTGCTAAATAACTGGCGGAACTCACATCGAAAAATTTTTTAGCTGCAAACACGGCCAATACAAGAAGCTGCGTATCAAATGATGGATAGTACGCCTAACCATGCCCTTCACTTTACTACCAAGAGCAGCGGCGTTAGCGTAGAGTTGTAAGTGCTGACAGACAACCAGCACTGCGTGAAATAACCGCAGAAATAAGTGTGGGACGTACGACAAACGTATCCTTAGTGCGGCAAAATCTGGCGTTAATGTGCTACGGCAGCAGACAACCGACGCGATTGCCTTTGCTGACAGCACGACATCGCCTGCCTATAGGTCTCGTGACCATACCGGTTGGGTCCTAGACGACTGGAAAACGTTGGCCTGGTACGAGTGCGGGGCAGACCCCGCAAAGCCATTGTGAAAGCTGATGATGGCTCTATAATTAGATGTTCTGTGTTTACATAGCATGCATTCCATCCTCTGATTCAATTGCACCGATCCTTGACTGCAGATGATTATGTTCGGCTACTTGGAAACCGTCTGCAGCCATTCATGGACTTCGTATTCGCAAACGTCGATGGAATTTTTATGGATGACAATACGCCATATCACCAGACCACAACTGTTCGTGATTGGTTTCAAGAACATTGTGGATAGTTAGAACGAATAATTTGGCCACCCCATGGAATTCTTATGGAACATAATTGAGAGGCCAGTTCGAACACAAATTCTTGCAGCGGCTACACTTTACCGATTGTGGACGGCTATAGTGACGGCATGGCTCAATATTTCTGCAATGGACTTCAAACGACTTGTTGAGTCCATGCCACGTTGGGTTGTTGCACTACATCGGGCAGAAGGAGGTCTGACACGATGTTAGGAGGTATCCCAATACTTTCGTCATTTCGAGGATTGCGACTTCTAGAATGCTACGTAGGTTATGGAAGATGCAGCTGAAGTGCTTGCCAACAAAGTAGCAACGAAAGGATGAAGCATGAAATTAATTGGTCTGAAGTGTACTAGATGCTTGGATGTGCAAATGATAAGCATTTCATGCAACGGTTCAAAGTAAATAGGAGGAAATGCCATCTACGTTCAACACACACTGCGCGACAAATTGAGCGGCTACTTTTTCGAAACACTGTAATTATCTCTCATTGCAACGTTGAAGGTTGAATGTTTACTAAAAGCTGCCTAAAACCTTTCTCTGTGATGGCGGGAAGCGCTGCTTGCTGTGATGTCACCCTCTGGTCCGGCGGCGTTGAAACGAGCGAGAGCTCGACACATGCCAAAAAAAAGGCCAGAGCTCAGAAGTTCTTGCGAGGTGTCACTTTAGTAAAAAAGTTCACCACAATTGTGCCCAGCACCTCTGTGGACGAGTCATACGGCTGCAAGGTCGTCACACTCTTTCTAATATACATTTTATCCCTTCTTTCCATACCTAGCGTTGGGGGTCGGAACCGCGACACTCAGCATTAAAATCACTCCGTTTCCTTAAGAGTGGCCTACAAAAACATTTCAGACAAACCATCGCTCAGTATCGACACGAAAAGGCTTCGGGAGCTGGGATAAAGAGCGTCAATGGAACCGGTCATTTCCTTGGGAAGTTGATTCTCACAAATTTCGCGGTAGGAAACGAATGTTCAAATCGCGATTACCAACTGTAGGACATTCTTGACACTGCTTACACACTGGAAGGGTCAACCCTTCTCGTGGCCTGCAACCCAACTGAACGTGGTCGTACCCCTTCGGAATGCAGCGCGACCTGAATTTTTCTCTGCTGTAGAGAGTGGGTCAACTAGGGTCTATTCAAAACCATTCCACGAAATTTGAATGTGATCCAAAGCAGCAAAGGGTGTTTATGCTTTTTCAGCCCTGTGTTTCGCGCGGGGGAGGGGGAAAGGGGAAGACATTGACTCATAACTGAATGAATCGGCAAAGGATCCCTCAAACCCCACCCCCAGGTCGGCAACATATTCAGTGCCACTTATGCATCTGTGTTGGGAGCTGTGTACCTGTACAAAGAACCCAGTCATCCGTTCCGAGTGTCGACGTGACAGGAATCTCTTTCGACACACCTTAGGTCACGCATGCGGACAGCAAGATTCAGTTCAGCATCGTGGTGGCACTCAGTTCTCGCCGCAAGAGGGCGCGAAGAAGGAGGGCTGGAAAAGCGTAAACACTCTTTACTTCTTCGGATCACTTTCAGTTTTCGTCGAATCGTTTTGGACAGCCCCTAGTTGTTCTACCTAGTACACCAGACGAAAAACTGGCATCGCGCCAGTGTGCAATCATTGGGCCGCAAGCCAACGATGTCCTTAGAGATGGTTGAATACTCTAGGAGGTGTCAGCAAAGTCAAAGGTGGTCAAGAACGAGTTCCTGTTGTTCATCGCACTGGAAACTGTCGTTTTCGGCTGCGGAATGTCCGGTCACAACGCCAAAAGGGAAGAGGTGGCTTCATTGACGCCCTTTACACCAACCCCTTCGGCCTATTTATGTCAGTATTAAGCGGCGGTGTGTCTTAAATGTTTTTCTCGGCCACCATAAGAAAACCACGTGATTTCAAGGCTGGGCGTTGCGATTCTGTTCCCCATCGACGAGTTGTCGAAAGAAGAGGTTAAATGATTTCAAGCGGGAGTATGATGATCCTGTGACACGTCCATAGTTGCGTTGGGCATAATTTTTGTGAAATTTGGTGCCAGTGCGATACTCATATTAACTTCTGAGATGTAGAACCTCCTTCGCGTGTGTCGGCACCTAGGTTAAGGCATTGCCGAGCCCTTGGTTCTGAAAATAAGCACACTTTTGCAAATGTACTTCATTTATTAAAAAACAAGCGATCTGCTTTTCTTCCTCACATTATCATTTTATCTCGAGAAATATGCGAAGCAGAAAGTCTACCAACAAAAGTTGTATCTTCAGGACATATTAAAGAGCTTTGGGCATTGGAAACAGTGTCTGAAGAACGTTTGACATCTCTCTGTCGTTTAAGCAGGATGCATTTGTTTCCAACTCATTTTAACACTACGCCGAGCCCTAGGATGATGTCACAGCGTGTTACGCTTCTGTACCTCTACAGAGGGAGTTTGTAGGAACCTTTTAGTCAAATTTCATACTTTTACGCTAGAATAGAAGATAATTGCGATGTTTCGAAAATGTGACCCTTTAATTGTGTTGCGCATTGTATAAGATATGACCTCACAGCGGATCTTTCATTCAGATATCGTATTTGAATGTTTCATTGCTTTGTAAGAAGGTCGATTACGCGCCTACCATCACTTGTTGAAATTCTACGGTAGCACGATCGTGGCTTGTTTAGACTGCAGTTCATAGTTGCATGATGTTGGCACTCAAATAGGTCTCTACCTCGTGAGTTTCGTACGAATATGGAGTCGTGGGGTTAAGGGTTGTCATATTCATCGGTATGCAGCATCTCAACGGCCCCATGCGCCTTCCGCCCAAGAGGACAGACATATTGTTCACTCAACCGTGCGGGATCGAACTGCCATGTCACGTACTTTGAGTCAGGAAGTAGACTTATTTTCAGTAAGACAACTATAGAGACAGAAAGTACGGCCACGCCTGGAGCAGCACGGACTATCAGCAGAGCGTTACTTGTTGCGGCATCCCATGACGCGGCAGCAGATAGAAATAGGACTACAGTGGTGCGCTTAAAGACAATACTGGTGTCAGAAGCGGTACCGTGTGTTCTTTGCAGACGAGTCCGGTTCTTCGTACCGAGTCAAAATGGACGTATCCTTGTCTGGAGGCTCTGAGGAGAACGAACGGTGCCGGATTGAATGTTGTTGTGGTCTTCAGTCCTGAGACTGGTTTGATGCAGCTCTCCATGCTACTCTATCCTGTGCAAGCTTCTTCATCTCCCTGTACCTACTGCAACCTACATCCTTCTGAATCTGCTTAGTGTGTTCATCTCTTGGTCTCCCTCTACGATTTTTACCCTCCATGCTGCCCTCCAATGCTAAATTTGTGATCCCTCGATGCCTCAAAACATGTCCTACCAACCGATCCCTTCTTCTAGTCAAGTTGTGCCACAAACTTCTCTTCTCACCAATCCTATTCAATACCTCCTCATTAGTTACATCATCTACCCACCTTATCTTCAGCATTCTTCTGTAGCACCACATTTCGAAAGCTTCTATTCTCTTCTTGTCCAAACTAGTTATCTTCCATGTTTCACTTCCATACATGGCTACACTCCATACAAATACTTTCAGAAACGACTTCCTGACACTTAGATCTATACTCGATGTTAACAAATTTCTCTTCTTCAGAAACGCTTTCCTTGCCATTGCCAGTCTACATTTTATATCCTCTCTACTTCGACCATCATCGGTTATTTTACTCCCTAAATAGCAAAACTCCTTTACTACTTTAAGTGTCTCATTTCCTAATCTAATTCCCTCAGCATCACCCGACTTAATTTGACTACATTCCATTATCCTCGTTTTGCTTTTGTTGATGTTCATCTTATATCCTCCTTTCAAGACACTGTCCATTCCGTTCAACTGCTCTTCCAAGTCCTTTGCTGTCTCTGACAGAATTACAATGTCATCGGCGAACCTCAAAGTTTTTATTTCTTCTCCATGAATTTTAATACCTACTCCGAATTTTTCTTTTGTTTCCTTTACTGCTTGCTCAATATACAGATTGAATAACATCGGATTGAATACGTCATCATAATACGTGCCGGAGAGCCGGGTGTGATGATATGGGGCATATTTGTGTGTCCACTGTTTCTCACAATTGTAGTGTGGAACGCAACCGTCACGTTTCTGCCGAGTTAAAGCCGGTGGCTTCACCGTATCTTCAAGGTCTCTGTGACGTTATCTTCTAACAACATGAGGCGAAAAGTGCCTATTGCCTTGCTATCCTAACTTACATCTCTAAAGAGGGTTTCCCTGGCGATCAAGTTTGCCAGAACTCTCACCCGTTATAAACATAATGTTACGGGGCGGCAGTGACTGGCACATTAGCACTCGCCAACCATTGCGACTGATTGAAGCAAAAGGGAATGCCGGGCTCGTGTCTGTCATCACATTCAGGTCGACGCGATACCCAGCCGCGCTTGAACCTCTGTTGCTGCCATATCTCGTACAGTATTAATATGTATTCATCCTACTGTTCTATACACACACAAAAATACCGTCCTTGTGTTACAGTTAGTGGCAGTTACATGCACTGACGAGCTACACTGTTGCTGTCTCACTTGCTTCTGTGAACACTGTGATGTTTTAACGTCTCTATTTCGGATAGACACGTATGTTAAATAACTAAACCTACAGAAGGCGGCGGTTATGTGATGTTTGGCTTGTGGGGCGCTCAACTGCGCGGATATCAGCGCCCGTACAAAATCCCAACCATTGCTCAGTCCAATCTCGCCACATTCATGGCCGGCCGCTGTGACCGAGCGATTCTAGGTGCTTCAGTCCGGAACCGCGCGACTACTACGGTCGCAGGTTCGAATCCTACCTCGGGCATGGATGTGTGCGATATCCTTAGATTACTTAGGTTTATGTACTTCTAAGTTCTAGGGGACTGATTACCTCAGATGTTAAGTCCGATAGTGCTCAGAGCCATTTGAACTAATTTGAACCACTTTCATGAATGATGATGAAATGAGGAGGACAACACAAAACCCAGTCATCTCGAGGCAGGTGAAAATCCCTGACCCCACCGGGAATCGAACCCGGGACCCCTGCTCGGGAACGGTGGTTACGTGATTCATAGACATGTCATGTTTCCAACATTACATACCTTCAATTACGGCAACGCCGTGGCTCAAGGAGAGGCACCATTTCGTAGAAATAAATCTCATGTCTAAGTAAATACTCGAAGTGACTGTTCCTTCAATGGCTCAATACTGCGTAGTCCTAGAATGAATCAGGTGACACACTAAAATGGTCCATCGTGCAGGTGTGCCAAGACCTTTGTTCCAGAGAAGTGTTCCACAAGCTAAACTACTGGAGCACGCCTCACTGATTCTTCTGGTATGCTTTCCTCTTTCAATTCCGTACACACAACAACTAGTATGTCTGAGAGAACGCGATCGTCTTGTAAAGTCATCAGATGATCAAAACGACTTGCAAAATGATTTAGATAAGATAACTGTATGGCGCGAAAAGTGGCAATTTACCAGGAATAAGGAAAAGTGTGAAGTTATTCACATGGGTACTAAAAGAAATCAGCTAAATTTCGATTACGCGATAAGTTACACAAATCTGAAGGCTCTAAATTCAACGAAATACAATTACAAATAACCTAAATTGGAACGATCGCATAGATAATATTGTGGGTAGAGCAAACCAAAGATTGCGATTCACTGGCAGAACACTTAGAAGGTGCAACAGGGCTACTAAAGAGACTGCTTGCACCACGCTTGTCCGCCCTATTCTGGAGTATTGTTGTGCGGTATGGGATCCACATCAGGTGGAACTGACGGATGACATCGAAAAAGTACAAAAAAGGGCAACTCGTTTCGTATTACCGCGAAATAGGGCAGATAACGCCACAGACATGATACGTGAATTGGAGTGGCAATCATTAAAACAAAGGCGTTTTTCGTTGCGACGGGATCTTCTCATAAAATTTCAATCACCAATTTTCTCCTCCGATTGCGAAAACATTCTGTTGGCACCCACCTACATAGAGAGAGAAATGATCATCACGATAAAATAAGAGAAATCAGGGATCGCACAGAGAAATATAAGTGCTCGTTTTTCCCCCGTGCCGTTCTAGAGTGGATCGGTTGAGAGACAGCTTGAAGGTGGTTCATTGAACCCTCTGCCAGGCACTTTTAGCAGAGTAATCACGTAGATGTAGATGTAGACAGCCGTAAACAAGAGTAGCGCTGGAATTCCATGTGAAAGAACATTTTCTTGTTCTGGCAGCAGTTTATCGTAAGTCGTTGGAGCAGCGAAAGGTTCCAAGCCATGCGTAAATGCATAGGCCATTTCAGTTTCAAGAGGGGCCTTCAAACAGATGCGCATAATTACAGGTCTCCATCGTTGAAGTCAATCTGATATTACAGAGGTTGTTCTACGACAAATTTTTAATGGACTTTCTGCAGAACAAAAAGCTCGTGTGTTCGATTCACTACGGTTTACGCACGCAGAGATCTAGCTTAATTTACCTCGCTCTGGTTTTCCACACCGAGCCAGCCACACAGATATAGGCGTCCCCGTTACTGCCACATTCCTTGACGTCAGGAAGGCTTTCGATTCCATTTCGCTCCAACGTTTATTGAACGAAATACATACTTGCAGAGAATGAAGCGAATTCAACGGCGTTTCACTCTCCAAAATCCGATTATTAGCTTCGGAGCAATTACAGTATTTATAATAATGTGTTTGTTTGCTTCGCCCTCTTCCGCAGCAGCTCTTGCCATTATTTATTATTGGTTTCTTCTTGTTAAGCTTATTACAGTTGATTAGAGAATTTTACACCAGCTATGTTTCGCTTTTATTTGCAGTGCATCTCCTGTGGTCGTGTTTCCACAATGACCACAAAAGATGCTTCGAAAATAAAAGCTAAACGTGGCTGGCGAAAAATTCCCTTCGATTAATTGCTTATAACGGAGAAAACATTAATAACTGATAGTCTTCAGATCCTGGGCTGTATCTTTTCCGAACATGAAACCGACTCTGTCGTATGCGGAAATTCATGATTTCGCACCCAATTAAGGAAAAAGGGCACATCGGATAAGAAGGAAACAGAGTGTTGCTCCACCAAATACCAATGTAAAATGATGCAGAGGAAATGTAGTTATCATTCTGTCAGTGCAGTTCGCCTAGGTCTAATGCTGATTAGTTTGAAAAATAAAGAAAGTCAGACACGATTGACAATGGCTATACGAATTACTAGTAACTTACGAAAATTTGTGCCAGAGCGCGATTCGAACCCGGATTTTCGGCTTCTCCCGAGCAATCGCCTTAACCGCCTCGGCCACGTAAACCAGCCTCACGCCCTACCTTAACCTAAATATGTCCCAGTGTCTACGTCCCATAATGCTCGCATACAAACCGAATGATTCCAGCACAGCGAGAGACATTATTTTGCTCGTCAGATTGCCTTCTTTTGTCCTGAAATACGGTGGCTCAGGGTCTTTATTTTACAGTGCCCTTGTGGTTTGATACATTGTTTCTTCGGAGATGCATGTGTGTACGAAGGAACAGACACTACTAGACTCCAAACAATGTCTCTCCCTGTGTGGGAATCATACTATCTGTGGGCCAGCCCTCTACGACGTAGATACTGGGACACAGGGAAGTTTGAGACTGGGTGCCCAAATGGTCGACTCGATGACCAGCATGGTAGCTCAGCGTGTCCGGTCAGAGGGTTACCTGTCCTCTGTAATAAAAAAAAACTCAGTGAATGGATCAACGGTGAACTTTAACGGGTGTCATAAAGTTCCTTTGTAATGACATGCCTTTCCTGTACAAATTTCTTAGAAATATTTTGTTAAAAACAAGGTCCACGTTTCAATTTTTCGAGTTTATATTCATGTTCCTTGTTCTGAACTTATCAAACTGTGCACCGTGTCGTTTTTCCTTAGTGGCGACCAGTATTGCATTCTTTAAGAACGGCAATTACTTCATAACAGATAAAACACCTTGGTTTGCCTTCTTTCTCTGTAACGAAGTACTCAACGCCTCACATTGTACTGAAGGCACGATACTCACAATCTGTCTAGCTTTCTCTTTTCAGTTTCAACGAACATATTGTACACGCACTCGAAAGAAAACCTTTGAATAAGAACATAACAAACAGGAAGTCTCAGACAACTCCAGGCACTGCGCTCCTACTGGCATCTCCGTTATGTACGAACAAGTGAGAGCAATAATTTAAAAGAGCGGGAGAATGCACGCTCCTTTTTTTTAAAAAAAAAAAAAAAAAAGAGCTTCCTTTCCACTCAACCTCGGGCCGGACTAAGTCCTCTCGTAGGCCGGATGCGACCTGCGTGCCGTATTTTGGATACCACTAGACTAGGTAAGGCAATGTTTCCGTTATTTACTGCGTATAAAATCGTTTATGTTTCAGAATGTCACCTTCAGAAATATTTCCGTTTGCACTTCTGTGAACGTACAAGTAATCATAATCAGCATTGACTAATGCAAATAAAACGACGCTAAGTGCCCTATAGAGGATGAGTCCCTAACTATCAGCACTAAGAATAACACCGAAAGTACGATAGTAGCTGAAATTTTTGTGCGACAAAAGTTGCCTGGGACAACGGGGGCCGTAGTATGACGTTCGTTTTTTGTTGCTAGGTGGGGTCGCTTCAGAGATATGTAGGTCAACCTTTTTTTATTGGATGCTATAGTTTGGTACCTATTTTCTGATAGCGGCTACCGAGACGAATCCAATGATGTGTAACAGTAACGTCTTTGAAAGTCAACGAAGGTCTAAAAGGTGACATGAATGTCCATTTACAGAAAGTGTTCGAAGTGACAGCAAAAACTAAGCTATGGTGGTGGGTTCACTAGCAGAATTATGGGGGTCACACTGTTTACTAATGAAAATCAATGATACACCAGTAGTAATTTATTTATAAAGACACAAGAAAAACAGGGTCACCACAAGTAGCAAACTCTTGAAAATAGTAACCTACAGTGAACTGTCTAATGCAGGACATGACGCAGCAATAATATCAAATGACATGTAACCTACATTACACTGAAATTTGTCCAGGGGAGATCATGGTGGTTATGGTTAATGAAGGAAATGCAGTTATGATTCACGTGACTCAACTAGACTTATTCCTTCGACTTTAATTGTTAACTGTTAACTGATTTCTCGACTCAATACCACGAGGAAAGTACAAAATACTATTAACAATCAGCCTAAGCTGTGTGGACCGCGTTAATAATCGAAGCACCATGTTGCCTAACCTGAAATTTAACTGACCTATCCGTTGTTGTCGACTGAAAACTTCGCACTGCACGCGGTTCTCACCACAGCTGGCTCGATGACTGCGGCTGCAGACGCCGCAGTGTGGCTGCAAGTCGAGCCCTCGCTTAGTCTTCAAGTAGCATAAGCAGATGGGCTGTTACCATGGTATGTCTCCGCAAGCCATCAACACTGATGTTCAAAGTCCACTGCACCACCCACTGCAGGATGGAAGATTTCTGTCTTGAATCAAGGTAAGCTACTGTTCACCGAAAACTTCCTAACACCGTTTACGAGCACCTGCTCTCTACATACCAGGCCGCATTTTATGACTTATTACGACGGGATAAGGAATGCGACACTCTGCGTGACTCGCCACCTGAGCTCAGGCGTTGTTGAGGACAGATGTCCAATAGCCGTAAGCTTGTGGAATAATTTTATTATGCTACCAGTTTCGGTATCTCATTGGCATCATTTTCAGGCCCATGTAGACAAAACGAGATAAGCTCAAATGGTTCAAATGGCTCTGAGCACTATGGGACTTAACATCTGAGGTCATCAGACCACTACACTTAGAACTACGTAAACCTAACAAAGGACACCACACACATCCATGCCCGAGGCAGAATTCTAACCCGCGACCGTAGCAGCAGCGTGGTTCCGGACTGAACCGCCTAGAACCGCTCGTCCACGACGGCCGGCCGAGATAAGCCATCTAGTCAGTCGTTCATACTTACTAAAGAGATCAACATATGAAACTGGTTTCCGTACGTATCTTCACAATAGACATGGGCACTTCAAACATCTAACGACAGTACTCTCTTTCGGTCCCCAAAACCAATCACAAGGCAGACGCAAGACGCAGCTCTCAAACAAAAGCTCTGACAATAATATTTAACTCCAAATAGCGCAGTCCGCACAGAGGCCCCACTCAGTGCACTCCTGTCTAAAGAAGTTGCAGCCCCCAGCTTCTCACGCAGCCCCTCTTCCATAAAAATGCAAATAAAAACCAAACATGTAACTTTAAGTACCCTATGCTTTCACAAGACTCTGGAAAAGACGTTGTCTCTCCTGAAACACTCTGCTGCCGCAATCCTAAGGATCATGTTTTCAGCGAACGAAGTATTCTGATGTCCCTCCAGCCAGCTGCACCCTGCGGAAGGCACAGTTTTATTATCTAGAGGGTCTATTCGCATTGTTCACTCTCCATTTCACAAGAAAAAGCGTACGCTTGTAAGTCTGAAGACCCTGAGCAGAGTGACAACCCCTGCCATTTTCAAACACAAGTGGACGCCATAATGCTCCAGGAAGTGTCTCGACCAGGCGCCGCCTGCTTCCCTGACCCACGCGATCACTACAGCAGGTTCCCAAACAGAAAGCCTGTAGTAAATTTCTCTTTTCCCACCAGCGTGGGACAACATAACTTTTGGCAGGCCACACCAGCTACCTACTGTACCACAAGCACTGATGTTATATTAAATGCAAGTGGAAAGTAAGGAGATAAAATAAAGGAAGAACCCACTACATATGAACCTAGTAATAATTCATTGTCTGTTTGTAAACTAACCTGATGTCAAATAAGAGCAAACTCATGTAAACACGACTTAAGTTTAGTGAAATATTGAGTCGAAAATGATGAGAGGAGGCTGAGATAAGATATTACTGTACTTGGAGAAGTTTCAGGGATAATACCAACAGACGTAGCTAGATCGCGAGGTGACCAAGAGTTCAAACAGAGCCCAAAATTTTTCTACGTGTGACGTAAACTGCCCGATCCATTTGCTTCCAGCTCACACACGGTATATATTCATATCAGTGGTCCACTACATCCCTCGAATATCAATGAAGAAGACTTGCAACATGGGTTCATACTAGTCCGGATCGAAATCACCTGTTCTGTCACTCACTGACCATACTGGCGCTGAAATAAACTATGATAGAGAGAAGGCCGAAATACTGAATTCCAATTTCCGAAAGTGTTTCACCGTGAAAGTTCATAATACGGCGCCTCCTGTCAATCATCGCATAAACACAGAAGTGGCAGCTGTTGAGATAAGGGGTAGCAGAATAGAAAAACAAAACAATCGTTTGGTAGTGGAAAGACATTAGGACCAGATGAAATATCTGTAAAGTTCAGCATATATTATGCGAAAGAACTTGCTGCCATTCTAATAGCATTTTCTCGTAAGTCGTTGGCGCAACGGTAGTGTTCGTTGGACAGATGAGTTTAATTGTAGGACTATATTGTAGACCTTCATTTGATGTAGAATTACGGTGCATGTTTTACATTACGACAGTTTGCTGTCATCTACGTTTCCTCATCTGATCTGGACGTCGCACTACCATTTTATTTCCGAAACATATGTACAATTTTATATTCCAAACTTTCTCACACTGTCCGGCATGTTTCTCCTTCATTTTTCTTTTTGTGGTGTACCATTATTCTTTTACCACTACATACAGCTATTTCTTCGAACATAGTGATTTTAACATTATTATTATTATTGTTATTATTATTATTATATTAATCCTCTTTGGGAGCGTTATTCCATTATTTTACCTATTAGTGTAAGCAATGAGTAGTTTTTCATGTGTACTTGATCATTCAACAGTGTTTACCCTACTGCTTTTGTTTTCTGTACGTGGTAATTTTCTTGCAGGCTTAACAGATGATTTTTATTGTTGATTATAATTATTTTAATGTCTTCCTGTCTAGTGGTTGATTTGTGGTAATGTTCTCTTAGGCGTTCTGCAGATGTGGAGTGGTTTGTCCCATACTTCTAGGTAGAACATTTGATGTCAGATACAAGGAACGCATGAGAGCCTGGAAGTATGGGAGAAACCAATTCAAATTTGCAGAACACCTAAAAGAACGTAACCACTAACAAACCACTAGAGAAGAAGACACGAAAATAACTAGAATCAACAATAAAAAACACCTCTTAACCCTGCAAGAAAATTACTCCATACAGAAAACCAAAGCGGACAGGAAAACCCTGTTCAATGATCAAGTACACATGCCAAACAACTGATCGTTTGCACTAATAGATAAAGTAATGGAATAAGGCTCCCAAAGGGGATTTAATATAATAATAATAATAATAATAGTATCACCCAATATAATAATAATACAACCAACATCTTTTGACTCACTTATCCGAAGCTCTCCACAGAATACTGAAACCAAAAGTCAAATCAGCTGTAACCAAAGCTTCCAGCCACTCTCTAACAACTATTACATTCATATTCAACACTCTACAACTCAAAGCACGAACTACTCCCCCCCCCCCCCCTCCACACACACACACACACACACACACATATATTAACATCGTGATTAGAAGGTGGTTTTCAACACATGCTTCGTTAGGCTGGCAACATGTAGGTAAACAAACCAAAGAGGAGGAAACACATAATGAAGTTACGATATTTACGTTGTTAAAAGTACAGTGTTCGAAGAAATAGCTATATCTAGGGGCAAAAGAATAATGGTATAGCACAAAAAAGAAGCATATACATGGTGCACAATGTGAAAAAGTCGGAATACAAATTTGTGCTTGTGTTTCGGAAATAAAGTGGTAATGAGACATTCAGACCAGATGAGAGGAAACGAAGATCACAACAAACTGTGAGTAATTACTTATTGACATAAAAAATGCGACTTGAACTGTTTCATAATCTAAAAATAACAAAACTGTATTGTTATAGATCCCACTGAAGTTTTGCCCTCTTACTAGGACGTCTTCTGCTGGTAGTGACTCTTTTGTTACTTTCAAGAATTGCAGTGACAATTCGACGACGAAATGTCAGATGATCTATGGGTTCTTCATTGTGCATGTAAAGATCTCAGGCATTTTGCTCTGCAATGTCTATAAAATGTGCAATGATCGGGAAATACCACTTTTTCCCCTCTTACAGAGCATCTATATAGGGATACATTTTGGTCAGCTCGATCTGTGCCTCCCATATGAGTATTGTAGGAGTGTAAGAAGTTGAGGCACGCTAATCCTTTTCTTTTGTTCCCTGGAAAATCTTGCTCCAGAGCGTAGTGGTTGCACTCTGTCAAAGTTGGTGGCTACAGTAACAACATTGTTGTCATTCCATCGTACAATGGAAATCCCAGATGCTGAGTCAGGACAAACTTCATATGATCCTCTATTTTCTTTTATCATTTTATCTACAGATGATAGAGTACAATTCTTAGCTCTGTTTCCTCTTATTGTTCCTGTTGCTTCCACGCCCCTCTCTTAGGTCATGTAATAGTTCAACGCTGGTAAAGAGGTTATCAAAGTATATTCGACATGGAACATGTGGAAGTAACTGGTCAACATAAGTCATTACCACACCGTACCCCATACCTTTCGTTTCATAATCCTTACTAAACGTGCCAGTATTAGGTATATCCTCATCTTTTGATTCTAACATGTCCAAAAGTTCCATCAGTGTACATCATTTTCTGTGAATACAAAATGACAACATATTACCCTGACGTCTTTCTGGAAGGACTGTTGAAAACATTGTTGAATTACAATTGACGAAAACTTTCAATCGTAATACGAACCCGTAAATAATATAGGTTAATTCTTGAAGATATTATATGACAAGTTTCAGAATTATTGATGCAATATGAAAGAAAATATACATACACATCGATGACAAGATCAGTCAGTTCGTCCATGGTAAAATAGGCCCTATTTTCAAGAGACAGTTTCTCACTCACTATGAATGACAGCGTCAAACTGACTGTCGCAGCGCGCAACTGACTCTGCCTACTTCATATAACAATGCGTCACAGTCCGTTGCAACAATGAATTATTCGCAAAAATAAATAATTTCAATAATGAAGGACGTCAGGGTTATCTGGGTTTAGTTGATGTAAGAAAAGGCGGTTTTATTTACAAAACAAGTATTTTTGTATTTGCTGCGGATGGACAGGCAAACAAACATATGGCGCATATGTAGCAGAAAAAAACCACTGTAGTACAATTATATTATTGGTGATGACTTGCTGGAAGCAGTAAGTACCGTACGATATCTAGGAAGAACCAAGCAGTGCGACTTATTAAATGGATTGACCACATAAAACAAATAATAAGAAAAGCCTATGCCAGACTGGGAGTCATAGGAAGATTCTTAAGAAAACATAATTCATCCACTAAAGAAATGTCTTACAGGACATTTGTTCGACTGATTCCTGGGTATATATCAACAATGTGGGACCCTTACCAGGGTGAATTTATGGAAGAGATAGACAAGATGCAACAAAGAGCGGCGCGTTTTGTCACGGGATCTTTCGACTGCCAAAAGAGAGTTACGTAGACAATACAAGAAAGGTGTCGTGTAATACAAAAAGGTTGTTACTGAAATTTCTATACGGTATGCTCCAGGAATATTCGGACAACGTATTACCTCCTCCCACACACGCGTACGTCTTGAGCAATGAACACAACGAGAAAATTGGAGAAATTCTTCCAACGGGCAATTCGTGAACGAAACAGAGGAGGTGGCTCAACTTGTATCAGATGTACCCGCCAACAGACACCGTCATATGACTTGTGGAGTACAAGTGTAGATGTAGCTTTATTGACTAGGTGTTGTATACATACAACAGAAGAAACATTTAAATCGAGAAACATACAGAAAATCTCGCAAATTTTGGTTTCTTTCAGAGTTTGTATTATATGGAGCTCACCCTATAATTACGACAGTTACGGCGATCTACCTAACCTGAGAACAATGAGCTGTTGATTCAGCACGATGTTCCGCACAAGCAGGGCAAGACGGCTGAGCGGACGCTGGAAGTGTTAGGCCCGTCAGGCTTTTGTTCCCCCAGCCCTTGGCCAGCAACCCGCACCGAAAAATTTACTGCGCCGTGCGGCGGCGGCAGCGGCGTCGGCTGCGCCACTTGTTGCTATCCGGACCTCTTGAATAACGGCTTGTTTGCCCGACGTCTCCGGTTGCGCTCATTTTGAAACGCATCCGAAAATTATCACTGTTTGCCTTGGAGGGAGCGGAGACAAACTGCGCTCCAGATACAGACCGTGACGTCGTAATAATGTCCCGAATTTTCCTCGAATGTAGATAATATAAGGAATTAAATGCACAGAGGATAATCAATATTCTACGATTTATCTAATTGCTGTTGTTGTCGTTGTTGTGGTCTTCAGTTCGACGACTGGCTTGTGCAGCTCTCCATGCTACTCTACATTGTACAAGACTCTTCATCTCCGAATAACTACTGCAGCCTACATCCTTCTGAATCTGCTTACGATCTCTTGGTCTCCCTCTACGATTTTCACGCCCCCCGTCCCCTTCCCCCCCCCCCCCCCCCCCCCCTCCGCCCTGCTCGGTACCGAATTGGTAATCCTTAGCATTTTTCTGTAGCACAACATTTCAAAAGCTTCTATTCTCTCCTTCTCTAAATTGTTTATCGTCCATGTTTCACTTCCGCACATGGCTATCCTCCATACAGATATTTTCAAGAAAGACTTCCTGGAACTTCAATTTATATTCTATGTTAACAAACCAATTTCCTCAGAAATGCTGCCCATTGCTAGTCTACATTTTATATCGTTTCTACTTTGGCCATCATCAGTTATTCTGCTGCTCATTTAATAAAACTCATCTACTACTCTAAGTGCTTCCTTTTCTAATCTAATGGCCTCAGCATCACCTGATTTAATTCGACTACATTCCATTATTCCTGTTTTGGTTTTGTTGCTGTTCATGTCATATTCTCCTTTAAAGACTCTGTCCATTTCATTCGATTGCTCTTTCAAGTCTTTGTTGTCGCTGAGAGAATTATTATGTAATTGGCAAATGTTAAATGTTCAAATGCTCAAATTTGTGTGAATTCTTAAGGGACAAACTGCTCAAGTCATCAGACTTAAACCTATTTAAACTTACTTGTGCTAAGAACAACACACACACCCATGGCCAAGGGAGGACTCTTACCATCGGCGGGAGAGGCCGCGCAGTCCGTGACATGACGCCTCTAGCTGCGCGGCTATTCCGCGCGGCAATTGTCAGATCCCAAAGTTCGTATTTCTTCTCCCTGTATTTTATTTTCTACTCCAATTTTTTTAGTGTCCTTTACTGGTTGCTCAATGTTGAGATTGAATAACATCGGCGATAGGCTTCAGACCTGTCTTACTCACTTCTCAACCACTGCTTCATTTTCATGCCCCTCGACTCTTTTTACTGGGATTTGGTTTCTCTACAAGCTGTAAGTAGGTTTTTTCTCCCTGTATTTTACCCCTGTTACCTTCAGAATTTAAAATAGAGTATTCCAGCCAACACTGCGAAAAGCTTTCTCTAAGTCTACAAACGCTGTAAACGTAGGTTTGCCTTTCCTTTTTTATCTTATCTAATCTAATTATCTGGTAAAAACAGCAATCACAGCAAACGCATGATTGCCTACAAGGAACACATTGACAATCAGACGTTATAGTACTGATAGTGCGCCACAGGTCGTGTATTATTTGACATATAAGTAGTTTCACTCCCAAGCGAGAGCATCGTAAGATATTCTTTCCCTGATGCCAACAGTTTCAAAAGTTCCTCCAATTACCATAAAACAATAATTGTTAATTTAATTCCAGTATAGATTAGCAAACTCTGATTGCTAGTTTCTCTTGCAAAGCGAGAAATTTTCAGATTCAGCTGGGGTAAGCATAGTGTGTCACAAACTGAAGGCATTGTAAATGGCCCCACGTTAACGTTAGATGCTTACAATTCGTTAAGGTGGGTTTTCATGGGAGTCTACTGTCTTACCACCACACCACCACCCTCGGTTAATTATCCATGCTGCACGTAAAAGAAGTCTTCACTTTTCTAAATATTCTCGAATTGCTCTAGTTTTGACTTCATGGTGGTCATGCGAGATGTACAGGCGTGCTCAAAAGTATCCAAACGACCTCAATTGCATTTCGCCTGATTCACATACAACCTGCATAACGCAGCTGTCTAGCAGGTCCTCTAATCGCTCCTCGGTACAGTCGTTTGACTATTGAAAGTGGTTCCAACAAGTCACCACTAGAAAACACTGCTCTGTATCGCAATAATTCAAGATGTACAGTGATACCACGATACTACAAATATTAGGGAACACCTTATCACAGATAATACTGTCCTTAAGGCTTGTAAGCTCACATTTATTACAATAAATGACGTACGTGAAATGTTACCTCTCTCATTATTACGTCAGATAGATAATACACGTAGTAAGCTCGTCGTATTCATGATTTCCTCTTCGAAATAACATACCGTACTTATTATTTCACACCAAATGACGTTATAAATTTAAGCTATTCACGAGCAGTTAGTTGAAAATATGTATGAACTTCAAATGACACGACGAACCGTCTCGTTCTGCATATGGATTCAAACCCAGGTCATGCAGACAAAGCAATGGTTACGTGTCTGACGGAAACTAACAGTCATTCATGACTAGACATACAGAGAGTGATATACCTCGATTTTAGACAGTATCAGTTGGCAAATATCTAAATTACATAACGTAAACATTTTTTACGGAAGCGAATTCCTACCCAGCATCTATTCTCGCTATTAACGAACCGCGAGAGATGTTAAATACTGCTTCTTCACAAGTAACTGACTTGAAATGCCGTGATTCGAACCCAGAACCTAATACGATTGTTATCGAAGCACAGTCAACTGTGACATATCGGATTTCCTCGGCAGTAGCAAGATGTTTTAACTGAAATGACGAGACGAAACATTAATTTTTTCCTTTCCAGAACTCCAACCTGGCACCGATCGCTGTTATATTGTAGAGGGTTCGTTAAACCAGCAGCGACATGTGAGCAAGTTTGAAGTGGAAATAATATGACGAAGAGTTCAGTGCTGACTGGTAATCGAACCCCACACGTATCGTTGTTGACTACACACAAAGAGACGTCAAAGCACTCCGTCTTCAGGCCACAAGTGGCCCATCGGGACCATCCTACTGCCGTGTCATCCTCAGTTGAGGATGCGGATAGGAGGGGCGTGTGGTCAGCACACCGCTCTCCCGGTAGTTGTGATGGTTTTCTTTGACCGGAGCCGCTACTATTTGGTCGAGTAGCTCCTCAATTGGCATCACGAGGTTGAGTGCACCCCGAAAAATGGCAACGCCCGACAGCGCTTAACGTCGGTGATCTCACGGGAACCAGTGTATCCACTGCGGCAAGGCCGTTGCCACAAAGAGACGTCAGCTACAGAATTTTTCTCCACCACCAGCTCGGAATAACATCGTTGAACTTACAGTGATCTCGCAAACAGTTCTGTGTCTCACTGGGAGTCAAAAACGTCAGATGTCGTTAGTGTTGACAACGAGTGAAAATACATTAAAAATCAAAATTATTATCCACCAACAGATAGGTGTTCCCATGCTAGAGCTTGATAATACATAATGAAAACTTCAGTGCCAGGTCAGGATTCGAACCTATTCACGCGCATTATGTGGAGATGTTGAGGAATCTGCAGTTTTGAACAAACAACAAATTGTACTCGAACTGTATTGTCACGAAGGGACCAAATTCCACGTTAAGGGCTGTCTGAGTCGCATTCCCAGTTCAGAACCAATATTATCGACATACAGAAGCTCAAATAGAAAATGGAATAAGTGTCCTGTGACCCTACATAGCGTTTGTTTCGTCACTAGAAATAAATAACTAGTATAAGAAAGGTTACTGGTGTTAGAATTTTTACATGTCGCAATCCTGACTTTATTGTGGTTGAACCTAATGTCTACCTTGTAGCGAAGGAATCTCATGTTTAATGTGAATTTCACACCACAATGTCATTATACCTTCTTCACTTGGCGTAGCCAGAAGAGAATATAATCTGTCTCTCCCTATCAAAAACCATCGGCAGAAGTTGGAATCGAACCCAGACCATAAGTACACAAACATATCATCAATCCAACAGACCACCAAATCCTCTTCTCTGGGATTCGTTTTTCTATCTTAAAGCTTTGCGCCACACTGGAAGAGAATTCTGACACACAGGCTCCCTGTAATGGTTTGCAGTATGTTCAGTACATTCATTTACTTGGTTGAGCGAACCGCCATGAACTAGTTGCCTCGGCTACCCAGTGCATTTCACCTAATCACTGAAATAAAATTACGTAACTGCCGCCTACACAGAACTGCCAACAGTGTAGGACGCAGAAATTTAAATAGGAAGTGTTCCTTTCCACTTGTGCTACTCTATTGCTCAATCTGTTTGCTGAGAACGTCGTGCAGTGCAAAAGAAAAGCTGTAACTGTCTGTCTCTCAGACGTCTAGATCCGGCCATATGCATTATCTCACACTACTGTGGAATGCGGAAGTTCTGGAGGAATTGGTCTTGACTTCTGGAGCTGCTGTAGCTACGTGTCAGCTAGTAGTGTAAGTGTCGCGCACTGTAGATAAAACGTAGCTACATTCAGTGCTCCATATTTTAAAACGCAGTTCTGCTGTCTGCTGAAGTTATCAATCTAATGGAACTTTGAACATAATTCTCTTCACTTCTCAATCCAAAATAGTCGCATGTGCGAAAAGGGCTAACTTCTCTGACATTTTGTTCTTTTCAGATTTAATAGACTTCCAGGCAGCAGATGTATCTAGAAACTTTTGTATTATGTATGGGGAGAGCGCATCGTGCCAAAATACGTCGTGTGGTAGTGGCGTTTTATTCTTCTTCAAACCTTGTTTGACAGCTTTAAATCAGAACAAGTTTTCTACATGCATGTAATCAATAAACTGCATGTGCATTGTGAGACTGTTACAGATAACATAAGAGAATTCGCATATATCGTTGATGATTAATTTCTCTCTCATGTTTACTATTGTTTTAACAACTCTAAAACAAACTTTACAAAAATTGCCCTCTGTATTATAAGAAATGAAATAAAACCACCCACGATAACCTTACGACGAAAGTCTGTTTTAATAAAACTGAGTATCTGTACACAAGCGTGCCTCTATCGGCACAAATTAGTAAAATACTACTCAATTAGATTTCGATTGGTTCTCTGTGTCATACTCAGCAGGTATGGAAATGTGACATTTCATAAATAAAGTTATGTATTCCTAGAAACCCAAAATTTGCTTCTCAGTAGCGGAAAGCGTGTTATGTAGCATTGTAGGCTTTTCGCCATCGCACTATGAGCCGAAAGTATTTTCTTGCGATTTCATTATCGATGTTTGATCTGACTGCTTGTAGCTCTTTCACAGAATGGATATAAATATTACAGTCAGTGACACTGGAACCGTGAACCATAACAGACGCTTTTACTCAGGGCAGCACGTTAACACACGCCTAGCGAAGAGGTACGGGTGTAGGTTTCCTCTTACGAGCTCAATAGTGTGTAGAACTCGTAACGGACGACATGAGTTGCGGTTTCCACGTGCATCGACTTTCCTGGGCTGAAAACCGTAAATTTACAATATTTTGTTACACCTCAAGCGATATTAACTCAGACTAATAACTCAGATTCAATGGAAATGCCAGGAAAAATCAAGTGAACTTTAAGGCTTGATTCCGTGCACACCAGGAAGTAACTCGTCGATCACAGAGTTGCCAAACATACATTGCCTTGCTGCCAAATCGCAGTTACAGTACCAGCAGGAAGAAGACGAACCGGTATGTTCCTATAGCGGGCTGGGAAGTGACCATAGGTGGCGTCTCAAAGACGCGGCCGCCACGGCCTGGAATACGTAATGCGTTTGATTCGCATTTCTGTAACAAGGTTTAGGGACTGGAGCGTAGTTACTAATAATACTCAGAACAGACTGCAAACTAAGCATCATAAATCAGTAACTCTCATAGTTGTTTTTATATTTCTTTCGCCAGTGTGCTCAAAACTAAGAAACTCATTCACAGACGTTTTCGTGCCTGGCCGATACTCGAGCACAACAAACAAAAATAAAAAAAGAATGTGTGTGTGTGTGTGTGTGTGTGTGTGGTTGTGTGTGTGTGTGTGTGTGTGTGTGTGTGAGAGAGAGAGAGAGAGAGAGAGAGAGAGAGAGAGAGAGAGAGAGAGAGAGAGGCAGGAGAGAGAGATAAATATAAAAAAGAATGAGAGAGAGAGTAAAAAAAGGTTGTAAAGAAACTGAATCATAGTATGTAAAGAAATCTTTCATTAAAATGACACGTTCCACATCATTACGAAATGTCGTATTCATGATCTATGGAAGAAGTATTAATCTAATCAAATCTAATGTAAACATATTGCTGACTAATTGTATCAGTAACCAAATCTAAACTTGAAAATAAAAGACGACTTTTTGTAGTAAACTGGGACTCCAACCAAGACCCTTTCGCCCCTGTTAACTAACCACGAAAGATGTCTGATATACCTCCATTCAGAAGGAACAAAGTGTGCATGCGTTTAAAGACGAAGCGCATGATGTGAAGTTCTGTGACGGAGATTCGAACCCAACACGTAATCGGATTGTTAACTAAGTAAAATCAAATGTTACGTAACGGTTTTTCTTACCAACTGCTAGGTGTTTGAATCTAAAATAAGGATACAATCGAACAGCACACCAACCGACCTCCTTTATCATCCACGAATATAGCTTAAGTACAATTGCTTACTCACCAACTGTAAGATGTGTGCGTGTTTGACCAGAAATAGCGACACCTATTGCGATTGTTGGCAACAAATGAACAGACATTAAAAATGCACGTTAATTTTCACTAGCAGGCTGGTGTGCACGTGATAGGGCTTGAAATGAAATTATGAGTATTTTTGTACTGGATCAGAATTCGGACCCACATACTTACCTTTGGAGGAGACCTAGAGAAGATTGCAGTCTTGGGAAAAGGAACGAAATGATTGAAATAAACTGTTGCGTGAGATTCAGATCCTCGAAAGAGGAGATACGAATTCGAATCACAGTTCAGCACAAAATTTATCAAAGTCTCTAGTTCAATCAAGTACAAGTAAAATAAGAGCCCTTTCCCTTTAAATGGCTATCGGTTCATTAAATAAAATAAAATTTTCTAGTGTAAGTAAGTTTACCGGCGACAGTATTTCTGTTTACCATGACTTCCGCCTATGTCATTTCCCAACGTACACTGGCTCTGTCCAGTTGGTAATGAAGGAACGTGATGTTTAATGCGGATTCAGGATTAAAAGGTCTTTCGCTCTAGGTTACCAGAGCTAAAGTAAATCTGTTTGTGCCTCTTAAAAGTAAATGCCTGAAACCACGCATTGCACCTGTGATAGTTCGTTCCACCACATCATTGTGCCCACATTTCCCAGCCCCAGGAGAATGCTGTAACGGATGATGTGCTTAACTTACAAAATTTGTCACGGTGGAAAAAAATGCGAGTCTATTAAATGGTTAAGTAGAAGCAAGCACCTCATAACAGCTTTCCCATCACTCATTGCTGACGATGCACGAAACGAATGGATCAGGATGAATGGATTGTGGGATGTTTCGTCTCGGAGAATTAACACATTTACCACGGGGTCTTGTGTTCAGGGTAATATGAAAATTTCAGTAAGAGAAGACGACAACAGGGTGTCTGTGATGCAGGCAATAGTACCCTACTATTTTGACTAAAATTGTTGGCAGTTCTGTGTAGGCGGCAGTGTCGCAATTTCATTTCAGTGATTACAAAATAGAGTCGAATGTATGCACTGGGTAGCCGAGGCAGCTAGTTCATGGCGATTCGGTCAACCAAGTAAATGAATGTACTGAACATACTGCAAACCATTACAGGGAGCCTGTGTGTCAGAATTCTCTTCCAGTGTGGCGCAAAGCTTTAAGATAGAAAAACGAATCCCAGAGAAGAGGATTTGGTGGTCTGTTGGATTGATGATATGTTTGTATACTTATGGTCTGGGTTCGATTCCAACTTCTGCCGATGATTTTTGATAGGGAGAGACATATTATATTCTCTTCTGGCTACGCCAAGTGATGCAGGTATAATGGCATTGTGGTGTGAAATTCACCTTAAACATGAGATTCCTTCACTACAAAGTAGACGTTAGGTTGAACCACAATAAAGTCAGGATTGGCGACATGTAGAAATTCTAACACCAGTAACCTTTCTTACACTAGTTAATTATTTCTAGTGACGAAACAACGCTATGTAGAGTCACAGGACACTTATTCCATCTTTTATTTGAGCTTCTGTATGACGATAAAATTGGTTCTGAACTAGGAATGCAACTCAGACCGCCCTTAACGTTGAATTTGATCCATTCGTGACAATACAGCTCGAGTACAATTTGTTGTTTGTTCAAAACTGCAACTTCTTCAACATATCCACATACTGCGCGTGAATGGGTTAGAATCCAAGCCCGGCACTAAAGTTTTCATTATGTATTAGCAAACTCTAGCATGGGAACACCTATCTGTTGGTGGATAATAATTTTGATTTTTAATGTATTTTCACTCGTTGTCAACACTATCGATATCTGACGATTTTGACTCCCAGTGAGACACAGAACTATTTGCGAGATCACTGTAAGTTCAACGATGTTATTCAGAGCTGCTGGTGAAGAAAAATTCGGTAGCTGACGTGTCTTTGAGTGTAGTCAACAACGATATGGGTGGGGTTCTTCGTCATATTATGTCTACTTCAAACATGCTCACAAGTCGCTCCTGGTGTAACAAACCCATATTTAACATACATTTTCTCTATAATATAACAGCGATAGGTGCCGGGTTGGAGTCCTGTGAAGGAAAAAATTAATGTTTCGTCTCGTCGTTTCAGTTAAAACATCCTGCTACTGCCGAGAAAATCCGATATGTCACAGTTGACGGTGCTTCGATAACAATCATATTAGGTTCTGGGTGCGAATCCCTGTCCAACACAAAGCCTTACCTCGCGGCATTTCAAGTCAGTTACTTGTGAAGAAGCAATATTTAACATCTCTCGTAGTTCGTTAAGAGGGACAATAGTTGCTTGGTAGGAATTTCTGTCCGTTAAAAATGTTTACGTTCTGCAATTTAAAGTTGATATTTGCTAATCGATACTGTCTAAAGTCGAGGTATATCACTCCCTTAATGCCTAGTCAAGAATGACTGTTAGTTTCCGTCAGTCACGTAATCTTAGTCTGCACGACCTTGGTTTTAATCTATATGCAGAACGAGACGGTTCGTCGTGTCATTTGAAGTTCATACATATTCTGAACTAGCTTCTCGTGAATAACTTAAATTTTTAATGTCATTTTGTGTTAAATAACAAGTACGGTATGTTACTTTGAAGACGAAATCATGAATACTACGAACTTACTACGTGCATTACCTAAATGACGTAGTAATGAGAGTGGTAACATCTCAGGTATGTCATTTATTGCAATAAATGTAAGCTTACAAGCTTTAAGCAGAGTCTTATCTGTGATAAAGTGTTCCCTGATATTTCTAGTATTGTGGTATTACTTTACATTTTGAGTTATTGCGATACAGAGCAGTGTTTTCTAGTGGTGACTTGTTGGAACCACTTACAATAGTCAAACGACTGTACCGAGGAGCGATTAGAGGACCTGCTAGACAGCTGCTTTATGTGGGTTGCATGCGAATCAGGCGAAATGCAATTCAGGTCATTCGGATACTTTTGAGCACGGCTGTACATTAGTGTAAGTAACGTGCTTGGACTTGTACATGAATGGAGGATCTCTGAATTTCTACAGCAGGGCTATCCGGAGTGCAGTGTTCCACTACGATTTTTTGAGCACTTCAGTGACGCTGTCGTTGTACCTAAACAAATTAGGCACGCATAGAGCAGTTTTTTTTTTGTATATTCTGTACCTGTTTCATCAATGTTCCTACGTAAGGCCCCAAGGACTGACACAACAAGTAATTTATAAGTGAACTCCTTCGAGGATGAATTATGCTTCCTTAGATTCTTCCGATGGCTGTTGAGGATCTTTAAAACAGACATCTAAGGGTGACACAGTCTCTTCATTTGCACTCATACCTTCTTGCAGCCAACCATTTCTTTGCCTGTGGGCGTGTTTGGTAATCAGAGATTATTAGACCTGGAGAGCGTTGAAATAACTCCTACACTAAATCCGTGAGTTTTATAATTTACAGCAACCATTATCCATATGAAAGTACACTCCAAGACACATTTACTATATATTCTAGCAGTTGATGTATGAACTTGTGTAGTATTCGTCAGTTACTGGTTTACTCTTTAGAAGATTAACAAAAAGTATAACCCCTCCATCTCAGAAACACCGATAATGATTCTACCACTTACCGATCATTAATACTCAAGCATTGTTCGGAAGAGGGATTTGTAAACAACCTCCTTTATATTTCAATTATAGCCCCTTATGGCTCTTCCAACGGATGTCAGTCCAGTGTCTGCCTTCTGCCCATCTAAACTCATGACGTCTTACCATTCTAAATCACTCCGGACCGGTAGTCCCGGATACTTGACTTTTTGCGGCCGTTGAAACACATATGTTGTGAGGCGGCGATGGCGAGGCATTGCAGAGTCTCTGACCAGAGAGCCATTTATCGTAGTTAGTCTGCGCTTCACCGCGCGAGTGTTGCGAGCAGTACGCTAGTAGTAGTCGTGTAGTACTGTTGCGAGCAGTCTGTCAGTGGGCAGTCTGTGAGCAGTGCAGTATGTCGGTAGTAGCAGTCGAGTGCAGTTGTGTGTGTGAGGAGTCGGCGAGCGTCCACATGGCATTATGGTCAAGATGCTGAATGAGGTATATTGTTAATTAAGGTAATCATCAGATAATGTAAAGTTTATTTATTGTAATTAATTTTCAACAAATGCCCCAATAATAATTTTGATTTCAAAGCAATATTTTTAACAAAAGAAGCATTTAATTGAACCAACGATTTCCTTCCATTTCCCTTAAAGAAAAGTTTCAGTTAAATTTCAAAAAAAAAAAAAAATATTATTTGCAATGCAGTTCCTCCAAACCATGGCCAACAATAAGAGCAGAAATTTGACAAGCAGTTTCAATGAGGTAAGAAATTAATTCTGATTTTTTGCACAGGGCCAAAGACCGATATTTTGGTTTAATTGAGTTTACATTGTCACTGAAGTCTCATTAGCATTGAATTGTTTTTCATTATTTTCGTGACAGCTTACACCTTGAGTCAGATTGCGATTCTCACTTTTATTGTCATTAAATTTAATTGCTAGGGAGGTTACGCTTGGCTCCATTTCTATTAAATATTGTCATTTAAAATTTCGGTGGGGAGGTTACACTTAGCACAATGTCCATTAGCATTCATAAATAATATTGTCTTTAAAATTTTTGTGGGGAGGTTACACCGTGTAGTCAAATGATATCGGATATTTTACTTCATTTAACTTCTTGTGTTATGTTTCAGGGTGAGCTACTGGTCTTTCCATGATTTTATAGCCTCTCTGCATTTCGCATCAATTTCTTATGGACTGCATTTTCCTGTATACAACTGTATCGTCAACGAAAATCCTCAGACAAATAACAAGTTGTCTATGGCTTCATTTACTAATATTAAGAACAAAAATGTTTCGTGTCATTTCTTCGAGGAACAAGGCAATTTACATTCGCTTATGATGATGACTTCCCTTTAAGAATGATGTACAGCGGTCTGTTAGCAAAAAAATCTTCACTCCAGTAACATACCCGCTCCGGTATTCCGATAGAAAGGCTTTCAGTGGTCGTGAATCGCGCGGCCTCTCTTGCCGGAAGTTCGAGTCCTCCCTCGGGCATGGGTGTGTGTGTTGCCCTTAGCGTAAGTTAGTTTAACTAGTGTATAAGTCTAGGGACAGATGACCTCAGCAGTTTGGTCCCTTAGGAATTCACACACATTTGAACATTTTGAAAGGCTTTCACTTACTAGGACACGAGCGAAATTATATCCAAAAACATCCTAAAAGTAGGTAAAAACGGAATTAACATGGGTGTATGGTAAATAATATCTGGATCTCATAAACGATCAAGGCAGCACACAACTGATGCTTCCACAAACCTTGCACATTCCTACAGATTAAATGTTACTTCTCCAAAGCAAGTCGTCGTGCCTCCAGCAGTTCTACAACAAATTCTAAATCTGAAAGAATGGAGTTGTATGAAAACTAAGAGCCTAGAAAATGGCAAGGAATTCTAAAACTCACAAACTACATTTACCACGGTTTGTTTTTCAGTTACTGTCACGGGGGCCTCTCACATAGGTGGGTCGGCAGTCTGAGCAGAAACACCCCAGCCGCCTAAAAGCGGCCATTTACAGGGGCACTGTACCTGCTGTCAATAACAAATCCGTCACAGGTAATGAATCCACAGTTATCACCGGCTAGTCACAATGAACTGAGAAAGGGAATGACCTACCAATAAAAAAGAGACACTACACAAACTGAGCAGGCGACAACTACAAGAAACTGCGTTTCCTTTATTTACACTTTCCTACAGCCACAGCTTCCAGATCGATGTTCACAATCGCAGTGCTAAATGAAATACTGAGAGTTGCGCGTACACATCTGTATGTCTCTTTCAGTGACGGGAGAAATTGTTACTGCTACATTTATATTTCTTGAATTAACTGTGTGACAAATGTACCTCTCGAATTTTCCGACACATTATTTTCAAAGCTTATGTTTTTCTGAACTGCAATTTCTTAGACGTTATCCTAAAGCATTGTAAACAAGTGAGTGGTATGGTTTCAACAGTTCAACCACAGTCCGCATTGTTGGCACATTTCTGATAACCTACTTCGTCTGATGATGCCTTTTAATGTGGCCAGATTCCTCCGATTGCCCCCTCTCATTCCTCCTCGCAGCCTTCTTATGTCACAATCCAAAATAAGAGAAGCAGATCACATGTGGCATGTCTAGAATTCAAGATGGTGGAACTAGGCCACTTGTCTTAATTTTAAAATGGCAGGAAATTCGAAAAATCCTGAGTTCCTTCCACCCTCTAACCTCACAGCAAACTGGCACAGCCTGCATGGTTGCCAGACCTAGTTATTTGAATTTTGATCAGTTTAGAACTGAAGATGGCCGATCTGTCCCACTTGTCCTACGCTTAAATCAGCGAGAAATTCAAGATCTCCCACACTTTCCACTGTGCTAAGGCTGGTACAACAAGCGTGTTTGCCAGATCTTTTAACACCAAATAAAATAGGCGAAAATTTAAAAAATCCAGGATGATGGACCTATCCCACTTGCACTAAGTTTAATATGATGGGAAAACAAAACAAGATCACAGTTTACAATGGCTGGAAAGATACTTAAACAATTATTCTAACCACAGTCCCACACCCCTGGCATCCAAATCTGCACTAGAGCAACTTGCACAGTGGTTGCCTGGCACCACTATGTGTAATAGGCTAGGAATGTTTATTTGTTTGTGTAGGCAAACGCGGGGTGCACCCATAACTGTTTGCCTCCTGAACCACTCTCCTAGCACCAGGGTTGCCTCTGCAGTCTGACAGCAGAGCTAATTATCACAGCGAAGTCTCCACTCGTCACGCCGAGCACCGATTTTGCTGCGCTGCCTGCAGGCGCGGATCAGCGGCGCTGCGGCTGACCGCAGTCTGGATGCAGGATGCAGTCTGCACGTCAGGTACCAACAAGGATCTGTATGGCAGGCAGCTATGCTGTGACGTCCACTGTGACTGACAGCCCTTCACCACCCACTACTCCAGGCTGTGTCAATGATGGTTCAACGACAAGGCCCACAGACGTAAAGATATTTCCACAGATTCACGGAAATTCAGCCTTTCATGAATGCGATGATGATACTGTCATGATTGCTGGAACTGTTTCTAACAATATCCACTGTCAAAGCCATCACTGAGACACCTCTCAATGCATAACTCTATTTTTGTCCACCAACACTCCACTGCCAGTTTTCTGACCTACCTTCCACGCTATTACAGCAATGGGATCTAATGGTTATGGATGTTATTTCTAACTCTGACTAACTATTGAAGAGTGGCTCTACTTTTAGAGCTCTATGTTTAAATCTAAGGCACCATCTCTGTTAGAACGCAAATACTTTTCTAAGGCTACTCAGTTTTACATTTAAACCCGTTCAAGTTTTAGAAATGGACAGCAGCATGCCGAGACACGGTACAACCTATTGTGTTGGAGGATTGTAGTACCCCTATATAAAATGAATGTGATATTTCTAAGGAAGTGTGCTTGTTACAGCTGAACCAGTAAGGTAGTTAATTCTAAATAACTGAAGTTGTAAACAATGTAATCATACTTTTTGCAGAATTTGCGATCATTCTTGGAATCCAAGTTAACTGTTTCCACACTGTTTGCAGGTAAAGCCACATTCTGATTCCAGTCTGGCCTGTTAATTTTCGTAAACATTAGTCAGACGTAATAGTTTGTCATTTAAAACAGTTCAGAGTCTCATTTAAAAATGTATTCCAGAAGTCTACCCTAGAAAATGTTTCCCCTCTACAATATGAAAAACAGCAAATTAATCGGGAAAAAATGGAACATAATCAGATACTAGCATGTTCTAATACTCAGTGTCTCACTGAACAATAAGTTCAAGCATTAGCAAAGAGATCGTTTGGTAACACTGGTGAACACCGTCAGACCTGAGAACGTGAACATGGCGATGATTTAATGCTATCCAGTACACCAATGCAGTACTGCCAGGCTGATGTTACTTTAAAATATAGGTTTAAGAACTATAAAGCAAGTTGGTTCATCTTTCACACCCAACAAAATGACGATTCTGCATGACATGCGTTGCAAAGCCCTTGGTAGGCTTCTGTAGGTATGTGGCAGTAAATGTTTACGAAATTCCTGAAAGCTGCGGGTGCAGAGCTGATGTCCAATAGCGTTCCTCCGCATTCATATCAGGCAAATTTGGTGGCCAAGACATCAACGCGAGTCCCCTCAAACCACCGTAGCACGATTCTGGCTTTCATCACAGTTATCTTACTGGAAGACATCAAGCACTGAGGGATGCGAATACAGCAACTCTAAGATGAACACCAGAATGTAGCACAACGGAAACTAAGAAAGACATCACCTGTAGGAGTGACTCTAACTACTGAAGACGACAGAAAGCAAAATACACATACATAGCGGAGTGCCACACAACAATACATAAGCAGTAAGTTCAGAAACTTATATATGTGAAAAGTGAAAAGAAAACTGTAAGTCAGCGCCGCACAAGGAGAATCATTACTCCTACTGCGGCAACATGCAAAGCCCCGTAGTCAGCCAAATATCGATTTATCTACTGTACCTGTAAGAAAGTGTTTTATTTAAATAAAAGAAAATTAAATATTATTCTTTTGTTAGTTTCTCAGTGAGGCTTTTGATCGAAAACTATAGTTTCTCGGATTCTTCGATGTGCAGTCCTTCACATCAAATAAAAATAAAATAGGCTCTTCCGGATCTTATAGCCTCACACTGCGGCCTCATAACTTTTCGTTGACACAGTGAGCTAACACAACTCTATGTGGCACGGACTGGACAAGCCCTTGATAGGTTCCCGGAGATACGTGGCATCAAAGGTTTACACAATTCTCGTAAACTATAGGCACATAGCCGACGTCGAAGACCGTCGCAGGTGTAATATGATCAGTGAACTTGATGCCCAAGACATCAACGTATGTACTCCTTAAGCTAATATAATAATTCTGACCTTGCATCAGGGACAGATACCAGGATAGAAGAAAGTCGTCACCTGTACAAATGATCCCTACTGGAAAGAAACAAACAAATATGAAATAGATGAACGCAGTTCACTGCATACGTACACCGTATTTGTTACCAGGATAGAAGAAAGTCGTCACCTGTACAAATGATCCCTACTGGAAAGAAACAAACAAATATGAAATAGATGAACGCAGTTCACTGCATACGTACACCGAATACATTTAGAATGGTAAGACGTCATGAGTTTAGATGTGCAGAAGGCAGACACTGGACTGACATTCGTTGGAAAAGCCATAAGGGGCTATAATTGAAATATAAAGGAGGTTGTTTACAAATCCCTCTCCCGAACAATGCTTGAGTATTAATGATCGGTAAGTAGTAGAATCATTATCGGTGTTTCTGAGATGGAGGGGTTATACTTTTTGTTAATCTTCTAAAGTGTAAACCAGTAACTGACGAATACTACACAATACACTTTCTTCTATCCTGGTATCTGTCCCTGATGCAATTTATGAAACTTTATTGTTTGTTCTCTGTAACTGCAGTGGTATTGTATAGCCTGCTTAACGCTGAGAACCTCAAACTTAACTCTTAGTCATTTCATTCATGACGCAGCAATTGTACATCAGTATGCGTCATCTAATGGAGTAAAATTCCTATCACATATACGTCACGATGAGACAATTCTGGAATTTAAACAATGAGTTGCCGAGTCAGACAACGCAGAAGTTACTCTTCATGCTGTCAAGTAACTGACACCTACTCCAATCATTTTGTGCGTCATCAGTTTGCACTTAATGTCATTTTACAGTTCGAGTAAATGTTCCACGCTGGAGACGCGACCGTGGGCACGTATGCAAAGAAATTTTTAATGAAAATGCTGGTTCATTCCACGCAAGATACTTCATGACGTACAAACGCGGTCTTGAGCGCGCTTCACATTTGTTTAAACAAATAAATAAATATTCCTATCCTACTGCACGCAGTGGTGCAGGGTGTGACGGAAAACCAAGTGGCCTAACTATGTCGCATTTTGTAGGTTGCACAAGTCGCTATTATGATGCAGTGGTGCAGGACCATGGAGTGGCCATAACTGTTTAAACATATGTATCGGAATTTTAAAAAAAGGGGTTTTCTGGTTTTCCCAGCATTTTAAGCTTAGGACAATAGGATGAGGTCCACCATCTTGGATTTTTTTAATTTCCCTCCCTTTTACACTTAGGACATTGTGTAGCAACCATAAATACTGTGCCAACCCAGGAGGATTCGGTTTCTCACTATTTTAAAGCTAGAACAAGCGGCCTAGGTCGACCGTCTTCGATTCTAAGAGGAACATAAATGACCTGCTTCCGCCATCTTGGTTTGTGACGTCAGAGGGGTGGAGGAGGATAGGCAGCCGATAGCCTGGCAGTAGTGCATGGTATTACTGGGGAAGTGTGTCTTTTTTCCCACCTCTTCATATCAGAGTAAGAGTAGCACTTGCAATCTGTATCCCCAATGATTTGCCGTTTGATGGATGTATTCCAATCTCTGACTTCCTCTACAATTTTTTCCCTCTACTGCTCCCTCTAGTACCATGGAAGTAATTCCCTGATGTCTTAACAGATGTCCTATTATCCCATCCCTTATCCTTGTCACTGTTTTCCACATATTTCTTTCCTCTCCGATTGTGCGCAGAACCTCCTCACTCCTTACATTAGCAGTCCACTTGATTCAACGTTCCTCTGCAACGCCACATCTGAAATGCTTCGATTCTCTTATGTTCCGGTTTTCTCACAGTCCATGTTTTACTAACATACAATGTTGCGCTGCAAACAAATATTCCCAGAACTCTCTTCCTCAAATTAAGGTCCATGCTGGACACTACCGGACTTCTCTTGGGCAGGAATGCCGTTTTTGACAGTGCTAGTGTGCTCTTGATATCCTCCTTGCTCCTTCCGTCATTGGTTATTTTGCTGCCTAGGTAGTAGAATTACTTACCTTCATCTGCTTGGTGGCCATCAATCGTGAAGTTAAGTTTCTCGCCGTTCTCACTTCTATTACTTCTCATTAGTTTCATTTTTCTTCGATTTACTTTCAGTCCACATTTCGTACTTATTAGACTGTTCATTCCATTGAGCATAACATGCATTTCTTCATCAATTTCACTAGGGAAAGCAATGTCATCAGCAAGTTGTATCACTGATAGCCTTTCACCATGAATTTTAATTCCTCTCATAAAGCTTTCTTTTATTTCCATCATTGCTTTTCGATGTACAGATTGAATAGTAGGGGTGAAAGACTACATCTACATCCTTTTTAAACCGAGCACTTCGTTCTTGGTCGTCCACTCTCATTATTTCCTCTTGCCTCTCTTACATGTCGTATATTACCCGTCTCTCCCTAAAGCTTACCCTCATTTTTCTCAGAATTTCGAACATCTTGCACCATTTTACACTGTTGAACACTTTTCCAGGTCGACAGATACTATAAACGTGTCTTGACTTTTATTCAGTCTTGATTCCATTATCAACCGCAACGTCAGAATTGCCTCTCTAGTGCCTTTACCTTCCGTAACGCCAAACTGAACCTCATCTAACACATAAGGGGAAAGTAAGTCATCGAAAATCTGGCTTCAGTATGGACTGCAAGTGAACTGGTGAAACCACACTACTCAAATTATTGCTGTTACTTCTAAATATTTCATATATTTTTTGTAATTAAACCATTTATAATTATTAGTATTATATACAACAGCTTATATATTTTGTAGTTATTATTATTAAAATCGAAAACATCTGTGGCGAAAAAAAGGTGGAGGTTAGAGGTAGTTACACTTGGGTGAGGATCTACCGTATCCCGTAAGCGATATCATCCTTCCCCTTACCAAATGTGTTCACTTCCTCACGACGGCAATTTGATGACCAATGTGCATCTGGGCAGAACACTTTCGTCTACTGACTGATTTTAGGCATGACCAAAAATCTTTTAAATTTTTGGCAACTCTCCACGTAATACCTTTCTTTCAGGTCCAAAGAGCACATCTCAAATGAGTGTCAGTACACCTGCTTTGAATTTGAGCAGTATTTGTTTGGCAACAGGAATTCAATTACTCATTGTTTTTGTAGGAACTTCCTAACCATTATACTAAATCATGATGGAGCGTCTCAGTCCCTCGCTATTTTGTGCTAGCTAATACAGCGCATGATATAAAAAAATATCTGAATTGCGGCCTTGTGTCGTACACATTCTCATCACCAGAACTGAATATTTGCTGCTGACCATGGCTATTCGTATAGTTCCCAATAATATTCTCCTTGCCTTTGTTTTACAATCACACATACATATTCCTTAATTTTTTTATCTCCAGTAATCGGTAATGGTTTGTGACCTTTGGCCTGTAATCTCATTGTCTGGAGTAGAATTGTCTTCCGTGATGAGTCCTAGCGAAGACATCCTGGGCAGTAGTGGGATACCAGCCTGACTCTCCGGAAATCATGAGTGATGGTCTGGGGTGTCATTTCTTTTCACAGCAAAATACTCCTTTGATTTTCATCCGCGGCACAGCGCTATGTCGACGAATTCTACGTTCCTTTGTATTACCTTTAATAGCAAGCCATCCTGGGCTTACAATTGAGCAAGATAATGAACGCCCGCACACGGCGAGAGTTACAAGTGCTTTTCTTCGTGCTTGCCAAGCCCACCAAATGGTCGCCGAATCTCTCTGTAACTGAGAACGTTTGCAGCGTTATTGGTAGGACCATCCAACCAAGTAGGGATTGGGCAGAATTTGGCTCGATATTCCTCAGCCAGGACAAACATCCATTCATAAATGAATGCCAAGCCGAATAAGTAATTGCATAAGGGCCAGAGATGGACAATGCGTTACTGACTTCGTCAATTTGTAATGCTTCAGTCTGTGTCTGGTAAACAACAGTAGTAATGACAAAGGGGTCCACGAAAACAAAATTACTTGTACATTAACATAGAAATTAGTCGCATAAGGCGCATAACATGTTACTTACTTTTTACAGTAGGTCCCTTGGTTGATATCAATAACTCGCGGTCTCAAGAGAGCTTCATTTCTTCGGCTAGAATTTAGCATAAGCGTTAAACAGGACATATTATTGTTTCCGGTCGCCAGTACTACGGAAAGTATTGTGAAATCAGATTATCCTTGCTATTACGCCTCGGCAAACTTCGACGCAACCCGGAGTAGACTCTAAACCCGAGAATAAAATCGTGCGGGTGATGTGACGTGTAAAATACTGCCAGCCCGTTGCAACAAACCTTTACTTTAACTTGATATCGACAGTTGCTTTCTCTCAGCTATGTTTAAAATTGTAAAATCATATGTTATAAAAATGTAATTGGCAACAGCAATAAAGGCAGTTATCGTGAACGGAAGGCGAATTCTTGATGTTGTCTTAAATGCTTGAAAACTTTATAGACGCTTCGAGGGCATAATCTTCGTAATACTTGAGGTTCATGCTCGTGTTGGACCATGTTTTACTCTATGGATGAAATTTGCAATTTTGTATAAAAATAGTCCCGTGCTGGAAGCAGCATAAAATTAATTAATATGTAGCTGTGCTTAAACGTCACATATCTTTTTGGATGAAGCTGTTTCCAAGAGATGCGTGTTTGAGTGAAAATAATTACATATTAAAGTCAGTTCTTAAGCGTCTTATTCATTTCCATTATAAAGGAGATTTTGCTTGTCAGTTAAATGTAGCTGTATGCTGCATGGAGCTAAACCATAAAAGTGCGATTGCTGTTGCTACTGTTGTTGACGTTCTTATGTGTTTTGCATTCGGTACAAACAAATTCATCACCAAACAATTCAATGTTGTTGTGTTTGCTCTTATACGAAATATGTGACTCTGCACCCGATATACCCAGTTGCTCCAAGCCGGCCGCTGTAGCCGAGTGGTTCTAGGTGCTTCACTCCGTAACCGCGGTGCTGCTACAGTTGCAGGTTCGAATCCTGCCTCGGGAGTGGATGTGTGTGGTGTCCTTAGGTTAGTTAGCTTGAAACGTCCCCTTAGAAAAATTATAAATGACTGTGATTAAACTGACACACAATATTTTTAGCGCAACGCAATCTGACTTTCAATAATCCCTACAAAAGAATGGCCCTGACTAGCAATAACGTATACCTTTTATGAATCACTTACCTCACAAAAATCTTCGTTACTCAAACTACTGCAGTAGAGCGAGCGCCAATACTGCCAGCTAAATAAAAGATTCTAACTCCTGAAGTCACTAACTACTGATAGGCATAGTTAGCAAATGAAAGATTTTGATAAAGAACAAACAACGTATTTACCTTAATAGTGTTCAAAAGTCACTATATATATATCAGTTCATGACATCCAGTCTTACAAATTTCCTGTCTCTGATGGACACACATCCAGATCATACGCTCTCAAAACTCTCTCCCCACATCCACCACTGCTGGTGGCTCACCTCCAACTTCGCAACGCTACGCGCTGTTAAAAGCCAACTGCCTAACACTACAATAGCAAATTCCAGCAATGCAAACCAGCCACAGACTGCACACAGCACAGTCAGTGATTTTCATATAGAGCGCTACGTGGCGTTACCAACATAAAAACCTGAACAGCCTACTTACAAGCTTTAAGAAGTTCTAAGTCTAGGGAACTGATGACCTCAGATGTTAAGTCCCGCCGGCCGGAGTGGCCGAGCGGTTAAAGGCGCTACAGTCTGGAACCGCACGACCGCTACGGTCGCAGGTTCGAATCCTGCCTCGGGCATGGATGTGTGTGATGTCCTTAGGTTAGTTAGGTTTAAGTAGTTCTAAGTTCTAGGGGACTTATGACCACAGCAGTTGAGTCCCATAGTGCTCAGAGCCATTTGAACCATTTTGTTAAGTCCCATAGTGGTTAGAGCCATTTGAACCATTTAGTTGTTCCAACTCCAATTCAACTCTTCTGGCAGAAGAGTTCAAATGATGTCGACCAGATACAAACTCAATGACGGTGCACTTTAATGTTGCCGCTATCTTTACCGGGTCACAGAATAACAACAGTTTCATCGGTCTTACGTCGTCAACTGCGTCTCAGTATCCAACTTTTATGAAATTGCACTACCACTCGAGTCTCTCTGCAGTGGCTCCAGATTGTTCTGAAGTACCTCACTGGCCCCACTGCATCAAAATCGTCTCTTCACTCATTTCAATTGCCTGATAACTTTTAATCCCAGGTGTATGAAGTCCTTGAACTTTTAGGGTGCGATTGGAACACTACAGTCGCCCTCACGAAAGGAGACTGCTCAGTGTCGCCGCTTACATCTCACCCTACTCCATCCCTGACGCTGCACTGTTGCCATATGAGGTAGCAGCTGGTCAGCCGTTAATTTTCGCTACTTCTGTTTGTTTGGTTTCTCTTGGTTCAGTGGACTAGTTCTGCTTTACATATAGTTTTGAGTGATACTGGCTCACTACAATACAAAATTGAATATGAGGGCTCGAAAACGTACGTTCTTACGTTCTAAAGGAGATCAGTTTTAGTTCCAGAAAATGCGACTATGGGCTTAAGCTTCTTATGGAACGAAGGGATACTGCCACCTCGAGAGCTAAATTTTTGCGGAATACACATTTACTGCATACGGAGGACAATAGGCCTGTGGTTCATCCAGACAAAACTTAAGTTTCGCAAAACCATATGAACAAATATATTAGAGATGACTCCAAGGGAAATAATGGCCCGAAAATGTCTGCAGCCACTTTTATTCAGTGTTTTGTGTGGTCATTATTGTGGTAGCGTTAAAAAACAGCTGTACAATACCAAAGTCGGCGATGCAAATCGATACCACAGAAGTTACCCGTCGGCACACGGACCGTGCATCCGAACGTTGAACGTTGAGCATGCCGAGTCTCTGACGTCATAGCGTGGAATAGCACGTTCTGGAAGACACACTGTCTCTCTCAGTACAGCAGCGCCCTCACATAGAGGTCAGTATGCCGGGTGATCAAAAAGTCAGATAAATTTGAAAACTTAATAAACCACTGAATAACGTAGATAGAAAGGTAAAAATTGACACACATGCTTGCAATAATATGGGGTTTTATTAGAACCAAAAAAAAAAAACAAAGTTCACAAAATGTCCGACAGCTGGCGCTGGACAGCAAAACGTCAGTGACTGCACATGACAATCGTGTATAAAAGGAGCTGTAACGAGAGAGAGAATGAGATGCGCCAGCAGTCGCAGCATGCTGACGTCACCTGAAAAGGCGCTTTTAGTGAAGCTCTATTATCAGAATGGGGACTGTGCTAGTTCAGCGTTACGATCCTATCGCCATAGGAAGGTTTTTTTTTTTTTTTTTTCTTTATTGTGATTTTAACACCTTATACAAAGGCGGGCTGGCAGCAGCACAATACGCCGCTCTTCAGCCTTGAGTGTTACAACAAGTAGTACATAAAGGTGGCACATAGTAGACGGTAAAAACGGTGGGCAAAAAAATGTAGACACTAAAAATCGAAAAAACATGTAGCCGTTCACACTGGACGAAAAACATCACCAACACTGGGCGACACGATGCACAGAACATGGATGATGGCGACGGCACGTGAACGGTGGGGGCGTGACGGCGAACAACACTACACACAAACGAAGGCACACACACGAAACACTGACGGCGATGATCTCCGGCGCGCGAATGTTCACTGAGCGTGTACGAGTCCGGGGACCTGCCAAGAGAGGAGGTGGAGGAGGAAGAATGGGAAGGGGAATGGGAGAGGGGGGAGCAGAGATGCCATGGGCAAAGGAGAGAGGGGGAGGGAGGAAGGGGGAGGGGAAGCCCGGTGGAGAGGGGAGGAGGGAGGGGGGAAAGGAAAGAGGAGGGAAGGGAAGGGAAGGGAGGGAGGGAGGGTGCCTAAAGGAGAGGACACAGGAGGTGGGGGGGAGGATCAAAGTTGATAAAAGGGGTAGATGGAGGGGACGAGGACATCATCAGGGAGGGGGAGCTGGCGGAAGCCACCTTGGGAGAGAGTAAGGAGGGTGGAGAGATGGAGACCGGGCGGGACGTGGGAATACAGGCGCGGCAGCGGGCGGGGATGGGAGAGGATTGGGGAGACGAGCGGGTGAGGAGGATCGAGTTTACGGGAGGTGTACAGGATCCGTATCCTTTCAAGGAAAAGGAGGAGGTGGGGGAAGGGGATGAGATCATACAGGATCCGCGTGGGGGAGGGGAGACGGATGCGATAGGCGAGGCGGAGAGCATGGCGTTCAAGGATTTGGAGGGATTTATAAAAGGTAGGGGGGGCGGAGATCCAGGCTGGATGGGCATAACAAAGGGTAGGGCGGATGAGGGATTTATAGGTGTGGAGGATTGTGTAAGGGTCCAGACCCCACGTACGGCCGGAAAGGAGCTTGAGGAGACGGAGTCGGGAACGCGCCTTGGCTTGGATTGTATGGAGATGGGGAGTCCAGGAGAGGCGACGGTCGAGGGTGAGCCATAGGAAGGGTATTCGAACGGGTAAAGGTCCGTTGACATATGCAGCTGTGGCGAGAATGATTTCTAAGTTCGAAGACACGGGTTGTTTAGACGATAGTGGCTGACCGAGCACAAGGCGTAATGCTGCTGAGAAAGTTCAGGAAGAAATGGAGACTGTAGCGCAGGGCCGGCCAGAAATTCTGCACGCGTGCGGTGCTCCTGCACATGTGCAACTTCCGGGTCACAGCGTGCACGCCGCACCCGTCAGCGTTCTTGTAGTGCATGTTTCTACGCACAGATGTCGCTTTATCCACTTGCTGAGATACTCTGTACCGGCGCATTCTAGTGCTCTTTCCACAGCTTGCAAGCAAACCATGGGAAGGTATTTCGCGTATTAAACATTTAAAACACTGTCACAGTCTACTCATTGAGACGTCTACTTTTATGTTAACAGTTTAACCCAGTAAGACAAGTAATACAATTAACAACCGTGGGTGTTTATTAGGGCCGGCCGGGGTAGTCGAGCGGTTCTAGGTGCTACAGTCTGCAACCGCGCCACTGCTACGGTCGCAGGTTCGAATCCTGCCTCGGGCATGGATGTGTGTGATGTCCTTAGGTTAGTTAGGTTTAATTAGTTCTAAGTTCTAGGGGACTAATGACCACAGATGTTAAGTCCCATAGTGCTCAGAGCCATTTGAATCTTCAAGTGACGGTGAGCACGGTCGAACAAAGAGGCGAATGACAAGAGACAAACTCGTAACAACTGAAAAGCATGCTCGAAATTGTTCCTTAATTTTTACAATTATTGACGCGTATTCCTGAAATCTAGCACTTTCATGGACCAGTCCAAGAGTCGGAAAATGTGCAGTGTTTTCTGTCAAAGTGCAAGCTTCCTTTGAAAGGCATTTAATTTTTCCAACATGTCAGAAACTAAATTATTTTCACCTTGCAAACTGACGTTCAGGCTGTTCATGTGAGGCATAATGTCCACGAGAAATGCAAGTTCTGATATCCAACAAGGGTCTTCCAACATAGGTTCACTTTCTTCCTTCTCATGTAAGATTGTTACTATGACCAAACCGTAAATAAAAAAATATTTTCAGCATTTTACCTCGACTGAGCCAGCGTACTTCTGTATAGTAAGGTATGCCGCCGTACTCCGCTCCTAATTCCTCCAAGGACCACCGAAACTAGCGATGCGTAAGCCCATGTGTCTTCAGATAGTTTACAGTATGAACAACAATGTGCATGACGTTTCCTAACGTTACTGATTTTGCACAAAGCGCCTCTCGATGCAGAATACAGTGAATTCCATACAACGTCTCGTCTGTGCGCCCTAGCTTTTTGTGCATCCGTGCTATGAGTCTTCTCTGATGGCCTTGCATTGATGGTGCTTCATCTGTGGTCACTGAGACTAACAGATTCCACTCCATACTGACACCATCAATAGCTTGCTCGACAGCTTGGAGTAAGTCCGCACCTGTAGTAGTCCCATTCAAAGGTACTAGCTCCAAAACGTCCTCTGTTACACAAAGTTCATTATCGACACCTCGTATGTATATCACAACCTGGGCTGTATCTATAAGATCTGTTGCTTCATCGAGCGCAACAGAGAAAGCAACAAAGTCTTTAGCCTTATTTATTAGTTGCCTGTGCACATCGCCGGCCATAGGACTGATACTTCTTGTCACTGTTTGTTTGGATAGACTGATTTCTTGAAACCTGCTAACGTTCATGGGACACACAAGTTCTGCAGCATCAATCAGACACCCTTTCACATACTCCTCTCCGGAAAAGTGTTTCCCAGATTGTGCAATTCTTAATGCGATTTTAAAACTTGCTCGCAGTGAAGATTTAGTGTGGTTGTCATTCTGGAAAATTGAAAACAGTAAATTGTTCAGCGCACAGTAAAATAGACATAAATGTAACACAAGAAACTAAGAGTTCAAGAAGTATCAGTTACTTTGACGTACAGTGAAATCGAGATGATGTGTCTCATCCATTTGCTTAAGGACATTTAATTTTGCTTGCCGTTCTTCACTGTTGAGTACACTACACTCGTCTTTCTGGTATGTATTGTAGTGTCTTTCAATTGAAAACTTACGCTGGCCGCCTATTATTCGGCGGCAGAGCAAACACTGTGAGTTCTCGCCAACGGCTACAAAAAAGAATTGCAGTTCCCAGTCATCTTTAAATGACTGAGAACATAGATCTCCCGTCCTTTGCTTTTTCACAGTACCTGCCATTTCTCAGTACTTCTCTGTTAAGGTTACGGTCACCAGGGATAAACGAGACTGGGAATGTTGCGCTCTTGCTTGTACCACATAAAAGGGAAGTGGAGCCGCCGCCGTTCATTTGGGACACATGTCTAATAACAGATGTCGCTGCCGCTCGCTGTCGCACACGTGCGCACATGTGCAGCACTTCCGCACGTCTGCACACTTTGCAGCGTTTGGCCGGCCCTGCTGTAGCGGGTTCGTCTATGCACGGGGAAGTCAGCGCTCGTGCAGTCGCACGTCGCACCGGCATTCCATACACTACTGTTTGGTTGGCACTGAGGCGTACCCTCCGATGCTATCCGTACAAAATCCATCGGCATCATGAACTGTTACCTGGCGATGTAGTGAAGCGGAGGGCATTTGCGGGCTGGCGTTTCAAAAGATGGCGGAAGATGACGATTAGTTGAGTAACGTGTTGTGGACCGACGAAGCTCATTTCACGCTCCGAGGTTCTGTACACGCGCACAACTGCAGAATTTGGGCTACCGAAAATCCTAGAACTGTCGTGGAAACTCCACTGCACGACGAGAAAGTCCCGGTATGGGTTGGATTTACCACATCTACCGTTATCGGGCCTTTTTTCTTCGAGGAAATGCGTGATTCTGGTTTTTTAGCTGCTACCGTGACGGGTGAGAGGTACGCCGGTATGTTACAGACTCGCATCATCCCCAGCCTGGCTGATAAACACCTGCTGGAACGTACGATGTTTATGCAGGATGGCGCTCCACCCCATATTGCTAGACGCGTGAAAGATGTCTTGTGCGCGTCGTTTGGTGACGATCGTGTGCTCAGCCGCCACTTTCGTCATGCTTGGCCTCCCAGGTCCCCAGACCTCAGTACGTGCGATTATTGGCTTTGGGGTTACCTGAAGTCGCAAGTGTATCATGATCGACCGATATTTCTAGGGATACTGAAGGACAACATCCGACGCCAATGTCTCACCATAACTCCGGACATGCTTTACAGTGCTGTTCACAACATTATTCCTCGACTACAGCTATTGTTGAGGAATGATGGTGGACATATTGAGCATTTCCTGTAAAGAACATCATCTTTGCTTTGTCTTACTTTGTTATTATTGCTATTCTGATCAGATGAAGCGCCATCTGTCGGACGTTTTTTGAACTTTTGCATCTTTTTGGTTCTAATAAAACTCCATGTCATTCCAAGCATGTGTGTCAATTTGTACCTCTTTATCAACATTATTCCGTGATTTATTCAGTTTTCAAATGTATACTGACTTTTTGATCACCCGGTAGAGACGAGCAAGGAAACGCTCTGCCACAGTTCGTGAACTCATTTGAATCAGTCAGCATCATTGAGTGTGACGAAAGAGTTATTCAAGTTTTGGAAATTTGTGGCAAGGTCTTGTGGCACCAAACTGCTGAGGTCATCGGTCCCTAAGCAAACACACTATTTAATCTAATTTAGACGAACTTACGCTAAAGACGACACACACACCCATGCCCGATGGAGGAATCGAACCTCCGACGGAGTGGGAGACGCGCGAACCGTGACAAGACTCCTCTGACCGCGCGGCTACTCCGCGCGGCCCTTATTCAAGTCTCAAATGGAAATGTTGAAGATCGAGTTCCAGGAGCAGAGTTCGCGATGGTATGCATCAAGGGATGCTTTAATAGTCTACGACAATAACCAATATTCAAGCACACCTACGAAATGGCTCTGAGGACTATGGGACTTAACATCTGTTGTCATCAGTCCCCTAGAACTTAGAACTACTTAAACCTAACTAAGCTAAGGACATCACACACATCTATGCCCGAGGCAGGATTCGAACCTGCGACCGTAGCAGTCGCACGGTTCCGGACTGAGCGCCTTAACCGCGAGACCACCGCGGCCGGCAAGCACACCTACGGCAGGGGACCGTATCAAGTTAAGTAAATCTCTTTATCCATTCATGTAACAAGGTGAACTGACCATTCATCTGTTTTGGTACCAATGAGCCATCTCCCAGAGCAATTAAAGAACCACATTTATGGGCAGATGATAACAGTTGTAGTGATGAAGAGCCTATAAAAGCTGAAAACATAATCGGTCGGGCTGTAGAGAGTTTTGTCGGTTGTATTAAGAAGAGCCATCGGAACAAGAATCCTGACAGCGGCATGCGTGTTCTCGCACACTGTCGCACATTGAGTGTCTCGCAAGCAAATCCTGTTAATAGGCGCCTTGGTATGGTAATGACGTCTAACATGTTACCGAAATCAATTTTATAAATTTCTTAACAACTTTTTAGTTGGAAGTTTTTAGAAGATCCAACACAACAAAAAAATTCATCAGTGAAAACGGTTTTCGTTCTACAACTGAAACAGTTTCACGCCTCTCACTTTTTTTTTATTTTCTATCTCAGAATACGTTATGTTTTCGTGATAAAATATGTATCAGATGTAACTTTGAGAATACTCATTCTTATTTTCAGTTCAAATACGTTAGTGTTTCTGGTTGTTTGCAGAGTTGAAGCAAAAATAAATATTTACCTCGAAAATTTCTTGTAACATTAGTAACAATCGCTCATCTCCACCAAGAATCAACACAAAACTTTTGTTTGGATGTAAGAAACGACGAAATTTTTCAAACAGTAATTTTACTGTTTCAGCTATCCTCGTGACGTGGTGATAGCTGTAGAATGGGAGTCTTCGCTACCCCCCCCCCCCCCTCCTCCTTTATACTGTGATGGCTCCCCGCGAGCCCTGTCCCGCTACACACTACGCGGCCACAGGCCACATTGGATGGATTTGTGGTGGGACCGGATCGCCGAAGTATGGGAGCGTGTCCCGGTCCTTCACTGTTCCTATAGGCCCTGTCGGCCACGGAAGTCTACGTTGTGTTTGTAGTTGGCTGAGTACTGGATTCCAAGCTCTGCTTAGGGTGTAGCTACTGTCTCTGTTGAACAGCCCGTCGGCCACTCGTAATTCAGCAGCCTCTTTCAGAACACAGTCACAAAACGACGAGATGCATCTCAACACTTGCGTTTCTTCATAATTTATTGAATCCCCTGTAGCCAGGTAATCTTCTACAACCATGAATTTTGTTGCTTGCTGAAGTTCGGTGTGTCTTCGGTCATTCTAGTAGCTTCCTTCGAGTGACTGCACAGTCTGCTCGAGATATGCCTTACTGCATTAACACGGGATACGCTAAACCCGCGATTTAATGATCCGCCAATCGTCTTTCACAGTACCTAATAGAACACGCGTGTTCGTGGGTGGACGGACAACTTGTGGTGTTTAGGAAGCCTGCATACTCGGTTCGCTAGACATATATTCAAACAAATCATGTTTATGAGTTTTATTACAAAAATAAAATTACAGTTCTTAACTTCTGAAATTCCACAGATGTGTAGCAAGTAAAGGGCGACATACGAAATGACTTATGTTATTCAGTATAGACAGTCCCAAGTCTGCGTTACATAGAAAGTACAAGCGAAGCGATCTAGCGTTGACTGTGCTATCCACGTCACCAGTCTTGAAGCCGCTATTGAACTGGGCCGTCACTAGTCGGTCGCGGGGCTTGTGTCCCCTTCACATGGGGGCTTTTCTGCCTTTATTGACTTTCGATTCCCCCCGAAGGGGGCGGGCTGGCAGCAGCTTAGTACGCTGCTCTTCAGCCTACAGAATTTTTAAAACATAGGAAGATAAGAAACAATGAAAGCAGACGATAAAACGATGACTTAAATTGTAAAATGGCGGAAAATTGTAGAAAGTTAAAAAATAAAACAAAGGGTGGGCGATGCTAATAAAATACACAGGAAGCAGACAGGCAAAATAGTAGACAGAAAAGTAAAAAACACGTCGACAGTCTGGTTTCTGTTCGCAAGAGATATAAAAATCACACCCAGCGACAGTATGATGCCCGTCCGCAACACTTCGGAAAAGACGCACAACACTTAACAATCACTGGAAACACTGCACTAAAAATTCGGCGCGTAGATTACAGACCACAGCCAAGGGCAGATTGGAGGGTGGGGTGGGTGTGGGGGGGACCTGGACAGATGATGGTAAAAAAGGGGGGAGAGGAGAAACGAAAGGGGGGACGGAACCGACGGTGGGAGAGGACTCATAAGGGGGGGGGGGGGCAGGGTCAAAAATGGGAGGGAATGGGGAAAGGCAGAGGAGAGAAATGCAAAAGGACTCGGAGCAGTCACATGGAGGCCGCTGCTGACGCGTTGTCGTCCTGGAGGGAGGTCCTGTTAGCGTGCGATTAGCTGACTTCTTCTCACAGCCTTCTCTTCCCTGTGCATGACCTCACGCCGTAACAAAACCCGCTTAATGCCATATCGGGCCAGGATTCTGCCGATATTGTTCGATACTTTGTCAGCATAAGGCAAACAAGCTGTTGTCTTATCTGCCTTGTTCCATTCGCTTCGCCTGTACTTTCTGCCTGAAAACACGTCGAATTTATCTCCCGCCGTATTCATTCTTCTTGAATACGTCCTTAAAGTGACTGAGCTCCCTTGGTAGGCTTTCTACGTCCGATATTGCACGGGCCCTGTGTGCCAGTGTATGTAGTACACCCTCATGCTGTGAAGACTGATGGCAGCTGGCAGCGTGGAGATACAGATCAGTGTGGGTGGCTCTCCTGTGCACACTATGCTTCATTTTACTCCACTTCACTTGCTTGAAACTCCCCATGATTGGCTTCACATCAAGTCCATGATTCATGCGAGCAATAGTCACTACTGTATTGATGAAATTGCAGGTTTGTTCCACTTCGCAAGATGGGCTCATTCCATCCTGTCTTTAACTTGTTGTTAGAAAAATAAGATGCTGAAGTTCTTAAACTTGTGCATACGACGTGCGGAACTGTCATATTAAATTATAGTACTAATAGAGTGTCGTCGGTTTTCATCACAAGCGGTAACTCATTATTTGTCGCGAGACGTTCTCTACATTTCCAAACAGACGTAGAGCTGCATTCGATCAATGAACGAAACTGTTTGTTTCTACGATGGCCAGTGTCTGATCAGACACCTAATTCCGTTACGAGAGCCGCAGTACAAAGTTATTTTCAACGTGTACAGCAATTTTATTTTTATTAACACCGATTGATCACTTGCGGATTTTTGTGTAAGCGAGTTTTGATGTTCCGTTAATTAGGTCAAATCAGCTGAAAGCCGCTCATCAATAATCCTTTCAGTACACGTTATATTCGCTACAAGAGCTCTCTGTATCGCAATTAATCCGATTAAAAAACCCGTGCAGGCACTGTGTGCTCCGAATCCGCCTGAGCTGATGTCGCGGTCCCCGGCCATATTGCGCTCACGGACCGCGTCGAGCAGCGCTTCAAGCTAAAACTTTGTAGGCTTTTATTAAAAAAATCTTTTGTTTTATGTATGCATTAGTATCTTTGTCTATGCGTATACTGTACATTAAGTGTTTCATGTACAATAATACTACTCAACATCCATTTTGCATCTCGGATATAATATATCAGTTATTATATTTTGATGTGCAGAATCTAAATCAACCTTCCCAAATTTTTTTAACGGCTTTCATTTTTTATTTTTCGTATTTAGATGTTTACTGTTATTTTGTTTCAATTGATAATTTTTTTAATTTACTTTTATATATATATTTTACAGAAGTGCTAGTATATATACAATTCCTCACTAGATGGCATGTATAATAAAGAAATGGCAGACAAAAGAACAGCATTGTTGTCACACATTTCGAACACTAAAGAAGAAATAAGTTGAAAATATGTTGTGAGGTACACTGAAGCGCCAAAGAAACGCATATAGGCAAGTGTATTCAAATACAGACAGATGTAAGCAGGCAGAATACGGCACTGCGGTCGAACGCCTATATAAGCCAAATGTCTGGCGGAGTAGTTATATCGGTTACTGCTGCTACAATGGCACGTTGTCAAGATTTAAGTGAGTTTCAACGTGGTGGTTCAGTCAGCGCTCGAGCGATAGGACACAGCATCTCCGAGGTAGCGATGAAGTGGAGATTTTCCAGTACGACTATTTCACGAGTGTACCATGAATATCAGGAATTCGGTAAAACATCAAATCTCAGACATCCTGGAAGAACGGGATCAATCATGACCGAAGAGAATAGTTCAACCTGATAGAAGAGTAACCCTTCCGCAAATTGCTGCAGATTTCAATGCTGAGCCGTTAACAAATGTCAGCGTTCGAACCACTCAACGAAACATCATCGATATGGCCTTTCGGAGACGAATGCCCACTGGTGTACCCTTGATGACTGTAGGACACAAAGCTTTACGCGTCGTCTAGGACCGTCAACACTGACGTTGGACTGTTGATGACCGGAAACATGTTGTCCGGTCGGACGAGTCTCGTTTCAAATTGTTTCGAGCGGATGGACGCGTACGGGCATGGAGACAAGCTCATGAATCCTTAGACCCTGCATGTCAGCAGGGAACTGTTGTGTGGGGCGTTTGCGGTTGGAGCGATATAGGACCACTGATACGTCTAGATACGACTCTGACAGGTGACACGTACGTAAGGATCCTGTCTGATCACCTTCATCTATTCATGTCCATTGTGCATTCCGACGGACCTGGGCAATTCCAGCAGGACAATACGACACCTTACACGCCCAGAATTGCTACAGAATGGCTCCAGAAACACTATTCTGAGTTTAAACACTTCCGCTGTCCACCAAACTCCTCAGACATGAATATTATTGAGCATATCTGGGATTCTTTGCAACATGCTGTTCAGAAGAGATCTCCACCCCTCGTACTCTTACGGGTTTATGGACAGCCCAGCAGGACTCGTGGTGTCAGTTCCCCCCCGCACTACTTCAGACATTAGTCGAGTCTATGCCACGTCGTGTTGCTGCATTTCTGTGTGCTCAGTGTATATACATTAAATAGTGTTGATTTCTAAAGAACTGATATCTGTTTCTTGTTTATCGTAATTTTGTCAATGTTCACCAGTACCGTTTTTAATTCTGTTGTGTATTTATCAAATGGAATGTGATAGCGAAAATCTGATTTTACCAATGAACTCATAACTACAAAGTTCAGTTAATTCACGCATATACATAGCAACTACAGAAAAAAGTTTAAATTTGTTGACTAATGTAATCTACGAGTTTTTCAAACTCCTCTTTCATTGTCATTTGCCTGACACGTACAATTAGTCTGTACTTCTTCAAGTCAATGCAGTGATTTGACAGCCATATGTTTCTGTCACTGAAGAAGGCTCTCTTCAAAATTCTATGTGAACGTCGCATTAGTCATCTTGTGTCATCTCCTTCCTTGGCACTACAGCTCGTTCGATGCAATTTGTAGAACAGTCGACAGTTGCTGCATTATACCTGCTTACAATACAACAAAATCAATGCTGAGACCAAAATAAGACACAGAAGTGCATCGCTTGTTTAAAAAATTGTGAAATTAACGTAACTACAAGCTATTCCAAGGTTTCAAGAAGAATATAGATGAAATAGAGCTCATAATATGTTGTTTCCCGTTTGCGGTAACATTTTAATTCTTTCTGTTCATTGCAGTGTCATATTAACAAGCCCTTAACGTCTACCAGATTGTCTTCTGTTCTAATAGGTGGTCCACCTTCCTTTTGTTTTGCGATGCTTCTCTTTTGAGGGATTTTCACCTTCCTTTCGTACTCTGTTGTAGTGATCGAGACTATATTTACAGTTCCAGAAACCTCTTTGGTAATTTCTGTTCAAGTATGAAACTCGCAGATTTATTTAGTGTAAGACAGCTTTGGCAGCTTTTTTATCCATGCTCCTCACTTAGTAATTATTTGGCAACTTCTGCTTTCTGAATAATGTATTTCCTACTGATAGGATCTTATTTTGGGCGAAACCTAAAAATTATTGACAGTAGTCGTCACTTTACAGGTTGTTGCACGCATTTTGTCTTCGATTATAGGGGTTTATAGTAACTTGAGCACGGACTCTGAAAGAAGGGGTTTAATTTTCGCGCTGATGTTGTTGAAAAGGTGCGCCTGCGGGTACCTCAGGTTCGCCGATTAGCATACTCGTTTTATAGACTGACTGATGGCACACACGGATATGACCCAATGAATAAACCAAACTAGCATCTGGAAAAGCGGATAACGCAATTTTCAACGAGCATACCAGGGAAGATAACGTATCACAAGTCGCACAGGATTGTACCGTTCTCATTATTACTCATTACTTTCTTCAAATACATCTTGATATTGTATGTACATTGATATCCCAGGATTAAATACAGGTGGGTGGGATGGACAACTGTATGTATGATAGTAAAATGAATTCTTTAACCAACAAGATTCTTTTGATCACGAATGCCGGCAATTATTCATCTAGAGGCAGAGGATTGCCACGAACAAGTCGTTGGAATACATTCAGGACACAATACTCACGGACAGACAAAAACGCCTAATAATAACTAATTATTGAATAATGCCTTAATAGTCCCTTAACATATTATGGTGTTGTAATCGTTTAGGTACACTGTTCATTGGCTATGGATACACCCTCATGTTAGAGATTTCTGGACGGTAAAATTACGTAACTCATGAACGCACTCATCCAGTTAAAAAGGGCTACTCTCTACAGTTAGTGAGGCAAGTAGAGAATGAACTCAGTGGACATTGAGTGAAGCCACATCGAAGACACACGTTTGCCATCATATTTGAAAAAAGAGAAAAATTGTTACTGGACAGTAATACGGAATGTTTGTAGGTGTTCATTCGGCACTGGTTCTTACATACTACACACCGCAAGACACGAAAATTTAGTATCTGTGAGATCATGAACACATGGGTTTACAACAGACAAAGACCGCCCTATAGAGCCCAAAAAATGTATACTTGAGAAAGTACTTAGGTACACTGTTCATTGGCTATGGATACACCCTCATGTTAGAGATTTCTGGACGGTAAAATTACGTAACTCATGAACGCACTCATCCAGTTAAAAAGGGCTACTCTCTACAGTTAGTGAGGCAAGTAGAGAATGAACGCAGTGGACATTGAGTGAAGCCACATCGAAGACACACATAACACTCTCCATTCACTACGATAGTTGACGGTAGCCATAACAAACGATAAGTCTACAGTGCTAAAGGCAATGGGATATGTGAAGACGGAATGATGGCTCAATTTCAAACAGGGCAGTGGCGATTTGACTACTCTCTCACACAAAATCCAATAAACTAAACAAATAGGGGACCTCGACTCATTCCCCTAACATAAACTCGCTTGCGAGAGAATTATTAAACATTTCTGTGACCAAACTAAGACATTCAAATACCTCTATGAACTGGAGAGCTCCGCAGAATATGTCCGTCCACTTACCCAGCTTCAGTCAAAGTGAGCATTGTGCGCTAAAAGCAGCTCTACTCTTAAACTGCTCGTGGGAGGGTTAGAGGTGCTGGCAGGACTGGTGAACTACAACACGACATAGTTTTTATCCTAACGTATATCTTTCGCGCACCCCTCAACCTTTGTTCTTTGCTAAATCTGCCCACAAAGCCAGCAAGGCATCTAGGCTATGCATGCTACTCTGGTTGCCTGTGTCAATATTCACGTTTGTACGGGACTGGAACGGAGGTGCATCAATAATCTCCAGAGGCCTTTTATCTGCAGAGTAGATTAAGTGCAACAAGAAAATCAGCGTTTCAAGTGCGCAAAAATGTGTAGAATTGCGAGTGTAATGAAATGACTCTGACTAACCCGTTTCACTATGTTTCATGACTCGCATCACAGTTGATTTTCGCTTTTACTCCTTTTGGTATTTTAGTATCACTGCTGCTCAGTACTATTTTTGTTGTTGTTTGTCTTGTAAAATTGTATTAGCTTGTTTGCTGTCTGTCCATACTGTATGTTAGTTAGACGTACTCTGTTTTCAGTCAGTAGACAACAGTCGTCAATAAATCTTAACATTGTTACCATTTCTGTTTATCTGTTTGCTTATGTGTCAACGTACCCTACTTGTGACAGAACTTCTTCAATCCATCGTAACAGTGAAACAAAGTATGTACTTCCTACGTGGAGGTAATTTTCTTGTTTTTCAGTATACAGTATCGTCAACGTTCTACGTTTATTACTAACTAGCTGTCACCTGTGGCTGTCCTTGCGTATCAGTACTTTTATTATGGCGAGTGATGGTGAGTTAGTACGCTGCTGTAAGCGCAATAACGTCAGCTGCCCTCACGTATCTGCCTGTTCGGGTGAGCATAGCTTGTGACGTGCGCCCTATTCCCTCCCCCCCCCCCCCCCCGTCCCACCCACTCCACCCACCACCCAAGCTGTCCCAGCGCACTATGTGTTGGCGTGTACAGCGTCCTTGCCGAACAATGCGTACCGGGTGCACAGGCAGGAGCGCGCTACTAAAGCAGCTAGACGTTATACAACTTGTACATGACGCAAAAAAATAGTGTGGAAGTATGGATTAAGAACATTGAAGATTGTATAAGCATTGTATTCGTTACTTTGAATTACATCACGTGGCACATATCAACCAATAAAAGCATTTCCACAAATATTCTGAAGTTCAATAGTCTAGGGGTAATCAGGTTTGTGAAAAGGTAAATATTTTCCCCTAATTCACGTAATATTCTTCAAATCAATAAGTATCTTGTACTATACACTTCCTCAATTTTCAAGCTATCTCTGTACCAAATTCCACCGAAATAGATTTGTACAAGTATTTTACCTGTATCCCTAGCGGAATTCGCCCTGTGGTTTTTTTTTACGTAGCTTAACGTTAATGACGTCTTATCCCGTGAACTGTGTCTCATAAAATGTTATGATTTTGTTGGCACATTCAGCAACATGCAGGTGCAGGCACAAGTGTTGCGGAGCACGCCATTCGGCACACTTTGTTGAATACAGTCCGCCGAAGCAGACGACAACAACGCGTTCCCATTGTGACCCAAAGACATAGTCAATTACGATTGAAGTGGGTACGGGCTTAAGTTTTGACCAAGGATCAATAGAAACGTGTCGCGTGGTCAGATGGACCATGTTCCTTGTTCACCAAGTCGATGATAGCGTCCGGATACGCTGACATCAAGGCGAACGCCTGCTCGACACACCCACTGTGTCACACAAGCAGGCCGGTGGTGGCAGTATAATGCTGTGGACGACGTATACCTGTGGTTACATGGGGCCTGCGATGTTGGTCGAAGGCACCATGGTAGCTGCGGGCGACGTTAACGTTATTGCCGACTGTCTGTATTCCTTCCCCGATTCGCCTCCTTCCCACACGCCAATGGCATCTTCCAGCAGGGAACTGTCTGTATCACCAGACGAGAATTGTGCTACAGCGTTTTTGGTCTTGGCCACTATATTCGCCTGATCTGAACCGATGGAATACATGTGAGACGCTATCGTGTGCCAGCTCTGTGTTCACAAACCACAGGCCAGTAACTTACCGGAACTGTATGACTTGTGCGTAGACATCTGCTACCATACTATGCCCTCCTTCTTATGTGTGGCATTGTAGCGAGAAAGAAGCGACTGTGCCTTCGTTCTCTGGTTTGTTTATTACTAACCTGGTGTCTCGCTGCTTCGGTTGTCCCTGGTCGCAGTAGTAGCTCTTAGGCGCCGGTTTCAATGTAGGTTTGTGCTGCTGCTGAAATGTGGTGTGTCGAGATGCCAGTTGTTAAAGGTTACCAACGTTTTGTAATACAATAGTTTTAATGAAGGAGACTTTAAAACACGCGTCTTAGACTTTACAATATGGCAGCTCTTGGCTGCGCCGCTACACTCAACACTTTACAACACCGTTATCACTTTCAATACTCGTTACAGATACTGCCCACGACACGTGGCGTTCACTGATAATTAATACCGTTCACGTTAACTTTATATCTTGTTTATCACTTCTATATTTGTGGTCAGTGGTGCAGTCTGCTACTGCCACTGCCTACTCGCGACCGTTTTTTTGGAGCCGCCTCTAGTTGCTCGACCGTGCATTGTGATTGGCGCCTTGCTACTAACTTCGCACCGTCTTCCCGACGCACAAGAGAGAACCCACCTTTCTCCGTCAGCCAGTAGGGACACTCCACTGGTCTGCTACGCATATAGATATAGCCAATGAGCGTTCGGATCGCGGTTGCCAGGCGGATCTGACGTCACGTTTGCAGACAGTGTGACGGAAGTTTGTCTCGAAACACTTCCTCAGATTGTAAGGTCCTACTCCCCAATAGTCAGATCTTGTCTCTACTAAGGTTGCACAACAATGCCTCTCATGATGTTATCGTTAATGCTCCTAGCTGGCGCATAATTGACACATGGACATGTATCCTGGCTCCTACAGAGCATTCCCGAGGGTTTAGCTCTCGCAAAGGTTCATAAATGTGCGTAATAATTTGCGTAAATATGTTAAGCGAATGAACGTATGCATTACAACCACATAAATCCGGAATTCTACCAAAGACTTACTATACTGCGTTCTAAAGGTGGACCAACACGCTATTGCCGGCCGAAGTGGCCGTGCGGTTAAAGGCGCTGCAGTCTGGAACCGCAAGACCGCTACGGTCGCAGGTTCGAACCCTGCCTCGGGCATGGATGTTTGTGATGTCCTTAGGTTAGTTAGGTTTAACTAGTTCTAAGTTCTAGGGGACTAATGACCTCAGCAGTTGAGTCCCATAGTGCTCAGAGCCATTTGAACCATTTTGAACACGCTATTAAGCATGTGATCATAATGTTTTGGCTCACCAGTGTGTTTCTCTCTACTCTTTTAGAACCGTACTTCTTAATAACACAGGCACTGCTATTTTGTACTTATTCGCTAGTGCTAGGCCCTCGACTTCAATAAATCTGTTCTCCCTGTAGAGGAATATACGTCACGTACGAGTGCAGGTTCTGATACAAGGACGACGACATATGGAAGTTTCGGTTTGGCCATGATTCGTCCATGGATAGCCGAAGTGGTTAAGGCGGCTGCTCGTGTAATGCCTGAAATGCGGATTCGAGTCCCGGTCTGGCTCAGATTTTCATTGTCGTCATTCCAATATACAGCCGAATGCGATTCATATTCGCATCTGCGAACACATTTCCTGTAAATAAGGCATTTCCTATCATGGCGTTTGTCACAAGCGTACTATTCCCGCCAAGTTTGGCGAAGGGCGTGTGTAGGATGTAGAAAGCATATAAGTGCACTGGGAGACTAACATTCATAGGAATGATGAGTCTGTTTTGGGTAGCTCAATGGGTAGGAGAACTGATAAGAGAAGGCAATTGTCTTGGTTAGGAGTAACAGGATATTTTGAACGTACATCGTCACTTGCGGGAGAGCGGCACAGAAATACTGGAAAACCTGGACTGGCAAACGTTTGAAGGCTGATGTAATCCATCGATTGATAGCCTACAAACAATGTTTCAAGAAACAGTATTAATTGAATGATACTGAAATATTGATTACGACCCTAATTATCGTAGGGACTGCCAAGACACAATTTCACTAATTATAGCGCACCAGGAGCATTCAAGCAGTCATTCTTCCCCTGCTCCATATGCGAATCAAACGTGAAGAAACTCTAACATGCGGTACAATAATAAGTACCCTTTTATGTGCGCTTCAGTGCTTTGCAGAGTATATATGCTGAAGAGCCAACGAATCTGGTTCACCTGTCTAATATCGTGTAGGGCCCCCGTCAGCCACTCAGAATTCTCGCAACACGACGTCGCATGGACTCGACTAATGCCTGAAATAGTGCTGGAGATAATTCACACCATGAATCCTCCAAGGCTGTCCACAAATCCGTAAGAGTACGTGAGAGTGGAGATCTCTTCTGAAAATCACTTTGCAAGGCAACCCAGATATGCTAAATAAAGGTCATGTGTGCAGAGTTTGGTGGCCAGCGGAACTGTTTAAACTCAGAAGAATGTTCCTGGAGCCACTCTGTAGCAATTCTGGTCGTGTGGGGTGTCGCTTTGTCCTGCAGGATTGTCGAAGTCCGTTGAAATGCACAATGGACATGAATGGATGCAGGTGATCAGACAGGATCTCTACGTACGTGTCACCTGTCAGAGTCGTATCCAGACGTATCAGGGATCCCATATCAATCCACCTGCACAAGCCCCACACCACTAGAGAGCCTCCACCAGGTTGAGCAGTCCAATGCTGACATGCAGGGTCCACGGATTCATGAGCTTGTCTCTCAGGCCACATGTTTCCAGTCATCAACAATCCAGTGTCGGTGCAGAGGGCGCAGGTGGGGCGAAAAGCTTTGTGTCGTGCTGTCATCGAGGGTACATGAATGGGCCTTCGGCTACGAAAGCCCATATCGATGATGTTTCGTTGAATGGTTCGCACGCTGACAATTGTTGATGGCCCATCATTTAAATCTACAGCAGCGGAAGGATTGCACTTCTGTCTCGTTAAATGATTCTCTTCAGTCGTCGTTGGTTCCGTTCTTACAGGATCTTTTTCCGGCCGCAGAAATGTCGGGGATCTGATGTTTTACCGGGTTCCTGATGTTCACGGTATACTCGTGAAGTGGTCGTACGAGAAGATCTCCACTTCATCGCTATCTCGGAGATACTGTGTCCCATGTCCCATCGCTCGTGAACCGAGTATAAGGCCACGTTCATACTTACTTCAATCTTCATAATCTGCCATTGTAGCAGCAGTAACCGAGCTTGCAACTGCGCCAGACACTTGCTGCCTCATACAGGCGTTGCCTACCTCAGCGCCGTGTTCTGCCTGTTTACGTATCTCTGTATTTGAATACGCATGCCTGTACTATTTCTTAGGCGCTTTAGTGTTATCCATGTCCCTCGTTCCATATTTGCGTGCCATCGATTGTTGCATTCGCTCCATGCAACTTGAAACGAGTGTCGTCCAACCTGGCAATATGTTTCCAGTCATCAACAGTCAAATGACAGTGTTGACTGACCTAGGCGAAGTGTAAAGCTTTGTTTCGTGCAGTCATCAAGGTTACACGAGTGAGCCTTCGGCTCCGAAAGCCCATTTCGATGATGTTTCGTTGAATGGTTCGCACGCTGACACTTATTGATGACCCAGCACTAAAATCTGCAGCAATTTGCGGAAGGATTGCACTTCTGCCACAGCGAGCGATTATCTTCAATCGTCGTTGGTCCCGCTCTTGCAGGATCTTTTTCAGCCGCAGTGATGTCGGAGATTTGATGTTTTACCAAATTCCTGAGATTCGCGGTACACTCTTGAAATGATCGTTCGGGAAAGTCCCCACTTCATCGCTACCTCGGAGATGCTGTGTCCCATCGCTCGTGCACCGACTGACACCACGTTCAAAGTCGCTTAAATCTTAATAAACTGCCACTGTAGCAGCTGTAACCATTCTAACATTTGGGCCAGATACTTTTCGTCTTACATAGGCGTTGCCGACCGCAACGCCGTATTCTGTCTGTTTACATATCTCTGTATTTGAAAACACATGCTTATACCAGTTTCATTCGCGCTTCAGTGTTAGTTGGTTACACGTACGTACGATATTCTAAATGTTTGTTTGTGCAACAGATTATTTTATCTGTTCATGTGATGTAATTTGACTGCTACGCTATGTGCGTGAAAGAGCATGCTACAAAATGGTTCAAATGGCTCTGAGCACTATGAGACTCAACTGCTGAGGTCATTAGTCCCCTAGAACTTAGAACTAGTTAAACCTAACTAACCTAAGGACATCACAAATATCCATTCCCGAGGCAGGATTCGACCCTGCGACCGTAGCGGTCTTGCGGTTCCAGACTGCAGCGCCTTGAACCGCACAGCCACTTCGGCCGGCAGCGTGCTACATGCAGGCTTTATCCTGGATCACTAAAATTCCTGAGCCTCTATCTTGAAAAAATGCTCTGCCACAGATGCGTATAATCTGCTGTGATACCATCAAGATGTTGGTGAACTCAGCTTCACGATGTTAATATTTCGGCCGCTATTACGCCTACCTCTCTCGCCTCTCTGTTCTGTTCTGCTCTGACGTTTCAGACGCCTCTCTTGCGTCCTCTCCGCCGGTCTTAGCGTTCGGCCGTCGAACGCTACGCTTTTCAAAGACTTGCACCGCATGGCTTCATTTGATTTGCCAGTGAGTACAATATTCTTCCAAAAAAATCTCCTTTTCTTAAAGAAACTTTTTCTTATCGAAATTCTACACAACAAATGTTCCCCAGCCGCATGTAGGGGAGGGTTCCGTACAAACTTAATTATGTACGCAGACAGTTCATCCATTCCGGGAACCGAGAATCTTGATGATTTTTGGCTGTTATCGACAGTGTTACTAGGAAGTTATCGGTTCCAAGTACTTCGAGGTTTTCGAAAATATTTTGATTTCAAGTTTGAAGTCGGATAATAAATGACAGAAAGTATTTTTTTTTCGTGTGATATAATTACAAATTAGCAATTTCCGGATTGTTTCCTTTGCTTGTACTGTGAAACCTTGCTGCTTGCGAAATAACTTGGTCAACGGGAAGCACCCTATAGGTTTCAATGAGTGAGTTTTAGAGTATCAAAATACGTGACATAAATCGCCGTATCTTTTGACTACATTCGCATAGAAGTTTTAATTTTTTACACTGCCATAGGGACTTGGAACTTAATATGCGACGTAAATTTCAACGAGGTACGTCAACCCGTCAAGGTGTCTTTAAGAGTTGGGCAGACAGACGGACAACAAACTGATCATATAAGGCAGAGACATTCAACGTTTTATCTTATCTGGGCCACATCGGAAGAAGAAGAGTACGTTCGGGCCGCACATAATACGCTTAACACTAAAAATAGCCACTGAACAGAAGAAAAGATCGGTGATATAATGATTACTGTTAACATAAATCATCTTACGACGAGAGTTTCGAATGGAAAATATAGAATTTATCACAGCTTTGCGCAAAAGGAATTTTATGGAGTATTTTTTGTACGATCAGGTGACAGATGCTCACTTCTTAGGCCGCATTGATAATTGCTTTGCGGCGCGGTTTGGACACCGCTGCTATAAGTGTTCCGTTTTTACCGACTGAGGTACGGAACTGTGTTCAGTCTGGATTGATTTTCCTATACAACGGGCGGCGGCGCGGCTAATTTCGTCCATTACCTGCACCTACCTGTGAACTCGTTGCAGCAGATCGCCGGTAGGAAAGCTGAGCAGAAACCTACCGTACTGCAACTCGCACCGGGCTACATACAACGTAACTATTCCAAGAATCGGCGAAAGGTCTTAATTTTGAATGAAAGGTGGAAATAATGGCAAAACTTCGGTACATTCTGAACCTTGATAATATACACGTTCACTGCCAAGCCCGCGCTAATCTTAACTCAGTCATGCACAAACCCTTTCATTCACGTTAGCAGATTTATGGTAACGTATTTCCCGAAATCTGAACAGCTACTAAGCACGGATTGTTGTTAAAAGAAAATGTTCGCTATACCATTAAGTTTATCAGTGTCTAATGCGTTCAAGTTTTTAGCCGCTGATCTACGCAATATGTCACGCCGAATTTCTGTCTTTTGTCGTACATAAAATTATTTAAGAAGTCCGTACTTTCTAAAAAAAAAAAACCGGAATAAATATGCCTTCACTTTAAAACACTTTTGAAGCAGGTAGCACAACCAAAACCGGCAAATCATGACTTCCTTCGGAGCTCATACTACACACGACCGTACCATTGAAAGGCCGGGCTCCGACCCCTTGGACTGCTGTAAGAATTCTATATCTCCAAGAGAACGGACACGCGAAGAATACTCCGTTCCGATTGGTCATCTTTCTCTAAGGACAGTAGAAAAACATTATCCTCTCCCGTGTTAGCCTGCGGTTTTCGTGACTAACCAATCAACAAATAACATACTTTCGAACTGTACTGTTTCCCGAAATAAATATTAAATATTCTGATATTTTGTTTATACTTGACATTATTAACTATTTTAGTTTGCTCTCGAATTAGCTTTCCTTTAACCATAAACTTACTTAACATATTATGATACAAAATTCCCCGTCGTCTGCGTTCACACTGTCTTGAAACTTTCTCACAATCATTAGTGCAGCGTTCGTCAGTAGAACAACGACCTACATATTTACTTTAGACCACATTCACGCATCATTCACACTACTAAAAGCATATACAAAACTGTACAGACATAAATAACAAAAAAGCCTGCAATAAATAAACCGAACAATTAAAAAAAATTATGTTGACCTTTTTCTTGACAGACCATCTGTCACTGTGCAAGCGTGAATCATTCTCCCGATACGCAGGCTCTAGACAGGAGTGATATAAGGCACCATGACCCAAACGGTTTAAGTTATTCGTCAATTAATGAGGAACGCTTCGTGGCATGGATGGTTTCGGAAGATATGGTGGGCTTACAGTAATTAAATTACTGTTGACTTGTACAGACTAAACGGAATACTAACAAAGCTATTCACACACACAAGGAGCCCCATTCCAATGATATACTTCTTAAATGCACCACAGTGGATTAGCAATGCCTGCAGAGTTAACTTTCTTAACTGAGAATAGGACGGGTAGTCAAAAAATCTTAACTGTCAGATCTGTGACATGAAACGCGGTTATGGTGTTTGTCATCTCCACATATTCACCTTCAATGGGATGCGTTTCTTCCAACGAAGTATGACTTGACGGGTATAAGTTTGCACTTTGTCGATTCAGAAAGTGTTTGACATCAAAAATCCCCTCGTTATTCTAGAACTGGCTGCCACGCAGTGGTTTCTTCATCCGAGGAAAGATGAAAAGAAACTCTGGATACCATATCAGAGAAATATGTGGGTGAGGTAAAATTTGATAACTCAAAGAAACAGCACTTGCAACTGTATCTTGGGCAGTATGAGCTGGTGCGTTATCGAGGAGCAAAGACGTCGAAAGCTTCTCGCGCCGCCTCCCCTTACCTGGTTATGAAATATCGATAGCGTGCTTCTTTGATAGTTTGTCCTTACGAGCATTAACTGTTAGCAGCACAACGTGGCAGTCCGTAAACCCACTCAGCATCAAATTGCTCTATGACGCTCGAGTCTCCCCCTTTTTTGGCGGTGGTGGATTCACTCGTTTCCACTAACTGATTTGCTGCTTTGTCGCAGTGTCATTCTGATACAAACAGCACTATTCCACAGTAATTAGGCGCCTAAAGAAGTTTGACTGAACTGGCACAGCTCCAACATTTCCGCTACTGCCTTGGTTCTAGGGGCTTATTCAATAAGTGTGAGTAGTCGTGGTGGCCTTTGTCACGTTGTAATTGACATGAAAGATGTTGAAAATGGATCTCTTAGAATATGATACGGCCTTCGAGAACCAATATCTTCACTTGTCTTGCGATTCCCAGTTCTTCAAAGAGAGAGAGTCGGCCACTTCGTTCTTCGTCATTCGGACATGTCTGACCACTTTGGAAGTAAGTGTACGCGACACGACAGTGTCATATGACGGTGCGTTGCCGCCATCCACTTTCATGTGATAATTAAAGCCTTATGAGTAATATTTTAGAACTTATTTCACGGATCGGTACCAGGACCTCAGTAGAGCGTATAGACAGATGAAACTCCAAACGCTGAAAATGAATAAATGAGTGAGTAGAAGTGCGTAGCTCGACTTCATACCAATAAAAGGTATTACCTAATAGCTTTTGGAAAAGTGAAGGGCCCTGGACAACCACTAAACTTTCGGTGCGTAATGGAATCAATAACCTGCCAGTGGGTGGTAAGCAGCCCTTGTTTCACGTCATACGTGACAGCCGCCTGTCTGCTGAATGTTACATGACTCTCGTGCTGCTGGTGGTGCTTATCAAACGTCGATCACGAGAGCGCGGCCTGAATATTTGACGTAACAACAAGTAACGAGGCCGCCGATGGGAAGCCAACCTGTCGAATATACCACCATAATGGCTGTTTTACCGAACTAGTACTGTAGATACCCTTCGGTGTTGAGCGAAGCGGTATTCGAATCTGGCATTTATGACTAGCTACATCTATGTATTTGGTTTGCGAAAAGCTGCACTTTCACACTGGCTGCTACATATATTCTCGTTTCACGGAGCATGGAAAGAAGAATTGCTTGTATGCCACTGCGTACGCAGTAAATAGTCAAATTCTTTCTTCGCGTTTTCTATGGAAATGATATGCAAAATATTGAAGAATAATTGGTCATTCCACCTCAAACACCCCATCTTCAATCAGAAAGGGTTGTGAGGTATTTGGCGTGTTTATTACAGCTTGTGTCATTTGACATATTTCAGCGTTTCTGTTACATTTCATCGCCCGGTAAACGAACATGTGACCATTTTAGTCTCTATCTCTCCGTATACGTTCGATATACTATGACGAACTTACAGCATTCACATTACACACCCTTGAGCAGTATTCCAGTGTAGATGAGGCATATTCTATCATTTTAAGGTCTCCAAGTAAGAAAACGAAAGATGCTGTCAGGTTATATTTACGCTTCATACCTATACTTCGTATGACAGGACTGTGTTCAATCTGACTCAGTAAACGAGCAGGCAGAAGCTATTATGTTATCAGGTTTCTGAATCTATAAAATGGAAAACTTTAACCTACATTAGAACTCGTTGCCAGAACTTTCGTTTCTAGATATGACTACTATTCTCGTCAGATAATACTTTTCTATTGCATCATTTTCGAAACGTCTAGGGATCAAAGATCTTACTATCTGCTTCGTTATGAGAACACGAATTGAAAAGTAAATGGCCTTGTCGCACCGGGGTACATCCAAAGCAGCTTTGACATCTGTGGGTTACTATCCATCAGTGCTGTGTTCTGATAAAAGAATTTAATTCGGTTGGCAAACTTGTCAAGATATTCCTCAGAGCCATACTTGTTTTGGGAGACGTCGATCTAGTGCGGAATCGAAATTGTATTGGAAGCCTAGAAACACAGAATTCTCCTGTTTGCTGTTATGTGTGGACCATAGAACCTTACCTGCTAGAATCTCTGCCATAGTAACGCCTCCGCAGGAGCGTTTCGTCTGACCATCAGTTACATTCTCTGATGGTATTCTAAAGCGCTCCCGCTGGTTAATAGTGCCTGTTTGGTAAAAACATGGTATCCGATCGCCCTTTTCTTCTTCTCAACTATGGAGTCCCGAGGTAAGCGGGTAGGGGTACTTATCAGTGTTATTATGCGCAACGGAAACTTTAAATTAACGCGATTTTGAAAACTGACCGTGTACTGATAATATCCCCCGTGGCTAAAGTTAGAGAATAAATTAAAACGATAATCATACCAGTAAAAGAAACATCAAGGATAAATCATAATGCTACTGGAAGGATAAATGCTAGTGTTCACGATACAATTTATTTAAAAAAAGTCCAGGAGTTTACCGATTCAAATAAGAATGACGAGTGAATTCAGTTTTGAAATAAATAGACTTAACTAATATCGGGAAACCAAAGTGGATAACGCGGTCTGAGAAATATTACACGATATGACCGTCCGTCGCACCAGAAACTGGAACAAGGTACAGCAATCGATTGATTGGCGTGTAACCTCAGTGGAGTAACCGTTATTTGTGATCCTAGCAATTTAACGTCTGTCTGCCCTAACACGCCGTTGTCTTTGGCTATATTACCGTAGCAAAAGCGTGCTGGTTGAATGCAATGATGATACTTGCCGCAGGTGCCGCTGGCGGCAAAGCTGCAGACCCGCAAAAGTGATGACAGCTGTAACCTAAGACCTTAGACAGGAGACTGCTACCTACAACTGTAAAAACCAAAGTTAAATCTTGTCACTTTACTGCCACCAACAAACGTAAGACGCGAATTCCCAGCACAATGCGGAATTCAGGAAAGTCTTAAGCGCAAGAGAGTACCAGCAAAGCGCTCCCAAGAACTGTGCGCCGGCAGCAAGACGAGGACTCTCATCGTAAGGCGGAGTATAAATTCGTCTTTAAACGTACAGCAAACCCCACAGCACTGCTAATTGACCTCTAAGACAAAAGTTCTGCATCGCACTGAGGCTAATACAGAATTCATCTGTGCCTTTGGGAGCAAAGACAAGAAAATTTTGCTACTCTTTCGAGAGCTGAGACAGGGTCTCCTGCTCCTTTCAGAGTCAAAACGGGTATCCCCGTAGATAAAACTGCCTGCTCACCAGTTCGCCTCTGTTTAAATCCTCCCTAAGTACAGGTGAGCGAATTATAGCTTAGAAACTATAGTGCATACAGCCTCTCTCCTCACACTAAACGGCCCCGACCAATCGCACTCAAGTTTCTGTCGAATTTTCCAGAAGGCTTGTCTCCTACCAACGCTTTAAGCAAATGTGGATATCCGCTTGGCCGTTTCCAATTCGCTACACTATTGTTTGAAATAATTTGCGTCTGCGACTACACGGCGCCGGTCATCCTGCACCACTGAAAGCGAGCTTCCTTCCAAGAACCAGCTACTGCCACGCGGAGACGTACGCTACCTTGACTAGTCTGGAAGCTACACACTAACGTACACGTACTCTTATACATACGTTTCTGAAAAAAAACACCAAGAAGGATATATCTAACGGGAAAAAAATAATCCCGCTGGGCCCCTTGTCTGCCCCCGGCCTCGGCGTGTGGCCTCGAGCCCGCGGCTCCACTAAGCTTACGCAGCCAGTCTATAAAAAGAAGCCCATCACCAAACAGATACACTACTGGCCATTAAAATTGCTACACCACGACGATGACGCGCTACAGACGCGAAATTTAACCGACAGGAAGAAGATGCTGTGATATGCAAATGATTAGCTGTTCAGAGCATTCACACAACGTTGGCACCGGTGGCGACACCTACAACGTGCTGACATGGGGAAAGTTTCCAACCGATTTCTCATACACAAACAGCAGTTGACAGGCGTTGCCTGGTGAAACGTTGTTGTGAAACCTTGTGTAAGGAGGAGAAATGCGTACCATCACGTTTCCGACTTTGATCGCGGCTTATCGTATCGCGACATTCTTGCTCGCGTTGGTCGAGATCCAATGACTGTTAGCAAAATATGGAATCGGTGGGTTCAGGAGGGTAATACGGAACACCGTGATGGATCCCAACTGTCTCGTATCACTAGCAGTCGAGATGACAGGCATCTTATCCGCATGGATGTAACGGATCGTGCAGCCACGTTTCGATCCCTGAGTCAAAAGATGGGGACGTTTGTAAGACATCAACCATTTGCACGAACAGTTCTACGACGTATGCAGCAGCATGGGCTATTAGCTCAGAGAGTATGGCTGCGGTTACCCTCGACGCTGCATCACAGACACGAACGCCTGCGATGGTGTACTCAACGACGAACCTGGGTGCACGAATGGCAAAACGTCATTTTTTCGGATGAATCCAGGTTCTGTTTACAGCAGCATGATGGTCGCATCCGTGTTTGGCGACATCGCGGTGAACGCACACTGGAAGCGTGTATTCGTCATCGTCATACTGGCGTATCACCCGGCGTGTTGGTGTGGGTGCCATTGGTTACACGTCTCGGTCACCTCTTGTTCGCATTGACGGTACTTTGAACACTGACTTTACATTTCAGATGTGTTACGACCCGTGGCTCTACCCTTCATTCGATCCTAGCGAAACCCTACATTTCAGCAGGATAATGCACGACCGCATGTTGCAGGTCCTGTACGGGCATTTCTGGATACAGAAAATGTTCGACTGCTGCCCTGGCCAGCGCATTGGGTACTGATTTCTCAGGATCTATGCACCCAAATTGCGTGAAAATGTAATCACATGTCAGTTGCAGTATAATATACACTCCTGGAAATGGAAAAAAGAACACATTGACACCGGTGTGTCAGACCCACCATACTTGCTCCGGACACTGCGAGAGGGCTGTACAAGCAATGATCACACGCACGGCACAGCGGACACAACAGGAACCGCGGTGCTGGCCGTCGAATGGCGCTAGCTGCGCAGCATTTGTGCACCGCCACCGTCAGTGTCAGCCAGTTTGCCGTGGCATACGGAGCTCCTTCGCAGTCTTTAACACTGGTAGCATGCCGCGACAGCGTGGACGTGAACCGTATGTGCAGTTCACGGACTTTGAGGGAGGGCGTATAGAGGGCATGCGGGAGGCCGGGTGGACGTACCGCCGAATTGCTCAACACGTGGGGCGTGAGGTCTCCACAGTACATCGATGTTGTCGCCAGTGGTCGGCGGAAGGTGCACGTGCCCGTCGACCTGGGACCGGACAGCAGCGACGCACGGATGCACGCCAAGACCGTAGGATCCTACACAGTGCCGTAGGGGACCGCACCGCCACTTCCCAGCAAATTAGGGACACTGTTGCTCCTGGGGTATCGGCGAGGACCATTCGCAACCGTCTCCATGAAGCTGGGCTACGGTCCCGCACACCGTTAGGCCGTCTTCCGCTCACGTCCCAACATCGTGCAGCCCGCCTCCAGTGGTGTCGCGACAGGCGTGAATGGAGGGACGAATGGAGACGTGTCGTCTTCAGCGATGAGAGTCGCTTCTGCCTTGGTGCCAATGATGGTCGTATGCGTGTTTGGCGCCGTGCAGGTGAGCGCCACAATCAGGACTGCATACGACCGAGGCACACAGGGCCAACACCCGGCATCATGGTGTGGGGAGCGATCTCCTACACTGGCCGTACACCACTGGTGATCGTCGAGGGGACACTGAATAGTGCACGGTACATCCAAACCGTCATCGAACCCATCGTTCTGCCATTCCTAGACCGGCAAGGGAACTTGCTGTTCCAACAGGACAATGCACGTCCGCATGTATCCCGTGCCACCCAACGTGCTCTAGAAGGTGTAAGTCAACTACCCTGGTCGGCAAGATCTCCGGATCTGTCCCCCATTGAGCATGTTTGGGACTGGATGAAGCGTCGTCTCACGCGGTCTGCACGTCCAGCACGAACGCTGGTCCAACTGAGGCGCCAGGTGGAAATGGCATGGCAAGCCGTTCCACAGGACTACATCCAGCATCACTACGATCGTCTCCATGGGAGAATAGCAGCCTGCATTGCTGCGAAAGGTGGATATACACTGTACTAGTGCCGACATTGTGCATGCTCTGTTGCCTGTGTCTATGTGCCTGTGGTTCTGTCAGTGTGATCATGTGATGTATCTGACCCCAGGAATGTGTCAATAAAGTTTCCCCTTCCTGGGACAATGAATTCACGGTGTTCTTATTTCAATTTCCAGGAGCGTATTTGTCCAATGAATACCCGTTAATCATCTGCATTTCTTCTTGGTGCAGCCAGTAGTGTAAGTGAACTACAGGTATTAGTATTCTTTTCTTCCTTGGCTAAAGGTAAAACAGATTTATAACAAATAAAGAAAGTGGACAGGTAATGCGGGAACGTAGAAATGCCAAATGGAAAATACGTAAAAATTACTTGGTGGAATAGGAGACTCCTGATGCTAAATAGTAGATGCAGCATGTGTTTAAGAAATGGCAAGAAATTCATCAGGATTACATTCGTCAGCTGTTAACAACCACCATGCAACAAATACAATGGTGATGGGCAGAGATACGAGCACCCTGAAGAATGTAGCAACCCAACGTTTAAGAATTCGTGGGAAGTAGAAGTCTTGATTACAAACTTCTTTATTTAATTCAACTAAAAGTTTCGACTATTATGGTCATCATCGGACTGATCTTAAAAATGGAATGACATGTATTGTTAAGAGGAAGAGCAGTATGATAAGTTACAACAGTATAAGTAGCTGCATTAATTCTCTGACCTGATTGCACTGTCAGTTGCAACAGGCAGAAGACGTGCTCTGAAGCTGCTGCACATTTTAGCGATTTTGACCGAGATAATCTCACGGTGCAGTGTTTTCCTTTGGAGAGATCTCGTGCACACGATCAGTATGCCGATCTGAAATTCTAGATTCACGTATTTTACTGTTCGCATTGATTCTGCATAACCTTTCATTGATTTAATCAGTACCTGCTTGTATTGTGATATACTGTAAAACTTCGAACATTCGCAAGTACCACCATAAACTAATTCAATTGGTCCAAATGGCTCTGAGCACTATGGGACTCAACATCTGAGGTAATCAATCCCCTAGAACTTACAACTATTTAAACCTAACTAACCTAAGGGCGTCACACACATCCATGCCCGAGGCAGGATTCGAACCTGTGACCGTAGCGCTGGCGCGGATCCAGACTGAAGCGCCTAGAATCACTCGGCCACACCGGCCGGTGATAAACTAGTATTGGCATCGTCAATTGTAAGCCTAAATTTATTTATGCTCTTTTAAGACTTTTGAGAAACGTAGGCCTATCCTCTTTCAAAAGAATCGTTCTATAAATTCACTGTATAATTACGTGAGAAGTGAATTTTTTTTTAGAATTTTCGGACGCTTACAGAACTTCACACCTCAAAAAAAGTTTTCCATCGCCTCGGTTTACAGAACTCCTGATGATAGGCGTTGACTGTGGATATTGTATCACAGACACAGTCCCTTTGATTCTTCAGATATGTCACTGAAACCGTCCAAAGATGTAAACAACCATGCATGAGCAGCGCCTATTAGGCGGAGGGGGACCGACAGCTGATCAGTTCCAGTCATTCCACCAGGAAGGAGGTACACGGCTAGTGTTGTCTGTAGTCCAACCATACCTAGCCGGTCAATACCGCGGTGAGATCGCATCTGCATTGTTACTTTGTGCCAGGAAGAGCTGTCAACAAAGAAAGTGTCCAGGCGTCTCGGAGTGAACCAAAGCCATGTTCGGACATGGAGGAGATACAGAGAGACAGGAACTGTCGATGACATACCTCGCTCAGGCCGCATAAGGGCTACTACTGCAGTGGATGACCGCTACCTACGGATTATGGCTCTGAGGAACCCTGACAGCAATGCCACCATGTTGATAAATGCTTTTCGTGCAGCCAAAAGACGTCATGCTACGACTCAAACTGTGCGCAATAGGCTGCATGTTGCGCAACTTCACTCCTGACGTCCATGGCGAGGTCCATCTTTGCAACCACGAAACCATGCAGCGCGGTACAGCTGGGGCAAACAACATGCTGGATGGACCGCTCAGGATTTGCATCACGTTCTCTTCACCGATGAGTGTCGCATATGCCTTCAACCAGACAATCGTCGGAGACGTGTTTGGAGGCGACCCAGTCAGGCTGAACGCCTTACACACACTGTTCGGCGAGTGCAACAAGTTGGAGGTTCCCTGATGTTTGTGGGGGGCATTACGTTGGGCCTAGGTACGCCGCTGGTGGTCATTAAAAGTACCGTAACGGCTGTACGATACGTGAATGCCATGCTCCGACCGATAGCGCAACCATATCGGCAGCATACTGACGAGGCATGTCGTCTTCATGGACGACAAATCGCGCCTCCATCGTGCACATCTTGTGAATGACTTCCTTCAGGGTAACGACATCTCTCTATTAGAGTGGCTAGTATGTTCTCCGGGCATGAGCCATATCGAACATGCCTGGGATAGATTAAAAAGTGCTGTTTATGGACGACGTGACCCACCAACCACTCTGAGGGATCTACGCTGAAACGCCGTTGAGGAGCAGAGCAATCTGGGCCACCAGTGCCTTGATGAACTCGTGGATAGTATGCCACGACGAATACAGGCATGCATCAGTCCAAGCGGACGTGCTACTAGGAATTACAGGTACCGGTGTGTACAGCAATCTGGACCACCACCTCTGAAGGTCTCGCTGTATGGTGGTACAACATGTGATGTGTGATTTACATGACCAATAAAAAAGGCGGAAATGATGCTTATGTTGAGTCTATTCCAATTTTCTGTACATGTTCCGGAACTCTCGGAACCGAGGTGATGCAAAACTTTTTTTGACACGTGTATATTTTCGCAAGATACGGGTATGAATATTTTGGACATAGCATGTTTCGCAGCAAACCAGAATTTGTAGTTCACAGATATTGCCAAAGAATATATCATCTCTGAATTTCATTGTATATCAACGCAAATAAACGTGCAGCATTTAGAATTTTCGGAAGTTATCGTTGTCCCGTGGATTATATAATTTTTAATAAATCGGCATTTGTGATTTAGTTACTCTACCCGATATTCCAACTAACATATTGTGTTACATCTAGTTTTCCATTAAAGAGGAATATATTTTATATACTTTTATCGTAAATTAACTCTATTTTTTAGTTTGCTAATAACTATAATATAACCTCAAAAAGTTTCAGAACATTAGTAATTTTTACTACAGACTTTTTCTATTGCCTTGATAGAAATCTTGTTTTGTGTATTTATTTAAATTCTTTTAGGGAATTAGTAATTTCTTAGCTCAACAGATTGAAAGATTATCGTTGGGATTAATTTAAAGTCATTTGTTCAATCTCCTGTAATACATCGCACCAGCTAAAATGCAGCCTCACTGTGAATGTTGTTTCCGACCACAGAAAGAGTTGGCTCAAATGGTTCAAATGGCTCTGAGCACTATGCGACTTAACTTCTGAGGTCATCAGTCGCCTAGAACTTAGAAATAATTAAACCTAACTAACCTAAGGACATCACACACATCCATGCCCGAGGCAGGATTCGAACCTGCGACCGTAGCGGCCGCTCGGCTCCAGACTGTAGAGCTTAGAACCGCACGGCCACTCCGGCCGGCGCAGAAAGAGTTGGTTGACATTCATAAGCAGCTGGAAATCACCCTGACAACTGTCAAACGATTGGCGGCTGCAGCGAATTGTTGTGTCAGAAGAGGTCCTGAGGGTCATGTACCTGTGTTACCAGTACTAAAGCTACTTCAAGTACTGTACTGTCATTCTCGTCCACTCGACTGTGAGTGTTGTTTCAGTGGTAGATCTAGGCGTCTTGTATGTGGTGGACGGGGACTACTGAGGACTCAGAATCCTGTAACGAACCCCTAACCAACAAGTTTGAGATTTTATCTTTCACTGGAAATGAAACCGAGCCAGATAGACTCACTTCAATTACTTTTGGGGAAACCTGTTCTGTCCCGGTGCCAAGAGGAGGCAAACGCAAAAGGGTAGGGGTCTACTGGTCATCGGCAACTCAAACATTTGTCAAATGATGCTACCCCTTAAGTAAATGGCAGCAAGGGACAGCAAAGAACACCAGGTGCACTCATTCAACATAGAGAAGAGGTTATTCCGGCAGCCACTGAGGGAACACCGTGTAACCAGCTGTACATTGTGGTGCAAGTTGGAACAAATGACGCCTGTCGTCTGGGCTGCGAAGTAATACAATGACTGGCAGGGAAGGTTGAGAAGACTAGCCTTGCGCATAGACTTTCAACGTAGCTCACAATTTGCACCATTGTCTCCAGAACTGATCGTAGCACTGTGATTCCGAGTCGAATAGAAGGGCAGAATAAGAGATTTCGAAGGTTCTGTGACAAGTTAGGCTGCCACTTCCTTGACTTGCACCACAGGGCTGAGAATTGTAGGATCCGCCTACATGAGTCAAGTGAGCACTACACATCAGTGACCGGTTCTCAGGTAGCTAACTATGTGTGGAGTGCACGCAGTGTTTTTTAGATTAGGCGACACTCCATCCAACCCAGATATCGATAGCTGGAGGAAACGCAGAAGTATCAGTGTAATATCACAAGAAATATCTCCCACAGGTGAAAGTAGTAAAATCCTAACGATTAACTGCTGAAGCATTTGCAACAAAGTGCCAAAGATTGAAACACTCCTGAAAAGCAGGGAAGCTCAAATAATATTCAGTACAGAAAGCTGACTGAAACCTGAAATTGATAGCAGTGACATTTTTGGGGAAAATTTTAGCGTATGTCGAAATGATAGGCAAATGAGAATTGTAGTCTGTGTATTTGTCGCAGTAGACAAGAAACCCCAAACCACCGAGATAGAAATTGAAGCTGAATGTGATATTTTTTGGGCAAGACGCAATATCGAGGTTGGGATTAAAATGATAATTGGGTCCTTCTGTCACCCATCAGACTAATTTCCTGATATAATCAAAAACTTCAGAGAAAATCTCAGTTTACTTGGATGCAAGTACTGAACTTTACTGTGAGTACTGTAACCATTGGTGGAGACTTAAATCATCCAACAAACAACTGAGAAAGTTCCAGTTTTGTTGGTAGTGGGCGTGATAAGACGTCCTGTGAAACATTACTAAACGCTTTCTCTGAAAACAACCTATAATAGACAGTACGAAACCCCACTCATGATGAAAATATATTGGATCCAATGGCAAGAAACGGACCTGATCTCTTTCAGGATATCCACATCGAAACTGGTATTAGTGACCGTGAAGCGTTATGGCACAATAATTACCAAACCACAAAGGATAAAACAAGCTGAAAGACATATATGTCCAGTAAAGTAGATAAAAAATCGGTAGTGTCATGCTTAACTTCGTTTTCAAATGTTCCTTTCAAAGGAAACCCCAGGAGAATGCCCCAATTTAATCGACGTACCACTGAAAAGTTGAGCGAAATAAGTATTAGTGTCAGTAGTGTTGAGAAACAGCTGAAATCGTTAAAACTGAACAAAGCTCCAGGCCAGATGGAAACCTTATCAGATTCTATACTGAATTTGTCGCCGAGTTAGCTCCTCTTCTAACTGTAATCTATCGTAGATACCTTGAATAAAAAAAAAACGGTGGCCAGTATTTGGAAGAAAACACAGGTAAAATCCGCCTACAAGCAGGGTGGTAGAAGTGATCTGCAAAATTACCGTCCAATTTCTTCGACTTCGATTTGTTGTTAAATCTTAGAGCATATCCTGAGCTCAAACATATGAGGTATGTTGAACAAAATGGCCTCTTCAATGCCAGCCAGCAGGGATTCCGAAAACATCGATCAGTTGAAACCCAACTCGCAAATTTCGCACCCGACATACTGAAAGCTTCTTATCAAGGCAGGCAGGTAGATGCAGTATTTTTTGATTTTGACACAGTACCACACTTAAGCTCGCTGTAAAAGTGGGATATCAAGTGAAATTTTTAAACAGATTTAGGACTGTTTGATAGGGAGGAAACCGCATGTTATATTGGATCGAGAGTCATAGTTATCTGTACAAGTAACTTCGCGTGTGCCCCAGGAAAGGTTGTTGGGACCCTTCCTGTTCATGTTGTTTATTAAAGACCTTGCAGACAATATTAATAGTAACCTTGTAACGTATATGCAACAAATATGTAACATATTGCCTATGTTCGTCTGTGAAACTGGACTCGATAAGCAACCTGAGCTATCAGGAAACGAAATCTAACCCGCATAACAATGAGTGACAGTTTCACTGTCATTTAAGCCCTCAACAGGTCATTTGGATAAGCTATCTGACTGCGTTTTTGAACAAGAATTTACAAGTGATACAGAATCTCACTTGAACAACGGAATTTACTGGACTAGAGTACATGACATGTTGTGGTGTGTCAGTGTCTTTGTTTTGGCCTTACGTTTCACACTCACCTCTTTAGATAACTGCCCTTTTCCATATGATATACAGCAATGTGCTGCAGCATGCAGCAGCAGCGGCTAAAGCTTATTGTTATTAAGAATGAATTTAATAAAAAGGAGTTTCGTTGAGTCCTGTTAACTAATAAATAACTTTGCGAAGAGATTTCATTAATTAAGTCTATTTAAAACTTCAGAATCATCATAAACTAGCATGAATAATGACAATGACAAACGACATGTGTGTCAATAATGGGTGAGTGCCAGATTAACAAATTATTTCAGTTTCAAAGATACATTAACATTTAGTAACAACAGCATATTATTTAGATGTGGAGAACGATTATTATTATTTAGAGGATAAGGAGGCTCCTTTCACTGACAAGTAAAACATGGTATTATTGCAAACTCGGACAAACAATCATGAGCAACACTGCAATTGCTTTCGCGCTATGCTTGAGAATTTTACCTTGAATTCCATCTTCAAGCGTAGTTAAGCCATTTGAATCTCTCCTGGCTATACAAATGGAATCATGCCTTGAGTGTGGTAAGATCTGCCATCACCGACGTGAGGGCACCGTAACACGTCTCCTGTCTCCAAGCTCGTGAGCGCCACTTTTCTTCCACTCTCGCAGACTTACCTCGTCTCACAACAATGCTTAGAATCGCGTTCTCATCTTTCTCCCTCAGATTGTTACTATTGATATCTGAGTGCTTATACAATGCAAAGAATACCGTTAATTTGGACATATTGTTTTCAAAATGGAAAGTTCTGACACACCCCGTACAACCTCAGGTTTTTGCAGATGATGCAGCTATCTCTGATGAAGTACTGTCTGAAAGAAGCTGCGCAGGTATTCAGTCAGATCTTGGTAAGGTGGTGCCGAGATTGGAAACTTGATTTAAATGTTCAAAAATGTAAAACTGTGTACTTCACAAAACGAAAGAAACATAGTAGCCTATGACTATAATATCAATGAGTCCCTGTTGGAATCGGCCAACTGATACAAATATCTTGGTGTAAAACTTTATAGGGATATGAAGTGGAATGACCACAAAGGCTCAGTTGTGGGAAAAGACTTCGGTTTATTGATAAAATTCCGAGCAACTGCAATCAGTATACAAAAGACATCATTTACAAACCACTCGTACAACTGGTCCTAGAATACCGCTCGAGGTTGTGGGGCCTTACCAAATAGAACTAACAGGTGATATTGGCAGTATACAGAGAAGGGCAGCACGAATGGTCACAGGTTTGTTTGATCCGTGGAAAAGTGTCACAGAGATTCTCAAGAAACTGAATTGGCAGACTCTTGAAGATAGACGTAAACTATGACGACGAAGTCCACTAACAGTTTCAAGAACTGGCTTTAAATGACGTCTCTAGGGGTATACTACAACCTTCTACGTATCGCTCACTTAGGGTTCGTGTCGATAAGATTATAATAATTACAGCACGAACAAAGGCATTCAAGCAAGCACCCTTCCTGCGCGCCGTACGTGAATGGAATGGAATGAGAATAATAACTGGTACAATGAGACGTACTCTCCGCCATTAACTTCACGGTGGTTTACAGAGTAAAGATGTAGACGTAGACTTAGAAGCATCGGCCAAATAACATACCTGTGACCTTAACCTTAGTAAAAGCACATAAAGTATTTAAGCTTGATTGGCATATTCGCAAGGTGTAAACCCATGACAATACTGTGATGGACATTCATGGCCCAAGATGTAAGGCCATCCTGAACACACCGTCTTTACAGCTGCAACACGGCTGAGGAAGCTTGGCCACTAAGTGTCGCTAACTGTAAGCACTGTTTGCAATGGCGTGTCACAGAGACAGAGACAGGATGTGTCAACACAAGCCAAGCTATAAGGAGTTAAAAATAGAATTAAATAGAGCTGGAGCGCCAGTATTCTTTTATAATACTTTTGATGATGACAGCATGAAAAATACGCCGAACACTCCCACTAAAACGATGAATCTGTACCTCTGGCGGTAACACCTTATAATATGTTTGAGCCATGTGTGCGTTAGTATCGATTCCTGATACTCGATGAACTTCTCTGCGTATTACAGCGAGGGATTCGCTGGCGTCCCATCAGAGGCAGCATAGTTGCTCGTCGATGGCACTTAACTGCACGCTCACTCTTTCTTCACCTCTCACAAGGAATCCCTAGGGTACGAAGTCGCTAAAGACCGTTGATGTTTACGGCATTCGACGTTCCGCATATTTCTTGCCATGCAACCACAATATTGGCTGCTAGTGGTAACACGGGGGCGGGACTGGAGATATCCAGTGGTGAGCACAGCATGAAGGTACAAAGCGCAGCTGAACATCGTATGCGACGAGTAATCACAACAGTGCTACAGCGCTAGTGGTGTTGATACAAAGCAGAGTAATGGCAGCCATAAACAAATCAAACATCAAACATATCTACAACAATAGTTGCAGGAGTTGATATTTCGTCCGAAAGTAACGCAAGGAACTTCGCAGCGTGAGAAAACGTGGTAGATGAAATATTGGCGTTTCTGCAAGATATGTCAGTGGAATGTACCGTGCGGACAAAGTACGCGTGGAGTACAGTGATGAAGATACGTGGTTAACAAGTGAAAGCGATGTTGAAGCAGGTGTCGAGCTATGTTGTTCATCGTCCTTGACGGTCAGGGAGCCACAAATCACGTCTCCAGTGAAACGTGTCAAATGGCAATCGTTGTCCAGGGCCGCGGCTAGCAAACACATTTACGCGGATGGGAGATCAACCACAGTGCAGTAAAGAAGAAATTATGAACAGATTTCGCGTAAGACCGCAGCAATATTACAGTGTAGAGCTTAAGAAAAACTACGGTAATTCAAGTCACAGTTGGTACAAAAACTAGTGTTGCGCGTTTTAAGTATACTCGATGCAATTTACAGGATATGCATGATAGCGACCTACTACGTTATGCACAGAAAATTACACGCGACATAGATTACAGTAATTTAGAGGAAAGCGGTGGATGGTTGCATAACTTCAAACAGAGCTATAGAAGTGGAAGACGTAAGATAACAAAATTTCAGCGAATGCGCCAACTTGCGACGCAGCGAAATCAGCCCGAAAATTTGTAGATGAGATAAACAAACTTATCGCATCTTTCTCTAATGAATTTGTTTTCACTTCTGAGCAGTCGGGATTTAAAGAGGAAACGCATATGAAATGAACTCTGGTAAGTAGAGGTACCAAGAGAGTTGTGTCTTGCCGACCGCTGTAGCCGAGCGGTTCTAGGCATTTCAGTCCGGAACCACGCTGCTGCTACGGTCGCAGGTTCGAATCCTGTCTCGGGCATGGATGTGTGTGATGTCCTTAGGATAGTTAATTTTAATTAGTTCTAAATCTAAGGGACTGATGACCTCTTATGTTAAGTCCCATGGTGCTTAGAGTCCCATGGTGCTTAGAGCTATTTGAACCATTTTTTGAGAGTTGTGTCAGGGTCAACTAACATCAATGCCTTAACACAATCGTATACAATAATGCTGACTGTTAATCTGGATGGTAAATTGTCTGGAAAGTTATTTATTGAGCTACGAGAAGTTAGAGATGCTCTGGCACCTACGATTCTTTCTCGTGTGCGTGATCTTGCAAGGGCGGTAGTGAATATCTACGTCTCTGGAAGAAAGAGAGGGAAAATCGGCCCAAGAGAACTACAACCTTCACAACTACTCATATGGTATGAGCTCTGCTTTTGGCCAATAACTGGTCAAATCAACTTGCTTTTTCTTCATTCCCGGCCTGCGAATAAAAATCATACTCCTTTAGAACAATCTATCCCTTCTGAAAAGCTTGTGCAATTGCAATTCATACCACCTGGAACCATTGGACAAATCAGCCTCTGGGTTCTTGTTTTTTCCGTGACTATATTATCGCACCATATGCAGCCGCGCCTTGAGGGATAGCCAGATTCACGATAAGCTCCACAACAGACTGTTTCGCATTCGGTTGCATGGCATCGCATTCCATCAGATTTCATGACCCTGTTACAGCATTCTGTATGCACTCTCGAAGAGTGGATACCTAGCTGAACGTCTTGCATGGTTTGTAGCTCCCAAGGAGTTCGCGTTGGATCTTGATGGTGCTAAAATTTGTGATCACTTGGGCACGCCATTTTTCATTTGGTGTTCATGGTGCAGGTTAATGGTTTGTCTTGAATATTTCTCGAGTGTCGATAATGTCCATTTTCTGAAGCGTGGTACTTATTCCACGTAGAGGGTTGATCTCTGCGCCTGCCTTGCATTATTTCTTGAGTAATTAGTAGCTAACACTTTTCCCATCACAGTCGTTAACGCAACATTTCTAAATGGACCTTACTGAAGACTGAACTTGCGTCGTCGCATTCAAGAGTTTCCTCGTCAGTGTTTACTTGTTGTTCCGCTTGGCAACTACGGCCACTCACCGAGGTCTGAATGCCGTTTCGCCATGTTATGAATGGTGATCCCTAGCTGCAGAAAGTGTGCCTACAGCATCTGAAGAATTACTGCTTCCATTTGCCTTCATCGTTGTGGGTTTGTGTCTTCAGAATCCGCATGTTTGTCATTTGTACTGCTTTGGTTTGAGGATGACGAGCTGCCAGTATTTATTATACAGTCAAGTATCCGCACAGAAAGAAAATGGTGAGCACCTTTTGTTACGTGTGATTCATGTACTGTTTGTGATTCGCGTAATCCCCTTTTCATTGACCGAGGCTTTGCTTTAGAAATTTAGTTAGAGCTCTCGCTTATATGTCTAGCTTGGATTAGTGATTGTCATATTCGTTTTAGTGCTCAATGTGCATCAGCATTCCAAGTCAGCACAACATGCCGGAGCTATTCTTAATCCACTTATTAAATGGAGTACCTTCTGAAACTGAAACTCTTTTACTATTTGAGCATTCAAGAGTGGGTATAAAAAATTAATCTTTTTTAAATTGTGTTTTCTTTAAAGGCTCATGTGTTAAAATTGTCATGAAATGTAAATCCTTTTATTTGTTTTTTCTCTTTTAAATTCTCGTGTGGTAAATTACCACAATTATTTTTTTAAAATTCGTATTTACTGGCCTGAAATAGAAAAGCTTACGTTATTCATATGGAAGCCTGAAAGGGTCTTATGAAGTCTTTTGCGAATGCGATCTGCGGTTCGTTTCTGTTGATGTCACCTTGTGGCTAATTGGTGTTAATTTTTACCGTGTGTATGTTTTGGAGTACCTAATCTGTCAAAGACAGCAAAGGACTTGGAAGAGCAGTTGATGGAATGGACAGTGTCTTGAAAGGAGGATATAGGATGAAAATCAAGAAATGCAAAACGAGGATAATGGAATGTTGTCGAATTAAATCAGGTGATGCTGAGGGAATAGATTAGTAAATAAGACACTTAAAGTAGTAAATGAGTTTTGATATCTCGGAAGCAAAATAACGGATGATGGTCGAAGTATGAAGGATGTAAAATGTAGACTGGAAAGGGCAAAAAACAGTTTCTGAAGAAGATAAATTTGTTAACATCGAGTAAAGATATAAGTGCCTGCAAGTCATTTCTGAAAGTATTTGTATGGAGTGTAGCATGTATGGAAGTGAAATATGTACGGTTAACAGTTTAGACAAGAAGAGAATACGAAATTTTGAAATGTGGTGTTACAGAAGAATGCGGAAGATTAGTTGGATATTCTATATTGGGGAGAAGAGAAATTGTGGTACAACCTGACTAAAAGAAGGGACAGGTTGATAGGACACATTCTGCCACATCAAGCGATCACCAGTTTAGTACTGGAAAGAAGCGTGGGGAATAAAAATCGTAGAGGGAGACCAAGAGAGGAACATAGTAAGCAGAATCAGAGGGATGTAGGTTGCAGTAGTTACTCGGAGATGAAGAGGCTTGCGGGGGATGGTGTAGCATGGAAAGCTGTATCAAACAACCAGTCTTTGGACTGAATACTACAACAACAATCTGAGCTTAACGAAGGGACCGAGCGATGGCTGGCCGAAACTCAAGCTTGTCACATTTTCACGATCACTGATTATTAACCAAATCTATTTGTTTTCCGCTATGTGAATTTTGATTTAATACTATTGATGCTCTGTGTGTGTGAATTTCTAAGGTAGCAAACTTCTGAGGTCATCGGTTCCTAGACTTACACACTACTTAAACTAACTTATGCTAAGTACAACACTCACACACACTTATGGCCGAGGCAGGACTCGAACCTCCGGCGGAAGAGGCCGCACAGTCTGTGACATGGCGACTCAAAACGAGCGGCCACTCCGCGTGGCATTAATGCTTTGATGGTTTACATATAAATTAGGCATTAACTCAGCTACTGAATAAAGGAAAACCGTTGCAAATTTTGTATATTTTGTTAATATTTATTCTCTCACTGCTTATGAGATTTAAAGTTCGTATGTGCAAAATTTTAAAGCTATGTTTTGAAAGAACAACTTGGAATGTCAATCTGGTTCTGTAATTGTCTAAATGCCGATGAAGCGAATAAAGGTAATTTTTTTCTCCTTTTTGGGTATGTTTAGTACAGCACGTTATCAGTTCCAGTTGCGTGCTGCGAACCACTTCAGAGCTGATGCTGGTCATGAGTTCCAGATGGAAATGCCGTGTGGCTGGGGCCTCCCGTCGGGTAGACCGTTCGCCTGGTGCAAGTATTTCGAGTTGACGCCACTTCGGCGACTTGCGTGTCGATGGGGATGAAATGATGATGAAAGACACACAACACCCAGTCATCACGAGGCAGAGAAAATCCCTGGCCCCGCCGGGAATCGAATCCGGGACCCCGTGCGCGGGAAGCGAGAACGCTACCGCAAGACCACGAGCTGTGGACAGTTCCAGATGGAATGGCAACTTTAATCTTTCAATAATCGTTATGTGCCGAACGTCTGCACAAAGTTTGATAAATGTCAGGCTGGCGTTTCACGGCGTAACACCAGCCACTTCAGACTGTGAAGTAAATACTTGAACCTGTTACATGTTAAATCAAAACTAAATTGCTACACGAAAATGAGGCAGAGTCCAATAGATCTGCCGCCCGGAGCCCTGTTCTTGGGATGTCGTTCCCCGCAGACGTGGCCCCAGACGACAGCGAGGTCAACGTTCTGTGTTTCGTGTTCCCACACGGTTTGCGGAAGAGGGGACGACCGCTGTGGAGACGGCGCTAGTCCGCCGCAATTAAACTCGCTTCGAGCTCAGCCTCCGTCTGAAATAACGAGGATGTCGCGACTGACGGGCTAATAGCGCTCCATATGCACCAGCTGGTCCCCTGCGTAAGAAACACAGCTGTCGCTAACAAGCAATTTCAGCTGATATTACGAACAACTATATTACACGCGCACATACGCATGATGAAGAAAAACAAGCTTTTTCAATGTCTGCGTGCAAATAATAAGATATCAGTTGTTCCACTTCTTTGGAGAATACAAGGTTCCTGGTATATCCCAAAGCTTGTGATTCGAACAATGATGAGTACAGCTGCACCTACGTTCGCAAGAAACTTTTGGAAAGAGCTACGCACAAAAGAAAGCAATTTGTGGATTTCCACTGAAATCGAAGCCACGTCTAAAGTTGAAATAAACATTACTAACGTAACTGTCATCAAGTCGTTTCTCGTGTACGAGCTTATCACTGTTGCCTTATGTTGTGGTTGATTACGAAGTCTTTCGCGACGGAGTCCTTGCATAAAAACTTCTCGGTGTACTTGCCGCGTCAAATTTGGATATTATCCCAAGCTTTCGATGACTACCTCCGTCATCTTCGTCAGGGGTAAAACTGACTGTCGTGGACCGGTGAGGTTTCCGCTTTTATAAGCAGTGGAGGGCTTCTCATTGTCTGGATGACGTCACGGTGAAAACGGCGCGTACCGAGGTGGCGGCCTTTATATCCATAGATTTTCTTTGCGCGCTTTATCCAGCGTTGCTTGCAGCACCATCCATCGCAACAGGCGGAAAACTAAGAGGAATGTAAGAAGTCTCCCTCTGCGCTCTTTCTTTATGAATTGCGCGCTTCCATGCATTGCTGAGTGCATAACCAGAGTTTCTGTTGAAATTATTTTCACAGAGTCTAATTTCAACTGCTTCGCTGATGAAAAAGTCCCAATAGTTTGAAGCGTGAGCAAGTAGTCTTGTTTCATCGAATAAAATCTTATGTTTATTTAACAAACTGTACTCAGCCACTGCTGATTTTTCTAGATGCCTGTTTTTCAGGTGACGCTGATATTCCACACAATGATCGGCAACAGTTCTTATAGACTGAACCACATAATTTTTGCCGCACTCGCAAGGAATGCTGTAAATTCCCGGTACTCTCAGGCCAAGATCATCTTTCACGGGTCGCAACATCTCCTTGCACCGCAGAATGGTAGCCGCGCGATGTGTTGGTCCTCTTCATCTGTTAGAACAGCGTCCTTCCAAGGTTTCTTCGCCAGAGTAGATCTGATATCACGATCGGAATATCCATTTTTTCTGAATACCGTCGTCAGATGGTTAATCTCGGAGCCGAGATGATCCTTGTCCGAAATAGTCCTTGGTCTTTGTACCAAGATATTCAACATAGCTCTCTTCTGAGCTGGGTGGTGAAAACTAAGCGCGTTTAGATATAAATCTGTATGCGTCGGTTTTCTATACACAGAATGTCCGAGACGTCCATCTGATTTTCGCTCCACCAGCAAATCTAAGAAGGGTAACTTCCCAGCCGTCTCCACCTCCACTGTAAATCGTATGTTATGATGTATACCATTCAAATGATCAACAAACTGCTGCACTGCCTCGTTGCCATGTGGCCAGATTAAAAATGTATCGTCAACATACCTGAAGAAGCAGGATGGACGTAAGGGAGCACTGTTCAACGCTCGTTCTTCTAAATCCTCCATATTGTGATTGTCGTGAATCACGGAGCAGCAGCCGGACGAGGTACAAGCAGCAACAGGGAAGTAACCGATTTTGTGACATTTTACTAACTGTGTAGTTTTTGTCTGTGTGTTTTGGTAGTTTAGTGTCTTGACTTCCTGCTTGTTAATTTACTATTTGATAAACATCTTGCGTTTTCATTACTGTCTACAACAGAGTACCGTAGAGCGTGTCGACAATCCTTTGTCTGTGTTAGGTAGGTCTCCATGGTGTTTAGTATGAATAGGGACTGTGAATTGCTGTGTGCGGATGTGAGTCCAATTGGTGACACTTCGCTCTCAGCTCCAGGTTATGGGGGCTTCGGTTACACAGCTTGAAGCTGCAGTGGATGGGCATCACTGTTGTGGGCCAGCCGTGGGGATCCAACGCACGTGCAACACGTCTGATTCCGCCGATCAGCCCGCACCAGTGCTCGCACTGAGGTTGATCCCTCACCTGTGGTCGAGTAGGAAGGTCACCTCGGCGCTTGGCAGGCGAAAGAAAGACTTCCCGGGGACCGCACGTGACGCCTCCCCAGTTAGTGTGACAAACATTGCGTGTGTCGTTTTTCCAGTGTGTTGTGCAAGTGTAGGTTAGTTCGATTTGTGTACCACGGAAACAGGTCGATCGGACAGCCAATAACAAACTTCGGTTTTAGTACCACGGAGATAGTTTGTTCTGTGTACCACGTCCAGTGTACCCGGACTGATCAAGTCTGTCGCTATCCTTCGACTTTACCAGAAGAGTAGCGGCGGCAAGCAGAACTGGAGCGAAATGTAGCAGCCAAGATTCCTCACCCCTTTGCAGTAATGGGAACTAGACCAAAAAGATAGCAGGTAAGAGCTAGCCTGCGATCTCGCAAATTTTGGAAATGGAAGACGTGCCACCAATATCTGCATCTAAGAAACACTGTCTTCTGTTTGCTAATACTGACATAATCCCCAATTTTTAAAGTTTCGAAGGGCTTGGATCAATCATTTTGATTTTATTATACACCCCCACTGGCTGCATTTCAATTGTCCTGTGTTTTGTGTGATTATATTGCTTTACGAATCCTTGTACCGTATTAATCGATTTGTAGGAGCCCTGAGCAGTAAATTTTCTGAACATAAGACTCTTGAGAGTTCTGCTGAAACGTTCAACTACGGAAGCTTTCATATTTGAAAAAGTGGTCTAATAATTAATTCTGAGATGTTGCATTAACTTTTTGAAACTAGTATTGTAGAATTATTTCCCAAGATCAGTTTGGAAGAGTACTGGAACCCGCGTACTTTCTGTATAAATTTTTTTAAGCGCGTTTACAACTGCAACATCGCCATTAGTCTTCAGAGCAGCAACCCATGCGTATTTGGAATAAACATCAACCACTGTTAATAAATATTTATATCCAGAATTCCATTTCGAATATGAAACCATGTCAATTAAGTATGCTTGATAGAGGTTGCCAAATCCTTTTCTAATAATTGCGCACCTAGGATACGTTCAAAGGGCAGGACGATGAAGCTCATCAGCAATCGCAGCTTGCATCTCTCTTTAACTTAATGCTTATTGGAAACATCTGCCCAAGCCTAGTTAAACGCCGTTGGATACTCAACAAAAGGGGACCACTACTGTTAGTAATAACGTCTCTACTCAGGTATTAGGGGAAATGGAATTAATGATGGATGACAAAATGAAAGAATCGCAAAGGCAATTACAATCTATTCGGGAGGAAAAGAAAGAAATGTGCGAGGAAAACAAACAAATTCAGGAGAAAATAAAAACTAAATTGAACACGTTAACAGACACTGTCAATGATTTGCGATCAGAGCTTACTGAGATGTTCGATGAAAAACATGATCAGCTCAGAGAGGGATGTAAAGACAAACGCGAAGAAATCGAAACGGAAAACCAAGAATTTCGGACCCACGTTGACAAAAAAATGCAAGCAAATAGCTGAACTGCTTAGTAAAGCTCTTGAGGAAACACAGGCGCTTATTTTTCGTAAGTCAAGTTAAAGTGCCACCTCCCGCATGTGACCAGATGAGAAGAAACGCCTAATCCAAGAACTATCCACTGAAGATGCATTAAAGTAAAATCCAAGACACATCTAAAGGAAATGAAATACACTGCAGCAATGTTCGCTCGAAAACTCTTTCAAACAGACTTGCGTTCACTGACAACAGAAGTTCCTGTCAATTTTAGATCTTCGTAGGCACATTGAACGGTCCGCTTTGATATACCAACAAATTTATCTTCTATGATACTGTATCTGTACATTGAGAAAAAAAGGAGACATTTGAAAAAGGAATTAAACTTCAAAGAGAAGAAACGAAAACTTTCGAGTTAGCAAGATTAGCAGTTATCAAAACACAAAATTTGCGTACATCGAATATGAATTAAAGTGCTACGACTTCATTCCACGTTCAGACAAGGAGAGAATATTTGAACAACAGTGTTACAGAAATAAGGTTATATACGTGGAAGAGACCTGCAGATACTGGAAGGTTTCAGATTGATTATATAATGGTAAGGCAGAGATTTCGGAACCAGGTTTTAAATTGTAAGGCATTTCCAGGGACAGATGTGGACTCTGACCACATTTTATTGCTTATGAACTGCAGATCAAAAGCGAAGAAACTGCAAAAAGTCTGGAATTTAACGAGGTAGTACCGATATAAACAAAAAGAACAAGATGTTGTACAGAGTTTCAGAGGGAGCATTAGGGAACGACTGACAAGAACAGGGGAAATGAATACAGTAGAAGAAGAATGGGTGGCTTTGAGAGACGAAATAGTGAAGGTAACGGAGGACCAAGTGCGTAAAAAGATGAGGGCTAGTAGAAGTCCATGGCTAACACAAGAGATATTGAATTTAATCGATGAGAGGAGAAAATATAAAAAAATGCAATAAATGAGGCAGGCGAAAGGGAATAAAAATGTCTCAAAAATGAGATCGACAGGAAATGCAAAGTGACTAACCAGGAATGGCTAGAGGAGAAATGTAAGGATGTAGAGGCGTATATTACTAGTGGTAAGATAGATGCTGCATAAAGGAAACTTAAAGAGACCTTCGGAGGAAAGAGAACCACTTGTATGAATATCAAGAGCTCAGATGGAAAACCAGTCCTAAGCAAGGAAGGTTGGTTGGTTGTTTTGGGGAAGGAGACCAGACAGCGTGGTCATCGGTCTCATCGAATTAGGGAAGGATGGAGAAGGAAGTCGGCCGTGCCCTTTCAGAGGAACCATCCCGGCATTTTCCTGGAGTGATTTAGGGAAATCACGGAAAACCTAAATCAGGATGGCCGGACGCGGGAGCAAGGAAGGGAAAGCAGAAATGTGGAAGGAGTATATAGAGGGTCTATACAAGGGCGATGTACTTGAGGACAATATTATGGAAATGGAAGAGGACGTAGACAACATTCCATTAGTACTACTGATAGCCTTGGGTCAGCTACCCCGACAAAACCATCTGGTGAGCAAGATGTATGAGACAACTGAAATACTCTCAGACTTCAAGAGGAATATAATAATTCCAATCCCAAAGAAAGCAGGCGTTGACATGTGTGATAGAAGATAATTTAAGGAAAGAGAAAACCTACGTTTATAGCAACTTCCTGGCAGATTAAAACTGTGTGCCGGACCGAGACTCGAACTCCGGCACACAGTTTTAAACTGCCAGGAAGTTTCATATCAGCGCACACTCCGCTGCAGAGTGAAAATCTCATTCTGGATACGTTTATAGCATTTGTAGACTTAGAGAAAGCTTTTGACAATGTTGACTGGAATACTCTCTGTCAAATTCTGAAGCTTGCAAGGGTAAAATACATGGAGCAAGAGGGTATTTACAATTTGCACAGAAACCAGAAGGCGGTTATGAGAGTCGAGGGGCACAAAAGGGGAGCAGTGGTTGAGAAGGGAGTGTGACAGGGTTGTAGCCTATCCCCGATGATATTCAAGATGTATAATAAGCAAGCTGTAAACGAAACAAAAGATAAATTTGGAGTAGTAATTAAAGTTGAGGAAAGAAGAAATAAAAACTTTGAGGTTTGCCAGTGACACTGCAATTTTCGCGGAGATAGCAAAGGACTTGCAAGAGTAGTTGAATGGGACGGACAGTGTCTTGAAGGGAAGATATAGGATGAACATTAACAAAGGCAAAACGAGGATAATGGAATGTAGTCGAATTAAATCAGGTGATGCTGAGGGAATCAGATTAGGAAATGAAGCACATAAAGTAGCAGATGAGTTTTGCTATTTGGGAAGCAAGATAACTGATGATGTTCGAAGTAGGGAGGATATAAAATGTAGAAAAGCGTTTCTGAAGAAGAAACACTTGTTAACATCGAATACAGATTTAAGTCTCAGTAAGTGCTTTCTGAAAGTAATAGTCTGAAGTGTAACCATGTGTGGATGTGGAACGTGGACGATAAACAGTTTGGACAAAAAGGGAATAGCTGCTTTTGAGATGTGGTGCTACAGTAGAATGCTGAAGGTTAGATGGGTATACCATGTAACTAATGAGAAGGTACTGAACAGAATTGTGGAGAAGAGATATTTGTTTGGTTTGGTTTGTGGGGAAGAGATATTTTTGTTACAACCTGACCAAAAGAAGGGATCGGTTGATGGGACGCATTCCAAAGCATCAAGGGATCACCAATTTAGTACTGGAAAGAAGCGTGGGGAGTAAAAATCGTTGAGGGAGACCAAGGGAAGAATACAGTGAGCAGATTTAGAAGGGTGTGGGTTGCAGTAGCTACTCGGAAATGAAGAGGCTTGCAGAAAATAGAGTACTATGGAGAGCTGCATCAAACCAGTCTTTGGACTGAAGACCACAACAACAAAACGACAGTTTTATAGAAGAACGCTGTAGATTACACAGGTACATTCGATAACCAACGAAGAGTTTTTAACTTGAATTGCTGAGAAAAGAAAATTACGACATAATTTTGCTGGAAGAAGAAATCAGCTGGTAAGCCTATCCTGAGGCATCGCAGAAATGTCAATTTGTTAATTACGGTAAGTTTCAGAAGTAAAAATTTAAGAGGGAAACCGAGACTTGCCTACATTAAGCATGTTCAACTGGGTGCAAACCGCGTAGTTACAGAGAAGAAGAGGTACGCACAGGATATACTAGCGTGAACAAGTGCGTCTTCATTACAAAGACCACAACAATGTACTTTCCAGTCTCATTAATGTGACCTCCTGTCAAAAGCCACCTTTTGCAGTGCAAACCATTGCGAGAACATATACAGCAAGAGAGTCAACTAGGTTTTGGAAGGTACCAACAGGGATGTGGAGTCATTCCGACTCCAGTGCAGTGGTCAGCTGCGCTAGATTTCTCGGTTCAGAGTCCATGCCGCGAACTCCCTGATCGAGGTGGTTCCATAGATTCTCAATTGGGTTTAACATCTGGGAGTTTGGTGGCCATGGGAGTACGCTAAACAAATCCTGGTGCTCTTCAAAACGCGCACATGCACTGCGAGCTGTGTGACACGTTGCATTGTCCTGCTCATAGATATCATCATGCCTAGGAAAAACAAACTGCCTTTAGGAGAGGACATGGTCCCCCAGGGATAGATGCGAACTTTTGTTGATCCATTACGCCTTCCAGAATGACGAGATCACCCAAGGTATGCCACAAAAACATTCCCCAGAGAATAAAGCTCCCTCCTCCAGCCTGAAAGTGTTGCTCTCAGACGTATCTCGCCATACACGCCCACGGCTATCTGTCCGATGGAACATGATTTATCTTCAAACGCCACCATCGCCACTCAGTTCGGAATACTAAAGTGTACTTATATTTCGGAAATATAGGGGTAGTGCGACCTCCAGACCAGATGAGAGGAAACGCAGATCACAGCAAACTGTAAGTAATTGCCTACGAACCTTTTCGGAAATACAGGGATAGTCGACCTCCAGATCATATGAGAGGAAACGCTCTTGGTTGCCAATAAGAATTCCACTATTATGAGAGACGGAACGTCATACACGTTTCCGTGCGTCTTACAGAATAATTACTAATAGAGTTTCAACGGCACCACAACTATTATACATGGCAATGCCCAAAATACATGATCCAGTGACAATAATGTGACCACCGACTACGTTCGACGTCAACGTGCAATAACCACTCAAAAACGGCAGGTGGGAGCACAAGCAGTGGAGGGTATAAAAAGCGGAAAACAGTACAGTGGTTGGCATAATGCCGAAACGGAGTGATTTATCTGACGTGCAGGGGGGTTTCATCATTGGCTTCTGGGCCAAGGGTGAAAGCATTACGGAAACGGCTGAGTTTGCTTGCTGCCATGGTTAAAGTGTACTGTGAACGGCAAAAAGGCACTACCCAAAACCGGCGACGAAGCAGCTGTAGTGCATTACGGGCCAGATATGACGGAGGTGAATGACAGATGTGGAGATGTGTAAGGACGAGTAGACGTGCAGCTGTGGAACAGCTGACCGGCCAGATGAACCAAGGGGCTGATAAGTGTACCAACAGTGCTTCTTCGACGATCATTCAGCAAATGCTTGGTCCTCCGTTACCTTCACTATTTCGTCTCTCAAAGCCATCCATTCTTCTTCTCCTGTATTCATTTCCCCTGTTCTTGTCAGTCGTTCCCTGATGCACCCTCTGAAACTCTGTACAACCAGCCTTTTTGCACTTTCTTCGCCTTTAAACTGCAGTTCATTCCCAAAAAAATGTGGTCAGAGTCCACATCTGTCCCTGGAAATGCCTTACAGTTTAAAACCTGGTTCTGAAATCTCTGTCTTACCATTATATAATCACTCTGAAACCTTCCAGTGTCCCCAGGTCTCTTCCACGTATATTACCTTCTTTCTGTAACACTGTTGTTCAAATATTCTCTCCTTGTCTGAACTGTGAAATGACTTCGTAGCACTTTGATTCATATTCAATGTACGCAAATTTTGTGTTTTGAGAAATGCTAATCTTGATAACTTGAAAGTTTTCGTTTCTTCTCTTTGAAGTTTAATTCCCTTTTCAAATGTCTCCTTTTTTGCATAATGTACGGATACAGTATAACAGAAGATAGATTTGTTGGTATATCTAAGCGGACTGTTCAATGTCCCTACGAAGATCTAAAATTGACAGGAATTTCTGTTGTCAGTGAACGCAGATCCGTTTCAACGAGTTTTCGAGCAAACATTGCAAAGAGATATTAGCTTTATAAACAAAAACTGTCTTTTCTTACTGCAGTATATTTTTTTCCTTTAGACGTGTCTTACATTTTACTTTAATGCATCTTCAGTGGATAGTTCTTGGAACAGGCGTTTCTTCTCATCTGGTCACATGCTGGAGGTGGCACTTTAACTTGACTTACGAAAAATAAGCACGTTTTCATATTCCGAATTTTTTTCTTGACAGTTTTCATATTGTTTGCCCTTATTGCTGTGTAGCAGTAGTAGTCTTCTGTAACTAGTTGTACATATTTCAATTAAATTTGTGATTTAAAGTCGTGAACTCACAGCATTAATCTCGTTACACATATTCTCTTTACTAAATGCGACTGACTTTTCGTCACTGCCAGTAGTTATGTTACGGGTTTTATCTACTTCATTATTCAGTTTTTTGCACTAGATCCGTACGCCGTTAACCATTATACTCATCGATTTTTGTCCTTCTTGCTTGTATTATTGATTTTAATGATCTCATCATTTTGCGCCTGTGTTTTCTCAAGAGCTTTACTAAGCAGTTCAATTATTTGCTTGCACTTCTTTTGTCAACGTGGGTCCGAAATTCATGGGTTTCCGTTTCGATTTCTTCTCGTTTCTCTTTACATCCCTCTCTGAGCTGATCATGCTTTTCATCGAACGTCTCAGTAAGCTCTGATCGCAAATCATTGACAGTATCCGTTTACGTGTTCAATTTAGTTTTTATTTTCTCCTGAATTTGTTTGTTTTCCTCCCACATTTCTTTGTTTTCCTCCCGAACAGATTGTAATTGCCTTTGCCATTCTCTCATTTTCTCGTCCATCATTAATTCCATTTCCCCTAATACCTGAGTAGAGACGTTATTACTAACAGTAGTGGTCCCCTTTTGTTGAGTATCCAACGGCGTTTAACTAGGCTTGGGCAGATGTTTTCAACAAGCATTAAGTTAAAGAGAGATGGAAGCTGCGACTGCTGATGAGCTTCATCGTCCTGCCCGTTGAACGTATCCTAGGTGGGCAGTTATCACAAAAGGATTTGGCAACCTCCATCAAGCATACATAATTGACATCATTGCATATTCGAAATGGAATTCTGGATATAAATATTTATTAACAGTGGTTGATGTTGCTGCTCTGAAGACTAAAGTCGGTGTTGCAGTTGCAAACGAGCTTAAAAAAATTTACACAGAAAGCAGGCGGATTCCAGTACTCTTACAAACTGATCTTGGGAAATAATTCTACAATACTAGTTTCAAAAAGTTAATTTAACATCCCAGAATTAATCATTAGTCCACTTTTTCAAATATGAAAGCTTCCGCAGTTGAACGTTTCAGCAGAACTCTCAAGAGTCTTATGTCCAGACTCCAAATTCATTAATACTGTACAAGGATTCGTAAAGCAATATAATCACACGGAACACAGTATAATTGAAAGCAGCCAGAGGAGGTGTATAATAAAATCAAAATGATCGATCCACTCCCTTCGAAACTTAAAATTGGCGATTATGTCAGTATTAGCAAAATGATGACAGTCTTTGACAAAGGATACACTGCAAACTGGTCAACGTAAATTTTCAGAATACGTAAGGTGCAGTTTCTCAGAAGCACATATTGGTGGTACGTCTTCCATTTCCAAAATTTGCGAGCTCGCAGGCGAGCTCTTACCTGCTATCTTTTTGGTTTAGTTCCCATTACTGCAAGGGGTGAGGAATCTTGGCTGGTACATTTCGCTCCAGTTCTCCTTGCTGCCGCCACTCTTCTGGTAAAGTCGAAGGATAGCGACAGACTTGATCAGTCGTGGTACACTGGACGTGGTACACAGAACAAACTATCTCCGTGGTACTTAAACCGAACTTTGTTAGTGTTTGACCGATCGACGTATTTCCGTGGTACACAAATCGAACTAATCTACACTTGGGCAACACACTGGAAAAACGACACACGCAAGGTGTTTTTTTCCACCTCAACCGGCCTAAACCGACCCTTTTAATACTTGAACTGATATTTCGTAAGAAAGGGGTGTTCACAACATTCTCATATTAAATTATGCAAATTTTAACCTCTTGTACACACACACAGAGAAAACTGTAATTGTAAACATTGTGTGTGTGTGTGTGTGTGTGTGTGTGTGTGTGTGTGTGTGTGTGTGTGTAAGTGTGTAACCGACTCATCTGGACGGCTGCCCGATCTTGGACAACGGCCAGAGCGCGATGACTCAGATGGGTGTGGTGCGGTGTAGTAAGTGTCCTCGTTGCGTATGTACGTCTTCAAAGTTTTCCAGAACGAACATAGACATACTACTTATATCAATTCAAAGAAGAAGATAAAAATTCACTTAACGCCTTCCTGAGAGACAATCTCCACTCCTTTCAAATTAACAAAGTAAGTGTAGACCAGTTGTAACATGAATTAAAAGAAATAATATTGACGCCAATCGAAAGATTTATTTCAAATAAATTAAAAAACGACGGATTTGATATCCCTTGGTACACAAAATGAGTCAGAATACTGTTGCAGAAACAATGCAAAAAGCATGCCTATTTTAAACGAACGCAAAGTCTCCAAGACTGGCGATCTAAAAATAAATGGCTCCGAGCACTATGGGACTTAACATCTGTTTTCATCAGTCCACTAGAACTTAGAACTACTTAAACCTAACTAACCTAAGGACATCACAAACATCCATTCCCGAGGCATGATTCGAACCTGCGACCGTAGCGGTCGCGTTGTTCCAGAGTGAAGCGCCTAGAACCGCTCGGCCACTGCGGCCGGCGGCGACCTATAGAAATTCTAAATTTAGCGCGGCCTTCAGTTCGAGATACTTATAATAGTTTCCACAATGAAACTTTGTACCGAAACCTGGCAGAAAATCCGAAGAGATCGTGGTCATATGTAAAATATGCTAGCTGCAAGGCACACTCAATGCCTTCTCTGCGCGAAATACTATCGATGAAAGTGCTGCCAAAGCAGAGTTACTAAACACAGCCTGCCGAAATTCCTTCACAAAGAAGACCAAGTAAAATTCCCAGAATTCGAATAAAGAACAGCTGTCAACATGAGTAACATAGAAGTAGGTATCACCGGACTAGTGGAGAAAATTACATCACTTAATAAAAGGAAGTCTTCCTTTTCACACAGTATACCAATTAGGTGCCTTTCAGAGGGTGCTGATGCTATAGCTCCAGATTTAACAACCATATGCAACCACTCGCTCGACGAAAGATCCGTTGCAAAAGACTGGAAAGTTGCACAGGTCACACCAATATTCAAGAAAGGCAGGAGGAGTAATCCACTAAATTACAAGTCCGTATCATTAACGTCGAGATGCAACAGGGTTTTGGAACACATATTGTGTTCGAACATTATGAATTACCTCAAAGAGAACAGTCTATTGACAAATAGTCAACACGGATTAAGAAAATGTCGTTCTTGTGAAACACAACTAGCTCTTCACTCACACAAAGTGCTGAGTGCGACTGACAAGGGTTTCAAATTGATTATGCACTTCTAGATTACCAAAAGTCTTTTGACTCTATACCTCAATTTTTTTTTCTTTTTGAAATTTGTGGTAAGGCCTTATCGGACCAAACTGCTGAGGTCATCGTTCCCTAAGCTTACGCACTACTTAATCTAACTTAAACTAACTTACGCTATGGACAACACACACACCCTTGCCCGAGGGAGGACCCGAACCTCCGACGGAGGGAGCCACGCGGACCGTGACAAGACGTCCAAGACCGCACGTGTACGCCGTGCGGCACACAGTATCTCACAAGCGACTTGTAGTGAAATTACGTGTTTATGGAATATCGTCTCAGCTTTGTGACTGGATTCATGATTTCCTGTCAGAGATGTTACAAGTTCGTAGTAACTGACAGAAAGTCATCGAGTAAAACAAGTGATTTCTGGCGTTCCGTAAGATATTGTTATTGGGCCTCTGCTGTTCTTTAGCTATATAAAAGATTTAGGAGACAATCTGAGCAGCGATCTTTGGTTGTTTGCAGGTGATGCTGTTGTTTACAGCCTAGTAAAGTCACCAGAAGATCAAAATAAATTGCAAAACGATTTATAAAAGATGCCTGTACAGTACTAAAATTGGCAATTGACGCCAAATAATGAAAAGTCTGCGGTCATACACGTGAATGAATGTAAAAGGAATCTGTTAAACTTCGATTACACGATAAACTAGTCAAATCTAAAGATCAAAATTCAACTAAAAACCTAGGAATTACAATTACGAATAACACATAGAAAATGTTGTGGGGAAGGAGAACCAAAGACTGCGTTTTATTGGCAGAACACTTAGAAGATGCAACAGATCTACTTTTCATAGACTCTCTAACCTATGCTTGTCCTTTCTCTTTTGGAGTACTGGAACGCGGTTTAGAATCCTTACTAGGCAGGATTAACGGAGTACATCGAGAAAATTCAAAGAAGAGCAGCACGTTATGTACTATCGAGAAACAGGTGAGACTCTGTCACTGACACGATACAGGATTTTGGTTGGACATTACTAAACAAAAGCATTTTTCGTTGCGGCACAATCATATCCCGAAATTTCAGTCACTAACTTTCTCCTCCGAATTGAAAATATGTTGTTTATGCCGACGTACATAAGGATAAATGATCATCATAATAAAATAAGGGAAATCAGAGCTCGCAAGGAATGTTGTGGGTATTCGTTTTTTCGCACGATGTTCGAGACTGGAATAATACAGAATTATTTTGAAGGTGGCTCGATAAATCCTCTGCCAGGCACTTAATTGTGATTTCCAGAGTGGCCATGTAGATGCAGATGTAGATGTAGATTTGTCTCTTCTTTATTCTACACTTAAGAGCCGAAGAAACTAGTACACCTGCTTAATATCATGTAGGGTGCCCGCGAGCAGAAGTTCGGTAACACGAAGTGGCATTGACTCGATTAATATCTAAAGTGTAGCTGGAGGGAACTGCCACCATGAATGCTGCAGGGCTGTCCAAAAATCCGTAAGAGAACGAGGGGGTGGAGATCTCTTCTGAACAGCACGTTGCAAGGCATCGCGGATGTTGTCAATAATGTTCATGTCTGGGGATTCTCATAGCCAGCGCAAGTTTTTAAACTCAGAAGAGTATTCCTGGAGCCACTCTGTAGCAATTCTGGACGAGTGAGGTGTCGCATTATCCTGCTGGAATTGCCCACGTCCATCGGAATGCACAATAGGCATGTATGGATGCAGGTGATCAGACAGGATACATACGTACCTTTCACTTGTCAGATTAGTATCTACACGTATCAGGGGTCCCATATCACTCCAACTGCACACGCCCCACACCATTATAGAGCCTCCACCAACTTCGACAGTTCCCTGCTGACATACAGGGTCCATGGATTCATGAGGTTGTCTTCATACCCGTACATGTCCAACCGCTCGATGCAATTTGACACGACACTTGTCCGACCTGGCAACATGTTTTCAGTCATCAACAATCCAATGTCGGTGTTGACTGATCCAGGCGAGGCGTAAAGCCTTGTGTCGTGCAATCGTCGAGGTTACACGAGTGGACCTTCGGCTCCTAAAGCCCATATCGATGATGTTTCGTTGAATGGTTCGCACGCTGACACTTGTTGATGACCCAGCATTGAAATCTGTAGCAATTTTCGGAAGGATTGTATTTTTGTGCCACGGCGAGCGATTCTCTTCAATCGTCGTTGGTGCCACTGTTGCAGGGTTTCTTCCGGCTGCAGTGATGTCGGAGATTTGAAGTTTTACCGTATTCCTGATATTCACGGCACACTCGTGAAATGGTCGTACGGAAAAATTCCCACTTTATCGCTGTCTGGGAGATACTGTGTCCCATCGCTTGTGCGCCGACTGTAACCCCACGTTCATACTCACTTAAACCTTGATAACCTGCCACTGTAGCAGTAGTAACCGACCTAACAACTGCACCAGACACTTGTTGTCTTATACAGGCGTTGTCGACCGTAGCGTCGTATTCTGCCTGTTTACGTATCTCTAATACGCATGCCTATACCATTCCTTTGGCACTTCTGCGTTATTTATGTCCCTCGTCCTATATTGGCGTGCCATCGGTTCTTGGCGTTTCAAACATCCCACTCTTCAGCATGAAGTGTTAGAATCACAAGGGAATGAGAGAAATGTAAAGTCTGAAATATTTCAAAATTAATAAAGATCAATTACACTGATGGTATTTATTTAAAAACTTCATTATAGACTTTCGTTGTTTTTAACTTAGACAAAGAATGTAGGAAAAAGAAACAATAAAATAATGAAAATGTATTTACAAGAAGTTTCAGTTATAATAAACATTTAAGTAGCTACACTGAAGAATAACATTTAGGAGAGGGAAACTTTAGGTTTGTTGTAGGGTTTGCATTGTGAATGTAAGCTTGGATGTGGGTTGGATCGAAATTATGGAGATGACGGTAGGTGTTGGAGTGGATAGTGAAAAGACAGAAAGGAAGTGCAGTGTGGTCAGGGCCATTAGCATAAAGAGGAGAGCGATAAGCGAATCTGGAGAGGGAAGGACGATCCCTGATGTGGGGTGATGTTGTTGGAAAAATTTTATATTTGATAGGTTGGAAACACATGAACCTGCCCGGATAGCCACGAGCGCCATCACGCCGCTTCTGGAATTAGGGGAGGCGCGCCGGCCCCAGATCAAATTAACGACGATGGCCAGTGTGCCGGCCACGAGGTTCCCCGCACTATCCCCTCTCAGTTACACCGCTCGAAAACACTGCGAGAACTTTATCACACTCCCACACGGCATGAACCTAGACAGAAGGGGTACACAAATACTGCCCACGGGGGTGGGGGACTGTCAGAGGGGAGAGACAGGAATGTCAGCAGGGTCCACCCTCTAGCAATAACTCTGCCAAATCCAGATTAACATGCTGACGTCGTGAGGATAAGGGTTAAGACCAGATAAAGGAAGGGGAGGATGAATAAACATTGCGACTGGATTCGTTGCCTGAGAGAGGATATGTAGTGTGTGTAGATATACAAGTTTCGTGGTATGTCTCGGTGTAAGTGCAACAACATACGTAGATTACAAATTAGGAAACTGTAGGATTATTGGAATCGAGTTTTAGGATTGTGTAGGATGAACGAAGATGTTGAATGGGAATGAGGAGATGTGGAAATGATATATGATAAAGGATCCACGTGGCTGAATACAAACGGTTGTGGAAAGTAAGGCTGCGTGTGCGGTGATCAGGGATTTGGAAGGAGCTGTAGAACTTTAGTGGAGTGAATATCCATGCAACAGTGGTGTGGGTGAGAATGAGTCGGTTCAAGGTTTAGCAGGTGTCTAGGGCAGTTTAGGGGTGCAATGTCTATAGTCGCTGTAGTTGATGTGCTGTCATTATCAAAGGCTGAGTGTGATGTCCTTTCGACACTGTGATTCGTTGGATACGGAGCAATAATTTAATTGAACGAAACTGCAAATCTGATGTCATAATTAAAACCGAAGCTGGTGTATAGCGCAATATAGCCGATAAGATTTTCGAATGCTTCTTGCAGCATACGCTGATAAATAGTAAATGTTGGTTAAATTACTTATTCGTTCTGGAAAAAAGAAATTTGTCCACCTATTCAAGATAAGAAGGTAATTATTCCTAAAACAGTAGTGCACCTATATCTCTGCTCTGCGAAACAGTTGTATACTGTAGTTTAAAACCGTCTGTTACCTGTGCAGGAGCGCGTATCTAAGCGTCGTGCCATTTAAGTACATAGCTACGAATTACACAACGCGAACATTATGTAAGAAATAGTGTTGAAATTTGTATTAAACACATAGAAGAATGTGTAAGCATTGTATTCAGTACTTTGAATCGTATCAAGTAGCACATCTCAACTCATAAATGCACTTTCACAAATATAACAAAGATTAATAGTAAAAGACTAAACAGCTTTTCAAGAGAGTAAATATTAATTGACATAATATTCTTCAAATAAATGAGTATCTTGTAGCAATCATTCTCCAAACTAGCCTACGTTCTCCGTCTGGGTTCAACCCATCTCCATACCAAGTTTTATCTATAGCGGTTGAGCGGATTAGTCGTGAAAACGTAAGACAGATTTCCTTTCCCATTTATATTATTACTATGGGTAAAATTTACAATTACGACATCTTTTCTTTCCATGATCCGATTTTAATTGACTAAAATCTATACGGTGCCCCAAGCTATGCTCACGTTACGTGCGAAAGCCCCACGGAAATTAGTGTAGTAGTTTTGTAGAAGCGTATTCAAATAGGTAGACACGACTATACAGAATTGTCATTAGTATGGAAGACAGATTCTTCCGGCCCATTTACATACAGAGTTTGAGAAGAATGACTATTTTATATGCCCCTATGCATGCTGTAAGCTGTGTCATTTTATGTTCTTGCTCACTTTGGTATCGATATGCAAGGGCAGAAGAATCTTTGTTGCTTACGCTCTGACGACTGGTTCTTGGAGTACGTACTTTAAACAGCTTTCCACAATATATACTGCGTCTTTCTTCAAGCGTCTGCCAGCAAAGATTTCCATTATTTATGTTACGCTATCGCACCATTAAGGCAAGCTTATTGTGCTGTTTTACCAAACTTATGTATAAACAAGGTGCTTTGCATTCAAATATGTTATTAAAAAAGCTGCTTACTGCTATTAACTAAAAATTTTAATATGCGATTCTATATGCTGATAATAAGAGACGTGTCTTCAGTAACCACGTTTGTCTCTTCACTGTAATCAACATACTTTCCACACATTATGAATGGAAATCTTAACAATAAAATGCATGTTTCCCAGCACTGCCACTGAAAATGCATCTCTACAGGCATACAGCTTATCTAATTAGAGATGTTTTTTCCAGACTTTCTGGTGCACATTTCTGTTTATTTGTTGCATTGTACTAGAAAGAGTTATGAATAACACAGATTTCATATACATAGAATCAAATTGGTATATACCGGGTAATCAAAAAGTCAGTATAAACTTGAAAACTGAATAAATCACGGAATAATGTACATAGAGAAGTACAAATTGACACACATGCTTGGAATGACATGGGGTTTTATTAGAACCAAAAAAATACAAAAGTTCAAAAAATGTCCCACAGATGGCGCTTCATCTGATCAGAATAGCAATAATCAGCATAACAAAGTAAGACAAAGCAAAGATGATGTTCTTTACAGGAAATGCTCAATATGTCCACCATCATTCCTCAGCAACAGCTGTAGTCGAGGAATAATGATGTGAGCAGCACTGTAAGGCATGTCCGGAGCTATGGTGAGGCATTGGCGTCGGATGTTGTCTTTCAGCATCCCTAGAGATGTCGGTCGATCACGATACACTTGCGACTTCAGGTAACTCCAAAGGCAATAATCGCGCGGACTGAGTTCTGGGGACCTGGGAGACCAAGCATGACGAAAGTGGCTGCTAAGCACACGATCATCACCAAACGACGCGCGCAAGAGATCTTTCACGCGTCTAGAAATACTTTGTTCTTTTTTTTTTTTTCAATAAAACCCCATGTCATTCCAGGAATGTGTGTCAATTTGTACCTCTGTACCTACATTATTCCGTGGTTTATTAAGTTTTCGAATTTATACTGACTTTTTGATCACCGGTATATCGGAGATCTCTCCAAAACCTGCTTTAAATGTTGATCGAGCAATCCACTGTTGCACTACTGGTTCATAGTGACCAGCGGGCACAATATTTCGGCGATAAGACAAGTCCTTATCGTTAGGTGCCTTGATGCCGCGTGGCCGACTTATGACCCCCTTCCCCCACTAGTCATTCTGTACACGGTCTATACGCGAAGGCGCGTATCGGCGGCCATGGAGGCGAAGACTGAAAAGCGGGAATACAGGAAGGCTGGAGGACCGCCGACCTTGTTAGGTATGTCCTCACCACAACAGATTTTGTGTTCAATGAAAAGTACTACGAATAAAGGGAAGCAGCCCAGATTGGACGCTGCAACGACCTGGCTAATTTCGGGACGTATTATATCTCTTAAAAAAAATGTAACTATTTATTTTGAGGAAACCCTCTCCTAGTAAATTTGTTTGTCCTTTGATTATCGTGATCTGTTACTGATTTTTAGTGGAGATAGTTTTTACTTTTAGCTTTCAAAAAAATACAAAAGAGATGTAATAAGGAAAATAATGAATTTCGTAGGTTGCTAATTACGTATTATATCTGGTTTTATCAAGCGCCAGGCTCCCTACAAATTACTGTAAATGCAATAGCTTAGTATTACTCAGCTCTGAAATTGTTACTATCACAGAAAATAGACAAGTTTTAATAAAATTATTTCACTGGATTACTTCAATTGACCTCACTGAATATTTTAACATAATTTCTTCCGCTCCGGCTATCAGACATTGTGCTGTGAAAAATATTTTTAAATGTACCGCGTAATGGCGGCTAATTGTTAACAGTCAGAGATCACTGTTACTCGTTCAGCAGCAGCTGGAAACATGCTAAGTAATTTTCATTAAATATTCTTTTCGTAAGATAAATGTGGCGTAGGTTCTTGAAATAACACACGGAGATCACTTTATACCAATATATTCTTACTAGGACACAGTTTACACCATTAAATATTTGCAATTACGTTACGACAGAAACAAATGCTAGCGCAGCACAATAGCTTGCGTACCTTATTCCAGCTAACACCCGAACGAACAGAACAAAACAGACTAGACCGCAGAATGAGCATTGCATTGTATTTTATACTCTTACAAAGATAATAATACTTCTTTTAATTACTTACACATTATAATCTCATACACTAAAAATAATGTCTTTTGTGCATCTATCGATCTATATTGTATATTTTTACAGTTACTGTTATTACCTTTCGCAGATAAATCTATGTTTGCAATTCATTTTGAGTCACATACAGTCATTATTATTTATGTTTCACCTCGATAATTGTGAATATTGCAAAAGGGGCACTACAGACGCTACGCGCCAGAGTGGGTGAGAGAAATGGTGAGTGGGCAGATTTACGCTGGGGCGTGCAGTGACACAGTGCTGTCATTGACAGATGTTTATTCAGGCAACCTTTTACAGCACTCAAGTCAGCCTCAAGACCGCACCGTGTGCGTGCTGCCGTTTGCGGAATGTGCTGACGCTGATGAAGCCCGTTGTCCTGGGTCGCCAGCAGGTGGCGTCACACAGACCCTCCGGAGTCATGTTAGCTAAGCATCCCCGCACGTACTCGTGGTCCCCATGTCATGCGCCTAGGTTAGATAACCGACACTTTACGTCCTGATGCTGAGCAGCAGTGCCTCGGTCACCACCGAGGACGGTGGCCGGTGAAGTGTAGGTGGCTAGCAGGAGCGAGGGAGCGCTCCCCTCCCCACTCCCCCAGGTGGATCGTAGACTAGAGATGGGCAAACTCGTTCATACTGGTTGTCACTGTTAGCATTCAACCGCGATTCTTATACATATATTTCAACAACGCGCTTCAAGAGACAATGCTCTCATCATCAGGTTATAAAGTCTATGTCATGAAATTAAACGGACTAAAAAGACAAAATACCATCACAAATAGTTGGGAAGTCCATAGAGTAAAACAGAATTAAAAGTATATTGGACTGTGGGTCCTCGTCTTACATTGAAGTTGTTGACACAAGTCGATGGCCGTCCCATAGCTACCAAGTATGCTGTCGCACTGTGCCGGCTCGGGATCTGTTGTGGACTGACGTGCCTAGGTGTTGTGGCGTGGTTACAGCCGTGTGCTTGACGGTAACGCTATGCTGTTAGGCGCCTTATTTCCTTATTGCATTGGTCTGCCATCGTTAGCCTCTCGCAACTCCGTCAGTGACATGCTACAAGTTTAAAGTCGCATACCTACCCTAAAATAATTCTAAAAACCAGCTAAAAAATAGCATTTCTTTAAAATTATCTTGTGCATTTAGAATATTGCTTTGTTTCTTTTCATGGATAGCTATCTCGAATTCTTCTAGTAAATCAAGTTTCCTCCCTTTCTTTTCTACATGCAATATTTCTACGTTATCTTCTATGCTATTAAGGGGATGGCCTGTTTCATATATATGGTTCGCAACAGCTGATTTGTCATAATTTCCTAACCTGAACGCATCTTTATGTTCTTTATACCGGATCGCGAATGATCTTCCTGTCTGCCCTATATATTTTGCATCACAAGTTCTGCACTGAATCTTATAAACTCCCGATCTTTCAAACTTATTTCTCTTCTCGCCAATATCGTGCTTACGGCTATACCTCACTAGGTTATTAGTCTGAAAAGCTATTTTAACATCGTCTGGCTTAAAAATATTTGCTATCTTTTGTGAGACTGTTCCGTAGTATGGCATCGTGATAATTTTCACTTTCTCCCCATCAGGTTTTTACTTTTTGCGCTTATTACTTTTCCGTTACAGTTTTTTAACCATATCTATTCTGTAACCGTTATTCATCGCTATTCTCTTAACGGTATTTATTTCAGTCTCCCGATCTTTTTCGCTCATAGGTATATTGACTGCCCTATGCACGAGACTACGGAAAGCAGCTTCTTAATTAGGCTGCGGATGGCATGAATCATTCGGGATCACGGCATCAGTCGTAGTTTGTTTTCTACAAACGGAGAACGCATGTTTGTTGCCCGGCTTTTTTATATTGAGGTCCAGGAACTGTAAACAATTGTCAGTTTCATACTCCACTTTAAATTCTATTTTATTATGTGCGTCGTTGAACTTTTTTACTATTTCCTCAATGTCCTCACGGGAACCATCGACAAGTAACAGAGTGTCGTCAACATAACGTTTGTAATAAACAATTTTATCCATAATGCTATCGTCAGAATTTAGAACTTTATCTTCTAGGTCATTGATAAAAATGTCCGCCACAGTTCCTGAAATACTGGACCCCATGGCTAACGCATCGTCCTGAATATAAAATTTGTTATTAAACGTAAAATAATTAAAACTTGTAATGAGCTGTAGGAGTTCAATAAATTCAATTGTCTCTTGCGTTGAAATTTTACCGTATTTAAGGAAATTTCTCTTAACGATTTCTATAGTTTCGTTAACCGGAACACTGGAGTATAAGTTCTTAACATCCAACGAAACCAAACGGGAGGTGTCAGTGACTGGCGTGTCTTTAATTTCACCTATCATGGTCGTACTATCACGCACCGAATTGTTATTTTTATACACGTAAGTCTTTTTCAGAATTTGGTTCAACAATTTCGTTATTTTATATGCTGGACTATTTCGACCGTTGAATGCTAATAGTGATAACCAGTATAACGACAACTGCTACCTCGACTCCATAATGGATTATATTAAAACTCGTTCATCCTTGAGAACTAGTTCACTGCTGATCGTTCTTTTTCGGGAGTCGTTCATTTTTACTCGTTCACCGTTCATTTGTGCTTGGTATATGGTTCTTACGAAAAACTGAAAACTAGTAGTGTAGGTGACTGAAGGATGGACGGCACCAAAAGGGGGCACTTGCCTCCCCCCTGGAGTATTTTTATTCATTACAGAATTCTTACACACTTTTAGAAGTAATTTCTGTGATTCTGCAGAACCTCTCGTTTAGCCAACTGTAGCGTTGTGTAGCTGATCGCAGGGAAATAATATAGGGTGGCGCACGGAAAACCGGCACCGAGTACAGACTGCTCGCGAATTACGGACGATGTATTTCCCGTTACGAGCAGATACAACAAACAGACAAACATGTAATAATTAGGCAGTGAAGAAATAACAAGCAAATGCAAGCAACAATGGCGAAACAATCGATGACGATGAGTAGAGAGCTGGAGAAGAGAATATGAAAATCTCACGCGACGTGCATGGGCTATAGCACATGTAGTCTTGTAAACCTGTAGGTGGCTGTTTCCCAACTTAATAGACCACAAGTGTCTTGTATAAAATTCTTCGTTTCGACTTCCAGTACATAGCTATGCTAGGTTGTAAACAATAATCGTTTACACCCTATGTATACTTCACGTTGTCTCTGAGTTCGTAGGCGAAGTAGACTTTATGGAAGCATAAAATAAAATGTGGTTTTGTCATCATACTTGCGTCACACGCTTAGTAAAAATTAGGTTTTTATGTTGCATTATTAAAGTTAATGCAGCAATAATAGTAATAATAATTAGGTTCGCAATAATAAAGTTTTGGTTTGAAAGCTCCTTTTAAAAATATGTTTTTGAGATAATAAGTAAATACGATTTTATGGCAATCTATGTCTCTTCAAATGGAGAGGCACCGCTTTTCCTACTGAGCCAAAATGACCCACAAACCACTTTTTTATTTTTCAAAGAAACCAAACTAGCAGGTAATGCAAATTGGAAACATCCAAACTTAAAAATAATTAGAGCCTTCAAAAATGTAACGTTTTGTATATGAAAGATACACGAAAATCGTTTTATATGAACTTTCTTACACTAAAATTTAAGCAAATTATTGAAAGTTCGTTGCTAAATCAAGTCGATGAAACCAAAAAAATATATGAATAACAGAAAAACCTACTTTGTTATAAGTATGTCATCTGCTGTTCATCGATATAATGAAGTGAGATGATATGCCCTTTTGTTACCTGAAAAGACGTACTTATTACATACAACGTAATTTTTATGTAATTTACGTAACTATAAAATACTTTTTGATTACCGGTCGTGGACGCTGAATAGCCAGACCCGAGTGCAAGAACAGTTTGGAACACATGTAAAATGGTCGAGCGCAGTGAACGAAACGAACAACTGGATACTGAACTAACTAGGAGCAGTCGGCAGTGGAACTGAGACAGGTGGCCATGCGAAGAACGACGAGTGCGGCCGAGGAAGACCGAGACTGAGACGAGCACGCGACTGAGGCTGGAACGAGAACTGCAGAAGTGACCGCCGCGACCGAAGTGAACTATGAACCGATCGTTCCTTCGAATTCGTTCCTCGGTCCTTTCGTTCATTTGGTGAACCGTTCCTCTGCTCCCGTTCGTTCGCGAATTACCCATCTCTATCGTAGACAGCTTGCAGTCCGTCGGCCGAAGTCGCTCAGATGTCGGAGGCCGGATCCCAGCTCGCCGTAACGGTGAAACTTTCCCCAAGTTCCGCAGCCGCCTCTTGCCGGAACTCAATGAGCTAATCAGCGGACAGGCTGCTAACAGATTTCCAACCCCAAGGATTAGTTGTAGCTTCTTGTAAACTCAAAAGCCTGTCATTCGCTCTCGTTCAAGACGCAGACAGAATGGTGGCACGACTGAATTCCTTAAGCTCAGTTATTTATAGCTGCAAGTCTGATACAGTCCTACTGGAAGAGGATTACTATGTTCACTTCCTCTCACTTGCCCTGTCAGCTTTTCCTAGCTCGCCATGCAATGAACAGGATCTGCTGGGTCAGGTTAAATTTGCGATATGTGAATTTCTCGGTAGCAGGCAAGTGCTCTGATTTACAAAATATTGCTTCACCATCGGTCACACTGTGTTGTGGCATCCACGGTTCTATGTGCTTCTCCCATGCCTGGTGTAGCAAGCCAGGCAGGCCTCAATGTTTTGACGTAATGCTATCAATACTGCCCAATGCTTCACTTGATTAGCACGTTTCCCGAGCTTCCCTGTATTGTCAAGCTGTGACTGGAATTAAACTTAAGAAATTTACAAATTCTGCACTGAACTTTTTCAGAGTTCTGTACATCTCCCTCTTTCGAAAGATTCGTCCGGAGACTTCTAGGGCTAGTCTTTAATTGAAATTGCTCGTAATGCAAAAAAAAAAGAAAAAAAACTTCCGTACCATTTTGATGGCAACAACCAGATCTATCCATGAGCTTTCACACATGGTTTTCTCCTCACCACTACTACATGAGCTTACTCTTAAAGTGCGGTTTCCAAAGACTTATCACAATACAATAGCTAAACTAATGCTTATACTACTTAATACTAAGGTTTTTACTGTTCCCTTGTTCTATGCCGGCTAGCCACTCTACCGGCATATGATGCATCGTTGGATCTGTAGACAGTGCACGTCTGCATTTTTTACAGAAATAAAATACGTAGATACCTAGTAGAAACACATCACAACTTGTAGCTGAAATAATTATCAATATACTCAAAATTTTGAACGTGTTGTGGCGTCTGCTCCATCGAAATTTTCCCCTGCTGTGTTTCGATAAATTTGTCTTATGAACGCGTAGGTTCAGGGCTGTCGGTGGCATTCATGTAAGTTAAATTCTGCGTGGGTAAAACCCTTGGTGGCCCCTCCTGGCAACGCAACGTTTTCTGCGTCAGTGTCGTGAGAGTCTTACTAGTGAGCGTAGCCAGAAGGCTGAATCGTTCTCGACTATCTCACAAACCATATGGTTAATAATAATACTACCCCACTGCAAATCTTAATTTTCTCAACTCCTCAGGTTTATCTTTTTCATAGCAATTTGTCAACACAGTTTCTGATGGGAAGACCGAGTACAGTACCTCCCTACTTCCTGGAAGTAATAGCTTCTGGGCAAGACTTCGTTTTCGTTCCCCTAAAAACATACTCGCCTCACTTGTCTACTTATCGGTCTATCCCACTCTGTGTGAACAGACAACAACACTCTCTTGAGAGCACTTCTCTAAATCCGCTAACGATGCAACAACATGAAATTCTCTGCTACGCGCAATCGATTTCCTTATCATCCACAAAATCGCCATCTGAGGAAAGGAACCGTCCATCATTCCTTCCTTCCTTCGAAACGAGTAACTGACTACAAGCATAAACGAGAAACAACAGCAATAAAGACCTCACAATAACCCTACAATAATGAAATATCGACGTGACAATGACATGAAGACATTAATTCCATGAAAAAACAACAAGGTGCACAATAAATCTAGCCCCAACAAAACATTGCACTGAATATAGCAAAATAACTAACTACGTGACTTCAAAGCATAAGGCATGTTTTATGCAATGCGCTGTCTAACCGCTAGAGGTTCCTTTTCTGCCTGCTGCACCTTTGCGTACTGGGTCAGTCGCAGCTAATTTTGATAACGCATCCACCATACCCTTAAATGGTTTCACCCGACGATAGACGTTTTGCTTGGAAAATGTACCTTTACGTTAAGTGGTGGGACCATCTCCACGACCTGATATAGTCCGTGGTATTCGGTTAAGAACTTCGTCTTTCTTTCGTGAATAGTGATTGGTGTTTAATACGAACTGCGCTATACGACGCTGTAGCAGTCTGCCACTCCACCTATTCGGCTGTTTTGGCGTTTCAGAACCTTCAGTTCGCCTTTTGTACGTTTCTCCATAGTTCTCGTTTTCTTATTGCAAACTTCTTCACCGATTCGCATTTAGGTCCTAATTTAGGTCTGAAAACGTCAAGACGGACAGAGTCTTCGTCCTGTACACTCCTTCAAATGGCGATGTGCCTGTTCTTACATGAACCTCTGAACTGTGCACGCAAACCACATTCGGAAGATAGGTATCCCAGTCGTCATATCCAGCATTCATGTAAAAGCTTAGCATTTTAGATATGGTCTTATGGGTGTGCTCCATGCTACTGTTGGTTTGACCATGGAATGGGCTCATTTGTAACTTCTTAACACGGAACATGTGACATAGCTGCTTCACAAGTTCTGAAATGAGTTTCGTACCCTGATCCGTGGATAGGGAATTAGGCACTCTAAACTTCAATGTCCAGGTGTTAACTAATGCATATGCCCCACTACTGTTCTGTTGATCTGGAATTGTTATCACCACTAGAAACGACGAACGATATTCGATGCTTGTAAGCATATACCTATTCCCTGCAGGTGTTCTATTATATGATCCATAAATGTCCGCCCCCGTTAGCTGAGTGATCAGCGCGACAGACTGTCAATCATAAAGGCCCGGGTTCGATTCCCGGCTGGGTCGGAGATTTTCTCCGCTCAGGGACTGGGTGTTGTCCTAACCATCATCATTTCATCCCCATCGACGCGCAAGTCTCCGAAGTGGCGTCAAATCGAAAGACTTGCACCCGGCGAACGGTCTACCCGACGGGAGGCCCTAGTCACACGACATTTATTTATTTATCCATAAATGTCGAGATCAAGCGTTTGAAACAGCTTTGACGCCTCTGATAGCCTCTGCAAAGGAATTTTATGATGCGAAATATCTGCTCCCTGCACACTTGGTACACATTCTGTGCCACTCTACTCCACGGCGCACTCCCTATTCCTCTACCAAAAACATTCCACAGCGTGCCTTTTCGTTTCTCATCGGCCATTATGACCTGTCACTACATGGGCACGAGCCTGTTATAACATTTCCTTCTGAAAAAGTACTGGAATCACAACACGTGCTGCCGGCCGGAGTGGCCGAGCGGTTAAAGGCGTTACAGTCTGGAATCGCACGACCGCTACGGTCGCAGGTTCGAATCCTGCCTCGGGCATGGATGTGTGTGATGTCCTTAGGTTAGCTAGGTTTAAGTAGCTCTAAGGTCTAGGGGACTTATGACCACAGCTGTTGAGTCCCATAGTGCTCAGAGCCATTTGAACCATTTGAACAACACGTGCTCTGCTTTTCGTGACTCTGCACAACAAATCCTCATGTAAGATAAAATGCGGCTGTGATTTAAATCCTGACAATATTTATTTTCTGCCTGAGCATGTTACCATTTCCACACACTTTTGCCCAATGTACCCAATCTGGCTACTTTATGAGTTACTGTGTCCATGTTAGCGTGTTTTATACCTGGCTTATGGACAACACCATAATCAAACTCACTAAGCCTGAGAACCCATGCGTTAGACGACTAGATGGGCCTTTTAGACCAAGCAACCATTTCAGTGATGCATGATCCGTCACGACTTTAAATCTTCTGCCATACAATTAACACCAGGAATTTATTATACTGTATATGACTGCTAATATCTCATTTTCAATTGTTAAATAGTTACCTTCTGCCTTACTCAACTGCCTCAAAACATACGTTACTGGATGACACAAAATACAGCCAAATGCATCATCAGAAGCATCACAATAGAGGCTGAACTCATTTTCGAAATCTGGAAAAACCGATTCGGGATCTGAAATCAATACCTCCTCTAATTTCTCGAATGCTAGCTGACACTACTGTGTCCACTGAACTTTACACCCTCTTTGGGTGATCTGTTCAAAGGTCTGGCTGTTTTTGTAAAACATTTACAAATTTATGATAGTAGCTGCACAAATCGATGAACGACTCTCTCTGTATAGTCATCCGTGATGCTGGAAAATTTTGAATTGCTCGTGTAAGACGAGGAATATGTCTGCACACAACACTCACTAATTATATATCCTAGATAGTTAACTCAAGTATGAGCAAAACGGCACATGTCCATGTTCAGCAGTAAACATGCCGACCACAGCCAACTGAAAACATTCTTCTATCGTCTCACATGTTCTGATATGTCCTTTGAATAGACTATTATGTCATCTAAATAGATCATAAGCTCTTAGACTTTAACCCTCTTAGAACTCCATCAAATAACACTTAAGCATAGCAGGCGCATTTTTAAATCTGAATGAACTCCATTTGTACTGATAACATTTGTATGGCGTGGTGAACACTGTCTTTGGCCTATGCTCAAGTGCTGTTTTTAAGCGATGATAACCAGCTTTAAGATACAATGTAGTAAAGTAACGATAACGACCTAATTTATCCAATGTTTCCGTAATATTAGGGACTGGATAAGCATCTGTGACAGTCTGTGCCTTAAGAAACATATAATCGCAGCAAAATCTATATTTCTTGGTTCCATCCAATGATGTCTTAGGGACGATTACGATATTAGTGCTCCAGAGACTGTCGCTACATTCCATGATCCTGTATCGTAGCTGCTTTCCAAAGAAATCCTTTATTAATGACTGTAAATATCTCTCTATGTGATACAGTTTCCTATAAATTGTATTACTCCCAGTGCTGAGTTACTGGGGTTGCTGGTAACCTGCATCTGTACTAAACAAATCGCTAAACTTCAATAATATTTTTTCCTCAGCCGTGTCATCACTGCCCTTCAAGTGACCCTGATTTTCGTATAACGCTCCCATGCCGACAGTTTTCTTATGGTTTCCATCCAGACTCCAACTATCAAAGTCTTCTTCCTCCAATACTTCCAAAATGGCTATAACTATACATTTTGACAGACTAACTTCACCTCTGCCAAAGTTATCTTGTTAACTGAAACCATATAGTCGCCATTGATATAACTCACAGGCGCTATGCTTCTGCATACTACACAGTGCGAACCATCAAACTCTTCATTATTGAGAGTGGCTCAACCATATACACAGTCCCACAAGGCAAATTGGTAGCCAATAAAATCCACACTACCTTTCTCGTACCTGCCGGCCGTTTATTCTGTTGATCAGTCTTTAACGAACTCACCTGTAGTTCAGCTGACATCTCCGTCATTACAGGTGAGTCTTGCTACATGACATCGACTGCAACTTTATCATCCAAGTGAAACAGGGTTTCATTTAGCTCACCCATACATTACCAAGGATCAAGCCTTGTATAATACTTGTCGAGAAGATGTAGTGTGAGAATCACTAAACATCCTTCACCCACATACGGCAAAACTTCTATACACTCTGTACATTAGTATTCCCACTGGTAAATTCAGGTACCATTGTCCCCAGTGACTCACACTATCATTGACCATGTAACTTCTATTGTGGTGGCGCCGGTCTTCTCCTGCTCACCAGAGACAGACTGATAATGGACATGTGTACACCTGCGTGCACAAGATACCTCTGTTTCACACCACCCACGAAGCCCACTAAGCATAATTCTGTCTGTGCACTAACTTATGAAACGTTACGGTCTATCGGAATGCTTCTGGATGGAAGAAGCATTCCTGTAAGAATTCGACAGCTGCTTCTCCCGATGATGCTTCCCTTTCGTCCTCTTCTGATCACGTACGTAACATTCAGGTTGGTTAGACTGTTCCTGCACATGGCCATTAAGCCATCACCAATAGCGTTCGACCTCAGAAGCCAATAAATGGTGATCTATCCATTGGTTCATGGCAAAATCTAATTCCTCCAACAGTGCCTCAATTCTAAGAGCTGCTATTAAATGGAGTCTGAATGCGAACTCTTCGTGAAATATCTACATCTATATCTACGTGGATACTCTGCAAATCACATATAACTGCCTGACAGAAAGTTCATGGAACCATCTTCACAATATTTCTCTACTACTCCAGCCTCGAACAGTGTGTGTAATTAACGAACACCTATATCCTTCCATGCGAGCTCTGATTTCCCTCATTGTATTGTGATGATCGTTTCCCTTTATGAAATATTTTCACATTCGGAGGAGAAAGTTAGTGATTGAAATTTCGTGAGAAGATTCCACCGTAACGAAAAACGCCTTTGTTTTAATGATGTCCACCCTAAATCTTGTATCATTTCAATGACACTCTCTCACCAATTCGTCGATAATACAAAACGTGCACCCTTCTTTGAAAGTTCTCGATGTACTCCGTTAATCCCATCTCGAAAGAATCCCACACCGCACAGCAGTACTCTAAAAGAGGACGGACAAGCGTAGTGTAGGCAGTCTCTTTAGTAGATCTGTTGCATCTTCTAAGTGTTCTGCCAATAAAACGCAATCTTTGGTTCGCCTTCCACGTATTCTTTCCAATTTGAGTTGTACGTAATTGTAATTCCTAATATGTAGTTGAATTTACGGCCATTGGATTAGGCTGGCTTATCGTGTAACCGAAGTTTAACAGATTCCTTTTAGCGCTCATATGGATGGCCTCACACTTTTCATTATTTAGGGTCAATTGCCAATTTTAGCGCCATACAGGTATGTCTTACAAATCGTTTTTCAATTCGTTTTGATCTTCTGATGACTTTACTAGGCGATAAACGACAGCATCATCTGCAAACAACTCAGGACGGCTGCTCAAATTGTCTCCCAAATCGTTTATATATATAAGGAACAGCAAAGGATCTATATCACTACCTTGGGGAACGCCAGGAATCACTTCTGTATTACTCGATGACTTTCCGTCAATTACTACGAACTGTGACCTCCCTGACAGGAAATGACGAGCCCAGTCACATAACTGAGAGGATGTTCCATAAGCCTGCAAATTCACTACAAGCCGCTTGAGAGGTACAGTGTCAAAAGCCTTGTGGAAATCTAGAAATACAGAATCTATTTGAAATACCTTATCAATAGCACTGAACACTTTGTGCGTGTAAAGAGCTAGGTGTGTTTCACAAGAGCGATGTTTTCTAAATCTGTGTTGACTATGTTTCAATAGACCTTTCTCTTCGAGGTAATGCATAATGTTCAAACACAATATATGTTCCAAAATCGTGCTGTATATCGACGTTAATGATATGGGCTGTAATTTAGTTGATCACTCCTACTGCCTTTCTTGAATATTGGTGTGGTCTCTGCAACTTTCCAGTCTTTGGATGCGGATCTTTCGCCAATCGAACAGTTGTATATGATTGTCAAGTATGGAGCTATTGTACCAGCATACTCTGAAAGGAACGAAATTGGTATATAGTCTGGACCGGAAGCCTTGCTTTTATTGATTTAAGTTGCTTGACTACTCCGAGGATATCTACTTCTAAGTTATTCATGTTGACAGCTGTTCTTGATTCGAGCTCTGGAATATTTACATCGTCTTCTTTGGTGAGGGAATTGTGGAGGCTGTATTAAGTAATTCTGTTTTGGCAGCACTGTCGTTAATAGTATTTCCATGGCTATCGCGCAGACAAGGCATCGATTGTGTCTTACCGCTAGCATATTTTACATACGATTTTGAATTTTCTGCCAGGTTTCGGGAGAAAATTTCGCTGTCGAAACTATTACAGCATATCGCCTGTTTACATATGTCTGTATTTGAATACGCATTCCTAAATTTGGAGCTTCTGTAGAAGAGCACCAGTCTTGGGTTCGTTTAAATTTGGCATGCATTTTTCGTTGTTTCTGAAATAGTGTTCTGACCCGTTTTGTGTACCAACGGATATCAGATCAGCCGTTTGTTAATTTATTTGGTATGAATCTCTCAATTGCTGTCGATACTATTTCTTTTAACTCAAGCCACATCTGGTCTCCGTTTACACTGTTAGTTTGGAAGGACTGGAGATTGTCTCTCAGGAATGCGTTAAGTGAATTTTTATCTGCTTTTTTGAAGAGGTATACTTTTCGTTTATTTTTGGAGGATTTGAAGGTTACAATATCCAGTCTCACTAAGACAACCCTGTGTTCACTAATCCCGAATCCGTTTTGATGCTTTTTGCTATCTCAGTATTACGTATTGCTAAGAGGTTAAGTATGTATTCACAACCGTTTACTATTCTCGTGGGCTCATGAACTAACGGCTCGAAATAATTATCAGAGAATGCGTTTAGCACAATTTCGTGTGATGTTTTATGCATACCTCCTGATTTAAACATGTATTTTCGCCAACAAATCGACGGTAAATTGAAGTGACCAGCAACTATAGCTCTATGGGTTGGGCACGTGTTTGAAATTAAACTCAAGTTTTCTTTGAACGTTTCAGGAACTGTACCATCTGAGTTTGCAGGTCGGTAAAAGGATCCAGTTATTATTGTATTCTCGTTGCCAAGAATTACCTCAGCCCATATTAACTCACAGGAACTATCTACTTCAATTTCGCTACAAGATTAACTGCTTCTAACAGCAACCAACACACCACTGCCAAATGTGTTTAGTGTATCATTTCGCAAAAGCGTTAGATTCTTCGCAAAAATGTTGGCTGAACTTATTTCCCGCTTTAGCCAGCCTTCAACGCCTATAACGATATGAACATCAGTGCATTATATTAGCACTTGGAGCTCTGGTACTTTCCCTAGACAGCTACGACAATTTACAACTGTTATACCGATGGTTCCTGTATTTACGTTCTTCCCGTTGTGCCTCCTGCACCCTTGTGCTTGCTTCCACTGACTCATTACACTTCAAAGTTTCACTGGTGTTATCATCTTTGGCTTTGGAGTGATTTTCTATAAGGTTTTCAGCTACAGATAAGCTTTCTATTGAGGGTCGTGTAGTTTGCTCGTATTCTGCTGTTGGTTTATGAATTTCAGTTACCATTTCCTGTGCAGGTATAGTTGTCTCATGCACTACAGCAACAGGGACTCGTGATATATCACACATGTCTTGACTTTCCCTGTTAAACGCGCGTTAGCTACACGAAGGGTTACTTCGTCTGACCAACCGCTGTTGTTTTATCCGAAAAGGAATTTTTAAGTGGTGCTACTGCCGAATAACAACAAGAAGAAGCTATCTACAACTCTGCATTATTTTTCTCTGACTCAGGTTTTAACTGAACTTGAGCGACTTCCAAAGCCTTATATCTACGAAGAAGGTCCTCATGGTCCTAGTTTTGGTGAAAAGTTTCCTCTGTTAACACCCAAACTAGCTCTGTTGAAACAGTAATAGACTCTGTAGTTGTAGCAGGACTTATTTCTATCATATTACATGTAATTGATACCATAAACACAAGTGGCACACTAATACACTAAAAACTCATAAATTGCTTTTTCCACGTAACAGACCTATCCACGAGTACACTCTGAAAGATCGTGAACGAAAGAATCAACACGTCTATATATAAAACATGTGGCAGTTCGTGCCCTGTACGATTACAAAACCGACAACTTACTGGCACCAGATTACCGGGTATACCATTATCCTTAAACAACGATAAGTCCACAAGGTCACGTGACGTCCTAACCGTAAACTCAAACGTACTCCATTCATTACACCACAAATTGGGTCTAACAACTGAGAACAAATACTGAATTAAACTTAAAACAAATTGAGACTCACTGCACCCCTTTGTGCGAGGTGAGTACTGCCGAACTGCAGATATCTCAAGTACCACAACACGTATGTAGTTTACTAAGGCACACAGTCTTATTGCTTGACACCAAACCACAGTCGCCCGGGTTCCCGGGTTCGATTCCCGGCGGGGTCAGGGATTTTCTCTGCCTCGTGATGACTGGGTGTTGTATGATGCCCTTAGGTTAGTTAGGTTTAAGTAGTTCTAAGTTCTAGGGGACTGATGACCACAGATGTTAAGTCCCATAGTGCTCAGAGCACTAGACATACTCTCTGGAACATTCTCACTCTTAATATAAATAAGGTATCCATTGTTATTAAGATAGCTGCTCTTAACAACCTCGTAGATGGATGAGATATCATAGAGTTTTAGTACAACAAGTCACAAGCGGACAACTAATCAAATTGTTGACTTCACAGTAATTTCTAGCACCGACTCGGAGTCTAGAACTGGGACCGCCATTGTAAATCATCGTGACATTGAAATAAAGCACCTAGAATTTTTACCGGGTGGATGTGGAATCGCTTGTGCCATTCACGATGTAATTCTTGTGAACTTTGAAACTTTGATGCTCCATCCGACAGTGGAAACGAGTCCATAGAAGCCGTTTTTTTGGCCAAGAATTTAGCAGGTTACTTCAGAGAAATAAAATAAACTTGTCATCGGTGGCGATTTTCACTGTGTAATTAGTAATGATGATCAGAAACTTCTTCAAACAAGTGTAATGACCTTAAAGCACTGGTTGACAGTTACCATCCTGCAGACACTTGGCGAATTTTGAACCACACTAAAATCGACTACACTTATTATTATGCTAATGGAAATAGCGGACTTGATAGGATATACGTGTCTCTTCAACCCAAGCTCAAATAGTTATAACTGAAACATAACCGGTGATATTCTCAGGTAATTGCAGCTCTATCTGCCTAATTAAATTCTCGAATACACATTTCCGTCTTAAGAAAGGCATTTGGAAGATAAACACAAGCCATTTTTTAGGATCACATGATGACATAAGATTGACAGGTCACTTGGCATGAGGTACTCAGAAGGCGGTGCCACGCTGAAAGCACGTTGGAATGATGGCTCACGCAGGCTATGCCTCCTGATCGAAGTTTGTTAATAAATTATAGTGCCGAGAGAGCCCATTGGCTCCCATGAAGCTCACGATTCTGTCGGAGTTGTCTGCGAGATGTTGTTAGTAAAGTAATAGTCCAACTGACCTTACTACCGAGGTTGAGACAAATGAAGGCAAAAGTTCTATGTAACCTCCGAAAGAAAACGGAAGGTACATATATAAGCAGTCATTCGGTAGATGGCAAAGCAAAAGAACATGTTCCTAACTACCAGAGAGGCAGGAACTGTTTTATAACAGAATGAAAAGAGCATAACGGCCAGAAAACTACTGATGAGAAGGAAATAAAACCTGAAATCACCACTGAAATTCAAAGAAAGCGACCTCAACCCATCCTCAATTAAGAGTTTTCTTCAAGAAACACCTCACATCCTTACGAGAAGTGACTAGACGCATCTTAAGGAGCCCTTCCCTTCAGACCAAACCGAGGAAGAAATAAAAACTAGTTCTAAAGTAAAATCTCCAGGAGTGGATGGGGTTCCTGCGGAATTTTATATGAAATACTTTAGTACTTTACGGGAAGTTTTAGTAGATATTGCTAATGAAATCCGTAATGGTGTCGACATACCAGAACAATATGTAAGACGAAGCATCACGTTGATAGCAAAAACTAAAGAACCGCGAAACTTACAGACCCTACGTCCCATCACATTACTCAACCTTGACTATGAATTATTCGCTCGGTGCTTTGCTGGGAGATTAATGCAAATAATGAGAAAAAATCGTCAGTCCGTATCAAATGTGTTCCGTCCCCGACAGAAACATACATGATGCCTTACTAGCATATAGAGATCATACTCCGTACACAAAAACCGTCGTATCAAAGGAAGCGATTCTATTAATAAACCTTAAAAATTCTTTCGATGGGGATAATCAAAAATATCTAGAAAATGTCATGATTAAAACGTGTTCTAGCGCCAATTTCACAAATGCATTCAGAATATTTTGGGGAACTCTGTGTCACAAATCATTGTTAATGGTAGATTAAGTAAGAAAATTTCTATCAAAAGATCATTATGACAAGATCATCCAGTATCTACGGGGTTATAAGGTAGCTTCAGATACATTCCATCGTACCGCAGGTTGTGAATGTCAAGGAATTTCAATAGTAAATGAGTGCCTCACGTGCAGAGCTTACGCCGATGAGTTGGGTGTTTTCATGAGAAGTTCACGCGATGTTGACAGCTTACGTAACATCCTCTGACAGTACAAAAAAGTTACAGGTGCTATTGTGAACCCCAATAAAACTGTGATGTTGCCAATTGTAGATAATAAGTGGAACATACAGCGGATCTGGTTCATTGCCAACAATCGACACCAAATGTTAGGCGTCATTATGGCAAATAACCCACAAAGAATGGAGGCTCTCAATTGGCGCACGACAGTGCAAAACATAAGAGCGGTAGTAAAAATCCATGCTGGTAAAAATTTAGCTATGACAGAAAAAGTCAAGCTGTGCAACACATGAACACTCGCAAAAGCGTGGTACTTAGCTCAGGCCCTCCCACTGCCCAAAAAAATGGGGAAGGTTATACAGCAATAGCACTGCTTGTCAAAGAACTAAGTATGTAGTAGAAAAGGGGCCACACTCGTCAACTGCTGTACTGCTTCACAAATATCGCCCGAAATCAGAGATAGCGCTGTTTACGTTGTCAATATCCTACATTCATTAAACTTTGTGCGAAATTATTAACTCAATAAAAGCTACATACCAACAGAAGTCCCAGAACAAGTAAAAGTTCTTAACATGGCCATAGTTCTCAAAGAAATTTTAATTCCTAATAAATGGAAGCTGCGACTACCGCAGCACGACTGGAAAATCGCGTAAGAAAATTTAGCGAGGATAATAATACCAGAGGACGCCAGATCGACTCCGTACAAAGTGATAAATCGGACAACAGCGACCAACTCCTAGCTTTAGTCCATCCAGCAATGATCATCAGCCGCATGTTAAAAGTTTAATTCGGAGGACACACTCGAACATCATTTCGCGTGCCCAAAATTTGTCGAGATATGGCACACTGCAAAGGACATGATTCGACTGATCAATAGAATGGACATACGCAGTATACAGGTTTCTAACGCCATGGTTTGCGAATCGAAATAATGCAACCTCGGAAATCAAAGACTATGTATCACTCAAATATATTTAAAGTATCAATATTTCGAATAACAGATAATTTTCTTAATTTAAATTTTCCCTGAGAAATTTAAGTCTCTAATTTATCTGCGATAACGTTGGAAGCTGAAGAAGTGAATTAAAATTTGTGCTGCCACCGGGACTCGAACCCGGGACTTAGAGACTTAAATTTCTCAGGGAATATTTAATTTAAGATCTATACGATCACATGTTGTACAGCACTTCCCCATTAAGTCCAATGCTGGGGTGGCATTTGATTGTCGGAGAGCCCTGGTAATAGTGACAATATAAGGGGAGGTGTGGAGTTTGTGTTGGAGAGGGTATTTGATTTGGGTAGTACGAGCAGCTCTGTACACCATAATGCTGTGGTAGTGTAATTCTCAGCATATCTGCCTAGTAACCAAGAAGACCAAGAATCGAGTCCTGGCCGCAGCACAAATTTTAATTCATTTCTTCAGCTTCCAACCTTATCGTAGATAATTTTCGTTATATTTACCTTAAAAGATCCATGAGGCGGTAATATACCAAACTAAACCTACCATAGAAGAGGTTTGTAGAATATTTCTTGTTGACAGCAAGTAATATGTAAAAAATTCTTTTACAAACAAACTGTGGGTTTTGATGAATGAAAATTTGGAAAAAATATCTAAATAAATGGAAAGAGTAATGTACGTGATGAAGTCAATAACCCTAAATAGCAGCAAAGTCATTTGGACAGAACAGTAATAATGTAACTTGGACAGAGTATTAGTAATGTCACTTGGACAGCAAAATACTTAAGAAGGAGAAAATGAGAAAAATGGTAATAAATTATTATTCATTTGAAACTAAGTATTAAACTAAATTATTTAAAACTGTTAACAATATGTTGACAGAAATAATTAAAATTTCTTTAGTAACAAGTGAATTGCCTGTTTCAATTGAGATATGAGATACCTACGGAACAACGTCATCCCTAGAAGGAGAAACTGTTTAACTACAGGCTATTGACAAACCAAAGATCCCGACAGAAATCAATAGTGCACATGAGGGCAGACTCAGGGGGGATAAGAGTTGAGTTAGTTCCTCCACTGACAACCCAATCATTGTCTGGGTAACAGCAGCAGTGGTTTCCCGTCATCTATTGTCAGCTGTGCTGCATGTAGTTCTCATTTGACGAAAAGCCAGGCAGTAAGACAAAGTAGTGAATCCACATTGTTGTATAGTGGTACACTTGACATGGTGTCGAGCCAAGCGCCTGTCTGTCCAGAGAAGCAAAAGTAGATTTTCAGTTTTAATGCCATCCACGTGAGATGTCCTTTCATCGTAATGTGTGCGTTTCATCCCTTTAGTAGTAACTGCCTCCCATACTTGTCCAGAATACATTTAAAATAAGAAAACAATTATTAGCCATTATATTAAGTACATTTACAGTCTGTGCTGGAATAAAAGATAAATTGGATGTATGTACATGTTTAGGTAATTTTACTGAGAATCAGCTGCATAATAAAACAAAATTTGCTTATAATACCTTGGAGTTTTTAACAAATGACATAAGTGTTGACATGGTGTCCATTTGTAATGAAATGTGTACAGTAATTCACAACTTGCATTAAAGTTATTCCAGAGCTTTATACAGGGTGTTACAAAAAGGTACGGCCAAATTTTCAGGAAACATTCCTCACACACAAATAAAGAAAAGATGTTATGTGGACATGTGTCCGGAAACGCTTAATTTCCATGTTAGAGCTCATTTTGGTTTCTTCCATCTACGCTCAATGGAGCACGTTATCATGATTTCATACGGGATACTCTACCTGTGCTGTTAGAACATGTGCCTTTACAAGTACGACACAACATGTGGTTCATGCACGATGGAGCTCCTGCACATTTCAGTCGAAGTGTTCGTACCCTTCTCAACAACAGATTCGGTGACCGATGGATTGGTAGAGGCGGACCAATTCCATGGCCTCCACGCTCTCCTGACCTCAACTTTCATTTATGGGGGCATCTGAAAGCTCTTGTCTACGCAACCCCGGTACCAAATGTAGAGACTCTTCGTGCTCGTATTGTGGACGGCTGTGATACAATACGTCATTCTCCAGGGCTGCATCTGCGCATCAGGCATTCCATGCGACGGAGGGTGGATGCATGTATCCTCGCTAACGGAGGACATTTTGAACATTTCCTGTAACAAAGTGTTTGACTTCACGCTGGTACGTTCTGTTGCTGTGTGTTTCCATTCCATTATTAATGTGATTTGAAGAGAAGTAACAAAATGAGCTCTAACATGGAAAGTAAGCGTTTCCGGACACATGTCCACATAACATATTTTCTTTCTTTGTGTGTGAGGAATGTTTCCTGAAAGTTTGGCCGTACCTTTTTGTAACACCCTGTAGAACATTGAAAATTGTGTACTTCCAGGTTAGTGGTCTCTGTACATTATATAGCGATCTCAGTTGGTAAAGAATCGTAACAGAAAAAGAGAGAATAAACTATAGAGTACCCTCCAATGCTTCAACTTACAAAGAGATCCTAAACAACAGCATGTAACTGCAACACATACGACAGAAGGTTATGGAAAAGAAAACGTGGTTTCCATGGTTTTGGTAACTACTATGTGCATATCATCAGAACAAATATCACGTTTGCAAAAAGTCAGTCAGTCATCAGTTATCATCCTTAATTCTAAATTAATATCATATTACTGCTCATTCTTAGTGTCATCTTACCATGTCATAAGAAAAACTATAAGTGTTCCTTTGTGTGACAGTGGAATGGCCATCAGCTCAATGGCAATTTGAATCTTATCATTGAAAATTGACTGTCAGATACTGACTATAACAGTAAAGCTACGTTCTTATCTATCATTAGCTTACTATTGTCTCTTTGTATGTATCAGATTAGTCTTTCATTTCATTAATTACTCACGAAAATTCTCTTTCTCTGAGCTTCAACATACCTAGTGCTCTTTATTCCTTCTCCTTCTTAACATTATTTTCTTTTATCGACTTTATTATTTATACCTCTTTGTTTCATTAAAACTAATGTCTCATAATGTATCTTCACATCATGCGTTTTCCATATGTAATATAAATTTCATATTTTCGCATCTTTTAATTCTTCAAAAAAAATCTTATTTCATTATTTCTTTATCAAAAAATATTTCTTTCAAAACCAGGTTATTATTTCGCTTTTGCTTCGTAGATTATTACTTCTTTTCATGCCTTCACCAAAGCTGTATTGCATATCTTTCTTCTTTACAGATTTTTACAGTAACGCAATTTATTAAATATTCCAAACACGACTGTCATCCATTAAGTCCAGAAATTTTATGTCATCCACTATCAAACAAGGTTAACAAATAACCGAACAATAAAAGTGCTGTAGCATAAGCACGCTACACCAAAATCAGAAGAAAAAGATCATTATTCTTTCTCATAATTTACTTCTGACACATATTCCCAACTGTTGAATTTTCAACCAGTTCGTATTACTTAATACATATTCCTTTACTATCATTCAGGAAAGTCCTTCAAACAATTTTAGAAATAAATACTACTATTCCCTTAATCTCAAAACAGGAAAGAAAGGAAGAAGAATTGATATGTAAATTAGAAATAAATCTCTTCTCAGCTGGGAGGGAGCCACATATGACTGATATACCAACAAAAAGCTGGCTCCCAACATCATTAGTCACTACATTTTCCTGCAAGACTGTTCCTATACCCTGTGATCATTTCTTCTTCCATGTTATTCTCATCACAACTGTTATCTTCACCAACGACAGTTTCCATTATTCTCTCGTTACATTCTTCATTCACATTAACAGCAGAAATGCTCTCATCTTCCCATAGCATTCTTCAACTTCTAATTATCTTATGTCATAATCACAGTCTTGAGTCCCATGAACAACAATAATACTCTGGTCTTTCCATTCACTAGTCTCATCTTCTGTTTCCCCATTTTTTCATTATACCCTTGAATCCCTTAACTAAGAGTAATAGCCGTATCTTCCCAGTTACTGTCGTTATCTTTCGATTCTCTATTCTCTTTATTATGCTCTTCCATCTCATAAATATCAGTACTATCATCCTGTCAATTAAAATGTGTTTCCCTTTCTTTATTACCCTCACTATGGTTTCAGTATTTTGTTTATCCTATCTTTTACCAATAACCTGATTAAGCCACTTCAGTGGCTACTTCTCCAGATTGTAATATATTTCCTTAACTCATTCGTTGTTACCCACCATTACCTTTTACTTGTAACATTATTTCAACTTTCATTAATATTGTATACATATCTTGACTTACCAATAACCATGTTCGATGCGTATATTTATGAAACCATCTGTGATTCAACAGTCTCACCCATAGTACAAAAAACGTTTTGACTACTGTTATTCCCTTCTAGTGGTTTCTGAATATTGTATATTTATTCTTCCCTTCCTGTCTGGTAGAGTGTCCTGGGGTTTTATAAATGCGTTACATTTAACGGTAATATCAAAGTTCTTGTTTCACACATTTGCTAAATGCAGTGTAACCAACAACCGAAATTGGACTCCTGGAATCCAAAGCAGCAGACAGTGAAGTCTTTACAATAGAGCCGGTGGTGAAATGACGCATTTTGTATGTTGTCATTCTCATCTAACAGAGTGTGTCTAACGTTTTCTGCATGCACTATATTTATTCTGTTTGCTGAAATGTTTTCTGTGTGGGCAGGCTTATTGTTTGTCAGCCCCATCCTCATATTGTCGTTTATCATTATTATCACGGTAGAAGTGATTGTCGTTTCCGTAATTACTTTGATTACACAGGACGCGTTCCCTACTTCTGTGTCGGTGACCTCCTCGGTTATAAAAGCCACCTGTGGAATGCCAATTGTTTTCCCTGTAAGGCTGATGTCTCACTTAATGTCCTATTGTCATTTGGTCTATCACAAAATTACTCTTTCCAGTGCCAAAGTTGTGTGGCTGGACACGCCGTGGGCGGTAATTTGATATGTAATTATCATTATAGTGATAATTACCCGGCGTCTGTTCATCATTACGCCGTGGGCGGTCATTGTGCCTGCGATTGTTACTGTGGTCATTATGTGGTGGCCGTTCATCTTTATCAACTGCAAGTCCTTGCAACAAACCCCTGAATGTTTCGATGTCTTCCTTGCAATTAGCCACCAAATCTGTGTCTATCAGACGTATTCATGCAATTTCTGAGTAACGGTATGAATTTGTCAGAAGCTGCCTCTTCCGCATCATGAGCACTACAAAAAGTGTAAGACTTGAAAAATCATATTGACCATAGTTCTTGAGCATAATAATGCTGTGTTTAGTTAAATCCCGTGTTATCTCTGACCAATATCCATGCAAAAATGAGGGATGTAAATGACCGCAAGTTTGACATTCAATCGGTAGTAAACACATTCTTGTGGCTCGCTCGTCTTCAAAGAAAATTCTATCCTGTGACAAACTGGCCATGTAGGTGGAGGAGAACAGTGAAATTGTTGTAACCACATTCGAGGGCAAGTTTTGTTAGCAACATCTCTGAAAATTTTGAAGTTACTGACAGCGTTAAATCCATCATTGCTGTGGAAGCATCAATTTTCTCAGGCCCCCCAAGGGGTTTCCCAAATGTCTTCTCTTCTAAGGGTGTCACGTACACAGGTAAGCCCAATCTCGTGCTGTAGGTCAATGTGCTCGTCAGAACTTGCAAAATCAACACTGTGTCGCCTCTTATCATTGCCTACCTGATCAATTTTATTTTAAATATGCGAAAGCCATTCGCGTATTTTTTTACGTTGCTGGTTAATGGTCATTTGAACTTGTTTAAAACGTTGTAACATTTGAAATTCTTCGGAATCGTTAAAGGGGGTAGGCCACGTGTCACAGGAATTCTTACTTTCATTTGTCGGCAAATGTGCCATATCTGTAGTGAGTTCCTCAACTTGTTTAATGACGATATTCAAATGCTGGTTAATGTCACTAGACTATAAATCTGCCAGCTGTATGCGCGTGTCGTGCCGACTGCCTCGTTCTTTCAGCTGTGCAGTTTCAGCAGTATCTAACTGTTAGAGTCTGGACTATAGCTCATTCATCTCAGACTTGACATATTCATTCACATCTTTCCTAACCTGCTTCGATAATTCCACAAATTTAACTACCAATTCATCTTTAAGCCTTCTGTTATTCTCTTCTAGACTGCTAGAAACATTTTCATAATTTTCTGCTGTACTCTGATAGCGCTCCTAGGATTACTTTATTTTCATCTCTTTCTCTCTTTTATTGCGTTCTGCCTGTACTTTGCTATTGTCCGTAATTTCCTTCCTAAGCTCTTAATCACTTTTTTATTGTGCTTTGCTACTTTCTGTGATCTGTTGAATCAAGGCAAGTATGCTTTGCATAATATTCCCATTCCCAACCGTAGAATTACTTTTTACTGAGGAAGGGGTTACATTTGTCTGTCGAAATTGCAAGGCATCCTTTCTACTAAGTTTAACATTGCTATTGATGGATGGGAAATGTCCATCAGTTTGCGTTAGCGCTACAGGAATAATAACTGGGTCTTCGACCACTGCCGGCCGTGGTGGCCAAGCGGTTCTAGGCGCTACAGTCCGGAACCGAGCGGCCGCTACGGTCGCAGGTTCGAATCCTGCCTCGGGGATGGATGTGTGTGATGTCCTTAGGTTAGTTAGGTTTAAATAGTTTTAAGTTATAGGGGACTGATGACCTTAGAAGTTAAGTCCCATAGTGCTCAGAGCCATTTGAACCATTTTTTCTTCGACCACTGAACTTGTATATGTGATAAATCAAATCCTCTAAAAATATTTTCGCTGTGAAACAGCCCACCACATGCTCTGGTTCATCTCCAGTTACTGACATATTGCTACACTGATCCTGTCTGTCTGTAGTTTTGGCTCCCACCTCTCTTGCATTAACAATCTGAGCATGCCTCTATTCGTTCAATGTTTCTGCATCTAATGACTCAAAGGCTGCATCATACCTCAGATCTCTAGCATTTTATTTGGATCTAGTGATTATTGACATGTTAACATAATTGAAGAAGTAAAAAAGCACAATTCTTCCAGAACAGTAAATGAATGACTACAAATTAATAGTAAAAATGCAATGCAGCGCATAACCACGTCATTACTAATACATGAAATACATGAATTTAGATTGTAGAGGCTGGTGTAGAGCAGAGCGCCTTCATCTAACCACAAAACCAAAAACCAGCCATCTATTGACCTTCCTGTAGGAAGGTCAATAGAAGAAAATTATCTGCTTAGCGCTAGTATTGCATGCTGAAACTGTGCGAGATTGAACTTCTCGCTAACAGTCTGGAAATAATCTGAATTATAAATCCTGATTACAGATTCAGATCTAGAATCGGCTTATAAACGTCTCACGTGGCGGGCTGTGTGCTTCAAAAACGACGAGATCATTTTTATGGAACTAGTTGTATATCATTTTCTTTTACGGGTCTGAAAATATGTGAGATTCGTTATGTGATTGCAACTGAATAGACGTTATCCTTAAAACAGTTACAGAAATTAGTGGTTGCTGCAAAGTACTATTTAAAGCAAAGGTTCTTGAAAAGCAACTGGGAGCAGAGGAGTAATATTAATTCAGCGACCAACTGAAGAAAGAGTCTGAATCCCTTGGACAGACAGTCATTTTGTAACTTTATTGGGAGAACAGATAACCATCTTAAATGATGAAGTTCAGTTGTAATTGACTAATGACAGTTACCAGTACCCCATAAGATACACAGGGTACTTTCACAGGAGACACATTGGGAGAAGTTCTACAAGAGGTTAAATCACCAACCAGAAAGAAACCTGTACAGTTACAAAATAGTGTCATGATGGGAAAAACGAGTCACCATTTTTTGCTAACCAATAAAGGCGTTGTTTGAGTCTGTGTCTACTTTGCTTTTCAGACAGTTCTGCAATTGACTTTTTATTAAGTGTCACTACGATAACTGTCGAGATGTCGTAATTTCAAAACGAACTCTCAAAACTTTAATTTCATATTGTTTTAATATTTCTGCACTGAGTACTTGCATTAGAGTCATTCGTAACATGTGTATGTTCCGTAATGCGTATGTCTTGTGCTGATCTCACATTTACTCCAATGTCAAAGACGATGAACAAAGGTAAATAAATGAAACTGCTGCAAACATCAGCTATTGTGCCAACTCCTGCAGACATCCAACTGTAACAGTTACAATTTGCAGCTCTTACGTTGACGCCTGATTCAAGTGCTTCTCAAAAACAGGTAGACGTTGATGGCCATGTTGTGGAGAAACTGCCTATATTTCTCTAGACTGATTGTCTGACTATACCATTAACTTCGTGTAATTCCCTGCTGTCTTCCTCTCGGCCTGTACTCATATTTCCCATATCCCTTTCATTTTAAATCACTGTCAGACTATTGTTTCGATGATCCAGGTATGTAAATGGGCATTCAGTGTCAATTACTTGAAATTGTCTCACCTACTTAATACATTACTCTACGTCTCATGTCTCTCCATCTCATTACCTAATTCCTCAGTAAGCGCAGAACAGGGAATCAGTGATCATAAGGCCGTTGCAGCATCCCTGAATATAGAACTAATACGAATATAAAAAAAGGGAGGAAGGTTTATCTGTTTATCAAGAGTAACAGAAGGCAGATTTCAGACTACCTAAAAGATCACAACGAAAATTTCTGTTCCGACACTGACAATGTTGAGTGTTTATGGAAAAAGTTCAAGGCAATCGTAAAATGCGTTTTAGACGGGTACGTGCCGAGTAAAACTGTGAGGGACGGGAAAAACCCACCGTGGTTCAACAACAAAGTTAGGAAACTACTGCGAAAGCAAACAGAGCTTCACTGCAAATTTAAGCGCAGCCAAAACCTCTCAGACAAACAGAAGCTAAACGATGTCAAAGTCTGCGCAAGGAGTGCTATGCGTGAAGCGTGCAGTGAATTCGAAAGTAAAATTCTATGTACCGACCTGACAGAAAATCCTAGGAAGTTCTGGTCTTACGTTAAATCAGTAAGTGGCTCGAAACAGCATATCCAGACATTCCTGGATGATGATGGCATTGAAACAGAGGATGACACGCGTAAAGCTGAAATACTAAACACCTTTTTCCAAAGTTGTATCACAGAGGAAGACCGCACTGCAGTTCCTTCTCTAAATTCTCGCACAGACGAAAAAATGGCTGACATCGAAATAAGTGTCCAAGGAATAGAAAAGTAACTGAAATCACACAACAGAGGAAAGCCCACTGGACCTGACGGGATACCAATTCGGTTTTACACAGAGTACGCGAAAGAACTTGCCCCCCTTCTAACAGCCGTGTGCCGCAAGTCTCTAGAGGAACGGAAGGTTCCAAATGATTGGAAAAGAGCACAGGTAGTTCCAGTTTTCAAGAAGGATCGTCGAGCAGATGCGCAGAACTATAGACCTATATCTCTAACATCGATCTGTTGTAGAATTTTAGAACATGTTTTTTGCTCGCGCATCATGTCATTCCTGGAAACTCAGAATCTACTCTGTAGGAATCAACATGGTTTCCGCAAACAGCGATCGTATAACACCCAATGCGCTACATTTGTTCATGAGACCTAGAAAATATTAGATACAGACTCCCAGGTAGACGCCATTTTCCTCGACTTCCGGAAGGCGTTCGATACAGTTCCGCACTGTCGCCTGATAAACAATGTAAGAGCCTACGGAATATCAGACCAGCTGTGTGGCTGAATTAAAGAGTTTTTACCAAACAGAACACAGCATGTTGTTATCAATGGAGAGACGTCTACAGACATTAAAGTAACCTCTGGCGTGCCACAGGGGAGTGTTATGGGACCATTGCTTTCCACAATCGTATATAAATGACTTAGTAGATAGTGTCGGAAGTGCCATGCGGCTTTTCGCGGATGATGCTGTAGTATACAGAAAAGTTGCAGCATTAGAAAATTTGCAGCGAAATGCAGGTAGATCTGCAGCGGATAGGCACTTGGTGCAGGGAGTGGGCCGGCCGAAGTGGCCGTGCGGTTAAAGGCGCTGCAGTCTGGAACCGCGAGACCGCTACGGTCGCAGGTTCGAATCCTGCTTCGGGCATGGATGTTTGTGATGTCCTTAGGTTAGTTAGGTTTAACTAGTTCTAAGTTCTAGGGGACTAATGACCTCAGCAGTTGAGTCCCATAGTGCTCAGAGCCATTTTGCAGGGAGTGGCAACTGATCCTTAACATAGACAAATGTAATGTACTGCAAATACATAGAAATAAGGATCCTTTATTGTATGATTATATGATAGCGGAACAAACACTAGTAGCAGTTACTTCTGTAAAATATCTGGCAGTATGCGCACGGAACGATTTGAAGTGGAATGATCATATGAAATTAATTGTTGGTAAGGCGGGTGCCAGGTTGAGATTCATTGGGAGAGTCCTTAGAAAATGTTGTCCATCAACAAAGGAGGTGGCTTACAAAACACTCGTTCGACCTATACTTGAGTACTGCTCATCAGTGTGAGATCCGTACCAGGTAGGGTTGACAGAGGAGATGAGATATCGAATATATATTGCTTCCCCCTACTTATACCTCCCGAGGAGATCACGAATGTAAATTTAGATTCGAGCGCGCACGGAGGCTTTTCGGCAGTCGTTCTTCCCACGAACAATACGCGACTGGAACAGGAAAGGGAGGTAATGACAGTGGCACTTAAAGTGCCCTCCGCCACCGTTGGGTGGCCTGCGGAGTATAAATGTAGATGTCGATGTAGATGTAAGTTTGGCCCTCCTCATTTCTACACTGTCTGTTTTTGTACTCGACAAACAGCTATAATATGTGCGTCCTAGAGCACCATTCTATTCGCAGAATTCTATGGGAGGAGAACGACTGCCGGTAAATCTTCCCTTTGCATCCAAATGAATAATACTTGTTTTTGTTTCTTGTAACAATTGTATTCTTTCGCACATGTTCTTGTCAGGTTTTTTATATTCGAGATTAACAAATTTAATCAATTTGATTAATATCACTTGTTCCTTCTGTAGCACAGTCCCCGACTCTTTCTTGCGAATTGTCGTACAGCAGTGCACAGGAGATGTTATTTGACAATAACGTCAAAAGCCGTACGACAGCAAAGCTTCTTTAGCATACTATACGAAAAACTTAGGAGCACTGGTCATTAAAAAAATTGTTGGTCTTTTCCTAGATTGAGAATCATGGAAAACAGTTTCGAAATACTGTATTACATTTGTATTACATGGCACAACCTGAAAATTTCTTTTAATTAAATACTGTGCATATATGCGAAGTTTTGGATAAAGGTTCTGAACAATGTTGAAGTCTTCAAGAGACATTTGCTAATGAGAATGTTAATTGAGTATGTCCCATTCAGATCGACAAGTGGCAATGATTAAATAACAGTCACAGTATGCAGTATCGTTAAGAATAAACAGGAGTTTTATATATACAGTGTATCTTATGCCACAATGCTCAGTGGTATTATAACGATTTCAGCCGAAACACTGTCTTTCATCTTTATGCTCGATTTACTGGGACAGCTTTTTTGCGGAAAATGCAGCTCTGTATCTCTGAATTGAAACATTTCTGCCACTTTAAATTCCTTTGCATTTCTTGCAAATTTTTCCGTAATTTTCTGGAAAGAGAGAACAGTTGCCTATTATTTTGCCTCATTGTGACTTTTCAGTAGTATTTTCGTTTCCTGTGATCAGATTTTGTTACTCCGACAGCGACACATTTTTGGGTTAAGAATTACGGAATCCAGCATCCTGGTCTACACGTCATTGTATTAAAATCAACATGAATATTTTTATTATGCAGTAAAGATGTTCAGCTCTGCGTTTTGTTTTACCGTCACAGGCACGTTTTCACACTAAATAAAAGGCGTGTTTGGTAGCTATGCGGAACTCGATGCTGCCGTCCTGCCAACCGAACACCGCGCATGCTCGAGAATTTCTGTTATTCACTTTATGAATTATGCAGATTACAGACCGTTTCTGAGAACAAATTATTAACCAGTTTACGCTGCGGTACATACGTTTATCGGCGTTTTTACAGCTGGAAGTACAAGGTTCACACAGCCGCCAGTAAAGCACCTACGCTGCAGTGACAACATCTACAATCCCTTGTAATCCTCTGTTGATATAAAAGAGCAAAGGAAATCGAGGTCTAACTATCCGTCCCCTTTATCAATTTAGCTCACAGGAAATAAAGTATTTTAGAGTTGAAACCTACTGAACGATTTCGTAGTCGCTTACTGGTTCAGGTTAGAACTAGTCCAACATGAAACACATGAGAAATATTTAAACTCTGGCACATAAATAGTAAACCTTACAGTCTGAAAAATAAGTGTCTAATGAAGCACGCAACTGGTTACTCTAGCTTTTGTGGTGTTAATATTAAACACCAAATGTAATATTATTCATAGCTTTTGTTCTTTCCTGGAGGTTTTTCTATAACGATTCAGGATCCGCTTTGTTTTTATTGTATTGTTTCGAATGACGAGCGTTAATAACCTTGATATTGAAATCACGTTTACTTTCACACGTGTGCATAATTACACTGGACATTACGAACTGTGGAGCAGGGAGCGTCCAGTTATCCATGGCGACAAGCGAAAACACAAAAACTCAGTCACACGCAATGTAAATTATGCTATGGCGAGGCCCTGGAGAAGTTCTGATAGCTGCATCGATATCTGCTCCTGCATCCTTGAAATTTCATCAAAGATTTGAGATCAAAATATTTTCATCTAAGGTTTACAGAAAACGAAGGAAGAATGAGGACATGTACATTTATTTTCTTTGTTATTGTGCCACACAGAAGTTTTCATTAAGGAGGGACGATGAGCATTTTTAATTACATATTTAATTACTGTAGGAACTAGGTCAATTTTTTCGCATTTTCATCTTTTCACTCTGTGTAACTAACTGTGTGTGACAGCATAGTGAGAAAAATATATTGTTAAGAAAATAGTGATATTCTTCACCTGAAACTGGCTCCCTATTAATTGACTGCCTTATAAATTATATTATTCCTAGTGTACGGTACTTTGAGTTAAGTTACAGGTAGCATGATGTTTACCGCGCTTGAAAGTATAATCTGTCACGTCCTGGTACAGGTCCAACCACCAGATTTGGATGGAGGTGTGATCGGTGTGGTACAGTCATGGCGTTGACGACACAGTGGATTGAGATCTAATTTACCTGTAACGGAGTGAGAGGCAAGAAGTCTCCTAGGATAGTAAACAGAGATGATGTTGGAACGGAAAGAATAAGTTTGTTGGATCTGTAGGAAGTGAATAACTCTGTGAACAGTTTGTTGGAGTTGTGGGAAGTGAATAAGTGTGCAAACACATCCATGTCCAATTTAAGAACAGTATATTTCTCAAAAATTCAACGCTACTCGGAGAGATGTATTCAGCGGCTTTTTACACATCGACGATTACGCTCCACTGCTCTGTATGTTAGTCCTTTCTAGCAACTCCCAATTCCTGAGCTCTGCCTTTCACTATCACTGTGTTTGCGACTCGTTCTGATGACACACAATCCAGTACTCGAATAAAGATAACAGACGAGTGCGAGATAGCGCTTACTCATACCTACATACTGACACACAGGAAAATATTAACTATCCCTCGCTGCTATTACGAAACTATACACTTTACTCACACTTGGAGACAACTGTAAGACGACACTTTTTCCTCTGTATATTCTGACACACAAGAATACTATCATTCGTTGCTACTTCTAGAGGCGAAGTATACACAGTTTATTCTTTATTAACAGGCAGAAAAATCAAGGTAATAACTGTGGTTGGATACTTATCGGAAATACAGTTACCTCCTTCGAACGTGTACAGTCTTCTCACAGTTTATTTTATTTTTTTTATTTATTTATTTATTTATTATTCCGTGGGACCACATTTAGGAGAAGTCTCCATGGTCATGGAACGAGTCAATACATGAAATTATAACACGATTGTAGAAACAGATAAAATGAAATATAAGAAACATATTCAGGCGACAAGTCGTTAGTTTAAATAAAGAAAATCAAGAATGTAACACTGGAATTTGCTTAATTTTTTAGCTCTTCCAGGAGCTCCTCGACAGAATAGAAGGAGTGAGCCATGAGGAAACTCTTCAGTTTAGACTTAAAAGTGTTTGGGCTACTGCTAAGATTTTTGAGTTCTTGTGGTAGCTTATTGAAAATGGATGTAGCAGAATACTGCACTCCCTTCTGCACAAGAGTCAAGGAAGTGCATTCCACACGCAGATTTGATTTCTGCCTAGTATTAACTGAGTGAAAGCTGCTAACTCTTGGGAATAAGCTAATATTGCTAACAACAAACGACATTAAAGAAAATACATACTGTGAGGGCAATGTCAAAATTCCCAGACTATTGAATAGGGGTCGACAAGAGGTCTTCGAACTTACACCATACATAGCTCGAACAGCCCGTTTTTGAGCCAAAAATACCCTTTTTGAATCAGAAGAATTACCCCAAAAAATAATACCATATGACATAAGCGTATGAAAATATGCGAAGTATACTACTTTTCGTGTTGAAATGTCACTTATTTCAGATACTGTTCTAATGGTAAATACTGCAGCATCATCCAACTGTCAGTCTATAGTGACAGCTCTCGACGATTCGGCTGCTCCCTGAAAAACCTTTGTCACTGCGAAGGCCCAGACTGCCTCCAGCTTTCATTTATAGACCATTTTCTTTTCAGTCTTCAGGGAATTCCCCTAGCATTGTTGCTTTCCTCTGCTGTTATTGAAGGTCCTCTGAATGAGCAAAATCTTTCCAGAAGTTACTCAAACACCCTTAAATAATCTGGAAATACCCCACCCTGGCTAGCAGTTCCTTGTTTTGGCCGCTGTTACACATGCGACTGTTGTTCTAAGTCTGTGGCCATGCCCGGCGCGCACTACTTCCGCTTCTGCATGTGGTAACAGCTATGTTTGTTCCACTTCTCCATCACGCTCACAATGTTTTTCCAACACTATGCCTGTGTATGGTATTTAACATTACTACTTAATCACTTATCCTTCCTTTTAACAGCGTCCAAGACCCTTCTTACATTAATAAAATTTGACAGCCATGACACCTCTTACATTAAGAACTTGACCTCATATATTAATAAACCTTGAAAGCCATAACAAAAGTTAAATGTCTAGAAATTTATCCAGTACTGTATCAAAAGTTTTGAAGTATTTGCTGGATTTGGTTCCACAGTAATCATTCAGTGCATTTGGTTTGCTTGCTTTCTATCGATGTGAACTTAGGTTCTTCGTATGGATTGATTTTATATTCTTTGTTTAGCGTGTGCTGTATCTTGAGGTCATCCGTAATTGGAGGCCTAAATCTCTGATGTGTGAAGCTGTTTCAGATTCGTCTGGGGGGCATTTATATGTTATATGATTCTAGCCTGAAAGTTAGGGCAACTTTGTCCTATATATTGGGTTAAACATTCACTGCAGAACATTTTATAAATGCCACATTTCGTGAATTTGCCGGTCATAATTTTAACGTTTGGGATATTCTGTGACATGTGTTAGAGTTGGTTTACACACATTGACACTTTTTGTTGTAAAATGTTGCCTAAATATAGGGTAAATCATGTTTGTGTGTTTTCTGCAATTTTACATTGTTCATTATTTGTCTTCTTTCCTTTTATTTCTCAGCCAAATTTCTACTTACTTTGAACGCATAGTCATCAGCTCTACATATTTGTGTGACTTGTAAAAATCTCATCTGTTAAGACCCTGTGCATCATAGGATTGTATGCAGCTACCCTGTGTGAGTTCAGAAGGCTAGAGGTATACCTGCGGAAATTTCAGAAGTTATCGGCCTGCATATGTTGTCTCATGGGAGCATTTCTATCCTTCTCGATGTAGTTGGAACGTAGTTTACGATCACTCACACTGGCGGTTATACATACAGCATCTAGTAGAACGAACAGGTTGTTCCTTTGCTTCATGCGAACAGAGTTCATGAAGTGAAGGGCTACCCAGAAACAAAATCCAGAGAATAGCAAAAGTTGCTGTATGCATGCACAAACAGTCCAGAGAACGATCTGAATCGAAAAACGTCGTCAACACGGCCAGGTTCAATCACTCTACTATGAATGACATATATAGAAGGGTTCAAAGAATAGCGGGAACTGCTGGAGGAGTCCAAGACCACGGTATTTAGATGCAGCCTCGCACCAGTGGATAGGACCCATGGCGATGAGCTTCACTGGGCAAGTTGTGGGCATGACATAAAGCTGAAGTGTCTTTGCCCTTTCTTCTCCATACTTGGTGCGGAATCCGAATCACTGTCATACTAACCCGCCCTTCCCCCCTTCCCCCCCCCCCCTTAATTGGCATATTGGTCCAGAAATGTTCCGGCCTGTACCAACTTTCTCGAGGAAGGTTGAGATAGATGCTGGTATCCTTGCCAGAGGTCTCCATTGTATCCTTGTGTCGTGACTGACGGAGTCAAATGTCGTCCGTGGAATTACCAACCAGGGAATGGATTCTGGGTGACATTTGGTGTTGCCTGCTGACTCTTGGACCTGCCTCCAAGAGAATGGGTGTAAGCCGTAGTTCAGATGGGGGTAATGGTTCAGTCTCCCTCGGAACCTACATCTACATCTACATTTATACTCCACAAGCCACCCAACGGTGTGTGGTGGAGGGCACTTTACGTGCCACTGTCATTACCTCCGTTTCCTGTTCCAGTCGCGTATGGTTCGCGGGAAGAACGACTGTCTGAAAGCCTCCGTGCGCGCTCGAATATCTCTAATTTTACATTCGTGATCTCCTCGGGAGGTATAAGTAGGGGGAAGCAATATATTCGATACCTCATCCAGAAACGCACCCTCTCGAAACCTGGACAGCAAGCTACACCGCGATGCAGAGAACCTGTCTTACAGAGTCTGACACTTGAGTTTCCTAAACATCTCCGTAAAGCTATCACGCTTACCAAGTAACCCTGTGACGAAACGCGCCGCTCTTCTTCGGATCTTCTCTATCTCCTCTGTCAACCCTACCTGGTACGGATCTCACACTGATGAGCAGTACTCAAGTATAGGTCGAACGAGTGTTTTGTAAGTCACCTCTTTTGTTGATGGACTACATTTTCTAAGGACTCTCCCAATGAATCTCAACCTGGTACCCGCCTTACCAAAAATTAATTTTATATGATCATTCCACTTCAAATCGTTCCGCACGCATACTCCCAGACATTTTACAGAAGTAACTGCTACCAGTGTTTGTTCCGCTATCATATAATCACACAATAAAGGATCCTTCTTTCTATGTATTCGCAATACATTACATTTGTCTATGTTAAGGGTCAGTTGCCACTCCCTGCACCAAGTGCCTATCCGCTGCAGATCTTCCTGCATTTCGCTACATTTTTCTAATGCTGCAACTTCTCTGTATACTACAGCATCATCCGCGAAAAGCCGCATGGGACTTCCGACACTATCTACTAGGTCATTTATATATATTGTGAAAAGCAATGGTCCCATAACACTCGCCTGTGGCACGACAGAGGTTACTTTAACGTCTGTAGACGTCTCTCCATTGATAACAACATGCTGTGTACTGTTTGGTAAAAACTCTTCAATCCAGCCACACAGCTGGTCTGATATTCCGTAGGCTCTTACTTTGTTTATCAGGCGACAGTGCGGAACTGTATCGAACGCCTTCCGGAAGTCAAGAAAAATAGCATCTACCTGGGAGCCTGTATCTAATATTTTCTGGGTCTCATGAACAAATAAACCGAGTTGGGTCTCACACGATCGCTGTTTCCGGAATCCATGCTGATTCCTACATAGTACATTCTGGGTTTCCAAAAACGACATGATACTCGAGCAAAAAACATGTTCTAAAATTCTACAACAGATCGACGTCAGTGATATAGGTCTATAGTTTTGCGCATCTGCTCGACGACCCTTCCTGAAGACTGGGACTACCTGTGCTCTTTTCCAATCATTTAGAACCTTCCGTCCTCTAGAGACTTGCGGTACACGGCTGTTAGAAGGGGGGCAAGTTCTTTCGCGTACTCTGTGTAGAATCGAATTGGTATCCCGTCAGGTCCAGTGGACTTTCCTCTGTTGAGTGATTCCAGTTGCTTTTCTATTCCTTGGACACTTATTTCGATGTCAGCCCTTTTTTAGTTTGTGCGAGGATTTAGAGAAGGAACTGCAGTGCGGTCTTCCTCTGTGATACAACTTTGGAAAAAGATGTTTAGTATTTCAGCTTTACGCGTGTCATCCTCTGTTTCAATGCCATCATCATCCCGGAGTGTCTGGATATGCTGTTTCGAGCCACTTACTGATTTAACGTAAGACCAGAACTTCCTAGGATTTTCTGTGAGGTCGGTACATAGAATTTTACTTTCGAATTCACTGAACGCTTCACGCATAGCCCTCCTAACGCTAACTTCGACCTCGTTTAGCTTCTGTTTGTCTGAGAGGTTTTGGCTGCGTTTAAACTTAGAGTGAAGCTCTGTTTGCTTTCGCAGTAGTTTCCTAACTTTGTTGTTGTACCACGGTGGGTTTTTCCCGTCCCTCACAGTTTTACTCGGCACGTACCTGTCTAAAACGCATTTTACGATTGCCTTGAACTTTTTCCATAAACACTCAACATTGTCAGTGTCGGAACAGAAATTTTCGTTTTGGTCTGTTAGGTAGTCTGAAATCTGCCTTCTATTACTCTTGCTGAACAGATAAACCTTCCTCCCTTTTTTTATATTCCTACTAACTTCCATATTCAGGGATGCTGCAACGGCCTTATGATCACTGATTCCATGTTCTGTGCATACAGAGTCGAAAAGTTCGAGTCTATTTGTTATCAGTGGGTCCAAGATGTTATCTCTACGAGTCGGTTCTCTGTTTAATTGCTCGAGGTAATTTTCGGATAGTGCACTCAGTATAATGTCACTCGATGCTCTGTCCCTACCACCCATCCTAAACATCTGAGTGTCCCAGTCTATATCTGGTAAATTGAAATCTCCACCTAAGACTATAACATGCTGAGAAAATTTATGTGAAATGTATTCCAAATTTTCTCTCAGTTGTTCTGCCACTAATGCTGCTGAGTCGGGAGGTCGGTAAAAGGAGCCAATTATTAACCTAGTTAGGTTGTTGAGTGTAACCTCCACCCATAATAATTCACAGGAACTATCCACTTTTACTTCACTACAGGATAAACTACTACTAACAGCGACGAACACTCCACCACCGGTTGCATGCAATCTATCCTTTCTAAACATCGTCTGCACCTTTGTCTAAATTTCGGCTTCAGCCAGCTTTCTGTACCTATAAAGATTTCAGCTTCGGTGCTTACTATCAGCGCTTGAAGTTCCGGTACTTTACCAACGCAGCTTCGACAGTTTACAATTACAATACCGATTGCTGCTTGGTCGCCGCATGTCCTGACTTTGCCCCGCACCCGTTGAGGCTGTTGCCCTTTCTGTACTTGCCCAAGGCCATCTAACCTAAAAAACCGCCCAGTCCAGGCGACACAACCCCTGCTACCCGTGTAGCCGCTTGTTGCGTGTAGTGGACTCCTGACCTATCCAGCGGAACCCGAAACCCCACCACCCTATGGCGCAAGTCGAGGAATCTGCAGCCCACACGGTCGCAGAACCGTCTCAGCCTCTGATTCAGACCCTCCACTCGGCTCTGTACCAAAGGTCCGCAGTCAGTCCTGTCGACGATGTTGCAGATGGTGAGCTCTGCTTTCATCCCGCTAGCGAGACTGGCAGTCTTCACCAAATCAGATAGCCGCCGGAAGCCAGAGAGAATTTCCTCGGATCCATAGCGACACACATCATTGGTGCCGACATGAGCGACCACCTGCAGATGGGTGCACCCTGTACCCTTCATGGCATCCGGAAAGACTCTTTCCACATCTGGAATGACTCCCCCCGGTATGCACACGGAGTGCACATTGGTTTTCTTCCCCTCTCTTGCTGCCATATCCCTAAGGGGCCCCATTACGCGCCTGACGTTGGAGCTCCCAACTATCAGTAAGCCCACTCTCTGCGACCGCCCGAATCTTGCAGACTGAGGGGCAACCTCTGGAACAGGACAAGCAGCCATGTCAGGCCGAAGATCAGTATCAGCCTGAGACAGAGCCTGAAACCGGTTCGTCAGACAAACTGGAGAGGCCTTCCGTTCAGCCCTCTGGAATGTCTTTCGCCCCCTGCCACACGTTGAGACGACCTCCCACTCTACCACAGGTGAGGGATCAGCCTCAGTGCGGGCAGTATCCCGGGCAACCACAGTCGTAGTCCGATCGGGGGATGTGTGGGACGAGCTGGCCGTCCCCGACAAACCCCCATCCGGAACCCCACAGTGATGCCCATTGGCAACAGCCTCAAGCTGTGTGACCGAAGCCAACACTGCCTGAAGCTGGGAGCGAAGGGATGTCAACTCAGCCTGCATCCGAACACAGCAGTTGCAGTCCCTATCCATGCTAAAAACTGTTGTGCAAAGAACGTCTGAACTAATCTACAGAGAGCGCAAACAAATCGACGCAAAATTTAAACGGTTATTAAAATACAAGATTGCCTAGTAAATGCAGTAATGCTGCTACTTGCGCACTGCTGACACACTGCTCGGCGGCGGAAGGAGACTACGCGATTTTACACTATTCAGGTACTAAAACGCGATGCTCCGACTCTCAAATACTATAATACGCCCGAAATTTATGAATTAGACAATGCAAGTACCAAAAACACGCAAAGAAATTAAGAATTAAACTATGTAACAAATGAGTGAGCTAGGAGTACACGACTTGCTGCTGCAGCTGCTTATCCAGCGGCGGCAGGGAGCAGACTGATAATGCTCAACCTCAACTAATTTGTTTAGTGAGGGGTTGTCTAGTGTTAGCGGTAGGTGGAAGTGGCAGAGGGGGTTGAAGTGGTCCCACCTCATTGGCTGCCATCTCTGATCACTGTTGACTTTCTGTTAGCGACTAAAACGAGGGCGGAGGTTGTAACAGTGACAAGCGGACTGTCAGGCAGGCTTGTCCTGAACATGCGTGAGTGATTCCCAGTGAGCTACTGGGGCGGAGGGAGGAGCGCTGCTGTGTGCCATTATAACTCGAGCTGATTTCGATACCCATGTATTCCTGGCCAGCCACAACCTCAGACACTTACCGTCTCCTATTGCCAAACGCCTTGGATACACTCGGGATTCCAGACAAAACTGCAAGTTCATACAGGGCAGCCCATTAGGTAATAAGGATGTTCTCATTGGAGGTGGGCCTGCGGAGTCTGGTGCAGTAAGTCGATCTATGTCCATCCACAGCGGTGGACCAGTACGCTGCAGGGAATCTGGTGGGTGCTTCCCCAGAGTCAGCTATCGTTATTATCTTGTGCACTGCATTTTGAAACTCCTGATCATCCGCTCGGCAGGAAGGTAAGGGGCGTTAGCCAAATGCTCAGTACTGTTGTGTTTACAAAAAAACTAAAACTTAGATGCTGCTAATTGAGAGTTGTCGCCAGAATCTAAGATGGAAACTGCCCTCTTTAGTAAAAATATAGTGAAGAGAGCATGGATGGTTCCTGCTGCGTTGCTGGTAACCATCCACGCAACATATGGGAAGGTAAAGAGAGTGTCGACACCTACCGGGGTCATTGTTCTCCCGAAGGTTTCGCCGAAACCAACATGTATTCTCTCCCATGACCAGACAGAGCGTGGCCAAGAGTTGAAATGGTCTATTAAGATGACAGTTCTGGTCCATCTGTTCTATAATGGTGTCAACATCAGGCCAGTTCGCGTAACACCGCACAATTCCCTTCATTCTGCACATTCCCAGATGTGTAGTGCGAAAGAGCTTCAGTATGCAGGGGTGGAGCTTGGGTGAAACTGTCATCCTGCATTCAGATAATGGCAAACAATAAGACGCCATCAGTTGTGCACCACGCCCATCTGCACCCATAGGCAGGTGCTCCACCCAACGCCAACGTACAGCAGACAACGCCCTGCGGAGTAGCGGATCACGGACGCTTTCTGTTGGTACTTCGTTGTGCCGTATTTGGGAATTCGTCGAGCTTGTGTGACAAAACACATCGCTTTGTGCCTGTCAAACTCTTCATCTGGGCTGCTCAGTAGTACGTTGTGGAACTGTAATGGATCTCGCAATTATATTTACTAAGGAACAACAGCCACAGTTGCAACTACATCTCCAGCTGCATTCACTGCTACTCACAGTTAAGTGTCTGACAGAGGGTTCAATGAACCACGTCCAAGCTGTCTCTACCGTTCCACTCTCGAACGGCGCGTGAGAAAAACGAGCACTTAAATTTTTCTGTGCGAGCCCTGATTTCTCTTGTTTTATCGTGATGGTCATTTCTCTCTATGTAAGTGGGAGCCAACAGAATGTTTCCGCAATCGGAGGAGAAAACTGGTGATTGAAATTTTATGAGAAGATCCCGTCGCAACGAAAAACGCCTTTGTTTTAATGATTGCCACTCCAATTCACATATCATGTCTGTGGCACTATTTCCCCTATTTCGCTATAATACAAGATGAGCCGCCCTTCTTTGAACTTTTCTGATATCATCCGTCAGTCCCCCCTGATGCGGATCCCACACCGCACAGCAATATTCCAGAATAGGGCGGACAAGTGTGGTGTAAGCAGTGTCTTTAGACTGCGCCATTTAATCACGAAGTGTCGATTGGTGACTGAGTAGCGAAGTTGGGCGTTAGTGGTCAGTGATCCGTTGAAACTTGAGATTGTAAATATTAACATGAAACATCTTGATACTGTATGTGATAGGCAATGCCTCTTTCTCTTTCTGTAAATAATTTTCCGGCTTCGCATTACTGTTCTAGATACAAATGCAATCCGCTGTACTTATAGGACAGCATTTCTCCCAAGCAACAATCTGAGACATCAGATAGAGTTAAGTTTTTGCCAGGATTGAACGATTCCAATGTGGCCAATCTAAGGCGCTTGCTATAAGTTATGAGAAAGATTTCAGGCTTGTCTATGACTACAGGTAATTGATCAAGCGGTAGGAAAACTGAGCCATATTGGGAATGAAATTCCCATATTAATTAATTCTGCCCAGAGATGAATGTAGTGTTCTGACGTTCATAGGAGCCATTAAGTTGCGACTGCGTCCTCATGATCTTTGTAGGTGTGATGGCGTGAGACCTTCTTTACTTAATCCTTCCTCTAGGTATTTTACACTCGGCTCAAAGAAACTACATTTTCGAGGCGACAACACAGTCCATTGTCTTGAAGCCGATCAGACAATGTCCGTAGGATTTGCAGGTTCTGTTCTCACATGACCTCGGTAATTATCAGGTCATCTAAATAAATAACGCAGTTGGGGACACCTTGTATGAGTTGCTGAAGGCATCTGTGAAATGTTACGGGAGTGCTAATGACAACAAACGGCATTATTAGCAACCAAAAACTGTTATCATCTACATGTAACTCGAAACGAGCGTCGGTGAGATGTATCTTGGAACAATAATGACACCCAACCAATCTTGTCAACAATTCCTGTGACGTTGAAATTGGATACAGACGTACATTGTCTTGAGCATTAATGCTAGACTTAAAATCGCCACAAATTCTATGTGATAGGTTTGGTCTCTTCACTGCTACTATGGACGTTGTCTACTCGCTAGACGATACAGAGATATTAGTTCCATATTTTGCAAGCTATCTAATTCTACTTTAACTTGATCACATATAGTGATAGGTACTGAACGTTTTCTACAAAACGTAGGAATTGCTGACTGCTTCAGAATACTTAGGCTTGGAACCCTGTTGCGCAACCAGACGAAAGTCCAAAAAGTTACTTATATTGTGCGCATGACATGTCTTGAATTATGAAATGAAAAAGCGCAAAATTATATAGGCCAAAATATTACCGGTTGCTCAAGAATTTACAACCAGAGGGGTTAGTTTCCAAGATGAATATTTATACCTAGCTTGGACTACGGTCTGTCCCCACAACGGAATCGACTGTCCGTCATACGTCACAACTCTGTGCAGAAAATACCACCGCTGTCGTTGCTCCATTGATTTCTACCTGCAGCCTGAGCTTCTGCAACCTGTTTGCTACTGCTGTTGGCACCGGCGAGATTGCGTGCAGAGCGTTGGCAGCTGTGGTTGTTGTTTCCCGCCGGTCAAGGCAGACGTTTGGCACATGTCCAGGTTTGTAGCATGCAGGTTATGTCATGCTACAAACAGGCTGCGACGGTGTTGATGCCTTGGGCTGCTATCTGGACACTATCTGATTGCACTAACTTTTCTGCGACTCTTTTTACAGGGACGTGGAGTAAACTTTGATAGTACTGTCGGCTCGCTTTTCTGTTAGTGAACAACTCTCTTCTGTCTACCACAAATCGAGGCAGTAGACAGCTAATTGTTGCCCTAACTACTTAATCGCACTTTGTCGGACTACTGGACGATCGGATGCTCATAAATCTGGTGACGTTTACTGGTTTTCATCAGTTGATCATAGAAACAAGTCGACGTCGGAAGTACCGTGAATCATAGGTCGCGATGGTGCAGTTATTTCGTGACGTTTTTAGTATAAAGGGTGTCTACATCGAGGTTCCCAACTTTAAATGTGTTCCATATACAAAACTAAATTGAATCTTTTCACAAAAATAGGTTGTATGTCAAGATAAGTTTTGAAAAAAATGACAATAACAAATCAAAACACTTCCACGTGAGTCACCGCGGTGATACGAAGAATGTCGAGTCTGTTTTCAGTTTCCATTCAGGTCCTCTGCAACATGTCCGAAGGAATGTGTCAGTGACCTCCACAGTTCGAGTACGGAGGTATTGGATGTCCCGCATTGCAGTGGCCTCATAGAAAAAAATCCAACGGTGTGATGTCAGAAGAATGTGGGGGCCAAATCACGGGTGCACCTCGTACAATCCAGCGCCCTTTAAATGTTGCAGCTTTCCGAACATCCAGCGACCAGTGAGGTGGAGCACCATCCTGCTGAAACCAAAGGCTTGGTTGCAAGTCTTCAACCTGGGGAAAGACAAAGATCTCCACCACATCTAGGTACGTCGTTCCTGTGACAGTTGTTTCAGCAAAGAAGAATGGTCCAATTATCTTGCCACTCATGAGGCCATAACAAACGTTCACTTTCGGCCTATCTTGTACCTTTTCCCTGACATTGTGTGGATTCTGTGACCCCCAAATTCGAACGTTATTCTTGTTCACAGTCTGAGCGACATGGAATGTGGTTTCGTCAGAACGTGGGATTTCGGTGGTTCGGTTAAGCATTTCACATGCAAATTCGTATCGTCATTGCTTGTCATGGCCTGCAGTATCTGCACCTTGTATGAATACAGACGCAATTGCTTTCTGAGGACTTTATGAACAGTTACCCGAAGCATCTGAAGTTCTCGTGAAGCTTGATGAACTGATTTTCGTGACTCCGTTGGAATGTTTGGTGGATATTCTCAATTTGTTCTTCAGATACTCACCGACCTCCTCCATGCCACTTCGCAATGCTGCCAGTTTCCAGAAACCGACTGTGCCATGCTTTCCAGTTTCCAGAACCGACTGTGCCATGCTTTTATACTCTTGGCGTCTCGTACTGCTTACCTGTAAACACCACGAAACTGTCTTTGCATTATATGCAACATAACAAAGCATTTAAACACTGCGTACCGAAGCACAGTTTGTGCCTTTTCCTGAACTCACGCCATTTCCGTTTCTACAGACAACAATTCAACAATGAAAATGCAACAGTTGTTGAAAAGAAACAGCCAGCAATTTTAAGTCCTTCTGCACACAACGGACATGTCAGATCTGAAACAACGAAAGATTTACTATTTTTAAATTGGCTCGCAAAATAGAGAATTTCGGTGTAGACACCCTGTATATTTTAAGATTGTATCAGATGACACGTAAGCAATCACACTAACTTCTCTATTGGGAGCTAGACCTATAGGATCAAGGAGCGTTGATGGTCCTACATGTGATGTTCCACACTGTTTACAGAAAAAATCACACCTGGGTGCTAAGCCTTGGACGTCAGCAGAGAACGCTACGTATGTTTGCTTTACTGCTTAAATTTGAATTACTTGCAATTACATAGGTTTGGTGACCGTATTGGTCAGTCAGAATAACACAAATATCAGAGAAGCTCAGACTTCTGGGTTCTGTGTTCCGAGGATAGTTTTCTCATCACTTATTGTGGTTTATAATTAGAAGGCAGCCAGAACGGACCCTCACGTTCGGAGTTAGTTACATGAGTCACAGTAAAGAAAAAAACGACATAAACAGACAACCAGTCTCTCACTTGTCTCATCGAGCCAAATGGACGACTGAAGGGGAGACGATGATCCTTCAACTGCAGACTGTTACAAACTTACCAACAAATTGACGGAGCCCTGATACGCAGAATCAGTGACGCATTTTGTTCCAATGACGGACAAACACGGTATTAATCAGGAGGTCATAATGTTTTGGCTCATCAGCGTGTAAATAGCGACTACAAGAGAACTGCAGTGCGGCTTAACGTTACGCTTCAGGAAACACTACACCAGGGTACAACCTGCCGATTTGCTATTACCTGGCAATCACTTAGTGGAGTTGCCACCAATCACGCACTAGAGTAGCACAGGCACTAGCCTGCCGATTCGCTATTGCCTACCAATCACTTACCAGAGTCGCCTTCCAATAGCCAACCAGAGTAGCACATACAACAGCCCACCGTACAGCCATCCCTTTCCATAGCAACCACTCTTCAAATCGTCCAATAACATCCCAAATATGTGACGTCGATAGCCATCACACTGCTGGGGTAGTACGAGTAAATATGGGAAAGAGTCACCAGAACCCAGCGATTAACCGCGTAGAAGAAAACCGCTGAAAAGTCAGTCGAAACGTTGGCAGTTTCGTGGTTTTAGTGTTTTATATTGACGCGGCCTAGTACCCAAAACCATTTTATTCAATTGTCCGTATTACGTGTAGAAATTTTCATGAGCAACGGCCAAATGAGACTAATTTGTTGTACGTAATACCTGAGATTAATTTAGAAGGGAGAGAGAGAAAGTTGAAGGAACAGATTGAGAGACGTAAGTTATCACGGACACAGCACCCATACTTATGTTTTTTTAGCTGAGGTTCTGGAAGTAGTATAGCTAGAATAATTCAAGAAACGTATCTGAGAAGCGCGGAGCAGCGTTTTCTTTGTAGTGGAAGTAGCACATAAAAATAGAAATCTTGTGCAACAAATGAAAGATAATTAGTTTTGCCTGCGGGTCTGAAGTGATGTGAGCTGCAGTTACAGTGAGACTATTTTTAGGGCATGCTTTCATAATTTGGACTGACGTCTGTGAAAAAAATGAGCAGATACGAATTAAAAAATGTCACTGTCTGTGCACATACCAGACACATCAGTACATAAGATTTTCTGTTCTCGAAAGAAAATTTCCCCTCCCCCCAATCGCCACACCCCTACACCCCGAATTATTTGTACTTCAGAATGCCTATTAGAATTAAAAGTGTCGAATAACATTGTTTTGCTGGATAGTGCATCGCCGGTGAAAGATTATTATAAGCATACAGCAGCTCAGCCGTACAGTCTTTCTCCGGAGAAAGCAAGCTAGTTGATCTTATCGTCGTTTAAACAAAATTGCCACATCCATCGTGTATGAAAACCAGCGAACGGACACGTGGAACTCTGAAACGAAATTGTCATCATTGATCCAGGCTCCTCATGGAAGCATGCAATACACATTAATTTATATTATGTTTACTGTACACAAACATAAAAAGACACTTTAAATTCATAAATACACTCCTTCACTATTCCGTTTTCGGTAACAGCAATTCTTCCAGTAGCAATTGTGTGGGTGATTCATTCCGTACCAATGACAGATGGCCTTATAATTTCCCGCTCAGACGAGTAGAAATGAAAGGTAAAAAAAAAGAAAGTTCTGGAAAGTCCTCGCCAAAGATTCTCAGTCGTAATTTCCTCTGCCGGGCTCTAGCCTGTTGGTCTATTTAGCTGAAACAAGCGAAGTCCAATAAAAGGCCGACCTGCCCTCAACTGATGAGACTCACAAAAACCTGTGGCACAGTATTTTGTCAAAAGATCTTATTTTTAGAAACAAAATTTATTCATACATTCAACTACTCAACTGGAAATATATTGATAGCGGCATCATGTTGGCGAGAATTCAAAATACCGGCAATTAAAACAAAACAGCCAATCAGTATGGATCTGGCACGTTCAAAAGTATCCAAACAATCTTGTTTTTTTATGCGATATTCAAAATTATCAAAATGATTTGTGTTATTTATAGAAACAGGTAAGTTTGGCGTAAATTGTGTAAACTGGCTTCGTGTACAAAAGTAGCCAAATAATTTGAATTTGACACCACGTTCAAAAGTATCCGAACGACTTGCGTTATTTGTAAAAAGAAAATGTAAGTACACATACTCACACACCACACAACTCCTCATCATTTTGCATCATTGTCGAAGTCTCTGAACCATACATCACCACAGGTCTCACTACCGTACTATCCACTGTCAGCTTCAGATTCCTACTGAGGCTTCTTGCTTTAAATACTTCAATCAGTGCGAAGTAGCTCCTGTTACCAGCAATAATCTTTGCATATATATCTTCTCTCATGTCATTATTCTCAATTACTAGTGACCCAAGATATTTAAAGCTCTCAAAGCTGTCATATTCTTTCCCATTCATGGGCTTCTTTCTCCTTCACGATACCTTTTCCTAGATGCTAACATACACTTGGTCATTGACTGGTTAATTGTCAGCCCCATCTCGGCTCCATATCTTTCTAATTTGTCTAGTTTTTCTTCTAGATCCTGTTACCTTCTGAATAACAAATCAGTATCATCTGCATACGCTAGATTCTGCGTCACTCTGTTAACTAGTGTTCTCTCAGGGTTGCTACTTTGTGTCTTTCGCATTACCCTCTCCAAGGCGAAATTAAACAGAATAGCGGAGAGCGCATCACCCTGTCGCAATCCTTGGATTACTTCAAATGCTTTTGATAAAGTGCCCTCAACCTTCACTTTACATATTGTTCTTCTCAATGTCATTTGAGCTAGTCTTTTTAGTCTATAGGGCACTCCTGCGTCTTACATTGCCTTCTACAGTTGATCCCTTTTGATGCTATCATAAGCTTGTTTGAACTTAATGGACATCTGGTGAACATCGGTGCTATACTCACAACGTTTGTCAAAGATCTTTCTGATAGAAAAAATCCGATCTGTAGTGGATGTATTAGTTGTGAAACCACACTGGTAGACTCCTCCATACTCTTCTAGATATGTACTTAGTCGCCGTGCAGTGAGTTTTCCTAATACTTTACATACTATACAGAGCAGTGTAATTCCTCTATAATTCACACAGTCAGCTTTGTCATGTTTCTTACGTGTAGACTGTTGCTGTATTCCACTGTTCCGGAATATTTTCATTCCGCCATATTTCCACTACAATCTCATGCAAAACTCTTATTATCTTTTTCATATCCACTGTAATATTGTCTCTTCCAGGAGCTTTATTGTTCTTAAGATTCTTGACACTAGCTTTAACTTCTTCCAGTGTAGGTTCCTCTACAGCTTCCTGGTACTGTTTTTCTCTGTTTATTTCCTGCTCCACCTCTTCTACCATAGCAGCATCTACTTCACCTTCATTTTCAGATTCTGTATTTAATAATTCACTCAAATACTCCATCCATCTCTCTAAAATCTGATCTTTGATTCCAATCACATTTTCCTTCTTTTCCTTACAGAAAGCTGCTCTGAGTTGGAATCTTTCTTTACATCTTTCACCCGCATATAGAATTTCCTTCTTTCCTGAACAGTCTTCCTCTCTTCTAATTCATAAATCCACCGTTTTTCAAATTCTCTCTTTTTCCTCCTACATTCGTTATTTGCTTCCTTTCTCTTCTTCTGGTAGTCTTCTACAGTAATCCTTGTTTGCCTTTGCAGCATTTTGTTTCTTCTCTCATTCCTTTCTTCCATCTTCTTCCTAAAATCTTCATCAAACATGACCTAGGTTTTAATTGCTCGTTATACCCAGTACAGTTTCAGCTGTATTCTGTATTATACTTTTGACCGTTTCTATCTTTCTTCAATATCCTCTCCTGCCCGACCTTCGGCTTTATTAAGTCTATACTGTTGTACTATATTTTCATCATTTCTTAACTTGGCACCATAAAAATTGGCACAATAGTTTTCTTATAACCGTTAAAGAAAAATCAAAATACATCTTCATGTACATCCACACAACGTGGCACTACACAAAACTGGCGCTAATGGCAAAGGCACATAGGGAACATACACGACACTGATCTGTAAGTCCACGGTATTGGTCATAAGTTGAGAAAACCGTCCCGGAACACATGTGCTACAAAACGCCATTGTTCCCTGCGCATGTTCCCCGACATCAATATGGGATATGATCATCACGCACACGTACACAGGCCGCACAACGGGTTGGCATACTCTGGATCAGGTTGTCGAGCAGCTGCCTGGGGTATAGCCTCCCATTATTGCACCAGTGCCAGTCGGACCTCCTGAAGTGTCCAAGGGGTTAGGAGACGTGCAGCGATATGTCGACCGAGAGCCTCCCAGACGTTGCCGATGGGGTTTAGGTCTGGAGAACAGGCAGGCCACTCCATTCGCCTGATATCTTCTGTTTCAAGGTACTCCTCCACGATGGCAGCTCGGTGACGCGGTGCGTTATCATCCATCAGGAGGAAGGTGGGACTCCCTGCACCCCAGAAAAGGGGTGCAAAATGACGTCCCTATACACTTTACCTGTTACAGTTCCTCTGTCAAACACATGCAGGGGTGTACGTGCACCGATCATAATCCCACCCCACATCATCAAACCACGACCTCGATACAGGTCCGTTTCAAGGACATTAAGGGGTTGGTATCTGGTTCCTGGTTCATGCCAGATGAAAACCCGGTTAGAACCACTGTTCAGACTATACCTGGACTCGTCCGTAAACATAACCTGGGTCCACTGTTCCAATGACCGTGTACTGTGTTCTTGACACCAGGCTTTACGGGCTCTCCTGTGACAAGGGACAGTGGAATGCACCTTGCAGGTCTCCGGGAGAATAAACCATGTCTGTTCAGTCGTCTGTAGACTGTGTGTCTGGAGACAACTGTTCCCGTGGCTGCGGTAAGGTCCCGAGCAAGGCTACCTGGCTTTCAGTGGGGACTGATGATGAGATATCGGTCTTCTTATGGTGTTTTACACTGTGGATGTCCCGTTCTGTAGCGGTTGGACACGTTTCCTGTCTGCTGGAATCGTTGCCATAATCTTGAGATCACACTTTGTGGCACACGGAGGGCCCGTGCTACAACTTGCTGTGTTAGACCAGCCTCCTGTCGCCCTAGTATTCTGCCCCACATAACGTCATCAATATGTTTTCTTTGATCCATTTTCAACACACTGTCACCATTAGCACGTCTGAAAACGTCTGCACACTTACACGCTGCATCGTACTCTGACATGTACCAACACACCTTGGCGTACGTGGACTGCTGCCAGCGCCACCGTGCGACGACCGCAGTTCAAATGCACTGCATAGTCATACCGCCCACTAGAGCGTAGTTTCACCACGTATCAGCATTATCCTTAATTTATGAGCATGAGTGTAGATACTCCGTAGCCACCATACGGCGCTTGGCAGAGGATACCCTGTACCACTACCAGTCATTTCCTTTTCTGTTCTACTCGCAAACAGAGCAACGGAAAAATGACTCTCTGTATGCCTTCATATGAGACCTTACATCCTGTATCTTATCTTCGTTGTCCTTACGCGCAGTGTTTGTTGGCGGCAGTAGAATCGTGTGTCAGTCAGCTTCAGATGCCAGTTCTCTAAATTTTCTCAACAATGTTTCTCGAAAAGAACGTTGCCTTCCCTCCAGATATCCTCACTTTAGTTTCCAAAGCATCTGCGTTCGTGTTGTTCGAGCCTACTAGGCCGCCTCTGGATTGCTTCGATGTGTTTCTTCAATCCGACCTATAACGGATCACAGACGACAAGAATAGGTCGCACCAGAGTCCTGTATGCGGTCTCCTTTACAAGTGAACCACTTGTTTTATAAAATTCTGGTATTAAGCCGAAGTCGACCATCCGCTTTCCCTACCACAGTCATCACATGCTTGTTCCATTTCAAATCGCTTTGCAACGTTACGCCTAGATATTTAAACGACTTGACTGTGTCAAGCACTCACATCTTTCCACATTTAGACCCATCTGCCATTCATCACGTCAACTAGAAACTTTGTCTAAGTCGTCTTGTATCTTCCTACAGTCACTCAACTTCGACATCTCGCCGCACACCACAGTATCATCACCAAACAACTGCAGATTGTCGCTCATCCTGTCTGTCAAACCATTTATGTATATAGAGACCAACAGCGGTCGTATCACACTATCCTGGGGCACACCTGACGATACACTTGTCTCTGATGAACACTCGCCATCGAGGGCAACATATTGGGTTCTATTCCTTAAGAAATCTTCGAGCCACTCACATTTCTCCTACATTCATTATTAGTCTCCACTGGGACATCGTATGAAATGCTTTCCGGAAATATGGAAATATGGAATCTGCCTGTTGCTCTACATCCATAGTTCGGAGTACATCATGTGAGAAAAGGGCAAGCTGAGTTTCTCACCGGCAATGCTTTCTAAAACCACGCAGATTCGTGGACATAACATCCTCAGCCTTAAGAAACTTTAATACATTCGAACTAAGGATATTTTAGAGGATTCGGCAGCAAACTGATGTTAGGAATATTGGTCCGTAATTCTGCGGGTCCGTTCTTTTATCCTTCTTATATATTGGAGTCACCTGCGCCTTTTTCCAGTCACTTGGGACTTTGTGCTCACGATAAATGCAGGTTAGGTAAGGGGCCAATGTCGTAGAATACTGTTTGTGAAGCCGAACTGAGATTCCATCCGAACCTGGCTATTTAATTGTTTTCAAACCTTTCAGTTTCTGGTCTTAATTCGAATGTAACTTTAAGAAACTGTGAACTCTTATAAATTTCAGTAACGGTTCAGTTAGATGAATGACCAACCTTCACTCATCTCTGATCCTGCGGGATCTTACACGATCTATGCTAGCAAACATAGGCCAACACTCAGAAGGAAGTATAGAAGATGAAGATGAGCACTTATACATGATGAGCCAGAACATTGTGACCACCTGCTTAACGGCTTGTTTGTACCTCTTTGGAACGAAATATATTACTGATTCTGACTGGTCGCTTTGTGGACCCGTGTGGCATTAGATGTCGACGAACAGGTCATGTAATTTGCCTAAATCAGCGAACACTGATTCTCGTAAGCGGCGATGGCACCCGATAGTGACCAAGATGGGTTTCATAGGATTTATTCAGGCGAATTTGGTCACCGAGACATCAACGTGAGTCCACTACAATGCTCTTCAAACCACTGTAGCAAGGTTCTGTCTGCGAGACACGGATAATCACACTGCTGAAAGGTGACATTGGCGAGCCGACCGGCGTGGCCTAGCGGTTGTAGGCGCTTCAGTCTGGAACCGCGCTACTGCTACGGTCGCAGGTTCGAATCCTGCCTCGGGCATGGATGTGTGTGATGTGCTTAGGTTAGTTAGGTTTAAGTAGTTCTAAGGGACTGATGACTTCAGTTGTTAAGTCTCATAGTCCTCAGAGCCATTTGAACCATTTTGACATCGCCGTCGGAGAAGACATCAAGTATGAAAGGATGCAGGTTTTTCGCAGCCGTCAGCGTGTCTTCGATTACTACCACAAGCCCATGCAAGCGGAGGAGAACATCTCCTATAGCATAAAACGGCTCCCATCGGCCTGCGGCCGACGCGCTGCACGTTTCGAGCCGCTGTTCACCCGGATGACGGTGTTCGCAGAGACGACCATCGAGCTTGTTTAGCAGAAATACCCTTCTCCCAAAGAGCCGACAAGTTTCCATTGACCATCATTCGAATCCCTTTGGTCCCGCAATCATAACTGACGATATCGTTGGATCAACATGTAGTCTACTGCGGAGCACCATATTCAACAATATACGATGAACGGTGTGCTCCGAAACAGTCATGCGTGCATCATCGTTGTGCTCTTTCGACAGACGTGTCGCAGATCACCATCTCTCCTACTTTTCAGAACAGACAAGCCTCCGAACCCCACGTCCTGTGAAGAGTCGTGGACGTCCAAACATTCAGCTGTCCTTCTACCTCTTTCCATAGATGCTCAAGACAGTAAAACATGGCAATTCGACAACACTCACCGTTTTTGAGATACACGATCAGACTCGTTCACAGGTCCTGCGTAATAATAATCTGCCCTTTTTCAAAGTCGCTTATCTCAATGGATTTCAACATTTGCAGCCCATATCTTAGCTAGGGTGATCCCTTGTCCTTGTCTTCTCCGCTTACGTACTTCTGTTAGTGCCCGCAACGCAGCCAGGCGAATCCAGCGTCGCGGAGGGCAGTGGTCTTCGCTGACCAGGCGTATGTGTGTGTGTGTGTGTGTGTGTGTGTGTGTGTGTGTGTATGTGTGTGTTTGTGTTTATGTGCACCTGTTTTTCTCACAGTGTTCCCCTCCACCCTGACACACACTCATACACACACACACACACACACAATGTAAAACATCACATCCAACCTGCAGAAACTGTAGAGCACATGTGTGCAGTGAAGAGAATAAGAACTGATAACATAAACTTTAAAAATCTATGTCATGTAGATATCCTGAGCTCCCTAGCTGTCCGAATAAATCTGCTTTGAGATCTTCAAACTTGAGTGGAGATGGTAGGCTGCAGAGAAAGCTTCTGTGGAAGGCCTTGTCTGCTTTAGCGTTAGATAACATACATCTCTAGGAATACTATATCAACTCAGCAATAGCCTCAGCCTAGAAGTGTTTGTTTATATGCCCAGCTGGAGGCATTGCATGAAAAGACACACATCTTGCTAAAGACTACCGCTCTGAGGGGAGAGGCCAATAGCTCACTGTTGAAATTGCATTCTGTGGTTATCCACCATAGGCAGCCTGTATTTGTGTTCGGTATATAAAAATATTCCCCAGAACCAAAGTTTTTGTTCTTTTGCGTAATGGATCAGGAGGTACTAACATTTCAACGATGAGTTGAAACTGAGATGAGAAAAACTATGAACATTACAGCTACTCAATGACTTTCTTCGGTCGTTATGCCTCCAACGACCTACTTTCAACTAACTTTCGAAGCCAGTCAAACATCATAGCGACAAGATACCACAAAAAAAATCATTATCTTGCAGCAAAAATGTTTTTCACATTTTGCTGATAATGCTAGCTTATGCTGTCGCACAATGGAGCCTATTTAGCCTCCATACATAGTCCTATTACAGTATAATTGGGACAAATTTCCCTCTTAGCATTGCAGGCATCAGAAACAGAAGAATTTTAACGTTTTTATTTGAAGTTACAACCGTTTCCATAAACTTAAGTAATCTCATAACTGCTTGACAATATTCCTCAGAGGGATTACGCACAGTTTTGTAACACACACACACACACACACACACACACACACACACACACGTACGCATCCGTACATACACAATACGTAAGAAACATAAAGGAAAGCAGCATAACATGTGAACTAGAAACATTCACGTGAAGTTGTCTGTTTTAATTTATACAGCATATTTAGAAAACACGTGATTCTCTTGTCAAACAGCACATACAGTTGGCAAATAGAATTACTTCGATAAGCGGTTAACACTTATGTAAAATTATAGTTAGGTGCAGAAGGAACAATCCACATAGTATTAACGGTGACACTGTCATATGGATTAAATATCCCGAAATGGATCGAGCAGGCAAAGATACAGATAATTCCATAGAAAAAAAGACCATGAGTATCTGGGAAACAATAAGCACATCAGTATTACGGCACCGGAGGAAAAAAACTGACACGATTTCATTGACTGCAGCATATACAGGATGTTACACGTTTTCTTGGAATGGCAATAGCTACTTCCCTCCCCCCCCCCCCCCCCCCGAGTGTACCATCATGTACATAACATAACATAAAGTGACACACAAGTCAGGAACCCTCAGGTACCGGGGTGATCAAAAAGTCAGTATAAATTTGAAAACTTAATAAACCACGGAATAATATAGATAGAGAGGTAAAAATTGACACACATGCTTGGAATGAAATGGGATTTTTTATTAGAACCAAAGAAAAAACAAAGTTCACAAAATGTCTGACAATGGCGCTGGACAGAAAACGTCAGCGACTGCGCATGACAATCGTGTATCAAAGGAGCTGTAATGAGAGAGAGAATCAGATGCGCCAGCAGTCGCAGCATGTTGACGTTACCTGAAAAGGCGCTTTTAGTGAAGCTGTATTATCAGAATAGGGAATGTGCTAGTTCAGCGTTACGATCTTACCGCCATAGGAAGGGGATTCGAACGGGTAAAGGTCCGTTGACAAATGCAGCTGTGGCGAGAATGATTTCGAAGTTCGAAGCCACGGGTTGTTTAGACGATAGACCCCGTAGCGGCCGACCGAGAGCACAAGGCGTAATGCTGCTGAGACAGTTCAGGAAGAAAAATGGAGACTGTAGTGGGTTCGTCTACGCACGGGGAAGTCAGCGCTCGTACCCTCCGATGCTATCCATACAAAATCGATCGGCATCATGAACTGCTACCTGGTGATTTAGTGAAGCGGAGGTTATTTGCGGTGTGGGCGCTTCAAAAGATGGCGGAAGATGACGATTGGTTGAGTAACGTGTTGTGGACCGACGAAGCTCATTTCACGCTCCGAGGGTCTGTCAACACCCACAACTGCAGAATTTGGGCAACCGAAAATCCTAGAACTGTCGTGGAAACTCCATTGCACGATGAGAAAGTCACGGTATGGGTTGGATTTAGCACATCTACCGTTATCGGGCCTGTTTTCTTCGAGGAAATGCGTGATTCTGGTTTTGTAACTGCTACCGTAACGGGTGAGAGGTACGCCGATATGTTACAAAATCGCATCATCTCCAGCCTGGATGATAAACACCTGCTGGAACGTACGATGTTTATGCAGGATGGCACTCCACCCCATATTGTTAGACGCTGAAAGATCTCTTGCGTCTGTCGTTTGGTGATGATCGTGTGCTCAGCCGGCACTTTCGTCATGCTTGGCCTCTCAGGTCCCCAGACCTCAGTCCGTGCGATTATTGGCTTTGGGTTTACCTGAAGTCGCAAGTGTATCGTGATCGACCGACATCTCTAGGGATACTGAAAGACAACGTCCGACGCCAATGCCTCACCATAACTCCGGACATGCTTTACAGTGTCGTTCACAACATTATTCCTCGACTACAGCTATTGTTGAGGAATGATGGTGGACATATTGAGCATTTCCTGTAAAGAACATCATCTTTGCTTTGTCTTACTTTGTTATTATTGCTATTCTGATCAGATGAAGCGCCATCTGTCGGACGTTTTTTGAACTTTTGTATTTTTTTGGTTCTAATAAAACTCCATGTCATTCCAAGCATGTGTGTCAATTTGTACCTCTCCACCAGCATTATTCCGTGATTTATTCAGTTTTCAAATTTATACTGACTTTTTGATCACACGGTGTATTAGGAGCAACAAGCGCTTGCTCGGTGGGCAGCGACTGCTTACAACTCACGGCAATCGATATGCCTCTGATAACTAAACAGTGGCATCACGTTTATCAACATGTGCTCAAATGCCAGGCTGGACTTAATTTCACTGCAGAATTATAGTTATTGCAATAAAGGAACTCAGTATAACTATTTCATTTGTTATACAGCTTGGGGGTTGTGAGGTGAAGACTTCTAACACGTGCATTTGAGATTGCGTTACCTATTCCTTGCATGTGCAAGCCTTGAAATCACAAATACGTTCGTGCTGACCCAGTGAAATACAATTATTCCGTGAATGCACATGCACAGACCTCACTACCCAGCGACCCAACAAAAAGGTAGGTTTTAAAAGCAAGCCACTCACTAGGGTTTGTATGTTATCAACGCTGCGCCATTGTTCATCATCATTCATTGCTTTTCTTCCTGGATATGTGCACAGCTCTCCAAAATCTGTAAGTCTGACACATATTAATGTTAACAAACTTACGTCTTTCACCTACAGATTAAGTACTGGAAGTCAGGGACGCTTTCCTCGTGCAATACTTCAGAATCTGTAGCATCTGTGGGGAAGAGAGCAGTGGCTGTCATCAAGCAGAAAGCCGACAAGTATGTACAATTCTAAAGGTGGCAATGGTAAAATACAGAGAGCGAAAGGCTATTTACAACTTGTACAGAAACCAGACGGCAGCTATAAGAGTCGAGGGGCATGAGAGGGACTCAGTGGTTGAGAAGGGAGTGAGATAAGGCTGTAGCCTATCCCCGATGTTATTCAATCTCTATATATGACAGGCAGAAAGGAAACAAAAGAAAGATTTGGAGTAGGAATTGAAGTCCAAAGAGAAGAAATAATTACTTTGAGGTTTGCCGATGACAATGTAATTCTGTCAGAGACAGCAAAAGACTTGTAAGAGCAGTTGAACGGAATGGATAGTGTCTTGAAATGAGGATATAAGATAAACATCAGCAAAAGCAAAACAAGGATATGGAATGAATCCGAATTAAATCAGGTGTTGCTAAGGGAATTAGATTAGGAAATGAGACACTTAAAGTATGAGGGTTGGAACTTTAGTAGTGGCAACTACTTATTTACAGCTCATACAAAATAGATACGTGTTTCAAAGTTTTACCGACCTACAAAGTAGTCCCCAGCATTGTGCATAACCCGCTGCCAGCGATGCGGAAGTCGTAGGATACTCTTAGCAGTGCCAGCTCTGTTGACAGTTCGAGCGGCGCAGTCTATTGCCCGACGAATTTGTAGCAGCGAATGCCGTGAAGTGTTTCCTTCAGTTTAGAAATTGAGTTGAACTTACGAGGGCTTCATTCAGGGGAGTGCAGTAGGTGGTACAGCACTTAGCAGCCCCATCAGTCAAACAAAACAGTAACAGCTTGCACAGTACGTGCTTGAGCATTGTCCTGCAAAATGATGGTCAGGCCCTGCAGAAAGTTTCATCACTTCTGTCTCTAAGACGGTTGTAGGTTGTGTTCCAAAAATGAACAGCATAGAGACAGAAGTGATGAAATTCTCTGCAGGGCCTGACCATCATTTTGCAGGACAATGCTCAAGCACGTACAGTGCAAGCTGTTACTGATTTGTTTGACTGATGGGGCTGCCAAGTGCTATACCACCTACTGCACTATCCTGACTTAAGCCCTCGTGAGTTCAACTCGATTTCTAACACTTCACGGCATTCGCTTCAGAACTGCTACAAATCCGTCGGGCAATAGACCGCGCCGCTCGAACTGTCAACACAACGGGCACTGGTAAGAGTATCCTACGACTTCCAAATCGCTGACAACGGGTTATACACAATGCTGGTGACTACTTCGAAGGTCAGTAAAACTTTGAAACACGTATCTATTTAGTGCGAGCTGTAAATAAATAGTTGCCACTATTAAATTTCTAACCCACGTAGTAGATGAGGTTTGACATCAGGTCCTGAAAATAACTGATGATTTTCGAAGTAGAGACCAACAATGGCACGAAATGCATTTCTGAAGAAGAAAAAATTTTTAACGAGTATAGATTTAAGTTTCAGGAAGTCCTTTCTGAAAGTACACTCCTGGAAATTGAAATAAGAACACCGTGAATTCATTGTCCCAGGAAGAGGAAACTTTATTGACACATTCCTGGGGTCAGATACATCACATGATCACACTGACAGAACCACAGGCACATAGACACAGGCAACAGAGCATGCACAATGTCGGCACTAGTACAGTGTATATCCACCTTTCGCAGCAATGCAGGCCGCTATTCTCCCATGGAGACGATCGTAGAGATGCTGGATGTAGTCCTGTGGAACGGCTTGCCATGCCATTTCCACCTGGCGCCTCAGTTGGACCAGCGTTCGTGCTGGACGTGCAGACCGCGTGAGACGACGCTTCATCCAGTCCCAAACATGCTCAATGGGGGACAGATCCGGAGATCTTGCTGGCCAGGGTAGTTGACTTACACCTTCTAGAGCACGTTGGGTGGCACGGGATACATGCGGACGTGCATTGTCCTGTTGGAACAGCAAGTTCCCTTGCCGGTCTAGGAATGGTAGAACGATGGGTTCGATGACGGTTTGGATGTACCGTGCACTATTCAGTGTCCCCTCGACGATCACCAGTGGTGTACGGCCAGTGTAGGAGATCGCTCCCCACACCATGATGCCGGGTGTTGGCCCTGTGTGCCTCGGTCGTATGCAGTCCTGATTGTGGCGCTCACCTGCACGGCGCCAAGCACGCATACGACCATCATTGGCACCAAGGCAGAAGCGACTCTCATCGCTGAAGACGACACGTCTCCATTCGTCCCTCCATTCACGCCTGTCGCGACACCACTGGAGGCGGGCTGCACGATGTTGGGGCGCGAGCGGAAGACGGCCTAACGGTGTGCGGGACCGTAGCCCAGCTTCATGGAGACGGTTGCGAATGGTCCTCGCCGATACCCCAGGAGCAACAGTGTCCCTAATTTGCTGGGAAGTGGCGGTGCGGTCCCCTACGGCACTGCGTAGGATCCTACGGTCTTGGCGTGCATCCGTGCGTCGCTGCGGTCCGGTCCCAGGTCGACGGGCACGTGCACCTTCCGCCGACCACTGGCGACAACATCGATGTACTGTGGAGACCTCACGCCCCACGTGTTGAGCAATTCGGCGGTACGTCCACCCGGCCTCCCGCATGCCCACTATACGCCCTCGCTCAAAGTCCGTCAACTGCACATACGGTTCACGTCCACGCTGTCGCGGCATGCTACCAGTGTTAAAGACTGCGATGGAGCTCCGTATGCCACGGCAAACTGGCTGACACTGACGGCGGCGGTGCACAAATGCTGCGCAGCTAGCGCGATTCGACGGCCAACACCGCGGTTCCTGGTGTGTCCGCTGTGCCGTGCGTGTGATCATTGCTTGTACAGCCCTCTCGCAGTGTCCGGAGCAAGTATGGTGGGTCTGACACACCGGTGTCAATGTGTTCTTTTTTCCATTTCCAGGAGTGTATTTGTATGGAGTGTAGTCATGTACGGAAGTGAAACAAGTATGATAAATAGATTAGACAAGAAGAGAACAAATGCTTTTGAAATGTGGTGCTATAGAAGAATGGTGAAAATTAAATGGATAGGTGACGTAATTAGAAAGGAGGTACTGAATATAATTGAGGAGAGAATAAATTTGTGGCAAAACCTGACTAGAAGAAAGGATCGGTTGGCAGGACACATTCTGAGACGTAAAGGGACCACAAATTTAGTACTGGAGGAAAGCGAGGGAGGTAAATGTAGAGGCAGACCAAGAGATGAATGCAGTAAGCAGATTCAAAGCGATGTAGGTTGCAGTAATTCTCGGAGATGAAGAGACTTGCACACGATAGAGTAGCCTGGAGAGCTGCATTAAAGCACAGTCTTCGGACTGAAGACCACAGCAACATCAACATCATGGACAGTTCTTGATAGGCTCAACTACATTGACGTCATGGACTGTTTCCATTAATAGTAACTCGTCCATACTACTGTATTACTTAAATGCCTTGCGAAGATAGTGGAGGAGCACTGAATTTGTGTTAGTACTATGTCTGGCAAAAACTGGGCGAACATGTAGAAAGCAAGTTTAATAATTTTGTTTGTATTCTGAATTTTTCCTGTTGTTTACAACGAAGTGTCTCCAAAGCATCTTAAATTCAACGAATGAAGTGGAAGGGGTTTCTGCTGAATGTGCATTTAAAAGTCGATTATTACAATTATGATAGATAATTCAGGTTGGATGTAAAGGCTTTAGATTCTTCTTGAATACCTGTTTTCATGTCTTTGAGAACAGATTATTTCATATCAACCAGACCCTTAAAATCAGATTTTCTCTTTCTCTTGCCCAAGACGAGTTAAGTAAAAGAAATGTATCTAAATACAAGGAACTTGAGTATAAGGCCATCCATAATAATCATTTGCGAGCGGTACGCAGCTAATGACAGTGATAAGCTGTCAAAAAAACTTGAAATTTTCAAAAGAGAGATTCCAATTGGGCGTTAAAAGAAGTAGTTGAGCTGCATGTTAATGTTAACATAAATGAGGGGTTTTATTCACGACCATACGCAAAACTACCAAAAGCGAGAGCAAATAAAGATGCAGTAACAAATTCACCCATAGGACGAAGCCTGTTTCAAGTGGTCAGTTCTGTCACGTTCGTCATCTGTAAATAATGATGCATGTGTGTCTAAATATCGGCCATATGCAAACAAATAAGGATTTGCTGACATACCATTTACTACGAAGCCGAGGTATCTTCAGATATCTGAAAAACAGAGAAAGTGTCGTTGTTAATATCTATGGCATCTAGTATTCTGATATGAGTGTACTCTCATAAAATATAAGAAAGCTGAGAAATAATGTCGAGTTGTATCTCCCAAAACATCCTCATGACACACGCAAATTTATTAATGTTGTAGATACTAAGTCAGTGGAAAGTATCATACCCAGAGGCAGGAATGAGTATATGAAATTTACCAAGTTTAACAACAAGGCGAAGCTCCCCTTTAGAACTCATGCTGATACAAATGCGTGGTAGGTCCAGCTGCTACATGTAGTCGTAGTAGTAACTCTGCATTGTATTCCGATCAAGAACGTTTGCTTACACAGTTCACACATCCTATAACATACACCATTGTTACAAGGAAGGACATTTAGTTTTTAAATTGTACAGTGACAGCGAGTGCATGAAATGGTGGACTGAAGAGCTAGAAGTAATAGTTCGGACTGTAAATGGGATTTTAGAGCAAAATAAAAAGATTAGCATTTCAATCAGGAGAAGTCTGACATTTCTGCGAAGCACTACGTAAGGAAATATACGAGACCTAGAGACCATAGGCATTTTACTGGTACGTGGTGTGCTGCACATGCCAGTTGCAACATGCACTATAGGCGTCACTTTACAGCCCTGGTCGTATTTCACAATCTGAGCAATTACGACGCTCCTCTCTTGATTACAAATCTATTTGAACTAACGATGATAGATTGCAACGAATGATTTAAAACAAATTCGGGTCAGGTTTCTTTGCTGCCATAGAATATGGAGATACACAAATCATTTACAGAGAGTATTATAATAATGCACCGAGAGAGGAGATTAAGTATAAACTTCCGGTTTATAGATTCTTTTAATTTTTTTGACATATTACCGCGAAATACGTAGGTGCATTGTACTTTATATCAAACTCAGGCTAATGAGGACATGTTTTCTTACGATAATGAGTTTAGTTCAGTTAGTCACAAACGCATTTTTCCACATGAGTATGTAAGTAATGAATTATTTTTACTGTACGGTCATTTACCTCAAACTGAGAACTTTAAAAGTTTATTAACAAGTGAAACTGTAACAGAAACCGAGTACCAAAGATCTTGGCAGTGTATGGATTGCTAGGCACTAAGATAGATTTATATCTGAAAACTGACGTGTTACTGCTTGGTGATGTGTTCGTAAACTTTTGCAACTTTTGCCTTAGGTTATATGAACTTTATCTAGCCCATTAGAGTATTTCACCTGGCTTCGCATTCTACAGGAAATCAGTAGATCAGAATTGCAGCTTATTAATGAGCTGAACATTTTTAGCTTATTGAAAGAGTCAGTGCAATCAACATATTTGTAGCTAGTTGTGAGGATGAAACACTATGTGCCTTCCTGCGAATACCCTTGACGTCTGGGAAATGTTACAATGTCTTCCAGCATACCAGTTTGTGTGGCTTGCTCCCAAGGGCGTTAAAATTCTGAATGTGAAAAACGTTCCAGTCGATTATAATATACCTTGGTTGGTTGGTTTGGGGGATTAATGGGACCAGACTACTATGGTCATCGGTCCCTTTTTCCAAAGACAAAGAACACCCACAGAGAATAAAAACGAGGAACAGAAGAGATCACAGACGATACAGAACAGGAGAGACTGAGACAAAGACAAGACAAAACGAACGAAAAGCACATAGAGAATGACGGTGGTTGGCCGACCATAGAAAGAAAAAAGGAAAAGCCAACCACTTAGAAACACATTAAAAAAGATCAGTGTAAAATCATAGGCCAAAGGCCAGAATCAACACAAAACAATAAAATAAAACAGAAACACTCAGATTAAATGATAAAATCCCCCTGCCCGAATAAAACGTAAAACTAAGTCAGCCATAGCGGAGTCATCTGTTAAAAGGGCAGGGAGCGTATCAGGCAGCGCAAATGTCTGCCTGACCACAGCTAAAAGGGGGCAGGCCAACAGAATGTGGGCCACTGTCAAAGCCGCCCCGCAGCGACATACAGGAGGGTCCTCCCTGCGCAGTAAATAACTGTGTGTCAGCCGGGAGTGGCCAATGCGGAGCCGGCAAAGAACTACCGAGTCCCTGCGAGTGGCTCGCAGGGATGACCGCCACACAGCCGTCGTCTCCTTGACAGCACAGAGTTTATTGGACATTGTCAGTTCGCGCCATTCCTCGTCCCATAGCGCCAAGATTTTGCGGCGGAAGACTGCCCGCAAATCAGTCTCAGGGAGGCCAAGGTCCAGAGATGGCTTGCTGGTGGCCTCTTTCGCCAGGCGGTCAACATGTTCGTTACCCGGGATACCGACATGACCGGGGGTCCACACAAAGACCACAGAGCGGCCGCAACAGGCGAGAGTATGCAGAGACTCGTGGATAGCCATCACCAAACGAGAACGAGGGAAACACTGGTCGAGAGCTCGTAAACCGCTCAGGGAATCGCTACAGATAATGAAGGACTCACTTGAGCAGGAGCGGATATACTCTAGGGCACGAAAGATGGCGACCAGTTCAGCAGTGTAAACGCTGCAGCCATCCGGCAAGGAACGTTGTTCGGAACGGTCCCCTAGAGTGAGCGCATATCCGACACGACCAGCAACCATCGAACCGTCAGTGTAAACAACACCAGAGCCCTGATACGTGGCCAGGATGGAATAAAAGCGGCGGCGGAAGGCCTCTGGAGGGACTGAGTCCTTAGGGCCCTGTGCCAAGTCGAGCCGAAGGCTAGGGCGACGAACACACCATGGGGGTGTATGCAAAGTAGCCCGGAAAGGAGGTGGAACAGTGAAACCCTGGAGCCCAGAGAGAAGCTCCTTGACGCGGACCGCTATTGTACAACCAGACCGGGGCCGACGTTCTGGCATACGGACGACCGACCGCGGGAACAGGAGACGATAGTTTGGATGCCCGGGCGAGCTTAGAACATGGGCAGCATAAGCGGCCAGCAAACGTTGGCGTCGGAACCGCAGCGGAGGTACACCTGCCTCCACTAGTACGCTGTCCACAGGGCTGGTGCGGAAAGCACCAGTGGCAAGGCGTATCCCGCTGTGGAGAATCGGGTCCAGCACCCGTAACGCAGATGGGGATGCTGAGCCATAAGCCAGGCTCCCATAATCCAGACGGGACTGGATTAACGCCTGGTAGAGCCGCAACAGTGTAGAGCGGTCGGCGCCCCAGTGGGTGTTGCTCAAGCATCGCAGAGCGTTTAGATGCCGCCAACACGTCTGTTTCAGCTGCCGGATATGAGGCAGCCAAGTCAACCGGGCATCGAAAACCACCCCCAAAAACCTGTGGGTCTCCACCACAGCAAGGAGTTCGTCGGCAAGATAAAGCCGCGGCTCAGGATGGACTGTTCGGCACCGGCAGAAATGCAGAACGCAGGTCTTGGCTGCCGAAAACTGAAACCCATGCGCTACAGCCCAAGACTGCGCCTTACGGATAGCGCCCTGTAGCTGACGTTCAACAGCTGCAATGCCAGTAGAGCTGTAATAAAGGCAGAAGTCGTCAGCATACAGGGAAGCGGAGACAGAATTTCCCACGGCCGCAGCAAGCCCGTTAATGGCTATTAAAAACAGACAGACACTTAAAACAGAGCCCTGTGGCACACCGTTCTCCTGGACGTGGGAGGGACTATACGAGGCCGCGACTTGCACGCGGAAGGTACGACACGACAGAAAATTGCGGATAAAAATCGGCAGAGAACCCCGAAGACCCCATCCATGGAGCGTAGAAAGAATGTGATGACGCCACGTCGTATCGTACGCCTTCCGCATGTCGAAAAAGACAGCGACCAGGTGCTGACGGCGGGAAAAGGCAGTACGGATGGCCGACTCCAGGCTCACCAGATTGTCGGTGGCGGAGCGGCCTTTACGGAACCCACCCTGAGACGGAGCCAGAAGGCCCCGAGACTCCAGTACCCAATGCAAGCGCCGGCTCACCATCCGTTCAAGCAACTTGCAAAGAACGTTGGTGAGGCTAATGGGACGGTAGCTGTCCACCTCCAGAGGGTTCTTTCCAGGTTTCAAAACGGGGATGACAATGCCTTCCCGCCATTGCGACGGAAACTCCCCCTCGACCCAAAGACGGTTGTAAAGATCGAGAAGGCGCCGCTGGCAGTCCACTGAAAGGTGTTTCAGCATCTGACAGTGGATGCCATCTGGCCCAGGAGCGGTATCAGGGCAAGCAGCGAGGGCACTGCGAAATTCCCACTCACTAAATGGAGCATTGTAAGATTCTGGGTGGTTGGTGCGAAACGAAAGGCTCCGACGTTCCATCCGCTCTTTAATGGAGCGGAAGGCCTGGGGGTAATTCGCAGAAGCGGAACTCATAGCAAAATGCTCTGCTAAGCGATTGGCAATGACGTCGGAGTCAGTACAAACTGCTCCATTCAGTGAGAGCGCAGGGACGCTGGCAGGTGGCCGATAGCCGTAGACGCGTCGAATCTTGGCCCAGACCTGCGAGGGAGTGACATGGAGGCCAATGGTGGACACATACCGCTCCCAGCACTCCTTCTTGCCTTGGCGGATAAGGAGGCGGGCCCGCGCACGCAGCCGTTTGAAGGCGATAAGGTGGTCGAGGGAGGGGTGTCGCTTGTGACGCTGGAGCGCCCGCCGGCGATCTTTAATCGCTTCAGCGATCTCAGGCGACCACCAAGGCACAGCCTTCCGCCGAGGGGACCCACAGGAATGGGGAATGGCAGATTCGGCGGCAGTAACGATGCCGGTGGTGACCGATTGAACCACCGCATCAATGTCATCGGTAGAGAGAGGCTCAAAAGCGGCAGTGGAGGAGAACAAGTCCCAGTCAGCCTTATTCATAGCCCATCTGCTAGGGCGCCCAGAAGAGGGGCGCTGTGGTAGTGACAAAAAGATCGGAAAATGGTCACTACCACACAGGTCGTCATGCACACTCCATTGGACAGACGGTAAGAGGCTATGGCTACAGATTGAAAGGTCAATGGCGGAGTAGGTGCCATGCGCCACACTGAAGTGTGTGAAGGCACCATCATTTAACAGCGAGAGATCGAGCTGCGACAATAAATGCTCAATGATGGCGCCTCGACCTGTTGCCATTGACCCACCCCACAGAGGGTTATGAGCGTTGAAGTCGCCCAATAGCAAGAAAGGTGGCGGCAATTGGGCGACCAGTGCAGCCAGGACATGCTGCGAGACATCACCATCCGGTGGAATGTAAAGACTGCAGACGGTAACAGCCTGTGGCGTCCACACGCGTACAGCGACAGCCTCTAAAGGCGTCTGGTGAGGGACAGACTCGCTGTGCAGAGTGTGAAGGACATAAATGCAGACGCCACCAGACACCCTTTCATAAGCTGCTCGGTTCTTGTAATAACCCCGATAGCCACGGAGGGCGGGGGTTCGCATCGCCGGAAACCAAGTTTCCTGGAGAGCAATGCAGAAGAAAGGGCGAAGGCTGAGAAGTTGGCGGAGCTCAGCTAAATGGTGGAAAAAAACCGCCGCAGTTCCACTGGAGGATGGTATTGTCCATGGCTGAGAAAGGCGTGAAAGGACTGGGAAGGCAATTTACGCCGCTTGTTCACTCACTGCCACCGATTCAGTACCCGGACGAGAGGCATCCATGGCGTCTGAGGGACCAGCGAGATCAAGGTCCTCAGCGGACGCTAGAATCTCGACTTCATCCTCAGACGCAGAGCGCGAAAGGTGCGGTGGGGTTGGTGCCACCGCAAGTTCTTTAGCCTTAGAGGTCTTTCTCTTGGACTTCTCTCGCTGAACCTTGGGTTTCACCGGCTGGGAAGGCTTCACCGATTCAGTCTCCGGGACAGAGGAGGATCGTGAAGCCCTACGCCCGGCTGCTGGTGAGGACTTATGCCACTGGTGGCCGTCATCCTTCCCGCTGGGGGAACCCTGGGAAGGGAGCGTCCCAAGGGAACTCTTACGGACGAGAGTAGCCGAAGAAGTTAGGCGCTTCTCCGGCTGAGAAGCGGGGACGGACGTCCCCGACGGGTGGGAGGAGGTTGCTCCTGAGGTAGGTGGTGCAGGAGCAACCGGTTGGGGAGAGCCCCCCACAGGCAAGGGGGCAGAAGGAGTCGTACTGCTTATCGAGCTGGCTGGAAGTCTCGCAACTGATGGAGCTAGCACAGTTGTTGTAGCAGCTGCATACGAAGATGTCATTCTCACAGGATGGAGTCTGTCATATTTCCGTTTGGCCTCAGTATAGGTCAGCCGGTCCAGGGTCTTATATTCCATGATTTTGCGCTCTTTCTGAAAGACTGTGCAGTCAGGCGAGCAAGGTGAATGGTGCTCCCCGCAGTTGACGCAGATGGGAGGCGGGGCACATGGAGTATCGGGATGAGACGGGCGTCCGCAATCTCGACATGTGAGGCTGGAAGTGCAGCGGGAAGACATATGGCCGAACTTCCAGCACTTGAAGCACCGCATCGGGGGAGGGATATAGGGCTTGACGTCACATCGGTAGACCATCACCTTGACCTTTTCCGGTAACGTATCACCCTCGAAGGCCAAGATGAAGGCACCGGTAGCAACCTGATTGTCCCTCGGACCCCGATGAACGCGCCGGACGAAATGAACACCTCTACGTTCTAAGTTGGCGCGCAGCTCGTCATCAGACTGCAAAAGGAGATCCCTATGGAAAATAACACCCTGGACCATATTTAAACTCTTATGTGGCGTAATAGAAACGTTAACATCCCCCAACTTGTCACAAGCAAGTAACCTGCGGGACTGGGCGGAGGATGCCGTTTGTATCAGTACCGACCCAGAGCGCATTTTAGACAAGCCCTCCACCTCCCCAAACTTGTCCTCTAAATGCTCTACAAAGAACTGAGGCTTCACGGACATAAAAGATTCCCCGTCAGCTCTGGTACAGACGAGATACCGGGGCGAGTATCTTTCGCTCTCATTCAGAGCCCTTCGTTCCTCCCATGGTGTGGCCAGGGAGGGGAACGATTTGGGGTCATACAGATTAGCCTTGAATTGAGCCTTGGAACGCTTAGAGACTGCTGACGGCTGGCCGCCAGCAAGAGATGATGTACCACGCTTAATTGCGGGTCATCCGCCCTGATGCCACCTACTCCGACCAAGGGCCCTCCCCACGGGCGCCACCCAGCCACAGCAAAGGCCACCTGGCAGGATGGCCATTGCCGGGAGTCCCGATGCCCCAGGGAGATGGGCATCTACTCCTTGGCATACGTGGGGAGTGAACGGCGCAGGCATCAGTAGAGCGATCCCTGTGTTGTCAGGGGGCTACAACCAAGAGGGTACATGGCGACCCCACCACAACGGACTGGCTACCGTGCTGGATCTTAGGTGCAAAAATGGCCAAGGTCGTCGTCACAGTTAAAAGAAACACTGCAGAGTGCAGCGTGGTAATCGCCCATGAGATCGAAAACGAGCGGGACACCATCGCAACGACGAGAAAGACGGCAATAGGTCTAATTGCACGAAGGATACAGTGCACCATGTAAGGTGCCCTTCCCCAATTGGCTCGCTCTTCGGAATAATTTGGATAGATGGAGGTCAAACCCGAGAGGGGACCATCACATAAGGCCGAAACGTTTGAGACTCCTTTTAGTCGCCTCTTACGACAGGCAGGAATACCGCGGGCCTATTCTAACCCCCGAACCCGCAGGGGGATATAATATACCTCATTTACAAGAAAATCTCGAATATCCTGAAGGTATTCACGATTTTATTCAGATTTGCCCCTATGTCCTGAAAAAACGCGATCACCATTTGGTAGTAACAAACCGGAGAATTTAATTTCGGGTTAATGTTATAACAAAAACTATGTTACTCACTACAGAAATCCAAAACAGTATTTGCAGCACAAATTGGTACTAAAAACACTAATATAACTTTATCATACAGACAACTCCCTGGTTGGAGCCATACATTGAGACTGATGCATAGAAATGGATGAGGGCAAGCAACGATTTTGAGAAAAAAATTTCAAACTTATCAATAATATCTTGTTTGCTAAAACTATGCAAAATGTTCGAAAGACGACTGACACAATACTAGAGATGTCTTGGGAAGATGGTAGGAAGCAGCTGTATAAACTGCAAAGCCTAATTTTCAGGGGAACGTTATATTTAACCAAAAATTACATGGTACTGAATTAAATGTAGTATTTGATAAGCCAAAAGTAACAGGAATGGATATTTTGAGCATTTCAGGGACACATCTTATCAGATTATCGTTATGAATACACACTAAGCAAGCTTCCAGCAAAGTATGTACAACTGTGTTACAAAAATACTGATAGCTAAATGTTACATATTAAAACTTAAACTATTTACGACGATATGAGGAGAGACGTACATACATGGTTTGATACTTTGGGTTCCTCCGTAAATAACAGATGTAATGTTACAGCTGTAAATAAAAATGAAGTTAGGTTAATGAAAGACGAATTCAGCGGGGAACCTATTACAAAATTCGTTGTCTAAGAGCTAAGATTAAAGCACTCAAGACTGAATCAGAATGCGTTGCCTGCAATGCAAAGAATGTGAAACAGCCTTTTGCTGGAGAGTTAATCATCGCTGTAACCGGCAATTTTGGTTGATGTCCGACGTTAAAATAACTGTACACTGTGTTATTCCAGCCAGGGACCATGTAGTTTCCACTGTTAAGCAGCACAGGATCATGATGGTTTTACTGGCAGATGAAGTGAATACGTTAGCTTGGGATCACCTCTGCCTGAAAAATGTTGGTGGCTAACTTCACTGTACATGTGTCAAAATGTAAAATGTGATTTGTAACTGATTTTAGTATATACATGAAAAAGTATTAACGTTAATGAGATGTTCGAGTAAAATGACTTTTCTGGAGTCTAGAAATCTACTCTGTAGGAATCAGCATGGGTTTCGAAAAAGACGGTCGTGTGAAACCCAGCTCGCGCTATTCGTCCACGAGATTCAGAGGGCCATAGACACGCATTTCCAGGTAGATGCCGTGTTTCTTGACTTCCGCAAGGCGTTCGATAAAGTTCTCCACAGTCGTTTAATGAACAAAGTAAGAGCATATGGACTATCAGACCAACTGTGTGATTGGATTGAAGAGTTCCATTTAACAGAACGCAGCATGTCATTCTCAAAGGAGAGAAGTCTTCCGAAGTGAGAGTGACTTCAGGTGTGCCGCAGGGGAGTGTCGTTTGACCGTTGCTATTCACAATATACATAAATGACCTTGTGGATGACATCGGAAGTTCACTGAGGCTTTTTGCGAATGATTCTGTGGTGTATCGAGAGGTTGTAACATTGGAAAATTGTACTGAAATGCAGGACGATCTGCAGCGAATTGACGGATGGTGCACTGAATGGCAATTGAATCTCAATGTATACAAGTGTAATGTGCTTCGAATACATAGGAAGAAAGATCCCTTATCATTGAGCTACAGTATAGCAGGTCAGCAACCGGAAGCAGTTAATTCCATAAATTATCTGGGAGTACGCATTAGCAATGATTTAAAATGGAATGATCATATAAAGTTGATCGTTGCTAAAGCAGATGCCAGACTGAGATTCATTGGAAGAATCCTAAGGAAATGTAATCCGAAAACAAAGGAAGTAGGTTACAGTACGCTTGTTCGCCCACTGCTTGAATACTGCTCACCAGTGTGGGATCCTTACCAGATAGCGTTGATAGAAGAGATAGAGAAGATCCAACGGAGAGGAGAGCGCTTCGTTACAGGATCATTTAGTAATCGCGAAAGCGTTACGGAGATGATAGATAAACTCCAGTGGAAGACTCTGCAGGAGAGACGATCAGTAGCTCGGTATGAGCTTTTTTGAAGTTTCGAGAACATACCTTCACCGAAGAGTCAAGCAGTATATTGCTCCCTCCTACGAATATCTCGCGAAGAGACCATGAGGATAAAATCAGAGAGATCAGAGCCCACAGAGAAGCATACCGACAATCCTTCTTTCCACGAACAATACGAGACTGGAATAGAGGGGAGAACCGATAGAGGTACTCAAGGTACCCTCCGCCACACACCGTCAGGTGGCTTGCGGAGTATGGATGTAGATGTAGATGTAGTAACTCTTTGACTGTGTGAAAATAAACACACATAATATTTAATTTTTATTTATTTCATCTTAAAGTTTAAGAGCAGGTCGGTCATTAATTTGAAACCTCATGATGTTTGTAATTCTGGAGATAATCTGTGTGAAATGATACTACTCTCACACAACGGTACCTTATCTTGTGACACTGAAACTAACGAAAGAGTAAAACATGAAGGGTAATAAAAATTAACCATATAATATTTTACATAAATATGTATTTAGTGAAATATAAAACGCATAGAGACGAACTTTAATGATGAGACAATACAGTACTTGGCGCAAGCGTGGTGCAAAAAGTCAGATAGTTCGGATAATTTTGAACATGCTGCCCAAATGTGAAACGTCCCCTTTGAGCAATTATACATGACTGTGCTTAAACTGACACACAATAATTTTTTTTAGCGCAACGCAATCTGACTTTCAGTAATCCCTACAAGAGAATGTCCCTGACTAAATTAACCTATACGTTTCACAAATCACTTACCTCACAAAAATCTTCGTTACTCGAACTACTGCAATACAGCGAGCGCCACTACTGCCAGCTAAATAAAAGATCCAAACTACAGAAGGCACTAACTACTGATAGGCATAGTTAGCAAATGAAAGATTTTAATAGAGAACAAACGATGTATTTACCTTAATAGTGTTGAAAAATCATAATATACATAGCAGTTCATGGCATCCAGTCTTACAAATTTCAAAACTCCGCCATTTCTCTCCCCACATCCACCACTGCTGGCGGCTCACCTCCAACTGCGCAACGCTACGCGCTGTTCACATCCAGCTGCCGCTCCCCAACACTACAATGGCAGACAACAATGCAAACTAGCCACAGACTGCACACAGCACAGCCAGTGATTTTCCTACAGAGCGCTACGTAACGTTGCCAACAAGAAAACATAAACAGCCTACTTACAAATGCTCATGGGCTGTTTCCCTTCATCGGTCAGTATTTTCAACTTCCTGCCAACTTGACATCATGTAAAGGAGGCGTGGCTTGTGATGTCATGATGATTACGAATAGAAAAGAGGGTCTGACTTGTCACGTGATGATGGTGACGTAGATCGGAGGCGAGAGCAAATGGGCTATTCACAGTTGATGCATAATCCAAGTGTCAAAGGATCTATGTATGATACACAACTGAATCTGTCTGCCTAGAAATGTTTTGCTGAACAACTGTACCAATACGCAGAGCTTTTAATAGTTCAAGGACGTTTGTTTGTCAAGAAATAGAATCTTATTGAAGTGTCATGGAAAAGAGAATGTAAAGTAACGTGAGTGCCTGAAGACGTAATTTAAACACAAAAGGATTCTTAGCTGAAACAGAAGAAATTAGGTAATCAGCAGTTACTCGTAGCTGCTAAGGCCTGACTAACGAAGAAGCAAGACTGTACAATATTTTGAGCATTACGAAGACAGTTTTGCTCTGGAATATTTACACGACTCCACAGAATAAATAACGGAGCGTTCGCGTAGGATGATTGAAAGTTAGCACCGGACATTTTAATAATTAGGCACCAGCAGTTAATATAATGCATAAAAATAGAGAGAAAGCAGCGGAAGTGGTAACGGAGAGGAAGTGAAACTCAAGTAGGAGATATATGCTTCCTGACTAATATAATAGATTGAATAATGTAAGATAGAAAGAAAGTTTGTAACGGACTAAAAACAAAACCATTATTGCGACACATCAGGGAAAAGAGGAAGAACCTTTCTAAGAATAAGAGCTAGCAAAATACCAGTGGCTAACAGAACGCCAATGATGTAGATGAAATATAAATCAAATGAGAGAAGACACATAGAACGACATTTGCGACGGTGACAAGTCTCCAGGGATAAGAACAGGCGACAGGGCTGCTGCTTGGAGTAAAGAAGAAATAATGATCTGGCTTGTTTGTCTTTCGAATAATACGTAGTGTGCAATTAACACGAGAGAGCTTAAACAGATATAGTTAACAACTCAACGAATGCTTTTCGACTAATAGTTCGCGGCATACGTCTCCTTCGTGTGCAAAATTTTACACGGAAACTAACGACAAAACTTGTTACATGGTGAGACCATTAATCTTAACGAATCGAATTTCTGTTATCACGAACAACGGCCTGTCCCACGGGACAGAAACACTGTATAGCGTGTAGCACTATTACAAGGTGATGATAAAAAAGACAGAACAATGCCAATGCTCTTATTGCGTACGTTGTTGTTTTGTATAAAAAGTACTCAGCTCATCAGAGAGACAGAATTCATTGTGAGACACCTTCGATAGACGAGTAACGACGGCTGTAGGATAACACAACACAAAGTCCCAGTTAACTAAACAGGAAACGAGTGTAGCGTAGTCCACAATTTTACGTAGAATTTTTTTGTGTATTTTTTTCCTTGCGTTAGCCTGCTTCCCGCGCGCAGTGTCCGCATTAGAGACTGGAGAAGTCGTTTCTGAACTCTGATGAAACGAGCCATGTTATCTTCTTCCCCCTGGAGAAACTCTCGCGATGGCCTTCGTTAGGAATTTAAGGCCGCTCCTCCTCCCAAACTACCAACTACTTTGCCGAACCTGGCACAAGTATCGGGTAAGCTGTGCGCCCTGTTTCTCCTGGAAAGCAAATGAGAAAAGAAATCGGCTTCAGATGCTCAAAACTTCACGCACGTGACTTTACCGGTGAAAACTTTCGTACTTCCCCTCCTCTCGGTATCTGCATTGCTCACCAAACACCAGTATAACTCCGTGTTCTCCATGTTCTGCGTAACACGTCTGAATAAGCATAAATATTCGTTGGTACAGGAATAATGAAGACCATCATTCTCTGTGTGTAAGCTACCAAGCAGTGATTCATAAAGAATAACTAGTTCGCAGTTGCTTTGAGCAGATTGTTGGTCATGGGAAAATTACGCTTTGAATAACCTTCGTCGATAAAATTATTCATGCTTTTCTTTCTTAAGAAATATTTCACCATGTGTGTACGGCATAAGCAGTTTTATCTGTCGTTCTTATAAAGTTTCACATAACGAAGTAATAATATCGATACTTACAATAAGGCACTCGGATAATTTGTATCTTTTACTGCCAATACTTACATGCGTTTGTATCTAAAACCATTCCGCACGTATCTGCATTGCCAATTGTCATTCTCGTTTTCAACGTGGCGTGAAACCCCATCCTTCGTTCCCTCCTTTCCTCCTTTATCCAGTTAAGTAATATTCATATTATTCATAATATAAGCAGTCGTCCATGTTAAGTAATATTCATGATGGGATTTTGTACCTGAGAGAAGTCTTTGCGCTAAAGTTTAAATTCATAAGAGTGAACTCTGTGGCTTGTTTCTTCTTCATCACCTTCTTCTTCTTCTTCTTTAATTACCGTGTCCTTATTCAAGGTTGGTAATCAATATCTCTTTTCTAAACTGTCCTCTTCAGATTGTAGAAAATTTGACAACGAAGTACCCACTCGCCCTCGTGACTGATATCACAAGCGCAGTCGTCAATATTTAACGGCTCTCGATGTTCGCATGCCTTCCAGATCTCATGGTCCCTAAATCTCTTTGAAGTAGCGTCCAGAAGCTTGCAGGGCAGAGCAAGGTAATCGAAAAGGTTACCAAGAGTTGTCCTCAGGGTTCTGTAAGTGGTCCAGTGTTCTGGGATTACATCTGTTAGATGTGGCTGATGCTCTTGAAGGTGTTGTTGCATACGCAGATGACATCCTAGTAATTGTGTCTGCAGCCTCCAGGGGGAGACTTGAGGGAAAGGTGAATGATGTGCTTGCTCAGCTGCAGCACTGGTGCTACGGCAACAAATTCACTGTAGTTGTTCATAAAACTACGTACACATTTCGGAACGGAAAACTTTATCTCACAAGGAATCGTCCCTCTGAGGCTTGGCGGAATACTTGTAAAAAGCAGCACTGTATGTAGATATTTAGGCATTCTTCTAGACGTGAAAGGAAACTTCCTAAAAGGTGTAAAATCACTTACAAATAAAACGGCCAAAGTTATGCACAAGATTGCCTGGGCTGACAGTGGTGAAAGCAAAATACCGTTGCATATGGTGCGGTCACATTGCGAAGCTATGATCAGTGCCATTATGGGCTTCGCTGCCAGCGTCTGGGCGCATCGCCCTAGACTTGGCAGCTACAGAAGAATACTGTTACGAATTCAGCGGAGTGGACTTGTGAGACTCACCGGTGTCTTTCACATTACACCTGTGGAAGTTGCTGATGATTCTGGTGATATGTCCGATGGATATCGTGGTACGTTACAGGGCAGCTCTGTACTTGTTGAGGCCTGAGCAATATGATTGTGTGTACGAGATCACAGTAACTCATATTACTGACAAGACATTTACGGACCTGGAAGTTATATGTATGACAGTCTGCCGGGAACACTAGGAGCACTGCAAGATGTTTTTACAGTATATTCCCAAGCATCAGCAACAGGCTCAAACTGCGCGACATTGCCCCTACTCGAGGTACGGTGCACATCTTTGCGGGTCACGGTCCGTATCCCAAACATCTTCATCGAAAGGGATGTAGCAGTACATCAGTCTGTGAATATGGATAGGAAGGTTCCGCTGATCAGGTCGTTCTCAGATGCCCACTTTTCAAAATAGAGAGGGACTGCAGACGATGAGACTGCTATCTGCGAAAACTTGTGGACTACAGTCAGTGTGATAGCACATCGAATGTCCAAATGGCAATTATTTAACTTTCAGCGGACGCTCTGAATAGCAGAAAAATAACAACAGAGCAGAAGAAAAGCATTTCCTCCATTATAGACAACGATAGGCACATATAAACTAAATTAAGGGAAACTTCAAATACATATACAAATATAAACAAGAAAAAAAGAAAATTTAAAAAGAAAGAATGTTATGGCCACCCACATGGGTATGCCTAGTCTCGAGGACGGCTGAGGCATGCACATAATAGTGTGGGTAATACAGAACAGTGTAGCAACAACAGGTTTAGAAGCAGGTATAGACGTAATTAGTAAGCAAATCTTGAATTATTCCAAGGTTGCCAGCACATATGCAGGTTGCCAGCAGTAATGCAGGCTGGAAGTTATTCAATAGGAACTTGATTTAATTCCTTTTATTTTCCATTTTTAAAAACTGATTCTTATTTTTCAAATTTTCCTGTTTTATTCCTACATTATTATTACCAATGATGGTTGTTAACATAGTTTATTACGACATATATAATATAAAACGATCGATGTCACCATGACTACTGAATATGTACAACCTGTTAAGAATTTCCATATAACAGGTCTAAAATTCGTGGCGACAAATTAAATTCCACTGAACTGTTCTAACCAAGGCGGCAAAGTTCGAGGTATTAAGCCAGTCTCGAAAACACTTTAACCAGCAATGTCTTTTCGTGCACGCCCATGTTTCGCTTCAGCCTTTCCTCCAATCATAATTTGCTGGTAACTCGCTCCGAAAAATGTGTCAAAATTACGCTGCTTTTCTACATTTGATGATAGTCAGGACTTCAAGGTGAAGTAATACGTCGTCGGTGACGTAACCCGTTTATGAAGTTTATAACGTACGGTGGTATATACACATTCCAGAGGTCTTTAGCCTGTTCACGGATGAGATTTCAAATGTCCAAGTTTCTACTCTTTACAGCAGCACTGTACGCAGTGCATGGTCATATACATATGTTACAACACAATATTTCAGATTTTTTACGTCGAATCCAGAGAGATTTTGACCATGTACAACATTGCTTAACTCCGCCCGAACAGGCCATGGGGGCCCAGCGGTACCGACTGTCCGCCGTGTCATCCTCAGCCCACAGGCGTCACTGGATGCGGATATGGAGGGGCATGTGGTCAGTTTCCGAGACCGGAGACGCTACTTCTCAGTCAACTAGCTCCTCAGTTTGCCTCACAAGAGGTGAATGCACCCCGCTTGCCAACAACGCTCGGCAGACCGGTTGGTCACCCATCCAAGTGCTAGCTCTGCCCGGCTGCGTTTAATGTCTATGACCTGACTGGAACTGGTATCACCACTGCGGCAAGGCCGTTGGCAGAACATTACAATTATTTATTTCTTCCTTCCTAATACTGTTCATTCCATCTTTCTGCTGATTCCTCTGTTCATTTTCTGTACATTCTTTTGTGCTTGTGTTTTTTCTGTCTCACGGAAACCTAGAAAGAGTTGTTGTAAACTTGATTATGATGTTGGGGGAGGGGGGAAGGGGGGACATATATATACACTATGTGGTCAAAAGTATCCGGAAACCTCCAAAAACATACGTTTCACTTTCTAAGTGCATTAAGCTGCCATCTACTGCCAGATACCCCATAACAGCGACCTCAGTAGTCATTAGAAATCGTGAGAGAGCAGAATGGGGCACTCCGCGGAACTCACGGATTTCGAACGTGGTCAGCTGATTGAGTGTCACTTGAGTCATACGTCTGTACGCGAGATTTCGATCCTCCTAAACATACCTAGGTCCACTGTTTCCGATGTGATAGTGAAGTGAAAATGTGAAGGGACATGTACAAAACAAAAGCGTAAGGGCCGGCCTCGTCTGTTGACTGACAGAGACAGCCGACAGTTGAAGAGGGTCGTAATGTATAATAGGCAGAAATCTATCCAGACCATCACACAGGAATTCCAGATTGCATCAGTATCCACTACAAGTACTCCGACAGTTAGGCAGGAGGTGAGAAAATTTGGATTTCATGGTCGAGTGGCTGCTCATAAGTCACACATCACGCCAGTAAATGCCAAACCACACCTCGCTTGGTGTAAGGAGCGTAAACATTGGACGATTGAACAGTGGAAAGACGTTTTGTGTAGTGTCGAATGACGGTACACAATGTGGCGTTCCGATGGCAGGGTGTGGGTATGGAGAATTCCTGGTGAACGTCATCTGCCAGTGTGTATATTGCTAACAGTAAAATCCAGAGGCGTTAGTGTTAACGTGTGGTCGTGTTTTTCATGGAGGGGGCTTCCACCCCTTGTTGTTTTGCGTGGCGTTATCACCGCACTGACCTACATTGATGTTCTAAGCACCTTCTTGCTTCCCACTGTTGAAGATCAATTCGGGGATGGCGACTGTATCTTTCAACACGATCGAGCACCAGTTCATAGCCGGCCGGTGTCTCCGTGCGGTTCTAGGCGCTACAGTCTGGAATCGCGTGACCGCTACGGTCGCAGGTTCGAATCCTGCCTCGGGCATGGATGTGTGTGATGTCCTTAGGTTAGTTAGGTTTAAGTAGTTCTAAGTTCTAGGGGACTGATGACCACAGATGTTAAGTCCCATAGTGCTCAGAGCCATTTGAATTTTGAACCAGTTCATAATGCACGGCCTGTGGCGAAGTCGTTACACGGCAATAACATCCCTGTAATGGGCTGGCCTGCACAGAGTCCTGACCTGGATCTTACAGAACACCTTTGGGATATTTTGGAACGCCGACTTCGTACCAGGCCTCACCGACCGACATCCATTCCTCTACTTAGTGCAGCACTCCGTGAAAAATGGGCTGCCATTCTCCAAGAAACCTTCTAGCACATGACTAAACGTAAGGTTGCAAGAGTGGAAGCTGTCATCAAGGCTATGTGTGGGCCAACACCATATCGAATTCCAGCATTTCCGATGGAGGGCGCCACGAATTTGTAAGTCATTTTCAGCCAGGTGTCCGGATACTTTTGATCACATAGTGTACATATCGATATATCATACTAGACGTATACCCCAGGTGTGCCCAGGTATTTATTTAATTCCTCTTCCACATGGCTCCTCACAACCAGTCCTTCCACTTGATTCCTCACAATCTCTGGCTTCCACCTCATAACCTCTCGCTCTCCCACATCCATTCTCACATCATCTTTTTTGTTCACCTACTGACTACCTTTCGTCATCTTCCATAAGCCTCCTACACCTCCCTTTCCTCCCCCCTCCTCCTCTCTGTTCATCTCCTTTTCCCTCCTGTCTCTATCCATCTCTTGCACCCACGTGTCTCTGGCCGATTCCTTACCCTCCTACCCTCTGCCAATCCCTTCCTCGCCTCCTCTGACCCACCTCGCTTCTCATCTCCCCCCCTTTTCTGTCTAAACCTTCCTACCCCCCCCCCCCCCCCACCCACTTCCATCATCAGTACATCTACTCCATCAGTACTCCACTTCTCTGCTCACAGCCTCCTCACTCTGTTTCTGTACATCTACTCTTTCTCCCTCTCTACCTCTCTGTCCATCTCCTCCTCTACCTCCCTCCCTGTCATTTCCTCCTTCCCCTCATTCTCTCAGTCCATCTCCTGCCCTCTCTCTACCCACTGAAACCTGTCCCCTCTTCCCATCCACCTCCTCCCATATTTTCCTATTCATCTCTTCCTGTCCTTCTCTCCCTATCTATCTGCTCTTGGTCACCTCTCCCTACCCATCTCCTAGTGCCATCTCTTCTCTTTCATCCCCTCCACGCCCTCTCTCAGCTTCTCCCTTATTTCCCCTCTCTTTCTCTCCATCCTGTCTGTGCTGTTCGTGACATTTTTGGCACTCCATTATCGATAGTACCTGCCACATGTATCTCTCTGCCCTGTTACTGAAAACTGAAAGACACCCACACACAAGTGGTTGTGTGAGCAGCAGCCGACGGGTATATTGGGGCATGTGCAGCAAGCAGAAGTGAGAAAATGCTGACGACAGTGTGGAGAGCTGCAGATCTGGTTTCACCTGGGATCTGTGAGCACTGTGTTGGGCTGAACTTAGTTGTTAGGTGGCGGTCTAGCCTGTGGAGTGTTACAGGCACCATAATGCCAGCAGTGTTTAATTGTCTGCCACTGTATCATGGAGAAAGTGAGCCCGCTCAGGGAACCGTTGTATGCCTGGGTTGTGGACTTCATGGTGAACCCTTATCTGTAATTGGCAGCAAATTTGTTGTTAACTGCCGCGAGCCCGCTGCATCCTGTTTTATTTTGGGTGTTCGTAGTATCTGTGGCCATGGCAGTTAATACGAGTACTTAAATATACAAAGAGAATTAGCTAAGCCTGGGAGGCAAGAAAGGCCAGCAGACAAATCACAATATTATCACGAAGGCCGCTAGTTCGGCAAAGAGCTCACAACAAGTAATGCCGATTTGATAGAAACAGCTGGCCAACTGCCTTACCAAAACATTTCCACAGATGTAAAAGGAATTTACATTACCAAATATGATTCCAACTTCCCATGTTATTGGTTACTGTGGCTTGGTTGGTTGTGCACACAAGCCCTTACTTACAGTTGTTCGAAAAAATCATGTACTAAAGAGTACTCTCACATTCAAGAAGAAAGAGTTTATTTAGCATATTACAGTTTTGGCTCTAGACGCGTTACTGAACTGAGTATGTGATGAAGTGCCATGTAGATAGAAGGAGATGACAAATATTTCGTATTGCTACGTAAGGTTAATACGATAGCATGGTATCACTACAACGTTCGGGTAGCTCAGGAAAGCATGTGGGAGAACCCTTATTTCTACACAAACATGTATTATTACTGTTCATCGAAGTGCCTTGCAGTCTCCACTGTTTGACTGCTTGACGTAACGTTGTGTAATACATTCTTGGACTTCTTGCTGCGTCATTTCTAGGTAAAGAGTTGAGCATTCGATGATTACTTTCATCGTCTTAGGAGCAAATGATAATTTAGAGGCCTGCTGAGGTGGCCTTATATAGCCCATAGACGACTTCTGATTGGCAGGTGATTACGTAAAGCTGCCGTATGTGGTGTCGACGGATGCGCTCGTAGCGCCACCGCTCGTGTCGTAGCATAAACATTGCGACGAATATCTCTGCTTCTTCTCTGCATCGAGGTCTCGCTCGCTTCCATGCACCGCTAAGTCTATATCCGCTGTTGCAGTTGAAGTTCTCCTCGAACATTCTTATTTCTACAGCCTCTTAAAATGCAGAATCCCAGCATGTAGAAGCCTAGGACAAAATTTTGTTTTACCTGACAGCATTTTTTTTTCAGGTTGTGCTCAGCAGCTACAGACTTCTCCAGTTCTCGATTTTTAATACATCGTTGATGTTGTGCTATGACATCGAAGATCTACATCCAGGTAGTATAGAGACTACTGCGCATCACTCATGTTTTCAGACTTGTAAAGATACTTATAATGGCAAAAATACCAAACAAACTGATATTTTTCATGACGGGGTGTTTGAAAATCCCCGTTACAAACATATAGGAATTCTAAAGGAGAATGAGTACATAATGTACTAGTGCCAAGGATTAAAGCAACAAATCATTATTTCCACACCCTGTGTCTAATTCACAGTGTAATCGTACACACTATCAACAGATTTCCGCACGATCGTGTTCTGCACGGAAGATGTCATTCCGGTCAACGAACAACCACACCAGCATTGACGTCAGGGCACCTGTCAAAAGGGGTAGTGTTTACCGGGTAATCTCACATCCAAAATCACTGTGTACACAGTCATAGACAGTGCTGTATGGCACAGTGTAGACGCCTACCAGTCTCTCCGCGGTCGAGGGACATAGGAAGAATGGAAGCAGGACAGTCGCAAACTGATTTGGCCCAATGGCTCAACGTGAATCGTTCTGTTGTTTTTCGGATATGGCGACAGTTCATAGAGACCAGAGCTATCTCGAAGCCCAAATTCAAATGGTTCAAATGGCTCTGAACACTATGGGACTTAACATCTGTGGTCACCAGTCCCCTAGAACTTAGGACTACTTAAAACTAACTGACCTAAGGACATCACACACATCCATGCCCGAGGCAGGATTCGAACCTGCGACCGTAGCAGTCGCGCGGTTCCGGACTGCGCGCCTAGAACCGCTAGACCACCGCGGCCGGCTCTCGAAGCCCAGACCAGGGCTGACCACGTGTGGCATCAGAAAGAAAGGGCCGTTATTTGCCTGTAAGGGGACGACGTTCCGCCTTAGTACTGCACGACAACTGGCATCTGACTTCGCGGCATCCACTGGACTTGTTGTATCGAGGCAAACGGTGTACAGAAGGCTTCTAAGGACTGGCATTTCTTGTCGGAGACCCGCTGTATGTGTAACTCTGACGTATCTTCACAAGTGGAACAGCCAACATGCCACATCGGTGGTCCAACAGAGGGCCAATATTCTTATCGCAGATGAGTCCCGATTTGGTCTGGAGAGTAATCTAGACGGACTCGCATCTGTAGGGAACGTGGAACACGATTTCGGAATCCAAACATTGTGGACAGAGGACAGTATCGAGGAGGATCCTCAATGGTGTGGGCGGGGATTATGTTTACCACTCGAACACCTCTTCATGAAATTCTACGGGTGTATCGGTAAGGTTTAACAGCTGTCAGGTATCAGAGGAGATCTTGGGACATCAAGTGCTGTTGTTGCGAGGCCACGTGGGCCCAGACTTCGTATTAATGAACGATAATGCTCTATATCATAGAGTGCTGGTGGTTGATGTTTTTTTGGAAACGGAAGATACTGCACGCGTGGTGTGGCCTGCTCGCTCTCTAGATTTTAATCCCATATAATACGGGTGAAATACACTAGGGAGACAGTTTGTATGACGTAGCATCCGCCAACCACTCTCAAAGACTTGCGAGCAGCTCTGCGGGAAGAATGGTCGTTATTGCTCAACGCGAAACTAATGACACTTTTTACAGCAAAATAAATGCAACTTTGTAAAATTTCTGTTTGTTGCTTTAATTTTGGGCACCAGTGTATTTTGAATGAGAACTCACATCCGGAAAAGTACCGTTACCATTCTACGACGGTTTCAGTTCAGACGTATGACGCATCCACGTCTACAGAGGAGAAGAGAAAAGTCTGAAAGTTAGTTGTTCTGGTATACGACATCGTAGGCAGGATGACGTGTACTACGTCAGATGATCACCAGATGTCACTTAACGCCTGCCGTGCAAAGTAGATCTGCTGGCACGAGATCTGGTCACAGTGCTAGAAATTGAAGAGACAGCAGGCGCGATGGAGAGTGGTTACCGGAACATGCTTCGTAGGTACAATGTCTGCAACAACGTTGGTTGTTGCTGCATCGAACCGCTGCTGTAATGCATAAGTACTGTTCTGAAGGTACTGTAAGCTGGATTGTTTTTCTCTTTTTTTTTTTAATTATGTGAACACGTACTGTTCACGTGTTAATACAAACAAATATGCTGAAGTGGGAAATAAGTGTTTCATTAGGTTTACTTTCGAAATATTACCTAAGAATCGTACTGATCCTCAAGTAGAAATGGATAAGTTAAACATCTAAATTGAAACTGTCGTAGAACGGAAACAGTACGTTCCCGGACATGGAGCTCTATTCAAATTATTGTGTACGCACTCCTCTCCACAAGTCCTAGAAGTTTTTAACGGGAATTTCCGAGCACCCTTTACACACCAAAGATGCTGATAGTCGCAAACATGCCAAAGAAGTTGATGTTTGTCGTGATATATGCACCTGTTGCAGTAGTTCCTGTTAAAATTTTCTATAGTTATGTTAGTGAATAAACCAACATGATGCATTTCGTACAATAAAGTCAATTTTCAAGGAATGTTATGGGAATCAAAAGACGAAACTTCACAAACTGTGGAAGTATTTGTGTGACAGGAGTTGGTCCAAAAAGTAAGGTTTCTTGAGCTATTGGTTTACGGGTTTCTTTGGTTGTATGAATTCGCTATTGTGGCTATAGCAAAGGACCATACTGTTAAGTATGGATTTTATACATGAATCTGGATGCATCAAGACAAATATAAACTTCGAAACTTCCTGTCAGATGAAAACTGTAGTGCCGGACCGAGAGTCGAGCTCGGGACCTCTACCGCGAAAGGCAAAGGTCCCGAGAGGTCGAGTCTCGGTCCGGCACACAGATTTAATCTGCCAGGAAGTTCCATATCAGCGCACACTCCGCTGCAGAGTGAAAATTTCTTAGTGGAGATATAATATTTGATTATCACTGCCAAGATATGAAATTTCATGACGAAAGGCTACATGGACATCGTGACAGGAAATGTGCAGTTGTTGCGTTGTAGAGCACTGCAGACGTGTGCCCGGCCCACATGGTGTTCACTAGAATGCAGTGTTCGGGACGGAGGACGTAGAAACTTCACACAGTTTAGCCGAAGTTGCCGAAGAGGAACTCACGCGATGTGCATAGGCAGCAAACTTGCAGTGTGCACAGCCCATTACTCCTCCTATACACCTTGCGCTGCGTTATTACATAGCTACCGGCCATGTTTCCTAAGCCGCTTGAAACGGGCGACGTGGCTTTGGTGTCGCAACAGGCGACTGCTCCCCTGCGTGAAAGCGAGCACGACTAACGCTCACTCGGTTTCGCCATACAGATTCTGTGCTCTAGTGCATTGTGTGTCTCCGAAACGACGCAACAGTCCATTTTGTGGAAAGCACATGGCGGTAGGATTCAAGAAACCCAAAGACTCTATGGAAAAAATAGTCGGTCAATCCGCTTTTTAATACCAACATGAAGCATCTCTTCTTAATCCTGTGTTGCACATATCCACTGTAATGAACAGCTGTTAATGGTCACTTCTTTGCCGTTTTCAACTAGTCCTTAGGCTGAAAATACATGCAGGGCACAGCACCAGGAGAGAGTGTCCACTGGGGTGGACTGCTTGAGTTTGCAGCCTCAGTACTGATTGAAAACACCAAACAAGCTACATTAACAGCTATAGCTATCCATTGAATGGGACATGATCATCTTAAGGTTCCACAGAAAGCAAACGATAGTGGGCGATGTCAGCAATGACAAATGCATGAAATGCTGTACCGTCCGCCATAGAAGACCGATCATACCAATCAGCGTTCTCAAAAATAATAGAAGCAATTATGAAAGACAGATTAATTAATTACCTCAATAAATACAATCTTTTAAGCGAATCACAGTTTGGTTTCCGAAGTGGCAAAAATACGGAGTCAGCCATAGTAGAATTCACAATAGTTATACTCAATGCCGGCCGGTGTGGCCGTGCGGTTGAAGGCGCTTCAGTCTTGAACCGCGTGACCGCTACGGTCGCAGGTTCGAATCCTGCTTCTGGCATGGTTGTGTGTGATGTCCTTATGTTAGTTAGGTTTAAGTAGTTCTAAGTTCTAGGGGACTGATGACCACAGAAGTAAAGTCCCATAGTGCTCAGAGCCATTTTTATACTCAATGCTCTTGATAAAGATGAATGTGTCACAGGCATATTTTTGGATCTTTCTAAGTCGTTTGATACAGTCGGCCATAAGATTCTATTAAATAAATTAGAAGCATTAGGAATAAGAGGGGTAGCTACTAACTGATTTCGATCATACCTAAGAGATAGGGTACAAAGAGTAGAAATAACACATACTTCAAATAGATCTAAACATGTGGTAAAACAATTATCAGAACCAAAATACATTAATATAGGGGTCCCGCATGGTAGCATATTAGGACCAATACTATTCCTGATATACATCAATGACTTTCCCAGTAGTGTTACTCACGGTGAAAAAATTCTCTTCGCTGATGACAGCCATATTATAGTCACTGAGAAAACAAGAGAACTCCTTGCCAAGAAAGCAAATAAAACTCTCAAGGACGTTTATGATTGGTCAATAAGCAATAAAGTGACATTGAACATAAAGAAAACTAATGCCATGAATTTCTGTCTGAAGAGAAAAAATGACAATGTTATTAAATGTAGATGACACCTCTGTGTAACAAATGCAAAATTTCTAGGAATCAATATTGAGTCTCAGTTGAAGTGGTGTGAACACACAAAGGTGGTTGCAAACAGAATGTCATCAGTATGTTATGCCCTTAGAATCCTATCATCAGTGTGTAACATGCAGTGTCTTTTAGTTACATATTATTCATATGTATGCTATGGCATTCTTTTTTGGGGAACAAATCCACAAAACACGAACATAATTTTCAAACTCCAGAAAAGAGCCATAAGAATAATAACCAAAAATTCTAGCCGAGCTCATTGTAAAGACCTGTTCAAAACACTGGGAGATTTTAACGGCTCCATGTGAATACATTTACCAGTCAGTTGTACACGTCAAAAATAACGTTGCTAATTACTGCACAAACATCTTTGTCCATGACCATGCAACAAGAGATAGACTCAACTTACAAATTTACTAAAAAGAAATAAAACATGAAACTCAAAACAGGATTTTCTACCAAGGAATAAAACTGTAAAATAAATTACCAAAAGAGATTAAAGAAATTGCAAAAATACACTTACTTAAAAAGGCAGCTAAAAGTACCTATAATGTAATACATTTTATACATTAAAGGATTACTTAGATAAAACAGAGTATGGGTTTGATAAAAAAAGGTTATACAAATACCAATACTAATAATAATAATAATAATGATTATAAAACATCCTACATTGTACATAACACCTTCACTTTATGTTCTTTTTCCTTCTTTTTTCCTTTCTAGAAATACTTACCCCCAAGCTATGCATAGCACGATACTAACACCTCTTCCTCTTTCTCAGCTCAACATCTCACTCATTATGGAGGGAAGCTGACTCAGTTTTTCAGGGTAGCAAATGGGAAGTTGCAGTGCAAAAAATGGAACAGAGATCACCAGTGTGTGTGTGTGTGTGTGTGTGTGTGTGTGTGTGTGTGTGTGTGTGCGTGTGTGTGTGTGTGTGTGTTTGTTTGTGTAGTGAGTGAAGCGTTATGAAACAATGTGTGTATAGTGCGTGCAGTGACTGATAGTGAGATATGAGTAAACAGTATGGCGTTACTTTATTTAATATGTTTTTTGTAAAAAAAGTATTCTATACCAGTAGTAAATGTAATGGTTGTCTCTGACTAGAAGTCTGTAAATATATGTGTATACGAATTAGCTTATTTGAAATTGGTCTAAACTTGTAAATAATTTGACATGTCCTATATTCTTGTAAAAAGAGATCTACAGATGAATACAGCTACTACTACTACTAACGCTTTTTAGAAATTATGACGTAATGCCGTGTGAAATAGATCGGCCATGACGAAATATCAGCGCACAATGAGCAACACAGCACACCAGCAGGCGCATAGGAAGGCGACTGCAGCCATGGGCGAAACGTTGGTGACAGACATTTCACAGCTTGTTGCGATTCCACTCCCAGGGAGCATTTGAGTTAAAAGTTTTCGATTATACACGTCTTCTTCTGTATATTTCTATACGTTGTGGAAGATATTATTTTCACTATTTTAACCAAACAGTTCTCTAATGTCACGCTAACTATCACGCAAACGTCTCTCAGTCTCTAAGTACTGAGGCAGTGATTCTGCTGCCACAGTTTTCTTTTCTGTACAGGTTGACGTAACTCTTAATTTCCCAGACTGTTACACGTTATTTTCAGCGTTCTAAATACACTGAGATGATAAAAGTGACAGGATAGCGATATGCATATATATTGGTGGTGGTAGTATCGCGTACACAAGGTGTAAAAGGGCAATGTATTGGCGTAGGTGCTATTTGTACTCAGGTGATTCATGTGAAAAGGTTTCCGACGTGATTATGGTCTCACGACGGGACTTAATAGGCATCGGACGCGGAGTGTAGTTGGAGCTAGACGCGTGGGACATTCCATTTCGGAAATAGATAGGGAGTTCAATATTCCGAGATCCACAGTATCAAGAATGTGTCGGGAACACCAAACTTCAGGCATTACCTTTCACCACGAACAACGCAGTGGGTGATAGCTTAACTACCGCGAGCAGCGGCTTTTGTGTAGAGTTGTCAGTGCTAACAGACAACCAACAATGCGTGAAATAACTGCAGAGATCAGTGTGGGGCGTATGATAAACTTGTCAGTTAGGGCAGAAATTTGGCGTTAACGGGCTATGGCGGCCGACAGCCGAGAAGAGTGTCTTTGCTAATACCACGACATCCCCGCAGCGCCTCTCCTGGGCGCTGATCGTACCGATTGGACCCTAGTCGACTCTAAAGTCAAGGTATGGTCACTTATGTCCCGACTTCAGTTGGTAAGAACTTCGAGTGCGGCACAAACCGCGTGAAACCATGAGCACAGGTTGGCATCAATGCACTGTCCAAGCTGGTGGTAGCTCCATAATTGTGCGGCTTGTGTTCACATAGAACTGACTGGGTCCTCTGGTACAATTAAACAGATAATAGACTGGAAATGGCTCTGCTCGGCTACTTGCAGACCATTTGTAGCCAATAATGTACTCCATGTTCACCAACAAGGAATAACAACGCACCTTGTCACCTCGCCACAGTTGTTCGCCATTGGTTTGAAGAACATTCTAGACAGTTCGAGCTCCCGACATAAGTCCCGTAGAATATTTATGGGACATAACTGAGAGGTGAGTCCGTGCACAAAATTCTGCACAGGCAACACTTTCGCAATCACGTATTGCAATAGTGGCAGCATGGTTCAATATTTCTGCAGACGACTCCCAACGACTTATTGGGTCCATACCACATCGAGTTACTGCACTACATCGGGCAAAAGGCGGTCCGACACGACAGTAGGAGACTCATATCTCTAACGTCGATCAGTTGTAGAATTTTGGAACACGTATTATGTTCGAGTATGGAGACTAGGAATCTACTCTGTAGGAATCAGCATGGGTTTCGAAAAAGACCATCGTGTGAAACCCAGCTTGCGCTATTCGTCCACGAGACTCAGAGGGCCATAGACATGCATTTCCAGGTAGATGCCGTGTTTCTTGACTTCCGCAAGGCGTTCGATAAAGTTCTCCTCAGTCGTTTAATGAACAAAGTAAGAACATATGGACTATCAGGCCAATTGTGTGATTGTATTGAAGAGTTCCTAGATAACAGAACGCAGCATGTCATTCTCAATGGAGAGAAGTCTTCCGAAGTAAGAGTGATTTCATGTGTGCCGCAGGGGAGTGTCGTAGGACCGTTGCTATTCACAATATACATAAATGACCTTGTGGATGACATCGGAAGTTCATTGAGGCTTTTTGCGGATGATGCTGTGGTACAACGAGTGGTTGTAACAATGGAAAATTGTACTGAAATGCAGGACGATCTGCAGCGAATTGACGTATGGTGCACTGTATGGCAATTGAATCTCAATGTAGACAAGTGTAATGTGCTGCGAATGCATAGGAAGAAAGATCCCTTATCATTTAGCTACAACATAGCCGGTCAGCAACTGGAAGCAGTTAATTCCATAAATTATCTCGGAGTACGCGTTAGGAGTGATTTAAAATGGAATGATCATATAAAGTTGATCGTCGGTAAAGCAGATGCCAGACTGAGATTCATAGGAAGAATCCTAAGGAAATGCAATCCGAAAACAAAGGAAGTAGGTTACAGTATGCTTGCTCCCTCCTACGTATATCTCGCGAAGAGATCTTGAGGACAAAATCAGAGAGATTAGAGCCCACACAGAGGCATACCGACAATCCTTCTTTCCACGAACAATACGAGACTGGAATAGAAGGGAGAACCGATGGAGGTACTCACTCCATCAGGTGGCTTGCGGAGTATGGATGTAGATGTAGATGTAGATCCTTTGGCTTCTGTCACCTCAGTGTATGTGAACTGTGGAATCAGTTCTGTCTTTATTTACCACTGGTTACTGTGTGAAATCAACATTCGTACGTCGGATTCCCAGCTTACCATTGCTGCGATAGTGGAACCATTGCACTGACGGCCATCTCCAGTACTACTACATTTCGCATCTTAACTGGTTTTGAGATTTTAGTTGTAGCTCATGCTTCTTATAGGTTTATGTAGGTACTAGATGTTGATATTTCATTAAAATTACGTTTTGTGTGCCGCTTGTTATTGTTATGACTCAGTTTTAGTGCCAAGCAAGATAATAGGTGTGGTTTCAGTCTGCAACATCTGGCAAGTAACTCAGATTTCACCAGCTTTTGGATGAATTACCGAGTGTTTCGACGTCACCAAACTTCGACACTGACAGTGAAAGTGAAGCTGTGGCACCATACAATGTCGCATTGTATTGAATTGGTTGTAGTCAACGTCAGCTTGATCTTTAGTCAAAGTAATGCTGAATAAATGTGAAGGAGTTTAGACATGCTGCTATTGCAGGGCTTTTGTGGGCAGCAATGTGTTCTCTGAAAACAAGAGAAAATGATGGATTACACGTCAGCTCATACTAAACACACGTCTGTTAAGTTAAATGAGTAGAACGAGGTGCACATTTGCCGGCAAACGGAACATCAAGAAAGTGTGCCATTGTACCGTAGTGAGACACACGTATCTAACCAAATGAATGCGCACTGTGTGGGTTAAGAAGTGTACAATGTCCCATCTTTCTCATTGATCATCTTAACCCATCCCTGCCGACGGGTGGGAATGAGAATCCTCTTAGGTCCTTGCTTCTGTCCTAGAATGAAAGAGTACTTGCTATTGTTTCTGCTTTTGCTGGCAGATCCCCGGCGTGCACAAATTCCCTCTCGCCCCAAGACTGCCGATTCGGCAAGTGCGTCCAGGGTGCGTATATCAGGTCGGCAGTATCTCCAAGTAAGGAAGAGGGCAGCTATTTGTCTAGGATGGGGCAGGCGCAGTTACGGAGTCGCAGCTGGGGGCCGCTTCCTCCCCCGGACAAATTGAGTGGAATGAGCCGGCTAAATAATGGAGCAACGCAGCGTCGCGTTCGATAAAGTGGCCGCAACGGGCAATATTTATTCCGAAGCACTCGCCTCGCAGCGCCGAGAGTCCTAAACAACTCGAGACACAAGCAGTCCTTTACGCTGGCAAAGCCTACAACTATTGCTTCATTTCAGTTTTAAGTAATTTTATTCTCTTTACTGGTATTTCTAATAATCGTTCAGGTAACACAGAAACAACCAGAATATTTGTTAGAATACTTGCTCGATTCCTAGTGGTATACCAAATTTCCATGACCCGAATTCTTCTGGGACAACAAGAGGACATAAATACGTGATCGTCATTTAGAAAACCAATGTTCTGGATTAAATTCCAAGTTTTTCCGCATTTTTATAGGATGCGTTTGTTATTCACTGCTTCAGGGGATCCGCCAACAACATTCGAATATTAAAGGATATGCCCTCACTGCGGTCCTTCATCTCGTTTTCTTTCTTCCCATCACCTTCATTTATTAAAGGCTATAATATCAGAACTTCTTTTGCGTTCTAGTAACCACATGTTGGATGCTGGTACCTCTACGCTGAGCGCCTCCTACATGTTAGAATGTGTGTTTAGTCGTAATTTTAGAGTTTTGTAAAATATTTAAAAGAATTATGTTTCAGATAATACGAGAGTTGTTCGGAAAGTAAGGAACGATAGGTCGCGAAATGGAAACCGCAGTGAAAAATCCGATGTAGTTTTGCACAGGTGTGTTGGGCAGGGTCTCTAGCATGCCACTCGATTGCGTTAAGTCGTTCTTTTTAGTTCTGAGCACACATGGAGCACATGAAGAAGAACAGTATTGTCGCCCGCCAAGTAAGAAGGCCTGGTGAGAAATTTCGCCTGAAACTATGCAGCCAACATTACATAACTGTCGCGCGTTTTCTTCAAGACAAGACAATCCTCAGCCGCATTCTGCAGGGGCAATGCAGATGCTCCTGCGTCGTTTTCAATTGGAAATGTTTGATTACCCACAATACAGCCCGTAATTGTCTCCCTCTGGGTTTCATCTCTGCTCACATGAACCGCTAGCTATGAAGACAACATTTTGACACAGACAACGAGCTCTAGGCCAGTGTAGAGAATTGTCGGAAAGCACTGGTGGCTGCCTTCTATAACGAGGGTGTTGGAAAGTTGGTACAACGCTACGACAAACGTCTAAGTCGGACCGGCGACTATGGAGATAAGTAGCTGGAAGTTGTAGCTAACTGTTGCAAATAAAGCAGTTTTGATTTTCGCTGTGGTTTCCATTTCGCGACCTATCGTTCCTTACTTTCCGAATAGACCCCGTAAATACAGTTGTTATGTGTCGATTAGAAACATGTATGGAATAGGTTTAATTTTCTTAATGAACGAGAAATAATAATAGCAATGACACGAAAGTAAAATGCATTTCTGTGAAATACAAATTTGTCGACATTTAACTCATATTTAATCATCAAGAAGTCGTTTCTGGAGGTATTTGCGGTGTGGCTTAGCACGGAAGTGAAAGAAGAATTATAGGCAGTTCAGATGAGAAGAGAATAGAAGCTTTTGAAATGTGGTGCTACTGAAGAATTCTGAATGTTAAATGGGTAGACCGCGTAAGTAATGAGGAGGCACTGAATCATACAGTGGAAATTTATTTCATAATTTGACTAAAGGAAGGGATCGCTTGATACGACACACCCTGAGGCACCTATGAGTTGTCAGTTTCATAATGGAAGTTAGAATGAGGGGGAGGGGGGTGATTGTAGAGGGAGACCAAAGAGTTTGAATAGAGTCGACAATGGTTATGGACTGCAATGGTTATGCAGAGACGAAGAGACTAGTACAGAACAGACCAATGTGAAGAACTGCATGAGATCAGTCTTCAGACTCCAGACCACAACAACAACTGCAACAACGACGTAAACTCAAGTGCTGTTTCGTTACAAACGTTGCTATAAAAAGTTGAATTCTGAATCAGATTTGACGTTATTATAGCGAATACAACACAGAATGAGCATTTGCGATGTGATTGTCAGGTGTTACTTGAGCTATTGAAGAAGAACTTCTAGGAGTGGCTCAAATACACACGAAAGTATGGTTCCACATCTCACACGATATATTAATGAAAAGGCTAATCCAACCATACAAAGGAAACTCGCAGTAATTATCACAGTTTGGGTTATTACCATAAAACATCAGAGAATGAATAGCCACTGAATTAAGTATGTAAATATTTAATATGAGGACAATAGGCTGTAAATACGAGATACAGCCTTGGCACGGACGGGTGGACACACGAAAGCATTACGTGAAACTATGTGCAGACACAGCGAATGACTGTGAAAATACTTAGTGGTTTAAAGATAGAACACTAGAAAAACAACTACAAATACCGTCAGAACCGACAAAGTTTACGATGGAAGCAACTATCTGGCCGTGAACGTTAAAATTATACAAATGAACCGTGATGTGAATTAACTAGACACCTGTTCCCCTGGGCTCCATGGTTGCACTGATGACTCATGCTTACCGTTCCTAAAAGGTGTGACTGTGGAAGATCGCGGCATTGGTGGCTGTAAATTCTGAGTCCATTTTGACCTCTGTACTCTAAGATGGGGACATCGCTCTCTGCCGTTGTCTTCAGTGACCTGAAGCAAGTGTTCTCTCCTCACAGTCCAGCATCAAGTGTCCTCTGACTTCACTCTCTGAAACCTGGCTGGTTCTGCCAGCGTAGGAGTATCATTGATCAATTCTGTCAAACCTTGTGAGTTCCGACCAGTAAAATGTTTATAAATAAGTTTGAGGAACTCCTACTTTTGTGAATTTTGTCATGGTTAACCAAGAATGGTACGGCATGGGAAGGAAATCAGAAAATCTCTCCCATAACATGACACGTTTCTCACCCTGGCCAACCAGAAGCCTTGCACGTAGATACGTGCGGGAAAATGCACCTCCTATCGAAATAATTTTTGTGAGCCGATCTCAGACCATATTACTCGGTTTTAAATGAAATTCTTTCATGGTGTGGCTGATCCAATGCTCTCCCATTCTGAGTGCTACACCTGGCTTCCAGATTTTTATCTTTCCAAAAAGTATTTCTCCTAGCATTTCGCACAATGCACATTTGTAGCATGCAGGCCACTCAACGCACCCGTTGTGCGGAGAAGTGAGAACATTACCCGCGCTGGTCAATGTTCTTTCAAAAGCTATTTTCAGTTTCAAGCTCAGAGAACGAAGGAAAATATTGAATGATTATGTAACAGAAAGAAATTTGATAACAATATTTTGGAAACAGAATTAGAAATGTATGAAGATGGGAGGGGTGATACAATAATGCGAGAAGAATTTGATACAACACTGAAAGATCTAAGTCGAAACAAGGCACGTGGAGTAGATGCCATACCCTCACAATTACTGAAATCCTTGAGATAACATGCCACAGAGAAAGTACTACACCTGGTGTGCAAGATGTGTGAGACAGAAAAAATATCCTCAGACTTCAAAAAGAACGAAATGATTCGAGCTCGAAAGAAGGCGCGTACTAAAAGGTGTGAATTTCATCGAAATATAGGTTTAATCAGTCAGAGGTGCACAATATTAATACGAATATTTACAGAAGAATGGAAAACTGATAGAAGTTGACTTCAGGGAATATCAGTTGCAGCTACAGAGGAATGTAAGATTATGCAAGACAAAACAGACCTTAATAATTATCTTAGAAGATTTTTAATAGAGAATAAAACCTAACGTTTATAATGGTCCAAATTTTGAGAAATATTTTGACAGTATGGATTGGAACACACTTCCTGAAAAACTGAAATTAGCGTGGACAAAATGCAGTGAACTAAACTCTACTACAAACCTTGAGATAACCTAGACTACAGTTGGAAGAAGCGAAGTATGTGGGAAGGAGGCAGAAGTTGAGAAGGGAGTGAGACAGTCGCCCAGTCTGCACAATGAACAGAGAGTAAAGCTAAGCAAATAGAAATTTGGAAACGGAGTTAAAACTCAGGGAAAATAATTAATAGCTTTAAGGTTGATCGATGACACCATAATTATTCAGAGACGTTAGGGTTTTTGCAAGATCAGTTGTTCAAATTGGTCCCTGTCTTGAAATGATGTCATAATATGAAAGTCACTAAAAGTTAAACAAAGGAAATATGATATAATCTTATTAAATTAGACAACGCTGAGGGAATACGAGTCAGTGAAAGTAATAGACCAGATCTCCAGACTGGAGTGTTACTGTACAACTTGACTGCAAAAATGGATAGATTGGTTGTGTTAAGAGAGAGATTTTCCCAAAAATGCACTCTATCATAATTAATAACCCACTATTCAAATTAGACTATAAAGTGTCACATGAACGTCTGTAAGCAACTGAAACAAACTCCGATGGCTGTGAATAAGTGCTACTTCATTTTATTTCTATACAATGGTGCAAGCTATGTGTAATTTTTCAATGAACAGAACCCGCTGGCTGAATGTGGGATTGCGAGGGCCGTAGGGCTAGAATAGCAAGCAGACCGTAAAACTGTTTTTCACTAAAAGGTAGAGTCACGTGTGGTTATGTACTAGGTGACAGCTGCTCTTTGTGATGGCGCTCGAGGCTCCGGTGACAGCCACAGCAAGGGACTGGAGGTCAAACTCGGCTGATTGTAAACTCTTATTGTGAGAAACAGTGAAAAGAACGCTTTTCGAAATGAATAGGGACCTGCAACGGGGTGGGAAATTATATGACACTCAGAGCGAGGGGAATCGTCTGCGCCAAAAGGGGAGGTTGGCACTAATTGATGTGTAACTTATGGAAGGGAGCACAGGACTGACTCAGGAACTTTTTTCCTTTTTCTAAGTAGGGATAAGAGCTTCTGAATGTTTACGTGCAGACGCTATTATTAACCGAAAGGTGAAATCAGCCTCATTGTGGGAGAGAAATTCTGATTACTGCCCCGTTCTAAGAGAGAAATGCGTCTCGCTGGTTAACCACAACGGGTTCCTTAGGATGATGTACATTGCTAATTTTTTTATCAATTGTTCATTGGACAGAACTCGGAAGGCCCACAGCCACTGGCTAACGTGAATCCGGGGCTCGCAGAACCAGCAAGATTCTTAGAAGTCGAGCAGATGAGAACTGCGTCTTCGAGCTCCAGAAAATGAACACTTCCCGTTCTTCAGCACTTCCAGCAGACAACACTTTAGCTGCTAATCGATTTGAGACTCTGCCTCACATCAGTGTGCATTAGTTGGAACCAGCCTGTAACTCTCAGCTACAACTGCAACCATTATCCGCATCTGCGTCTTAGAACGATGATAAGCAGGTGGAGCATTTTTGCATGACATAAAGTGTGGATGCAGAGTCATTGGTTCCGAGTTAGAGTTTTCTTTTTCTGAAATAATTCACACTCTTAGTTATCTGAGCTCAGCATACGCTTAGGCAAGGGAGCTGGTGCTGCCATGTACTTACTTGGACATTTTCTTGAAGGTGTTAACAGCTACAGCAATCACTGGCAGTTTACGTGGATATAGTTGATTCTAAGTCATTTTTACCATTTCGTTTCCAATTCCAACCACATGTATGAAGGTATTACCATGTATGATTAATAATCCATTTAAAACACTATGCAATTAATAATTACTTGTATTGTCTGTTCAATCTTTGGAGCCAAGTTCATTCATTTTAGCATTAAACAGGTCTTTATTGTGACGTTTTGTTTCATCCCGTAACTAGATTAAATCCTGTCAATTATATCCTTGTGAGGTATCGTACTTATATTTCGTGTATGATTCGGCAAGTGATGTTAGTGTCAGAAAATTTTCAACAGTATCTGTTCCGCGACTTTGTGTTAACACTCCATCTTATGATTAGAGGCAACCAGGTTCAGTTCATGATATCATCACAGGCATACTCTTTGAACTCAACTGTATTCCCCATGGGACACATCCTGAGACATCGAGGATTGGTTAATTTGGTAACTGAGGGAATTGTGAGGAAGATGAAGTCTAGAATACTGCACTTGGGTTCAAATGGAGGGAGTGTGCAGTAGTTACGCACAGATAACGACTTACTCTAGATAGGCTGAGAGCTGGATGAAACCAGTCTTACTGGAAGTCTCTACAATAACAACAGAATGACATTTTATAAATATATGAGTATTCTCATCATCGTTTCGGCTAACAGTTTACGTATGAGACTAAACAGATTTAAGCTTTTTGTGATTTTCTCAAAGTTTTCTGTCATCGTATATTAAAAGAAAACGAATATCTCAAAATGTCTTTCATTCTCTCAGAAGTTTACAATCTACCTAGAGTAGGTTCATAATAGAACTGTGCTCTATTTATGTTGAAATATGTTAGGAATTAGGCTAATCATTCCATACCCTTCTGATTTCCTTCGATACAAACAAATCATAACCATGTACAAACACGCGGAACATTCATACCACACAGGAATTCAGCGTGTCAACTGAATGCCGTTAGACTTTCTACGGGGTATCATACCCCGTAAAGCACGTTAACAGGCACGTTTTTTCCTATCCCCTTCACTTTGTTCAACAATGAAATATTCACATCGTACTTACAGATATTGTATTCTGTATTCCGTGTATAGATGGAGAAAACTATTGCGTTTCCTGTCAATGGGCTTCCATGGCGAAAGTAAACACAACAGAGAAGATAATATTTAACAAGTAGGAACGTATTACTCAGGAAAGAGCATTTATACTGGACGCGTACAGCAACTCGAAATGACTGCTTTGATATCGGATGCGGCAGACAAAAAAGAGAGTAGATGGAAGTATAAGTGAAAACTGGTGCTAGTTAATAGCATATACGATAGCAAAGGCACTGGCTGCACAGAGTAGTGAAAACTGTGTAGAGTGAGAAAGTGACAGACAATATCAGAAGAAAGTAATACAGTAACGGGAATGCCCGCATCTCGTGGTCGTGCGGTAGCGTTCTCGCTTCCCACGCCCGGGTTCCTGGGTTCGATTCCCGGCGGGGTCAGGGATTTTCTCTGCCTCGTGATGGCTGGGTGTTGTGTGCTGTCCTTAGGTTAGTTAGGTTTAAGTAGTTCTAAGTTCTAGGGGACTTATAACCACAGCAGTTGAGTCCCATAGTGATCAGAGCCATTAGTAACGGGAATGCAACACTAACAGAATCTGTCACTTTTGAAAATTCTTCAGAGGATCCTCTAGTTACTCAAGTGCACATTCCAGGTGTGTATTCTGAGGACTTTCCTTATTCGCATCTCAAGAATGGAATATACTCACTGTAAAAAGGTTTGAGAAAGTGTTTTGAGGGGAGTAAGTCCAGCAACAGAATATGGTCTGTCATTGGCAACGTACAACGAATTCAATAAACTGACTAAGTTGGTTGTAGAAACATTTCAAATAGATACACTTTTTTCCTTGAAAAAGCTGTCAATTGTAATTCTGAAATGCTATTTGCTGAATGCACCTGCACATCACAGAAAAGAAATGCATACAGGGTATCCATAGATCGTGACCGGGCCATATATCTCACGAAATAAGCGTCAAACGAAAAAACTACAAAGAACGAAAGTTGTCTAGCTTGAAGGGGGAAACCAGATGGCGCTATGGTTGGCCCGCTAGTTGGCGCTGCCATAGCTCAGACGTATATCAACTGCGTTTTTTAAAATGGGAACCCCATTTTTTATTACATATTCGTGCAGTACGTAAAGAAATATAAATGATTTAGTTGGACCACTTTTTTCGCTTTGTGATAGATGGCGCTGTAATAGTCACAAACATATGGCTCACAATTTTGGACCAATAGTTGGTAACAAGTAGGTTTTTTAAATTAAAATACAGAACGTAGGTACGTTTGAACATTTTATTTCTGTTGTTCCAATGTGATACATGTACCTTTGTGAACTTATCATTTCTGAGAACGCATGCTGTTACAGCGTGATTACCTGTAAATACCACATTAATGCAATAAAGTCTTAACGACATTCCTCTCAACAGCGATTAGTTCGCCTTCCGTAATGTTCGCACATGCATTGACAATGCGCTGACGCATGTCGTCAGGCGTTGTCGGTGGATCACGATAGCAAATATCCTTCAACTTTCCCCACAGAAGGAAATCCGGGGACGTCAGATCCGGTGAACGTGCGGGCCATGGCCATAGTCTGGTGCTTCGACGACCAATCCACCTGTCATGACGTATGCTATTCAATACCGCTTCATCTGCACGTGAGCTATGTGCCGGACAACCATCATGTTGGAAGTACATTGCCATTCTGTTATGCAGTGAAACATCTTGTAGTAACATCGGTAGAACATTACGTAGGAAATCAGCATACATTGCACCATTTAGATCGCCATCGATAAAATGGAGGCCAATTATCCTTCCTCCCATAATGCCGCATCATACATTAACCCGCCAAGGTCGCTGATGTTCCACTTGTCGCAGCCATCGTGGATTTTCCATTGCGCAATAGTGCATATGATGCCGGTTTACGTTACCGCTGTTGATGAATGACGCTTCATCGCTAAATAGAACGCGTGCAAAAAGTATGTCATCGTTCCGTAATTTCTCTTGTGTCCTGTGGCAGAACTGTACATGACGTTCAAAGTCGTCGCCAAGCCATTGCTGGTGCATAGAAATATGGTATGGGTGCAATAGATGTTGATGTAGCATTCTCAACACCGACGTTTTTGAGATTCCCGATTCTCGCGCAGTTTGTCTGCTACTGATGTGCGGATTAGCCGCGACAGCAGCTAAAACACCTACTTGGACATCATCACTTGTTGGAGGTCGTAGTTGACGTTTCACATGTGGGTGAACACTTCCTGCTTCCTTAAATAACTTAACTATCCAGCGAAGGGTCTGGACACTTGGATGTTGTCGTCCAGGATACCGAGCAACATACATAGCACATGCCGGTTGGGCATTTTGATCACAATAGCTATACATCAAAACGATATCGACATTTTCCGCATTTGGTAAACGGTCCATTTTAACATGGGTAATGTATCACGAAGCAAATACCGTCCGCACTGGTGGAATGTTACGTGATACGACGTACTTACACGTTTGTGAATATTACAGCGCCATCTATCAGAAAGAGGATCAAGTGGCCAAACTAAAACATTCATATTTCTTTACGTACACACGAATATGTAATAAAAAATGGGGGTTCCTATTTTAAAAAAACGCAGTTGATATTCGTTTGACCAATGGCAGCGTCATCTAGAGGGCCAAACATAGCACCATCTGGTTTCCCCCTTCAAGCAAGACGAGTTTCATTCTTTGTAGTTTTTAAGTTTGACGCTTATTTCGTGAGATATTTGTCCCGGTCACTATCAATGGACCACCCTGTATATATTCAGAAAAGGTATAGATAATCCACTATATGCCTCCTAAGGGAGAGATACATTATATTCAGTGGAGAGCTAAGATTAGAATTTGCAACACTGAAGTGGTCATTACAGACGAAGAAAAGGGAGATACGTCATCAGCTGCGGCGTTACCTTAACACATCGCTCAACGTCCGTGTGAAGAACTTTAGGGGAAACACTGAAACTTTAAAACAAGGCAGATGGGCAACGACTCCAGTGAGCCTTGTTTCGAATGCGAGGCCAGTACCTTAACCACCGCTCCGTGCTGTGGGTGAGTTTTGCACCGGAAAATTCCATATACATCACTATGTCTGCTGTAACACTGAAAATGTTTATAGTAAGGCATAGAATTCAGGGTAGACGACGCTAGAGCGCCCATACCCGGTGTCAAGGAAGCCGTCCCTCCCTTACCACCTCTCAGCGAAAGGAAACGATATAGTGTAACCAGTATTTTTCTTTCAAGAAAATGATCTGAAAGTTGATATTACGCAGGTTTTTAACAGGGTCGAAGGTATCACTTTTTCTGCCTACTTACAAGACACTATTCATTTTCCAAATTATTAGAAACACTCCAGACCCAAAGGTCTAGCCTCCCCCCCCCCCTCTCGCTCCCCCCTACCTTGAGACACAAGGAAAGAAAAACTCTGCTCAACACACCGAGCTTTGAAAGGGAATTAACGGATGAAAGAGTGAATTGAAACGTTTGTGTTTCCGTAGCACTCTCGTGCAATCTATTAGCAGGAGAAGCATCCACTCCACAGGTTTTAGGGATAAGTGGGAGCCAGTGGCAGCAAAGCCTTTCGCCGCCGGATTAGCGACGAAGGCAGGGAGACGGCCGACCCCTGAGAGCACCGCCGCCCGCTAGGCACGCCGCCGCATCCATCCTGCCTGCTGCCGCTCAGCTCCGTTTACGCAGTCACAGTTCTTTCTTAAATCATTCCTAAAAGGTAAGACCACGCTCTTTTATAAAAGATATGATACGCGTGCCCCAGTACATCGTCAAAGATTTTCTAAAGCATCTTGTGTAAAAGATATTTGACAAAGGTCTTTTACTGTGCAATACGGGCCATAGGCAGAGTGAATACAACGCTCCACGCTTCTGGACCATCCCTTAGAACATTGGCAAAAGCCGCGCTCGACACGTCCACGGGAGAAATGTCTTACAGCGGTTTGTAGTTGGTAGACTAAGATGGCAAGGTTCGTCAACTTGTCGTAACAGACGTAAGTAATTTAAAAGAAGAGAGAGAGAAAGAGACCGGCAATGGTACGTATGTGTGGTACCATGTATCGATACTAATATGGGAGTCGCGTAGTTGATAACGGAACTGGAAATTTTCGTCTGGCGCCAATAGTGGTCGCACAGGATCTGACAGACCCAATGTTTCACGCCCGCAAAGCCACACTTCTATCACTACGAAAACATTGTTCGTGCTTAGCATAGTAAGACCGATCCTAGTTACTATTCTATGAGGTGGAGTTAAGTAAATCTTCTGTTCGGTTACGTTAACTTTTTCACTAGTCATTTCTGCTCCTGTCGAGTTTTCTTATGACGACAGTTGCCACACCACTCAGTACCCGCCCCTCCCCCCCCCCCCCCCCCCCCCCATTCTCTATCCCTTCCGTTGTGTACGAAGTACGAAGTCATGCACAACAGTATGCCCGTAAAAAAAGTCGACTGCCACTGCAATCTTTATAACATAAATTCACTGATAGAAATGGAAATGACATACCAGTTCGAAACTTATCATACTTTGTGAAGATGTTCATCATATATCGGGTATTAAGTTATTGTACTTTCATTCCTCGGAGAATTGATATTCACCACCAACATTACCAGTATGCGACGAGATCTCCACACCCATGAATATACTCTTACGTTAATGTTGGCGTTAATTCTTCTTGAGGAAGCTCTTGTCATGCTTGAAACAAATATATAAAGATAGTAACTGCTCTCGAAAGAACACATTGATGACCTTGCAGCTTCTCTAGGATAAATGATTATTAATTGAAACCCTCAGCTGCCGACAGGTATTATTGATACTTACGTATGTCGATTGTGGAAGTTGGGAATGTGGGTCTAACGGGAAGCGTGCAAGGGATAAGTCCCTGCAGTCTGTGTCCTCGGTGGGTCCGCTGCAGTCATGGACTGTGTGGCTGGTCCCGGCGGAGGCTCGAGTCCTTCCTCGGGCACGGGTGAGTGTGTTTGTCCTTAGGACAATTTAGGTTAAGTAGTGTGTAAGCTTCGGGACTGATGACCTTAGCAGTTAAGTCCCATAACATTTCACACACATTTGAACATTTCCTCGATGGGTCAGGTAGATACAGCGTCTGCCACTTAAGTAGGAGATCCCGGGTTCGAGTCCCAGTCGGGGCACACATTTTCAGCTGTCTCCATCGAGTTGTATCAACAACACCTGTCGGCAGCTGAGGCACTTGAAACAAATACTGGTTGCCGGCTGATACGGAGGCACACGCTTTCTCGTCTTTTACCAGACGTACTTCAGGGGTGACAAATAAGTGATATTGGAAAGACCACTCTTCGATCAGTACGTTCCTAAACACGTTTTATGATGTGAACTGCAGTGAGGTTTATTGCATTATCCTGCTGGAGTATGCCACTTGGTATCCTGGTAATCTACATCTACATCAATACACTGCAAACCACCTTACTGAGCGTGGCGGAAGATTCCCCGCAACCCCACTAATCATTTCATTTCTTGTTTCACTCGCAAACAGAGCCAGGGAAAATTGACTCTTTATATGCCCCCATATGAGTTCCAATTTCTCGCATCTTATTTTATGGTACTTCCACGCAATGTATGCTGGAGGCAATAGAATCACTCTGCAGTCAGCTTCAAATGCCAGTTCCAGCTCCCTGAAAAATATTCTAAGGACACTCCGTCATAAATCAAAGACTCAATACTTCTCACAACTTCTCCCAGTGGAACTGAATAAACTGTTTGAATAGAAGACCAAAAATAAATAAATAAATTTCACCCAAGACAAACATATTTTCTCATATGACCATTCGATAAAGATACGAATGACTATAGCGAGCAAAATTAACTACAAAAATTAATTATATCCTTGATTAAGGTTACAGGTAGTGTGTCTCATATCACAAAACTTCTGACTTTAACTGAACTGGCGATACCAGCCAAAGCCTGGTGTCATAATAGTCAGGCCAGTCCAGAATGAATACAATGCATCGACTGAACCTATAAATCAATTTTTTTTTCTTCATTGTTCACTATTCTACCGTCCCTTTGCCGCAACTTCCGGGAACTCTTGCCCCCAGGATATGTTGCTGTGTGGCAAGTCGGACCTTCTTTGATGAGAGAAGAAAAGTTTTTCGACAGTTACTAATAAAAGATTTTCCCCCATTTTTGAGCACTTAGCAACAATTTGGAATTAATATTTTTCCACGCTCATATTTGAAATTAATACTTTACCAAACAAAAATTTAAAAAATAATGTATGTAACTGGACGGTTACGAAGTTTATGGTACAGTGGTTTCTTTGGAATCATCTTATTCATATCGACAGACTGACAAAATTAATTCACACTACGGAGTTCAGCAGTGACTGTACAGCGCTTGTTTCATTTTATAGCTTTTTCCGTTCGTATTTTTAGAAGATGATACGTTCTGAGAAATGTATGCAGTAGACTGGGAAATATGGGCTCCTGTAGCTTAAACTACAATCAACTCACACCTTGCATAAACAACTGTACTATGTATAGTTCCTAACTGTCCTGCAGATACTCCAAGGCAACGCCCATTAGGAGACATTCTACAGCAAGTAAATTGTTTCTTAGCTGCATTATTGCCAATGATGGTTTTATTATATAAATCTGCGAAAACAACCAATAGTAGCGCAGAAATCCGATTATGGATGAGTGTCCAAGTTTTTATTAAATAACAACTGTAATGCGGAAAATGCGAAAAGCTGAGATTATTAAACGAGAGAAAACCGAAATCTGTTTCAGAAGGGCATATATTAACCAGAGAAACTAAAAAACGGTCAGATGTATTGTGAAATGATTTGTCTAGAAATAAGAAGCAGATATATTAGAGAAATATCTGCTGCACCTTTGATTAATCCTCAAAATCACGTACAGCAAATGTGGCAAGTCAAATCTTTCTCTAATCTATTTTGTTTATTACTTGTAGACAAACCATTTACAAGAATGTGTCTTCGTTTTTTTTTTACATTTTTTCTTATTTTAATGTTTTGTTCACAATATATGAAACATAGGATATTTAAATACAAATCATTATTCAAATATTATTATCAGGAGTAAACTGATCAAGAGAAAACAGAGGAGTTTCAGTTTATGCCGTAACCGACATTTATTTTATTTCATCAACATGAAAGAAAGAATTTGTCACTTTTATGCCAATGTACCTTTTTGTGTGGAAATAATTAGGCGTTGAAGATATGAACTTTTTGACTCTTATTTACATCAGCTACCCGTCAAACTTTTTAATTTTTTTCAAATCATTAAGTTCCTCATAATTTCCTGAGTATTCTCAAACAGTTAAATCCTTCTCTGCGTATCCAGTCTCCACACTTGTCAATTTGATACCGCATTTTTCCATTTCAAACTCTTCTTCTGGCTATGGAAAATTCGAGAAAAATTTCCCCTTGAATTACTAAATACGTTTTTGCTTGATTATCCTGATCACTTTCAAGCAAGTAAATCACTTTTTGCAAAACCACACATCGCATTTGTCAATTTCGTATATCATCATCTATTCCACACTCTTCGTTTGACTATGAAAATTAGAACAAAAGTCCATTGTGTGATTTTACCTCAAACCACTAATTAAGTTTTCCTTAATTACTCTGATTAATTCCCAGTAATTAAGTATCGTTCACAAACCTAGGAGATGTGTTGCTCAATTTGGCACCCAATTTGCCACTCTTCGTTTGATTATGAAACTCTGGACAGGAATTTTCCCTCATATCACGAATTGTGTTTACCTTAATTACCCAAATCACTTTCAAACTAAATCACAACAAGATCACTTTGGAACACCTTTTGTCCATTTTCCGTTCTTCATTTGGCTATGAAAACTTAGACAAAAATCTGTTGTATAATTTCTAGTGAGTTTTGTTTACAATTGTTGTAATTGCTAGAGATTCACTGTCTCATAAAGCAAGTTATCAATCTTGTTGGGCTACATTTTTGCATATCTGCATATCGAGCCCACGACAAATAGAGCATGTTTGATTGGTTTCATGCTATTGCTGTTCATGTAGAGTAGTTTTCTGATAGAATGAAGTGTTCAGTATCACTGTCTCTGATGAGTCCTACATATATTTCTCATTGATGAGTGATGTACAAGTTAGCTAGTACCAAATGAAATGTTTTTTATTTCTGTGTTCTGATGTGTTCTTCACAATTGATGTCAAAACTCCTGCTTGTCATACATCTTTTATGTTTCTAATAATCTAGTTGGTATATAACTGATGACTCATTTTTTGTGCATGTTTCTACAACAGATTGATAGTTATGTAAGTTCTGTTAATTACTTCATACACTTACCACATATTCTATATTATGTGTTGTTATATGTTAAAATGATACTTATTTGTGGTTTCATTTCTACTCTTCTATCTACATTTCATTGCATTTTGCCAGTGTGTATGCTCAATTATTTTGGTTTGTAGCTTGTGGGGTGAGAGACATATTGACATTCATAATGCCCTTTCTTTTTCCTTAATTCTGGAAAACACGTAGGTAGGCCTATTCCTTGTATATGTTGCTCATGTAGAATTCAAAACAATAGTTTCCTAACTATCTTTAGCATTGGGCCAATCTGCTGTTAGTGTACCCCTGTTAGTTGATAGTGTATACTCAGGTTAGGTTTCAAGAACTGAATGCTCATATATATAGATACATAACATTTGCTTCTAATGGAAAATCTTAATAGTTTTTCATTATATCAAAAGAGTTTTCGTTTTGACATAAACTGCCTACCAATCTTTACTATGTTGTGATTTTGTCGAGTTGAGTGAGATATATTCAGAAGTGGTTGGCCAGGATGTACGTGGTAGCTACTAGTCTAATATAAATAGTTTCCTCGACATCCCACAGTACAGTATTCTCCCGTACTATTCTCCCTTTTTTCTATTTGTCTGAAAACTATTTTTCTATTCATTGTACCTTTGAGTTATAAGTGCAGCTGAATTCAGTTAAATGTTGTAAACTGGGTAATTTTATCACCGGTCTTTTATTGATATTTACTTTAGTTTTTTTCAGTCAGTTGCATGTAGTTCTCTTCTAAATTCTTTTATTAATGTGAGTGATATTACATCATGTATTTTGCTCATTATTATTAAATCCATATTTGTCAGTATCAGAATGTAGCTGCAACTGGTTTAATCCCATTTTGCCATAGCCTTATACCTGTTCTACGTTTTTAGTTGAAGTTTCACAATTGATTAAAAGATCGCAATTTTGTATTGCTGATTAGTCTGGCAATGTTATTTAAGCATAGCAAAATTTTGTGCCTGGTATTTACCACTCACCATAGTAGTTTTAGTGCAACGACTTTGCCATAAATCGAATTATCGTTAGCGATGTTGCCAGAAGGGTAGGACGTTATATTTGAGTTATGGAAGCCTTTTTTTCTCTAGGTGGTATTGACTTACAGGAAAGTATTTATACCCAAACATTCAATTGACATTGGAGTTTTTAATAAACGTCACTAAAATTATTTGGAATGGAGTATTTCACACATTCCGTCACCTCAAATCTATTCTTTACAGGTCTGGGTCACACAAAGTCACAGGAAGTAATTCCCTTATTTTGTAAGGTGCACCATTTTCTTTTAGGCTATTTAGTTGATAGTTTAAAGTATCAGTAAAATAACATCTTAAAATTAAAAATAAAATACATGTAAAACCGAAAACTTGTACCAAAAGTCATTGTGAATTTTGGCCTTTCAAGTTCCAGTCTTTGGTAGAAATGCAGAGGTATTAACACAAAGGACATGGAGCCTCTTATAGCAAAATATTACCAACAGCTTTTGTAACTCCGCGATGATAAAAAGTCAAGGTCTGAAGACTCTTTGCCTTAATTTGTATTAGGCATGGTATCTAATTCGGTATGTGAGTGAAAAAGGGCTAACAGTGATGGTCGGAAAGTGAATAGAACACAACATATGGCCACACCTAGATTGGCCACTGTCCCTAGTACGTAATTCGATAAGAGTATCTATGTCGAGTGGAATCTGTAACAGTATGTGTGTAATTTGCAGAACTACACACAAGATGCTTTAATGATAGAAAAAAATAGCTGATACATAAAACTAAATGTTCCAGATGCCTTTTTATGGCATTCTTTTATTTTTCTTTCAGCCTGTAGAGCTTTTAGGTTATACTGATAACTGTTGTTGGATTATAGCAGTTGAAGAACATTCAATTTTCGAAGAAAACCCTTACTGAAAACAACATTTTCTGCTTTCTCTTGTTTTTTGGGCTCCAGTAAACCACAGAGACAAATTTTCCTTCATAATTGACTGTAGGAGGGCATGCTGTGTATTTTAAGTGTGGAAATTAAATTTTGTCGTAGCACAGGCAACAGGACCCTGGAATAGTGAGAACTACTTTCTCAAAGTTTGCGAGTATTTCTTGGAAGCAAGTAGCTGCGTTGAACAGTCTTCTATTCCCATCGAATAACTTTTCAGGCTGCCTTCCAAAACAACGTTCTGAGGTGCTTCTTTGTAGCTGACAGCAATAATATAAGGGCTACGCTGCTGTTTGCACAATACCTTTTGTTGCTGCATGAACATTATCGGAAAGTTGAAAATTTTTGTACTTTCAACGTTGCAGCCCAGTCAGTAATCGTGTTAATCTAATATATAAGAAACTATCAGCCACGATTGCGGTACCGCTGATAGTTTCTTATATACTAGTAACGGAAAGCACACACACCAAATTGCTGTTATATGGTGACCTCTTTGAGCGTATCATTGTAAGCATTCCAGTCTTCACATTAATCTGTCATTCAGAGCGAACCACTTTCCTTTGCATTCGATGCGCGTTCCATGCTGTTATGAAATAAAAATATGTTCCTTCCCTATTATTTGGCGAATTTATTAAAGTAATTAATCAATGTAATGTTGATATCTTATCAAAGGGAGTTGTGGTAAAAGTAGAACTGGAAATTTTCGTCTTGATTAAACTATATCTGATTAAAATCGCTGTACTCGTGATTTCCTAGTTTGTAATTTTTCACTAAATCTGATTACAGAGAAATCAGTTATTAATAAATGCATACGCTTCATACAATAGCTGTCAAAGGTAAATGAATAACTTCAGCATAACTTTCATCGAAAATATAAATTATTTACTTTACATTTAGATATGCTCTTTATGAAGCTAATTGCTTTCTTCAAACGAAAAATAAAAAGGATGAATCAGTGAATTGGTTAACGCACTGGACGAATATACAAGCAAACTGCGTTCATATCCCTGTCATGGTAATAACTGTCTCTCTAATATCATTTTAATCTCATGTGAAAATAGATTCGTCAGCACCACAACGGCAGATTATTTATTATTGCATTAATTTTTGACAACATTTCTCGTGAATAAAATCAGCCGTCTAGGTAAAATACTTTAAAACTGTATTAAAAACAGTGAGGACTGCAATTCATTATTTACAATGGTGACTGGCTTCGGTCAGAATGTGACCATCCTCAGGCCATTTATACCATGATGGTTGGCGGTGGCAGTGAAAGGAAGACGTATAGTGACAGTTGACGTTTGAGGAACCATGGTACTACTCGGTTCCCCACGACAGCCTGCCATCATGGTATAAATAGCCTGAAGATGGTTACGTTCTGACCTAAACCGGTCACCATTGCAAATAAACATTTCATTGCGGTCATGACTGTTTTACTCCATTTTTAAAGTATTATTACATTGTTGGTATCAACCGGAGCTGTGATGTCAAATGGGTATTCAATTCAGTTTTTTAAAAACGAATAATTTTGCTGTTGTTTTCCAGTCTTTTCAAACAGAATCGACATCACATAATTTCTGCTTCCTTTAGATTACTCATTGGCTGACGTGAAACAGAAGTCCTTATCTTCATCTATTATGTAGTTAAGTTTTAAGAGTGACTTTTTCTTGTTCAATAAAATGATATTTAATTTGGTAACTGTAGCAGCATGATACCACAGATTGCACCGTTAAGCCTAAATGTGGCTCAAATTTTGCTGTTATAGAATATTTTCAGTCTGAAACGTTTCACTGTCCTGATTTTTCACTGACGGGACATGATGAGTTGGATTTTATGCTTTTCTTTGGTTTGCACCAAAAGACTGATAGAACGTGCTCATTCATAACAAGCACATATATAACATCCTAAGTCGGATGGCTTCAGTGATGTTCCTTTGAGTAGAATTCATATGAGAGCAATGAATTTAAGATTTGCTAAATGACGCATGTAGATTGTTGATGGTGGTCTTTTTATCAGTCAGAATACTATCTTGAGAGAACTCCCCATGCTGCTTCATTCTGTGCGAGTTTCTTCATCTCTAAATAACTACTGCAGGCTACATCCACCTAAAGCTGCTAACAGTACTCATCTTTGGCCTCCCTCTAAAATTTCTGCACCCTCCCCACATCCCTCACAGTCGTCTCCATTATAAATGTCAGTTCCTTGATGGCTAGGGATGCGTCCTATGAACTGATCCTTTATTTTGGTCAAATTAGCCCATAAATGTCTTTATCCTCAGTTCGACTACTCTTCAGTATTATTCCGAACAAATAATAGGAAATATCTTCCGTCTTTGCGACTGTGATAAGAATCTTATTTAAATCAGATGCGATCAACACAAAGTATACGAGGTGAACGTGATAAAATATGAAAATGGTAATATATTCTCCGTCAGTGAAGCGAAATGTGATATAAATAGAACAGTTATGTGTAAAAGAACGTTAAGAAAAGAAGTAGGAGGCAAAAATCTGATAAATGAAAATTCGTCTAAATAAGAATTTTATTACTGTCACAGAGACGAAATATATCCCATATTAATAGAAAAATTGCGACTGCAGAAAAGAGGCCTAAAAGACAATATGACTCTTCTGTCGTCAGATACCTCCGGAAAAGACTTCCTAACACGTATGTTTATATTAGAAGTTTAAAAAATTCTTCTTTTTCAGAACTTGCCATAGGTAGTGCGCATTTTACATTCTCTCTACTTCGGCCATCATGAGTTATTTTACTGCCCAAAAAGCAAAACTAATGCACTACGTTTTCCGTTTCGCCGCGCGGGATTAGCCGAGCAGTCTATGGCGCGGCAGTCATGGACTGTGCGGCTGGTTCAGGCGGAGGTTCGAGTCCTCCCTCTGGCATGGGTGTGTGTGTTTGTCCTTAGGATAATTTAGGTTAAGTAGTGTGTAAGCTTAGGGACTGATGACCTTAGCAGTTAAGTCCCATAAGATTTCACACACATTGAACATTTTGCGTTCCATTTTCTAACCTAATCTGTTACCATTGCGCGATATAATTCCGCTGCATTCCATTAACGTTCCTTTACTTTTGTTTATGTTCATCTAATAACCTCTTTTCAAGACACTATTCATTTCTTTCAAATTACTCTTCCCCAAGCTCTGCTGTCTCTCACAAAATGACAATGTCATCGACAAACCTCAAACTTTTTTATTCCTTCTCCATCAGCTTTAATTCACTTTCCAAACATCTTCTGGTTTCCTTTCCTGGTTGCTCCAAATGTACAAACTGAATAACATCAGGTACAGGATACAAACCTGTCTCACTCCCTTCTCAACCACTGCTTCTCTTTAATGTTCTATGACTCTTATAACTGCACTCTGACTCCTATACAAGTTGAAGAGAAATTTTCGCTCCACTTATCTCGTCTCTTCCACCTCAAAAATTTGAAAGAATAAATTCCTGTCAACATTGTCAAGAGCTTCCTCTAAATCTGCAAATGCTATAAACGTAAGTTTGCCTCTCTTTAACCTACCTTCCAGGGTGAGTCGTAGGCTCGATATTCCTCGCGTGTTCCTACATTTCTCTCAAACCGAAACTGATCTTTTTCAAGATCAGCTGATACCAGTTTTTAGATTCTTTTGTAAATAATATGCGTCAGTATTTTTCAGTCATGGCTTACTAAGCCTATAGTTCGGTAATATTCACACATATCTTCTTCGGAATCAAAAATATTACATCATTCATGAAGTGTGAAGTTATTTCGACTGCGTTAAATATCTTGCACAGCAGGTGGGATAACTTTGTCATGGCTAGCTACCGCAAGGACGTCGATAATTCTAATTAACTGTCGTCTACTCCAGGAGCCTTTTTTGTCTTAGTTCTTTCAGTAGTCTGTCAAATTCTTCTCGTAGAATCGTATATCCCATTTCATCTTCTTTTATGTTCTCTTCCATTTCCATAATGTTGCCCTCAAATTCATTTCCCTTATACAGTCGTTCTATGTATTGCTGCACCTCGCAGTTTTCTCTACTTTGCTTAGTGCTGAGTTGACATAGAGCTCTTAGTATTCACGCAGTTGCCCTTAGTTATGAAGCTTATAATGCCTGCATTTTCTTTTTAGCCATTTCTGCTTCGACGTTTTGCACTTTCTGTCAGTCTCATTGCTTAGACATCTGTACTCCCTTTGGCCTGCTTCGCTTGCTGCGTTTTTGAATGTTCTCCTTTCATCAGTTAAATTTAGTATCTCATGTGCTATTCAAGGATTTTTAATAATCCTTGTCATTCTACCTATTTTTTTCTTCGTCATTCGTCTGAAATTTGTTCCTTTCCTTGGTTTCAGACAATCGTTGCCTGATGCTCCCTGTGAAAATCTTAGAATCCTCTGCTTCTTTCACTTTATCCACCTCTTAAATTTCGTACTTTTTTGCAATTTCTTCAGTTTTAAACTACACTTCATAACCAACAAATTACGGTCACAGTTCACGTCGTCCCCGAAAATGTCTTAAGAGTTTAAAACCACTAGTACAAAACCGTATGCTGAAGGAGCTAATTTGAATCTTCACGATGAAAGGAACTAGTAACATCAGTATTGGGTCTGGCAGAGAAGGAAAAATGTTGGAGTACGGTTCTTCATTGTTGACGGTGAAGTGGTTCTTTTTTTTTTTCTTAATTTGTGGTAAGATATTATGGGACCAAACTTCCGAGGTCGTCGGTCGCTAAGCTTACACACTGCTTAATCTAACTTAAACTAACCTACGCTAAGAACAACACACACACACGCATGCCCGAGGGAGGACTCGAACCTCCGACGGGGGGAGCCGCACGAACTCTGACAAGGCGCCCTAGACCACGCGGCTACCCTCAGGGCGTCACGCGAAGGGTTTATCGTGTGACGTGTCGAACTCGCAAGTCTCTTCGTTGCTACTTGAAACGAGAACAGAATAATTGCAGTCGACACGCTTTATCTCACAGTTCTCTTCCATAAAACATAAATTAAAGATATACACTCCTGGAAATTGAAATAAGAACACCGTGAATTCATTGTCCCAGGAAGGGGAAACTTTATTGACACATTCCTGGGGTCAGATACATCACATGATCACACTGACAGAACCGCAGGCACATAGACACAGGCAACAGAGCATGCACAATGTCGGCACTAGTACAGTGTATATCCACCTTTCGCAGCAATGCAGGCTGTTATTCTCCCATGGAGACGATCGTAGAGATGCTGGATGTAGTCCTGTGGAACGGCTTGCCATGCCATTTCCACCTGGCGCCTCAGTTGGACCAGCTTTCGTGCTGGACGTGCAGACCGCGTGAGACGACGCTTCATCCAGTCCCAAACATGCTCAATGGGGGACAGATCCGGAGATCTTGCTGGCCAGGGTAGTTGACTTACACCTTCTAGAGCACGCTGGGTGGCACGGGATACATGCGGAGGTGCATTGTCCTGTTGGAACAGCAAGTTCCCTTGCCGGTCTAGGAATGGTAGAACGATGGGCTCGATGACGGTTTGGATGTACCGTGCCCTATTCAGTGTCCCCTCGACGATCACCAGTGGTGTACGGCCAGTGTAGGAGATCGCTCCCCACACCATGATGCCGGGTGTTGGCCCTGTGTGCCTCGGTCGTATGCAGTCCTGATTGTGGCGCTCACCTGCACGGCGCCAAACACGCATACGACCATCATTGGCACCAAGGCAGAAGCGACTCTCATCGCTGAAGACGACACGTCTCCATTCGTCCCTCCATTCACGCCTGTCGCGACACCACTGGAGGCGGGCTGCACGATGTTGGGGCGTGAGCGGAAGACGGCCTAACGGTGTGCGGGACCGTAGCCCACCTTCATGGAGACGGTTGCGAATGGTCCTCGCCGATACCCCAGGAGCAACAGTGTCCCTAATTTGCTGGGAAGTGGCGGTGCGGTCCCCTACGGCACTGCGTAGGATCCTACGGTCTTGGCGTGCATCCGTGCGTCGCTGCGGTCCGGTCCCAGGTCGACGGGCACGTGCACCTTCCGCCGACCACTGGCGACAACATCGATGTACTGTGGAGACCTCACGCCCCACGTGTTGAGCAATTCGGCGGTACGTCCACCCGGCCTCCCGCATGCCCACTATACGCCCTCGCTCAAAGTCCGTCAACTGCACATACGGTTCACGTCCACGCTGTCGCGGCATGCTACCAGTGTTAAAGACTGCGATGGAGTTCCGTATGCCACGGCAAACTGGCTGACACTGACGGCGGCGGTGCACAAATGCTGCGCAGCTAGCGCCATTCGACGGCCAACACCGCGGTTCCTGGTGTGTCCGCTGTGCCGTGCGTGTGATCATTGCTTGTACAGCCCTCTCGCAGTGTCCGGAGCAAGTATGGTAGGTCTGACACACCGGTATCAATGTGTTCGTTTTTCCATTTCCAGGAGTGTAACTTTGTTACGAAGGATTTGTGACGATATGTACGAGGTAAGAGAACATTTCCAATTAGCTCATGATGAATTGTTGACGTCTCCCAGGTAGTAAACTCGTTTGACTTATTCCCTTTACGTCTGTGGCAAACACATGGAGCTTCATTATATATTCACGCAATTCGATATAATCATGTCGTATTGTAGAAATATGGCTGGATCATGTCCTCACTTAAATGTCTGGTCATCAGATACTATTAATTAGAAGCAATTAGTTTAGTTATTGTGTAGTAAACAGTTGTTACTGATAATACCATAAACCAATTGTTTAGTAATAAAAAATATTTTCCGTTCTTCCTAACATTATTTTCGAATGATTTGTGAATGAGATTTTGTTGTAGTAATACATCAGGAGGAAAAAATGTGATATGATACGTGGAGAACTTTGCCTTCCTGTTCTAACATGCCTTGCTTTCTAATGGAAGATTCAATTCTCGTCTACAATCAGAAGAAGGAACTGCATGTACGTAAATCGGCAAATGTCAAGTAGCGTAACAGAAACCTGAAAGTGAAGGAACAGAACGATTGATTGAGCGTTACTTTTCATGTACACGTATTTTAAAAACAGAGATGCTCCAAAAATTAATAAAAATTCAACACGCAATAATGTCTGAAATTATTCATTAAAAAACCTTACCCATACTTTTAGAAAAACACAAAAGTAACACGCCCCTGTTAAACAGTAGACTTGCAGCCCTCACACTCTTCAACAATGTTAAATACGAAAATATTCCTACCATTAAGTGTAAACTGGTATTTCATGAAAGAGCGCCAGCTGTCAATAAGAAAATTTACGCGAAGTTCTCCCTCAAATTACTTGGCGATTTCTGTAAAATCAAACGTAATAACAGCACAAAACGTGACAGAGGAACAGTTCCCCTATGCTAGAGCCACCCACTCTGTCCCTTCAATGATACCATTAACATAGCTACATATAAGACAGTCTAGCATATAATTAAGGGGAGTTAAAATCAGTTCTTCAAGAAAAGCAGTACCATTAGCAATGAGCTAAAAGATATTTTGCAAATAGGCATATACACAGAAGAGCCAAAGGAACTGGTACACGTGCCTAATATTGTGTAAGGCTCTCGCCATCACGCAGAAGTGCCGCAACACGAGGTGGCATGGACTCGACTAATGTCTGAAGCAGTGCTGGAGCGAACTGACACCATGAATCCTGCGGGAGTGGTCATAAATCCGTAAGAGTACGAGGGTGTGGAGATATCTTCTGAACAGCACGCTGCAAGGAAATCAAGATATGCTCAATGTTGCTCATGTCTGGGGAGTTTGGTGGTCAGCGGAGGTGTTTAAACTCAACCTTCCTGGAGACACACTGTAGCAATTCTGGACGTGTGGCGTCAGATTGTCCTGCTGAAATAGTCCAAGTCCTTAGGAATGCACAATTGACATGAATGGATGCAAGTGATCAGACAGGATGCTTACGTACAAGTCACCTGTCAGAGTCGTATCTAGACGTATCAAGAGTCCCATATTGAGCCGTGCCAGCTCTTATTTAACATCCTGTTTTTGCCGTACTGCAACGTCGTTATGTTAGCTTCAATTACTTGTGTCACTGAGTTGCTGCTTTGCCTGCCCGTGAGCGGCAGCAGCGGCGCTTATCGATATAAGCCCTGCCGTCTTATCTTTGCTGGACTGCTATTACTTCCCGGTCGTTATGTGTCGACCAGTCAGTTGGAACGTCTCAGCAGTTAGTTGTGACCTGGCAGTGTTTGAGTCGGCACGCGGCACAAGTTCAGTCGGGGTGTGGCAGCAGGATGTCCGGGCCGCCATGACTCGCCAGACGGTTGCCTACACACATGGTTGGAGAGGGGACGACTTTGGTTGGTCGTCGGCCGGTCGTCTTGTCGGACCGGACGACGTATATTTGGCTGGCGATCGCTTATGGGTTGGCTGTGTGTGCCGACTCGTGATTCGTCCTTGTTATTGTACAGTCACTGCCGTTAGCATTGTCTAGTTCTTCGTGCAAGTGTTCGTGAAATGATGTGTAGTTTGTGTGATTTTGAATGACAAATTGTATTGAATGTCATCGGCGTACTGGTTCTGAGCAGTCGGTCGGTTGGCGTGGAGCAGTGAAGAATTCTAAGCGGGGCGTAGTTTGGCCGGGGCCCGCTGGCGGTCTCTATGCGGTGTCTGAGTGTTTGGCGCTGTTCCCATGCCTACGATGTCCGTGGCTCACCGACCATCGACACGAAAGTTGAGTTTTGATATAACCTACCAGCAAGTCAAGACTGTTCACATTGTGTCGTTTGGAGTTTGTTGTCGGCTGTTGGGATATTCCCGCGAGCAACAACGTGGTTTTCAAGTTGGAAAATTCTAGCTACCCTCCTGTGGAGTTTCACTGTATTTGGTTACTTGAATTCAAGTACACCGGCGGAATCTTCTGCCTTGTGGCCGTTAACGTCCCGGTTACCTGCCCTGGGCGATGACGTAAATTTCAGGCAGTGTAATTTCCTCGCCGGCCGAAGTGGCCGTGCGGTTAAAGGCGCTGCAGTCTGGAACCGCAAGACCGCTACGGTCGCAGGTTCGAATCCTGCCTCGGGCATGGATGTTTGTGATGTCCTTAGGTTAGTTAGGTTTAACTAGTTCTAAGTTGTAGGGGACTAATGACCTCAGCAGTTGAGTCCCATAGTGCTCAGAGCTATTTGAACCATTTGTAATTTCCTCATCGTGTTGTGTAGTTTGACAGCTCCGTGTACGATTGGTGGTGGGCGCCTATATCTTCTACGTTGTTCGGTTGAACTCCCTGTTGTGCCCTGGTCGGGTGAAGTGGACGGGGTCCGCTGACTGTCGGTCGATTGGGTTGTCGTCGGAACGGTTGGCCCGACTGCCTGATTCACATAAACGAAAATTAGTGTTTGAATTACAGGCCGACGCTCGAATATCTGTGCGCCCTTGTGTGTACTGTCTTATTTTTTAAATTTGTTCTTGTTGTAGATACTGGTATCGCTTCTAGCCGGTTTTGTGTTTTAAATAAGAATTGTTTCACTCTTAAAGCCTTCAGCCTAGTTTTAAGTACTGTTTCACGTAAGCCCTTTGCCAATTTAAAGAAAATTTTGAATTTTAAGGCCTTCAGTCGACGTTAATTTTACTTGTGTACTTCAACCTACTGAATTCTTAAGTATTCGGCCTTCAGCCGGTTTGAGTTTCAGTTGTTTGTTCTTAAGGCCTTCAGCCTAAATTAAAGAACTGTTTTAAGATAAGCAAGCCTTTTAAATTTCTGATCATGTTTGAGTTTAAAGTTATTCGCCTTCAGCCGTTTTTACGTTAAAGTGGCTTATAGCCGGTAATTACGTCCCAAAGATTAAAGTTGTGTTTAAAAAACGAATTTTGAGTTCTCGTAATGTTTGATCAAATAATAAAGTTGTATGTTCGAGTGTAACTGGCAGTTCCTAATTTTGGCCCCTTTCTACAATTTATTCTATCTGTCCTGTCCTGCGGGTTTAGCAGGGCGTCTCACGTATCACTCCAACTGCACAAGCCCCACAACATTACACAGCCTCTACCAGCTTAAACATGTAGGGTCCATGGAATCATGAGGTTGTCTCGATACCTATACACGTCTATCCGCTCGATACAATTTGAAACGAGACTCGTCCGACCAGCAACATGTTTCCAGTCATCAACAGTCCAATGTTGGTGCTGACGGGCGCAGGCGAGGCGTAAAGCTATGTCTCGAGCAGTCGTCAAGGGTACACGAATGAGCCTTCGGCTGCGAAAGCACATATCGGTGATGTATCGTTGAATGGTTCACGCGCTGACACTTGTTGGGGCCCAGCACTGAAGTCTGCAGCAATTTGCGGAAGGGTTGCACTTCTGCCACGTTGAACGATTCTCTTCAGTCGTCGTTGGTCCCATTCTTACAAGATCTTTTTCCAGCCGCAGCAATGTCGGAGATTTGATGTTTTACCGGGTTCCTGATATTCATTGTACAACCGTGAAGTGGTCGTTCGGGAAAGTCGGGAAATCCCCAATTTATCGCTGCCTGGGAAATGCTGTGTCCCATCACACATGTGCCTACAATAACACCACGTTCAAATTCACTCAAATCTTGATAACGTGCCATTGTATCAGCAGCAACCGATCTTACAACTTCGCCAGAGACTTGTTGTCTTACATAGGCGTTGCTGACCTCAGCGCCTTACTCAGCCTGTTAGATATCTCTGTATTTGAATACCAATGCCGATACCAGATTCTTTGGTGCTTCAGTGTATAAAAAAAAACAGTATACTAGAACTATTAAATAAGTAAAGCAAGTTGTCTTCCATTCTATCAGTGTGTTCCTGCAGAGTCAGATACTTCCATATGCCGTCAATCTTTCCTCTTGGTTCTTGCTTCTCCCGCCAGTAATAACACTCTCATACACATCCACTTCAGAGCTTGCGGAACAACACAGTGTCACCCGTAACAAACTTGTGTTAATAACTTGCAGGGACAATGCTGAAAGGTAGTCAATTCCACAGTAATCGACAAGACCACTTCGTTGGAAGCACGGTAAGCGCTATAAGTGGTTTACTATGACACCGTGCGCAATGCCAATCTCCGATATCGGAAACAATTAGCGCCATAGGCAGCTTTGCCTATCCCCTTGGGCGTAATCACAGCTTGGGCACATAATCAACAATGCATGTTCCAACACAGTTGCTGTCAAACGTGAGCAGACGGTGTTCGTCCAAGGCGGCACGGTCACTGAGAGCAATGCGCGCCGTCTCGCCGCTTTCCTCGCCTCTTTGCACGCCTCCCGCGCGCCATCGAGACTCCTGTCAGCGAGTAGTTGCCTCTTCTGTCTGCGTCGGACAGGAAATGAGTTTTCCATTGCATTGTATCGACCCAAACAGTATGAAATTGTCTCCACGCAATTAATTTGGCCTCTAAGTATCCATCACGAAAAAGAGAACAGAAACAGTGTGACGCGGGAAGATGCACAGGGTAACACTTGGAATGGATCTTGGAGCAATGGTGCCAGATTCTGTTTAACGACCGCTGTAGGATTTGCCTGGCGCTTGACGATCGTCGTATAATAGTGAGGAAAGTTATTTTCCACTAGGAACGTGGAATACACTCAACGACTGTGATGTGTTATTCAAAATGATGGAGCGCAGCTAGGAAAGGACGACTGATTGCTGTGCTCCATCATTCTTTTTAGTGAGGGAACTTCAAATAAATAATGCACTTCTCAGGCATGTAGTCGCAATGATCAGTTGAGGAGGCAAGTCAGTCATGTTTTGTTACGATAATACACTGTTGTCCAAAATTAAAGCCACAAACTGCTATTTCCCCATCCTGTGTCTAATTTACGATATAGTCATACCAACTATCAACCACATGTCCGCACGTTCGTTTTCTGCACGGAAGATGCCATTCTGGTCAACGGGCAACCATACCAACGATGACGTCAGGGCACCTATGAAATGAGGTAGTGTTTGCTGGGTAGCCCAACATCCACAATCATTGTGTACACAGTCACAGACGGTGCATTATGGCATAGAGAAGATACCTACCAGGCTCTCTGCGGTGGAGGGCCAAAGAAAGAAGGAAGCAGGACAGTCCCAGACTGATGTGACCCGCTGGTTTAATGTCAAGCGCTCTGCAGTTTTTTGGATGTGGCGGCAGTTATTGAGACCGAAACTGTGGTCCGAAGACCAGGGCAGGGCCGACCATATGTGACTTCAGAAGAGAGGACCGTTATTTAGCTGTAAGGGACACGACAATACCGCCTTACTACTGCACGGCAACTGGCATATGTCTCGCAGCATCCACTGGACGTGTTGTATCGAGGCAAACGGTGTACAAAAGGCTTTGGCAGAGTGGCCTTTACTGTCGGAGTCTTGCTGTATGTCTACCTCTGACGCGTCTTCACAAGAGGGAACGTCTTAAGTGGAGTCATCAATATTCCACCTGGACGGTAGAAGAGTAGTCTAGTGTTGTTTTCACAGATGAATCTCGATTTAGTGTGCTGAGTGATTGTCGATGAATTCGCATCTGGAGGGAACGTGGAACACGATTTCGGGACCCAAACATTGTGAAAAGAGAGCGATATTGACGAGGATCCCCAATAGTGTGGGCTGGGATTATGTTTACCTCTCGAACCCCTCTCACGAAATTTGACGAGCCAATCAGCTTGGCGTAACTGGTGTCAGGTATCAGACGAGATCTTCGGACGTCATTTGCAGTTGTTGCGAGGTGCTGTGGGCCCAGACTTCCTATTGATGGACGATAATGCTCGACCTCACAGAGCACGGATGGTTGATGCTTTCTTGGAAATTGGTGATATTGTACGCATGGCGTGGCCTGCTCGCGCTCCCGATTTGAATCCCATAGAGCGTCCATGGTATGTACTTGCGCCACGTCAGCATTCACCAACTCCTCCCCAAGATTGCGACTAGCTCTGTAAGAAGAATTTGCGTTATTGTCTCAATATGAGACTGATGACATCATTGATAGCATGCCCCGTCGTTGTCAGGCCTGTATTATTGCCAGAGGTGGTCACACCCCATACTGAGCACTTTAATCAGTTGTCGAAATATGTGTGCAAATCCGTTAATTAAGAAAAAACGAAGAAGTTTTTGTCTACCGTTATGCGTGTTGCAGTTGTTTACGTTCTGTGCTCTTTACATTATTTCTACTTTATCATCACCGGTTAATACTGTTTTGTGGCAAAATTAACGCAACCTTGCAAAATTTCCGTTTGTTGTTTTAATTTTGGGCAGCAGAGCATATACGATTTTCGGACATCTCTTAGCGCTGTCGAGGATAATTTGAAGGCTGCGCAGTATTGGGACAGGACACTCCAGCCAGGGTCAACAGAATCAACGAGAGTCAGCCCAGAGTCAACATTGCAGCGATGGGTTCGTTGTTACAGACAATAATGCAAGATGCAGACCATGCGGCCAACGTCTTCCTAGAGATAGCAATCAACTGAATAGAATGGCATGCGGTATCTGCTGACACAAAACCTATTGAGCCTGCTTGGAACCAGCTGAAACTTGATTTAACTCCCCTCACTCCCTGGATGGCATCAGGACTGACGTCGAGGTGTGGGGCAGCCCTTAGCAAAACCGTCTCTGCCAGTTACGGACAGTATACTTGTAAAGCTCACCTTTCATTATGAATGTATTATACGTTGTACTTAAGTCCGTTACTGTCGCGAGACGTTCAGCAGCAGGTTAGTGTTGATACCTGTGTGAATTTGCACCTCACTGTAGCGAAAGTAGTCGTAGAATCCCAGGACATCTAGTTTCGTCAAGTTTCATATCAGCCAGCAACGCGCGGCCCTATTCGCAGTAGGCTGAAACACACAGAGAGCCGGAAGCGCTGCATTCTCTTCTGCTCAGTGTGTGTGTCTGGTCCGGAAGTCCATTCGCTTCGCTTGATCTGGTCAGATTATGTGCCGCCGCCTTCAAGTCGAATTATGGAATCTACCAGTGCCTCTTAATTCCTTCGATCGTTCCCGATTCGAATTGGATTGTAGTGTTTTAATACTATTTAAAATCATTTTTGTGAGTTCCTTGTAATGTGAGTTGATAGGCTTGTTCAAATATTGCTTCCACATGCGTGATTTCTCATTTTTTTGTGTGGGAATTTCGTGGTCTTTCTTAAAAGATAGGAAATTTTATTCAGTAAAAGTGATTCAGCTTAAAAGCGCATCCCATTTACTATTTCATGGATAGATCAGAGGGTTTAGATTCCCATTTTTCAGATTGTTATGTTGTACAGAACTCCAATCGTTATCAGTGTATCAGATTTTCTTTCATTTCTTGCAGGTGGTTAGTGATTAACTTGTGAAAGTGAATGAGCATGATTACGTCTACAGTAACCATGGTCAGTATTTTCGCTTTACGGCAACCATTATCAGGAAATGAACTTAACGGTATCCATTTTCTATCCTTTATCCACGGTTCACCCACACGATGCGGAACATTTCGGTCAGATCTGAACATCGCACACTGACGGTTAGTTATCAGAATCATTTTGCTTCCAGATAATCATTTTTCAGGGGATAAGGTAAGTTCCTGAAGCAGTTTGCACTCATTTGCTGTGAGCTAAATTTAATCGACGATTGTGTGAGAAGGTTACACGTTATACGTTATTTCATTTGTTAATTTAGGTCACTTCGAAGTATGTTTCAGCACTTTGTATCAGAACAGTTTTCGGGGACTTAATCATACATTCATTTACATAGTCAGTAAATTATTCCAATACGACAGATTTTCTGTACAATTCCGCCTTGCAAAAGACCTCTGCCCCGCTGCTGTTGAGCATTTTCATGATTAAACTGCTGTCCTGTCAAACTAAGCTTCAACTCAGATTAGCGTTATCTGATTATTATTATTATTCCTTTGGGGCTGAATTTCAGTGCAAAATCATTAGCTTTAACTTTGCACGTGTATGCGCTACAACCGAGCTCAGTTTAAGGCATGCACCACTTACACAATCACATACCAACGTGCAAAGATGAATACTATCGAACAGAGTCCCTTTACTTTAGCTATTTTGTTTTTCTTTCACAAAACATTCTCTTGGGCGTCCTTTCATTAGCTGCAGATTAACAGCTGCCCAATCAGCCTGTAATCCGTAAGAAGTGGTACATTGTGTGTAGCGGACGCTACGTAACACAACTTCCTACTCTGTTTGCCGCTGAAACGACAGAAGAACATCTGTCTCCACCTCTCCGTAAAAGCCGAGATTCCTCAAATTGGTCTGATAATGTTTCTCACATTGTGTTTGAACCTGACGCTCGTCGAATTTAACACCAGTTCGTTCCTGTCGACGACGTGGATGTTAGAGACGGACAACAGGCGTGGAACGGTTGAGGATTGGGAAGGAAATCAGCGGTGCCCTTTTAAAAGCGATCATCCTGGGATATGCCTCGAGCGATTAACGGAAATCACGGCAAACCTAATGCTGGATGGCCGGATGCAGGTGTGAAACGTCGCCCTCCCGAATGCGAGTCCAGCGCGCCAACCACTGCCTCACCTCGGTCGGAACATCGCACTCGACATTACAAATTATTTATTAGTAGTTCTCGCACTATCTAACGAGGGGCGTAATAAATACGCTGTATCTCTTCCGTTGCGCAACTACACTACTGGCCATTAAAACTACTACACCACGAAGATGACCTGCGACAGACGCGAAATTTAACCGACAGGAAGAAGATACTGTGATATGCAAATGGTTAGCTTTTTAGAGCATTCACACAAGGTTGGCCCCGGTGGTGACATCTGCAACGTGATGACAGGAAAGTTTCCAACCGATTTCTCATACACAAACGGCATTTGACCGGCGTTGCCTGGTGAAACGTTGTTGTAAGGAGGAGAAATGCGTACCATCATTTTTCCGACTTTGATAAAGGTCGGATTGTAGCCTATCGCGATTGAGGTTTATCGTATCGTGACATTGCTGCTCGCGTTGGTCGAGATCCAATGATTGTTAGCAGAATATGAAATCGGTGGGTTCAGGAAGGTAATAAGGAACACCGTGCTGGATCCAAACGGCCTCGTATCACTAGCAGTCGAGATGACAGGCATCTTATCCGTATGGCTGTAACGGATCGTGCAGCGACGTCTTGGTCCCTGAGTCAAAAGATGGGGACGTTTGCAAGACAACAACCATCTGCACGAACAGTTCGACGAAGTTTGCAGCAGCACGGACTATCAACTCGGAGACCATGGCTGTGGTTACCCTTGACGCTGCATCACAGACAGGAGCGCCTGCGATCGTGTACTCAACGACGAACCTGGGTGCACGAATGGCAAAACGTCATTTTTTCGGATGAACCCACGTTCTGTTTACAGCATCATGATGGTCGCATCCGTGTTTGGCGACATCGCGGTGAACGCACATTGGAAGCGTGTATTCGTCATCGCCATACTGCCGTACCACCCGGCGTGATGGTATGGGGTGCCATTGGTTACACGTCTCGGTCACCTCTTGTTCGCATTGACGGCACTTTGAACAGTGGAAGTTACATTTCAGATGTGTTACGACCCGTGGCTCTACCCTTCGTTCGATCCCTGCGAAACCCTACATTTCAGCAGGCTAATGCACGACCACATGTTTCAGGTCCTGTACGGGCCTTTCTGCATACAGAAAATGTTCGACTGCTGCCCTGGTCAGCACATTCTCCAAATCTCTCACCAACTGAAAACGTCTGGTCAATGGTGCCGAGCAACTGGCTCGTCACAATATGCCAGACACTTCTCTTGATGAACTGTGGTATCGTGTTGAAGCTGCATGGGCAGCTGTACCTGTACACGCCATCCAAGCTCTGTTTGACTCAATGCCCAGGCGTATCAAGGCCGTTATTACGGCCAGAGGTGGTTGTTCCGGGCACTGATTTCTCAGGATCTATGCACCCAAATTGCGTGAAAATGTAATCTAATGTCAGTTCTAGTATAATTTGTCCAATGAAAACCCGTTTATCATCTGCGTTTCTTCTTGGTGTAGCAATTTTAATGGCCAGTAGTGTACTTCTTTGGTGATTATTTTAGTGGGTGAATTGCCTTTCTTTGTAATATTCTAACGAATTTCGGTCTACAAGTTGTCTTCTCTTCACCTAGAATTATGTGTTTACTCCTCTTTAGATAGCTCGGCATACGTTCGAGAAATGGAGAAGTCAAATAATTCTGGTCTTCCTGCATTTCACGACAGTTTTCTGTTGTACATGCACTGAGAACTGAACACATCTTTTGTGTGGGACGTTACCTTTCTACTCTCTTTATTACTAACCAGTAAAGTCGTACATACAAATAAAGGATCACATGGTACCTACCCTCAGGAGACATCTCGCTAGTAGCTTGCAACATCGCCTTTAGCATTTTGCTGATTAGCCTGTAACATTGCCTTTAGCCTTTGATGTTCAAACCTTAAAAACGAAAGCAACTTCAGGACGATGTGCCATTGGCTAGTAACACAGCTAGATAAAACTTGGGCCATGTATGGGAAGAACTACTATAGTATAGTAGAGAAGGTAACTGAGAGAAATACACAGTGAGACGAACAGAAATGATACGAGACAGTAATTACACTGAAGTGACCGCAATTTATGCTGGACCCCTGGACATTACAAAAGGTGGGACGTGGTCTTTAGTAGGGCGTGTGATCACCACAGTTGGCTATGCATGGTCGGTAACGTGCTACCATGCCGGTCTCAAGTTTGGTAAGGAGTTCTTGCGGTAGGGCGTCCCATTTCTTCACCAGAGAGGTTGCAGCTGCTGGATGGTCGGTGGTGTGAGTGGACGTGCTACAGTAAGTGTCCACAGCAGATGCTTCGAGGGATATTGGCAGAGTGAACCAGCATGTCAGTTCATTCGCCTAATATGCTCTCGTTCCAAGAGCTCCTCCAGGCGCATTGTTCGGTATGGTCGCACATTGTTGCCCGTAAACATTAAGTCAGGGCCGAATACACTCCTGAAAAGACGCACATGGGCAAGGAGTACAGTGTCACAAAACGTTGACTGCTGAATGTACCATATACGAAGATTTGGAGGTCAGTACACCCATGCAGCATTATGCCCTCCCAGAGCATTACACGTGGATGACCAAAACGATCGTGTTCGACAACGTTCCTGGGAGCATTAAGTGTTCCCACGTCTCGCCATATTTGAGTTTGTCCAGAATCACTCTTCAGACTGAATCTGTTCTCATCCGAGGAGAGTACACGACGCCACTCTCTCGTCGGCTCAGTCCCTACACTCTTGGTTCCATCGCAAACGGTGCCGTCGATATGCGGGTGTCAACAGAATACAAAGTACTGGTCGTCGTGCAAAGAGACCACCCTCATGCAACTATAGAGTGTGCTATTGTGTGCCTTGCAATCCTGTTAAATATGGTTGCAATTGCATCTACTGTCTGATGTGGCTCCCTCCTTGACTGTTACACAATGCAGCGGCCATCTGCTGCCGTACCTGACTGTGGTCGACCACCTCCCCTCCTTTGGGCAGCCGTGCCTGTACTTCTGAATGCTCATTATGCTCACGAAACAATGCTGCACTACCAGCTTCGTCCTTCTTCTAGTTTCCCAATGATTCTTCACGGTTTGAAGTCATCCAAATATTGTTTCTGGACTATGTTGTAATGAGGAACACCAGTAAAACTACGTCGTAGCTGCTCACTGATTGACGCACGCTATCATTTCCCGTTAAATCGCCTCGTGCTGCGCGGTCAGCCCAGTCTATTGCTATTGTCACGCTGACCTCCCGCCATGTGATTTCCAGTTCTGTTGCGCCCAGTTGGGAGGTCTCTGGGAACGTGCTCCCACACTTTCACTTATTTCCACACAGTAGTTACTATGTTGCTTAATCTACCTCGTCCGTATGTGTAACTTCGGTTCCGCGAGGAAGAAAATCCAGAAGTTTCTTTAGATATGCCACATACAGCCGAAGCTATCCATTGATGATTAGATCCTGTAGACCTGCCAGACTCTGAGGGTGTTGTCTTTCACCCGCTGTTCCAAATGGTCCCAGACATTTTCTGTGAGAACAAGATCGGGTGATTTAGTGATGCCAGGGTACCGGAGTGTTCATCAAACGAGGAACGTATGAGTGCAGCCCTAAGGACACTGCTGTTGTCGTCTTTTAAGGGTCCTCAGCTTATTTATCATGAAGATGTAGAAGAAAGAGCACCACTTAGCCACTGAGGATATTGAAGTAAACATTATGGTTGATGTTCATTATACCGTCAATGAATATGCACAATGATAGGAAGAACAGTCCCAAAACATCACAGAATCAGTTCTGTCTGGACTACTCTCTCCACATACTGCGGATTATGCTCGATTATGGGCTGTCGATGCACTCGACGGCTTGCATCATTTGAAAAGAAACAAAATCGTGACTCTTAGGATCATACTAGTCAACTAACATCCTTATGTGTCGCTCTGAAGGTATCCGACTCCAAACGTTCATCGCCTGCAGTTCCCTTCGCAGTGTTTGCTCAGAAACTGGTCGATATGGAAAAACATTCACTGATAGCAGCAATTAATATAATGTCTGAAACAAGTTTTGTCATCTGGAAGGCGTGGCATTCGCCAGGGATTAGTGTCGGATAGTTTCTTTTAAGGACTACTGTCTTTAAACGGCATTAAATTGCTGAGACTAGCACTCCATTGATTGAAGACACTCAGGGCAGTCCGTGTTGCTACACCAACAAGTCAAGCAACATTATTACCGTGTTGTGATGGACACGTCCATAGACTATAGGTCCTTTCTGCTATTTGTCACGTCCTCATATCAGTCCATCATATTTAAGTGATTCCTACAGCCGACTAGCACAAACACAACACTTCACTCTCATGACTGACATAACAGTGGAGGGGCAGATATTCTCCTGGTAATGGGCGCTCATAACCTCGGTGTTGAGCACCTGATATATTCCTCCTAGTAGCAGTTACACACCTTGTACAACACTCCAAAGCGACCAGTGTCTTCATGTAAGGGAGTGTATAACATTGTGGCCAGGGGGCTTAATAGTTCGCTGATAGACTTCGGATTTAGATTGGCTGCGACCTTTCCGGATTGCGGACGCTTTGACTCAGGTGCACTTGTTTGTCATAGACGAGTGTAGAGATTTTGTGAATAGTTAAGAATTTTGTTCATGATGGTGACTTTGAGAGGTAGAGGGAAGAGTGAAACACGCTGGCTGCACATAGTCTACTCATCTGCAGTAGTACAGGGAAAGGGGGAGGAGTGTCCTCATATGCCCTTTCTTCTTGAAATGCTACGGACGCTGGTTCGAATCCTGCCTCGGGCATGGATGTGTGTGAACACCTTAGGTTAGTTAGGTTTAAGTAGTTCTAAGTTCTAGGGGACTGATGACCTCAGATGTTAAGTCCGATAGTGCTCAGAACCATTTGAACCATCTCCTTGAAATACTTCTTTCTTGACAAGGGGTTGAATCGGGTACTTCCTGCTGGTCGAGCGCCACTGACCTAGCTGTAATGGCACGAGAAATGACAGCTGGGGCTGCAGTCCAAGCGACTGAAAACAAGTCGTAGTCCATCGGTCAGTGCCCTGCCAGCTCAGCAGCGTCAGCAGGTATAGCTTCAGTCAGTGCTTCCGCATGAGGAACATCATGCGAACTCCCGATGAGTCATCAACTGACCTACCAATTACGCCACACCATGCCATCAACCCCACTCGACGCGGTCTTTCGCACGTGGCAAAGAGCATTAAGCAGCCAAGAAGAGCCCATCAGCATGTTGTCACATCTGGGCCGTCCGATTACGTACATCCTGTGTCGGTCATCACCTCCGATCACCTGCACTCTGTCTGTTTCAGATGTGCTGAACCATTTATGTTCGTGTTAGTCAAGAAAGCGTTGTATCAACTAACTAGCTGAGTGCAGCAAACTCTGTTACATAGTGTATGAGGATGAGTTATGGTTAACCAGGAGGGGGGGGGGGGGGGGGGGGGGGGAGAGGGCGCAGAAAACAGTGCGCTATAAAGTTGGCACAAAGGTTTCACTTTCCTCTCTGTGTTGTCGCAGTATGGTGACAGCTACTTGGCGTGCAGTACAAATTACATTGGACCATTTCATATCGAATAATAAATCACCCCTTCGTTCATTTTTCTCAGAGGTTGTAATTTCCAAATTAAACCATGTACGACACAGTCTTTGAGAGAAGCACTCGTCATGTTCGTCAATAAATCCGACAGTAATAGTGCTGCCGCACTTCGTCGGGAATTTATTACCTATCAAACATCATTCCATCACGTCATAAAAGAAAGGAATGAAACCCGTCTTCCCTGCAGTTACATATCACTCTGAAAATTTTTGTTAATCGTTGTTCGTCTAGGTTTCCGCTTGAGAACGGAATTCACGCAATCTCACATCATTAAGAACCTAAGCGGTTATTTCCCCCAGACGTGATACTGCGGCCATACCGAGGTAAATGGAACCGAGGTACTTACATTTTACGTGATTTTTTTTTTTCGTAAAAGAACAAGATGTTGTCACTGGGCACGTTTCCTGTTGAGAGCATCCAACGCTTCAATATGCTAGGAGCTTAGTTACTTCTGGCAGAATGCGTCGTCGGACAAAATGTTTTTGGCAATTAACTCTGGTACTTTGCTCGCGATGTTGTGTCGTAATCTGCATGTAAATGTGCTTAGGCGCGCAATTAAGTTTCGATAAAGAGGACGCGGGCAGAGATGGCAGCCGAAAGCGTTTTTGAAATTCGTTCCGCCATTAAGAGGATTTCGCAGCTGTAATGAGCTTTGCCTCTGAAATTGCATAACAGCGTCAATTTCAGTGGAGTTCCGCACGTTCTCAGCGCTGATGTACCGTGCAAAGCGCTACAAACTTCCTTCTGCCGCCCACAAAATAATTAGTTTTGCGTCCAGTACTGCACAATGCTTTGTAGCACGATTTTATAAATCAGAACTAAAATTAGTGTGTGAAACTGTGTTATGTTCGGTAAACTGAAGATGCAAGTACCAAAGCGGGACGAATATGTTACCGTATTTCCTTGTATGTTTTACTGATGTGGTTCTTCAAACTATGTCAACTAAGCAATATGAATTTTGGATGCCTATAGTACGGACGGAAGGGAAGATAAGAAAAGAGAAAGGGTAAAAGGGAAAGAAGGATATACAGGTGTCTTAACTCTACTGCTGTTACAGTAACCTAAACTGAAATAAAGAACTAATGTTCGGAAATGAATATTTAGATTTTTAGTATTTTATCCATCATCGTCAACTGTAGTCGAAAATAACAAAATATTAAGCAACCAGTTGCATAAAAGGAATTTAATTTCTCTACTGGTTTCGGGCACTTACCGGATTATTTGAGAATGTCAGTAATAAGATGCGTACAGCAAAGTGCAATGGTTATGGGGTCATAGTGTCTGTGCAAAATTGGTATGCAGAACTGAAACAACAAGTGCAGACATCATTCCAGAACTGGAGCTAATCAGCTAATGACAAATGTCATGCTCCCGCACTGGCCTGCTTTAGAGTTTTCGTCTTACGGAGGTGGTTCAAGAAAGTCGTCGGGCACTTACTGTTCACTTAGAGTTTACTCGATCCGACATCATCTCCTCAATTTGTACTGTAATAACAATTCTGAGACTTTAACGACCCAGTATCTCGAAAGTCCCTATCGCAGCGGTAAGTTTCTTTCAGGTACGATGTCACTTGCTGCAATACTACTCTGTGTACATTGTGTCCGATTTCCGAAAATTACATTCTGCTGCACCACAAATGTCTACAAGTTTATGTGCTGTCACAAACAGACATGAACTATAAACATTGGTTAAATTCACTGTGGTTCAGTTTTTCTCGCAGTATTGAGCTATACTGCTTAACATCAACTGCAAATCCTTGGAGCATCGGATTTCCGAAAAATGCTGGAAACTCCACAAATTTCAATATATTTCTGTTCTGTAGCAACGATATACAATAAATCGTAGTAACACTGTTCTTAATTTCAATGTAAATAATTTTTTCGCACTATTTCTATCAGTTTCGTTTACGATCTAGTATGGAGAATAGAGGACTATTTCATGATTAATTATTCTCACTTTAGCAGAGTTCTGTATTACTGATTCATACGTGATGTGTATAGCTGCATAATATTTTCTTTTAGTGAACGAATTACACGTCTTCCTGTTTATAACAAGGCGGTTGTTTTCGATATTTAACGGTACTAATAAGTTTTTAAATTTTATTATGAATTCTGTGCTATGACTTACGAGTTGAAATTACAACAATCACAGATAAAACTACTTTTTCAAAAAAATTTAAAATTTTGCTTCCCTTAGCTGCCTGTTATATAAGGACGATACCGCTCTGCAACAATCTCGTAAGATCCACCTAAAACAAAAAAACAAACAAACCTCTGTGAATATATTGAAATAAAAATAATGTAGAAACACTGAAACATATATTTATAAATTTTTACTTGTCCTCACTATAGAAAAGACACGAGTGTTACGGTCAGTAGTTTAAAAGTACAGTGAGCACATCACAGACCATATACATTGTGTTTGAAGAGAGTGTCTCCAACATCAATTTGATATCCAGCTCTTTGTTATGGATCATAAGCAGTTGAGAAGCATATACCCCACATGCATTGCTCACTCGAGATCTAGTAACGCCTGAAATATTCATTTTCGACCACCAGATCCTGATCGCAAAATACTTTACCATTCTCTGCGGTGTATATAAATTTGACACTAAATGTTTGGAACTAACTGTATCTATTGTTTGCATTAGTCTGTCCACAGTGTGGAACATCTTCAGTTACTCGTATGGCCAGGTGACAATACGAACCTTCTTGACAAACTACAGATTGTGTGTTGCACCAGGTGTGAAATTAGCGTGTTCACATTTGACAGTAAATGGTTCAAATGGCTCTGAGCACTATGGGACTTAACATCTGTGGTCATCAGTCTCCTAGAACTTAGAACTACTTAAACCTAACTAACCTAAGGACATCACACACATCCATGCCCGAGGCGGGATTCGAACCTGCGACCGTAGCATTTAACAGTAACTGTATCAATATGAAGCTTGAGTCCCAGTGTGGGACACAGTTTTGAAGTATCATACAAAGATATAACAAATGCACCATCAGATTCACTGTGAAGGTCCAAGGTGGCAGCCAGTCAAGGAACACTTTAGGGAATTGGTTTAAAAAATTTATTTCAAAGGCCCAGTCAAGTCTTCACAAGATTTCTCTCAGAGCAACTTCTGCAGTACCTACGTAGACCCGAAGCAGGTCTGTCCAGTTGAAGGTGCTGACAAGAAATACCATGAGCCCTCTGCTGAGACATGCTAGCGAATTCACGCCATCGGATTTAGCCAAAAGCGTGCGTGGGATACAGGTAATGTGTGTGGTCTCTGGAGGATTCTGTAGTGCAGAACAGTTGCTTCGCTCTCTTGTGATCCTGACATCGAGCAGAAGAGTCATCTTTCTTTGGAGGTAGAATCTCCGGCTCTGTATTCCATCTCTGACCATCAACATAACTTAACTTGAACCGCCTCCCCTTCCGTTCCCCATTTATTTCGTTGTTCGTCATGCTAGACTGGCCTACACCTGGAACCTTCCACCTAAGCACATCCCTTGTATTCCGTAACCATCATTTAACAGCAGCCCGGATGCCCCTCACGAGTTCTCACCGATGGACCTCCTGTACATTGTCGTCATAAGCCGAATGTAACAACCTTCTTCCCTCTTTCCGCACGTGTACGTTGGTGCCAGAAGTGAGATTCGTTCCCACCGTTCGGTCAGTAGGGCGGCCGTTTACTTTATGTTCATGTTTGACGTTGTGTGGTCGGTGAGTATTCGCCACTGTTACTGCGCTACGAGCCCAGCTTGTGTGCTGCAGCGCGTCGACTACGATGCGGCACCGGACGCTGCGTCCGCACATACCAACGTTCTGGGGAAAATCTACTTCCTGCCTCTCGCAACGGGCCGCACCAACACGTGCGCGCTGAGGACAGCGAGCTGTGCCTCACAGCACACGTGCGTGCTGCGTGTGCCCTGGCTCCATTTGAGGGTCGCAGCCGGCCCAGCTTCTCAATGGCAGCCCGGTACGTCTGAGTCGGGCCAGGAAGCATGAAAGAAAAAAGCGAGTTGCGTTCTACATCTCCCGTGGTTCACTGAGCTCACGGGCGCGCTGCCCACTGTCGGCGCGGTTTCCCTGCCGCTGTCGCCGCCCATCACCTGCGTCGCCCATGGACAACGGCTGTTCACGGAGTGCAGTGTGGCAGGCCAAGAAGCCTTAAAGCCACGCACCAGCCGAGATGTCCGCGTCGCGGGCTCTGCTGTTGCTGCCGACTAGCTAAACGACCCACCTGTCGCCGTGCCGCCTCACGTTCGCCACCGGTCAGCCCTGCACTGCGATCTGCGTTAGGGTCCTGGCCTCAACGCCCGGGGCGCGTACTTTCGACGCCGTGCAGCCACACGCTCCGCCGTCCAAGCAGCTGCTACCCGCGTACCGCTTGCGTACGGCCCTCAGCCGCCGTCTCATCGTTGCTGCCGCCGCATTCTGTACCTTAAGTGTAAATATGTACTGAGGCACTGAAGCCATTTTAACTTAAAATTTTTGTGACTATGGTTATTGGGAGGTACGTTGAATTCGTATTTGTTCCTAGACAAGTACTTCAGGTTTGTGTTGGTTGGTCAGTTAATACCTGTGTAATTTAAAAACACTTCCGTTGAACCCGTGCACCGCAGTAAATTTCTTATACTTGTTTTAAACTCTGTTGTCGTCGAAGTATGTCATGCTTAGTGATGTGACGAAAAGTTTCTTAAGGGGGCAGGACGTTAAGCGGGCCGACTCGGAGCAGGAGAGGCACCACAGGACATTTTAATTTCCACTGTCTATACTTTTACAAATAAATTCACAAAACTTTGTCAGCACGACCGTGAACGATTCAGGATTCACACTCATAGCAGTAGAAGTTCAAAAACATAACAAAATAATTTTTTTACATGTGAAAATTCAACATTTTTTCACTTGCTGTTGGCTGCATTTGTTGCTATTGATACATTTTTCTTAAAGAAAGTTCTTCGATGAATTTTGCACAGGAGACAAACAAGTTTATGAAACTCTAGAATTTTCTACATTTATTAAAAATTGTGTTAAAAATTGAGATAATTAACTATAAAATTTGAGTTTTTTCTATACATGAGATTTAAAATATAACAGTTCATTTGTTTTTTCATAAATTAAATAAAACTATGCAGATTGTGGTGGATGTAAAAAACATTGATCAGTTAGTCGAGCACAGCTCTTCAACAAACACAAGAAAAATATTTTCACATTTCAATGACCATATACAGGAATATGGTGTGCACTGAGGATATATGGCCTCTATACCATTTACAGCTGATCCAAGACCTTCGAGAAAGACATAAAAATATACGATCGGAATTCTGACGGTGGTTAATTGTAAATTACCGATTAGTTCCATTAATATACTTTACTGATGAAAGCATTTCACCAGGTATAAGTAACATTAATATTAAAAGGGAAACACTTCCTAGTGTTCTGCAAAATTATATTTATTGGGGCACGAATCGGCCTTCGACTTCTCAGGTCATCTTTGGGTAAATGTAATTTTGCAGAACATTAGGAAGAGTTCTTGTTCGTAATATTATTATCATGTCCTGCAAAGCACTGACGTAAAAGTTAATTAATGACATAAATAACATTCTTGATCAAAATCGTCGATCCAACGAAAACTCATATGCTTTCGTGGTGATACATTTTCAAGAGCTCTTCTCTCTAATGTGTGGTTTGATATTATAGATAATCAGCTGATTGGGACTGTTGTGTTACTACGTTGTCATACAAGATGCCAGCGATATTTGAAGATGTCCTTCGGCTGCAAGGAGGTGCATGCTCTTCCAGTACGACGTTGCCCTGCACATAGTAGTTTTGAGGGACACATCATAATATTGCCCAGAAGATGGATCGGAAGAAAGGTTTCGTTTCTTGGCTATTAAGGTCCCCTATCATTAACGCATTACATTTATTCCTATGGAGTTGCTTGAAAGGTGAAGTCGCCAAAGAAAAAGTAAGCACAAGAGGCGATCGTGTTATTGAGTAGTGCTACCCTTATGAAGGAGCACCAAGACGATCGGAGAGAATTCGGAATAGCATTGAAATCGGGGGTTGAATCTAAGAAAATCGAGTCTGAACTTAACCATTTGCCTTTTTATTAACGTTTTCTGTCAACATTTGTTAGTGTTATACTCCGACAGTTGCATCTCTATAACCAATAAAAACTGGACATATGTTATATGGAAGGTTTTCTTCGCATTAGTCTATACCAAGACGTCCTAAAATACCTATCGCCGGCCGCGGTGGTCGTGCGGTTCTAGCGCTGCAGTCCGGAACCGCGGGACTGCTACGGTCGCAGGTTCGAATCCTGCCTCGGGCATGGATGTGTGTGATGTTCTTAGGTTAGTTAGGTTTAAGTAGTTCTAAGTTCTAGGGGACTGATGACCTAAGATGTTAAGTCCCATAGTGCTCAGAGCCTTTTGAACCATTTGAACTTACTATCGTTCCTCGAACACCCTGTATGCAGGGTAATTCAGCTGCCCCTGCCTACATCACCTAATGGTGCTAATTATTTTTCAATTTCTGTTTACTCAGTCGGTTACCGAAAGTGATAGCTCACTACTGAATACCATAGTTCTAAGATGAAGATGGATAATCGAGGTTGTGTTGGACATCTTGTACAGGCTGGTTCAGCTACCCGTAGGTTTCATGCAACCCACAACACCTTCAGTACCAGGCCCAAGAAATTCGTACTCTCTCGATCACTACGTGGAAACTACTAACCCTACAAAAAAGATGAATGGGACCTTTCTGGAAAATATTTAGTGTAGTTCAGTTTTGTCCTGGCGTACGTTTTCACCAGAGGCCGTAGTTTTCGAATTATTCAAGAAAAACGTACAAAAAAGACTTTCAAATGGACTTTTCTTGAATAACTCGAAACCATTGCCTCCAGCGTAAGCGTAACCCAGTGTCAACTTTAACTACATTAAATTGCCTATAAAAACGCCCTGTCCATTTTTTTCTGTAGGACTAATAGTTTGTGCATAGCTAACAAGTGAATGTGAATGTTTCATACACGGTTTTAGAAGGTATTGCAGGTTGCATAAAATACGGGTAGCTGGACCAGCCTACACAAGATGTCCAACACAACCTCGATTATCCCTCTTGATCTTAGAACTATGGTATTCAGTAGTAAGCTATCACTTTCGGTAACTGACTGAGTAAACAAAAAGTGAAAAATAATCAGCACCATAATAAATTTAATTTAATTATATTGCTGCATTCTATACTGTTTTTGCACTAATTCATGCAGTTTATCACAGATAAGGACGTATAAATAAGAATAATAACGAAATTGAAAGGTTTCGATTATAGGAAACTAGGGCATTATTATTTGCTAGTAATGGAAAATATCTCCCTGAAAAAGACTAACAGAGAAATAAAAAGTCCTCGAAGGTCTTGGGGTGATAACAGACGTAAAAACACAGGACGTGACCTACATAGGAGCTCTGAAAGAGCGCTGAAAAATAAGCATATAATGTCTCAAAAACACATCTAAGATTTTACAGGCACGACCGAATGTGACGGGTGTATTCTACCGGACAACAAAACAGCTTTCGCAGAAGTATCTGGACGCTGTAGTAAGTCCTGTACCATGATAAGTACTGGTTTATCATTGATTCCCCATTAGTATTCTGTATATGTTGAACGGTTTGTACCAAATTCCAGTGTCTTCGAATGTACTGTGTACTGAACGTTGAATGTTCTATATGTCCGGAAGCTGCGTAGTACTTTAACTGCAACGGAAAATGTCACTTCAGATTTGTATAATGAGTTTATTTCCGCAGATTTGCAATCCAGTGTAGTACCGCATACCATCAACTGCGGAGTGAGCGCTTCCAAAAGGAGATACTGTAAATGCGCGATTCACAGGTACTCCTGAGCTCCAAATTCTATGGTTCACGGGCATGCGAACTTCACAAGCAGTAATTGTCGATAAAGTGTAGTGTATGACCTACGGAAACTTTATTCTTTTTGTTATCCTAATAAGCTAAGTATCTAAAACATACACCATCCTGTTCCTCGTAATAAAAGTAAATATTTGTCTACTAATACGTATATGGAATGTATTTCAGATGAAATGTCTTAAAGTTTTTGGTTTACAATGAATTTTATAATTTCAGTTTTTCGCTAGAATTACATCACATTCCTTTTTATATAAGTAAATGCATTTCTCGTCGTAGTAAAAATGCGCGAAGAGCTAAAGGCTACAATATACCGGTTGTGAGACGATATTTCAATGTTTTCATTATTCCAACTAATGGTAATATTTGATATCCCGTGCGCTTAGACACTACTGTTAACCTGTTTTGTGGCTAAATGAATTTACGTTCATGTTCTCTGGTGCAATGAGAACTTTTAAAAAATATTTACAAGCATGAATTATTTGTACTTTTATCCTGGACTGGAACATAGATAACTCCAGATGAACAGGGACTAGATTTTTTTAACAAACAGATTTCATTATGAATTGCTCAAAAAGAGTTATACCGTATATTCATATACGCGAACGCGTCCGACATTGTATTCAAAGGAATTTCGCAGAAGATGTTGTTATCTATATCGAAATACTATTTCTAAGAAGTATCGCAAATGTTTAGTAAGGTACTAATAAGATTCGAAAGTGAAGCAAAAATGGAAACTCCGGAAATGTGAAATTATGCTCTTGAAAAAAAGAAAACTGGTAGTGTTCTACGACTGTAATATATATAAGTCACTGTTGGAATCGATCAATTCACACAAATACCTGCATGTAAAATTTCTAGGGATCTGAGATGAAATACCCACATCATTTCAGTCGTAGGTAAAACATGTGGTAAAATATGTGGTAGACTATGGTTCGTTGGTAGAATACTAGGGAAACGCAATCAGTCTACAAAGGAGACTGCAAACAAAATAGTCGTGTGACCCATCTTAGAATATTGCTGAAGTGTTTGGTACCCGTAAAAAACCGGACTAACAGGGGATACTAGACGTATACAAAAAAGGGCAGCTGAATGAAACAGGTTTCTCTGACGCATGGGAGAGTGTCACGAGGTTGCCGAAAGAAATGAACTGCCAGACTCTTGAAGATTCCTGTACACTTTTCCATGAAAACTTAGTAACAAAATTTAGAGAGCGAACTTTAAGTGACGAATCTAGGAATAAATTACGACCCTACACGTATCGCTCCCACAGCGACCGCGAGGACAATATTGGGCTAATTCCTGCACAGATAGAGCCATTTCAGCAGTTAGTCTGCCCACGATTCATTTGTAAATGGAATGGAACAAAGCCGTAATAGTAACTGATAAAATAGGACGCACTCTACGTTATCCACTTGACATCACTTTACAGAGTATAGCTGTCGATGTAGATGTAGATGAGCAGGGAAGGAAGGAATAAGCCTCGTGCAACTATACACTATAGGGAAAAATGACCTTTCCTATCCGTTATTGAAACTGTCAGTTGCTCAAAAAGAAGTACATCATCCAACAACAAAAATCTTTCATCATTTGCCCAACAACATAGTCTGGCAGGTAGCAGATCAAGTTTTAAATCTAGCTTAAAATCATTTCTTTTGAACAACTCCTTCTATTCCATAGACGAGTTTCCGTTTCAGAACTGGTAAAAGAAATTGTACCTCTAAATGTAGTTGCATGTGTAGAACTAAAAATTTCAGTAACATTAATATTAGCACTATTCATGTATATATTGTAATCTGACAGTATATTGTAATCTGACTTGTTCCACATCATATCGATAAAATAATCGTGAAATTGATCTACAGTACATGACATAACTAAACTAAATGAAATTGTCTTACTGTGAGGCAAAAATAAGACGGCAACCAAACTGAAGGCAGCCTGTTTGTAAGATACACCTTGGCCCATCTATAACATGACAATCTGCTGCTGGGTATGATAGAATACCACGTTGTTCCACACAGTTCATTTCAGCATGCTGCGATCCTCCTTGGAATGATGTCAACAGGATGGTCGAGACGTTGCTTCTGAAATATGTCCCTCTCCTCGACGACGGTCTTTCTCACACCAACAACTGTGTGAGAACGGTTTCTGGAAGTTTGCAGTGGTACTAAGAATGATTAATCGGTTTCATGTCAGAATACACCACAGAACATTCTACATGATTTGTTCGTGCCTGTACTCGCGCAGTATCGTCCTGAAAGACGAACCCGTCGCCAAATTATTGCCTGTATTGCTTGACATTTGGTAGGAGGATTCTGTACCGACGTTGTGCAGTCTTCAATTTACCATCCAATGCGCCGAATGGCGTCCAATGCCTAGAACGTGGCTGACCCATCTCCTTAGTGAACCTGTAGGGCTGCACGTCTGGGACGTGCGCTGGTTACCAGCCGCCTCCTGCCTTTTACAATTGTTAGGCAACTGACATACCGTGTACTCGACAGAGGAGAAAACTTGAGGCCTTTTATGAAGGGCTCATTTCAGGTATTCGTTTGTCTGCCATGGTCCACGTTTTTCACGCACCGCAATTAAAGATAATCTATATATCTACATGTACATACATACTCTGAAAGCCAGTATACGATGCACAGCGGAGGTGCTTCACCACTGGCCATTCCCTTTCTTGTTTCAGTCACAAATGGAACGAGGAAAAAATGTCTGCATTCACGCGTCCGTGAGCGCTGTAACTTCTCTTGTATTTGCTGTCGTTACGGGAAACATACGCTATCGGCAGTAGAGCCTCGCTGTAATAAGCCAAAAACGCCATTTCTCTAATTTTTCCGAGTGTTTTTTCGCGAAAGAACGTCGTCTTCATTCCAGGAAATCCCATTTTGGTACTCTAAGCATCTCCATAATGCTCATCGAACCTATTGGTAATTTTTATTTCGATCGCATCATTTAATCTGCTCTGGGAGGATGCAAAACACTCTAGCAGTATTCAAGAACGGGTCTCAAAGTACTCTACACGCGATTTCGTTTACCGATGAGCTACACTTTCATAAAATTCTCCTAATAACCGGAAGTCTATCATTTGCCATCAGTAGTACCGCCCTTACGTGCTTGTTCCATTTCTTATCGCTTTACAACGTTATGCCGAGGCTGTTAACCGTCGTGGTTGCGTCATTAGCACACCACCGATAGTGCATTCAAAGATTATAGGGTAGTTTTTTCTACTTATCTGCACTACCTTTCATTTTTCTACGTTTAGGGCAAGTTGCCGCTCCTCAGTCCAAAAAGATACACTGCCTAAGCCATTCTTTATTCTCCTACAGTCACGTAACGACGACACCTTCCTGTATCTACAGCGTTGTCAGCAAACAGTTGAAGACTGCTGCTCACCCAACCATTCAGACCGTTTGAAACGTCCCCTTTGAACAATTATACAAGACTGTGCTTACACTGACATACAATATTTTTAGCGCAACGCAATCTGACTTTCAAAAATCCCTGCAAAAGAATGGCCCTGAGTAACATTAAACTATACCTTTCAGAAATCACTTACGTCACAAAAATCTTCATTACTCGAACTACTGCAGTACAGCGAGCGCCACTACTGCCAGCTAAATAAAAGATTCAAACTACGGAAGGCACTAACTACTGATAGGGATAGTTAGCAAATGAAAGATATTAATAGAGAACAAACAATGTATTTACCTTAGTATCATCAAAAGTCATAATATATATAGCAGTTCATGACAAATTACAAAACTCCGCCATCTCTCTCCCCACATCCGCCACTGCTGGCGGCTCACCTCCAACTGCGCAACGCTACGCGCTGTTCACAGCCAGCTGCCTAACACTACAATGGCGAGTATTACAACAATGCAAAGCAGCCACAGACTGCACACAGCACAGCCAGTGATTTTCATACAGAGGTGGCGTTACCAATAAAAAAACCTAAACAGCCTACTTACATAGCCCCCATGCTCCCCACAAAAAAATTTTCTAATGCTTCCCTCTTCACTAATTGTTTCACTGTCCACGCCATTGTTTGCCGCCCGCTCCATTTCCCTATGCACAATTACCAAATTACTACTTTGAACATCAGTTAATTCATTACTCGGTGGCGCTAACACACTGCTTTCGTCTTCACTGTCATTTCTCAGTTTACTTTGGAGCCTAGTCTTACGTTTTTCACACGCCGTAATTGTCACAATATTTCACACGATAACACAGAAAAGCACAATTTGAAGAGCAAAAATAAGAGAACACATTAACATAGTACTGAAAATAATATGTCGTTAATTGCAAGCGCAGCAGCGAAATACTTGGTGCAAATTAACATGCATGCCACAACAACAATGAAAGACTGCAACTACAAAGGAGACTCTCTCTACAATTACGCGCTAGCAATAAACAACAGCTACACTAATTACACAAACTACAAGAAAAAAATCAGAAGATTCCAGTGAGGTATCCTAGGCTAAGGGTCGACATATGAAACGTCCCCTTTGAACAATTATACAAGACTGTGCTTACACTGACATACAATATTTTTAGCGCAACGCAATCTGACTTTCAAAAATCCCTGCAAAAGAATGGCCCTGAGTAACATTAAACTATACCTTTCAGAAATCACTTACGTCACAAAAATCTTCATTACTCGAACTACTGCAGTACAGCGAGCGCCACTACTGCCAGCTAGATAAAAGATTCAAACTACGGAAGGCACTAACTACTGATAGGGATAGTTAGCAAATGAAAGATATTAATAGAGAACAAACAATGTATTTACCTTAGTATCATCAAAAGTCATAATATATATAGCAGTTCATGACAAATTACAAAACTCCGCCATCTCTCTCCCCACATCCGCCACTGCTGGCGGCTCACCTCCAACTGCGCAACGCTACGCGCTGTTCACAGCCAGCTGCCTAACACTACAATGGCGAGTATTACAACAATGCAAAGCAGCCACAGACTGCACACAGCACAGCCAGTGATTTTCATACAGAGGTGGCGTTACCAACAAAAAAACCTAAACAGCCTACTTACACGTTTATGTTTCTGGAACCAGAGCGATCCTGTCACATGTCCGTAAGGCACTCATGACGAGACCCTTGGCTCTGTTGAACACTCGCAGGCCAGGACACTGCACTGGGTTCCATTATTTAAGAAATCTTCGAGACACTCACATATGTGACAACCTATACCGTATACGTGGATCTTCCCAAACAGTCTGAAGTGGGACACTGTGTCAAACGCTAGAAATCTAGGAATATGGATCCTCCTTGTTGCCCTTTTTGTGTGGCTCGCAAGGCATCGTGCGTGAAAAGCATAAACTGAGTTTCTCACAAGCGACGCTTGTATAGTTGCTCATAATGTATAATGGGCGCATGGAGGCCATATTGATCGTGTGGCGCTGGTAGAGTACCGACACGGTTGACACAGACCTTCAGTTTGCCTGCAGCTCTCTTCCATTCCCTCTGGCTCGTTGCGAACCGTAATTTGCAGGTGTCATTTATCATTTGGTGGTGTTGACCGCGACAACCACTAGGTCTTTAGTGTTTTGTGACACCAGGCAGCAGCTGAGAAATGAATAGCAGTCAATTCATGCCGTAAAGTGTTAATACGGACACGGTCTAAGCTTCGACCAATCTTTCGAGGCACGTTGACAGACTGAGCAGTGTACGCAAGCCTTATTGTTCCATTTACAGCTCGCTCTGTTGAATTTCCCCGAGAAAGAAGGTATCTTTTACTTCCATTGCACATGAGGACGTACGTAGCTACTTCCTGTGGTTAACAGAATATTGAGAAAGAGGTTTCATATTTTATTAGAACATCCACAAACTACGCAGATCAAGAGCTTGGTGCTAAACATTTCCGTTGGCAGTTTAAATTGACAAAATTTTATTTAATTTACGGGTAAATAACACGCTTAATAAAAACAAGCATAAGAACTCAAGAAAATGTTGGGCAGTGCGAACAGTGTCTCAGTATTGCTCCAGTCTTAGCTTCTTCTAGTCTGATGCAGCGTTGAAAGTCTTTGGATGATAGTCCTTACTCTCATGTTCGCTTTAGTAATTCCTTCAGTGTCTGTAATGCAATGATCCAGATTGTAACACATTTTTGCCACCGTTACGCTTAGATCCTGTGAGTAAATTTGAGTGCTACACGCTTCGAGGTCAGTTTAGCTCCGTCTGTGTTTGGTGTTGTAGCAGTGAAGTGCGTAAGTTCAATACCAAAATCAATTCAAAGTATACATTAGACTTACTATTGAGCCTATAAACCACAATGTTACGCTTTAAGTACCTTGGTTAAATACCCTCTCTTGAGACGTATATGGAGCTTTAAAACCCAGTTCACTTGTGATTATGCCATTCGACGCTGATGGTCGAGCTTTACTCCAGGTAGTTCATAACACAGCATCAAAAATATCCTAGTATGATATTAAGATGTAGTACTCGCTACTTGCTAGTCTGTAGAGCTAGGGAAGGTATTTCTGTCACCTCTTATGTTCGTTCAATGACACTCGTTACACGGTGCATTATCGATATTTGCGTGCACATGCGTGTCTCTCTGGATTTGGCAGTAGCTGCACCTTATGGTTAATGGAACGAGGCGGAAAGCAGATCTGTTTCACCGTCTATTCCACATATATTCTCTTCTTCATGATATTTAAGCAGTGCATGGGTGATAAGAGCTGTTCCAGCCCATATTTTATACCTTCAAGATTTACGCAAATTACTCCATCTCTCTAGCAGCTGCTGTTAGCATCAATGCGTCCAACTTGGGCGACGATGTCGCTACGACTGCTGTTGAAATAAGCATGTCAGCGGCCAGACATCTTTCTCAGCTTTCACTGTGTAACGTTTTCCAATTGGCTTATTGATCCATCTGCTCCTCCAGAATTCTAATTCCTAGAATGTTCCTTACAAATGTTCCCTTTTATCCAATTATCTATCAGAAAATGTGGATAAACTGTCTAGGTTTCGTGCTTCACACGGAATTTTCTACAAGACACAACCACTATCTAATGTGCAAAACATAGCAAGTGTCTGACTCTGAACACCAAGTTCAGGAGTTATTGTACAACACAACGAAACAAATACATCTCTTCGTGAACACACACATGTATACAAAAAGGTATCAGTACGAAAACTAAATACAGTGATTAATGAAAAAGAAGAAATTAAGAATGCACCCATGGTCACAAAATTTTACTGAAACCTAAAGAAACAACTTTATGAAGGGAAAAAAGTAAACAGAATTCATTGATGAGCCACAGAACGCCTCTGAAACAAATGTAGGAAAATACTAACAATAGTGTCTTGTACCGAAGCTGACCTTCCTCCACCACACCATTACTCGTAATTACTCCCCTATAGACAAGATATTTAAAACGAAGAAAACGATATCTGAGGAAGATAATAAAACTTCATTATGAGAGGAGTCTGCAATAACCTGCAAGACAAACTGATTAAAGGAAAAATGTTACATGATTTTCTAATTTTTTGTAGAGAGTTGTAGCTATTGAAGTTTTTATTTCATACTGTCAACCAAGAAGTGTATTCCTTATTACCAATTGCCGTAAACTGAAGATTTAAAGTGTCGCTGAGATTATCTTCACAAACTGTCTCTTATTACTTTCGTACTCCATATCAGAGTTTCTGCACGGGCTGGGACAAGTAAGCAACAGTAAGTTTCGATGCGGGCATCAAATCAAACACAAGGTGGCCTTTGGTGAACATGCGGGCTACGTAAGAGATCTTGTCTACAGCCAGAGGATAAAGTACACACACCCACACACACATAGCGTAAATCGTTAAAAATCATTTATTATTTCGTGTAGTAATGTATGGATGTAAACACCACGTACAATAATCCAGATACTACTTCTATCCTCAGTGTACAACACAATGTCACTATACGTTTGAAACTTTTGCTACGGCATATTTTGCTCATGAATTTACATATCATATAATTAATATTTATCTGCCGTTTAGCACTCTACGATACGCCGTTAGGGTTTAGTTGACTTTTTGAAGTACGGAACAGTAGAAAATATTTTACCTATAAATCCAGTGACTACTTATTAAAGTAAAGATGTTATTGTTGTGGTCTTTAGTCCAGAGACTGTTTTGATGCAATACTCCATGCTACTCAAACCTGTGCAAGCTTCTTCATCTCCCAGTACCTACTGCAACCTACATCCTTCAGAATCTGTTTAGTGAATTCATCTCTTGGTCTCCATCTGCGATTATTACCCTCTACGCTGTCCTCCAATACTAAATTGGTGATACCTTGATGCCTCAGAATATGTTCTACCAACCGATCCTTTCTTCTAGTCAAGTTGTGCCACAAATTTCTCTTCTCCCCAATTCTGTACAATACCTCCTCATTAGTTATGTGATCTACCCATCTAATCTTCAGCATTCTTCTGTAGCACCACATTTCGAAAGCTTCTATTCTCTTCTTGTCTAAACTAAGTAAAGTAGTGGTTTGAATTGTTCAAAAAATCGAAAGTCATTGTTAAAGGATAATCAGTACAATCGATCACTGGAGAAATGGTATATGCGGAGAAAGAAGTTCTCTGCAATTTTCTATGGTATTATTCTTCCCCATATCCCGTTCATTAATGTCACCCATAGTTACATTTTTTGTGTAGGCGGTGCCCACACCTCCTACATACTTAATTAAGTACAACAACTCTTAGTGCTACGCAAATAGAACTTACTTGAAGTTATTCTGTTTGCTAACAAAAAAATTTTAGCTCTACATAGTGGAGAAGTTGACAAAGTACCGTGTTGCGAGAACGATATCTTCTTCCCAGTGAAGATAGAAACCGCAATTTAAATATTTACTTGGACACCCACAATGTATTTCATACAAACAATGGTTTTGGTCGCGAAGCCCAGTATTCACTATCACGATGAGAAGCAGCAGTGCGCGATTTGGACAGCTGTGTTCAATTAGTTACGTGGGGATTGTTTGCAGGTAGCTTTGAACTACGCCACTTCTGTTCGTAACGATATGAAGATGACTGACACCTGCGGAAACAGGCTATTTTTAAAAATATCTGATGACTGTAATAAAGGATAAGGATATTAAAAATTAGTGTGTCCGTTCGACTGCATTAAACAGTACAGACTTAGTAATAGTGGTGGTCCATCACGGTAGGCCAATTTCATTGCAGATGAGCTGACAGAAAATAGACAACAATTACGTCATTTATTATGTGTTCATACTACGTGAATACCTACATACTAAACCTAGTCAGTAAGTTTTAATGATCGACTAGATAAAGCCAAGCCGCGACCATCACATTTGACAGCATCTACATCTACATACATAATCCGCAATCCACCATACGGTGTGTGGCGGAGGGTACCTCGTACTACAAGTAGCATCTTCTCTCCCAGTTCCACTCCCAAACAGAACGAGGGAAAAATGACTGCCTATATGCCTCTGTACGAGCCCCAATTCTCTTATCTTTGTGGTCTCCCGCGAAATCCAAGTTGCCGGCAGTAAAATTGTACTGCAGTCAGCCTCAAATGCTGGTTCTCTAAATTTCCTCAGTAGCGATTCACGAAAAGAACGCCTCCTTTTCTCTATAGACTCCCACTCGAGTTCCTGAACCATTTCCGTAACACTCGCGTGATGATCAAACCTAACAGTAACAATTCTAGCAGCCCGCCTCTGAATTGCTTCTATGTATTCCCTCAATCAGACCTGATAGGGAACCCAAACGCTCGAGCAGTACTCAAGAATAGGTTGAATTAGTGTTCTATAAGCGATCTCCTTTACAGATGAACCACATCTTCCCAAAGTTCTACCAATGAACCGAAGACGACTATCTGCCTTCCCCATGACTGCCCTTACATGCTTGTCCCACTTCATATCGCTCTGCAGTGTTACACCCAAATATTTAATCGACGTGACTGCGTCAAGCGCTACGCTACTAATGGAGTATTCAAACATTACAGATTCTTTTTCCTATTCATCTGCATTAATTTACATTTCTCTATATTTAGAGTTAGCTGCCATTGTTTACACCAATCACAAATCCTGTCCAAGTCATCTTGTATCCTCCTACAGTAACTCAACGACGACACCTTCCCGTACACCACAGCATCATCAGCAAACAGCCGCACATTGCTATCCACCCTATCCAAACAACAGCGGACCTACCACACTTCCCTGGGGCACTCCAGATGATACCCTCACCTCCGATGAACACTCACCATCGAGAACAACGTACTGGGTTCTTTTACTTAGGAAGTCTTCGAGCCACTTACATACTTGGGAACCAATCCCATATGCTCTTACCTTAGCAGTGTTGGTCCTTTTCCACGTATTCACCCTTCAGTGCTAGACACTTTTTCCAACAACGCATGACTTAATATAGGAATGGAGGAATGGGTGGCGGTACGTACTGGTAAAATTTTCTCGAGGTTCCGGCCACGTCAAGTGGTTCTAAAACCACAAGTTTTCGGCCGAAACTCCTCAGCCATTGTCGAGTGGTGTCTGTCTTTTGGTAGCTGCAAAAATGGTTCAAGTGGCTCTGAGCACTATGGGACTTAACTTCAGAGGTCATCAGTCCCCTAGAACTTAGAACTACTAAAACCTAACTAACCTAAGGACATCACACACAGCCATGCCAGAGGCAGGATTCGAACCTACGACCGTAGCAGTCGCGCGGTTCTACATCTACATCTACATTTATACTCCGCAAGCCACCCAAAGGTGTGTGGTGGACGGTATTTTACGTGCCACTGTCATTACCTCCCTTTCCTGTTCCAGTCGCGTATGGTTCGCGGGAAGAACGACTGTCTGAAAGCCTCCGTGCGCGCTCTAATCTCTCTAATTTTACATTCGTGATCTCCTCGGGAGGTATAAGTAGGGGGAAGCAATATATTCGATACCTCATCCAGAAACGCTCCCTCTCGAAACCTGGCGAGCAATCTACACCGCGATGCAGAGCGCCTCTCTTGCAGAGTCTGCCACTTGAATTTATTAAACATCTCCGTAACGCTATCACGGTTACCAAATAACCCTGTGACGAAACGCGCCGCTCTTCTTTGGATCTTCTGTATCTCCTCCGTCAAACCGATCTGGTACGGATCCCACACTGATGAGCAATACTCAAGTATAGGTCGAACGAGAGTTTTGTAAGCCACCTCCTTTGTTGATGGACTACATTTTCTAAGCACTCTCCCAATGAATCTCAACCTGGTACCCGCCTTACCAACAATTAATTTTATATGATCATTCCACTTCAAATCGTTCCGCACGCATACTCCCAGATATTTTACAGAAGTAACTGCTACCAGTGTTTGTTCCGCTATCATATAATCATACAATAAAGGATCCTTCTTTCTATGTATTCGCAATACATTACATTTGTGTATGTTAAGGGACAGTTGCCACTCCCTGCACCAAGTGTCTATCCGCTGCAGATCTTCCTGCATTTCGCTCCAATTTTCTAATGCTACAACTTCTCTGTATACTACAGCATCATCCGCGAAAAGCCGCATGGAACTTCCGACACTATCTACTAAGTCATTTATATATATTGTGAAAAGCAATGGTCCCATAACACTCCCCTGTGGCACGCCAGAGGTTACTTTAACGTCTGTAGACGTCTCTCCATTGATAACAACATGCTGTGTTCTGTTTGCTAAAAACTCTTCAATCCAGCCACACAGCTGGTCTGATATTCCGTAGGCTCTTACTTTGTTTATCAGGCGACACTGCGGAACTGTATCGAACGCCTTCCGGAAGTCAAGAAAAGTAGCATCTACCTGGGAGCCTGTATCTAATATTTTCTGGGTCTCATGAACAAATAAAGCGAGTTGGGTCTCACACGATCGCTGTTTCCGGAATCCATGTTGATTCCTACATATTAGATTCTGGGTTTCCAGAAACGACATGATACTCGAGCAAAAAACATGTTCTAAAATTCTACAACAGATCGACGTCAGAGATATAGGTCTACAGTTTTGCGCAACTGCTCGACGACCCTTCTTGAAGACTGGGACTACCTGTGCTCTTTTCCAATCATTTGGAACCCTCCGTTCCTCTAGAGACTTGCGGTACACGGCTGTTAGAAGGGGGGCAAGTTCTTTCGCGCACTCTGTGTAGAATCGAATTGGTATCCCGTCAGGTCCAGTGGACTTTCCTCTATTGAGTGATTCCAGTTGCTTTTCTATTCCTTGGACACTTATTTCGATGTCAGCCATTTTTTCGTTTGTGCGAGGATTTAGAGAAGGAATTGCAGTGCGGTCTTCCTCTGTGAAACAGCTTTGGAAAAAGGTGTTTAGTATTTCAGCTATACGCGTGTCATCCTCTGTTTCAATGCCATCATCATCCCGGAGTGTCTGGATACGCTGTTTCGAGCCACTTACTGATTTACCGTAAGACCAGAACTTCCTAGGATTTTCTGTCAAGTCGGTACATTTTACTTTCGAATTCACTGAACGCTTCACGCATAGCCCTCCTTACGCTAACTTTGACATCGTTTAGCTTCTGTTTGTCTGAGAGGTTTTGGCTCCGTTTAAACTTGGAGTGAAGCTCTCTTTGCTTTCGCAGTAGTTTCCTAACTTTGTTGTTGTACCGCGGTGGGTTTTTCCCGTCCCTCACAGTTTTACTCGGCACGTACCTGTCTAAAACGCATTTTACGATTGCCTTGAACTTTTTCCATAAACACTCAACATTGTCAGTGTCGGAACAGAAATTTTCGTTTTGATCTGTTAGGTAGTCTGAAATCTGCCTTCTATTACTCTTGCTAAACAGATAAACCTTCCTCCCTTTTTTTATATTCCTATTAACTTCCATATTCAGGGATGCTGCAACGGCCTTATGATCACTGATTCCCTGTTCTGCACTTAAAGAGTCGAAAAGTTCGGGTCTGTTTGTTATCAGTAGGTCCAGGACTGAGCGCCTAGTGGTAGCTGCAACGCTGCCGTCTTTGGCATCACTGTGCTCGCTCCAGCGCCATATAAGGGAAAGTTTTCGTTGCCCTCCCGCCTCGCCAACTTCAGCCTTCCGATGGCATATTATCGATTGGGCCTCCAGGGGTGAAGCAAACATTCGACAACTGATGAGGTCTGTGGAAGACGATGAGGACCTCAGAACGCCAGGAGCGTATAAAATATTACGGTGTGCGTGTCGACAGTTTTAAGTCTGACAGACTGCGCGTACTACTGAACAGCGTTGTGTAGAACACGAGAGGCGGTTTCTCCTTCGGTGCCCAGAGAAACCAGCGGAAGCAGAGGAAGCTCTAGAAAACAGACATTATATTCCGTTCGACTTGACCACTATTATTACACGGACTAATAGCTTGTGGGATAGCATAGTAAAAGATGCGATCGTGATAAAATTTTGTGAAAACAGTCCCAATAAAGTCGGCGGCCTATAGCTAAGCACAGCCTAGGATCCGGTCATCGGTAGGTTGAAGCGGGCGCTGCGGGCACGCAACAGAACATTGCTTTATGTGGCGCTGGAGCGAGCATCAGTGACGTCACAGAAGGCAGCGCGGCTGTATAAGGACGGTAGCAGCAACCAATAGACAGACACCACTCGACAGCCGCCGAGGAGTACTCAGCTGAAAGCTCATGGATTCTAAATCACTCGAAGAGGCTTGTAGTGAGAGAGAATTCGATCAATGTGGAGACCTAGGTTGCAGAAGTCAGCGTTGTAGCTGTTCAGCAAACTTTACACTTCGAGAATTAAGGTAATCCTCATTCTGGAAAGGTCTGCCACATAATGGTTTGCTCAACCGAGGAAACAGCTAGATATTACCGGGTCTCATGCCTGGAGTAAACAAGAAAGAAGCAAAGTTTGGTAGGTCAAAGAAGGAGTGTGTATGACTGACTGCTCCTGTACAGAATGAGCTGGTGCGTTTACGTAGAGCAGCAAACACTTTTGTACAGCTTCCCAAGATGCTTTGTCTTGACAGGCTCCCGTAAACGCTTCGAGAAATTTCGGTACTATTGGTCCTGTGACGAGCGTAATATGTTTGCTTTTTCCAAGATAGCTGGAATTTCTTCTTGTTCATTGATAATGAATCCACGTGTTTCTTCCTTTTGTGCCCAGATCATAGTACTGAATCGAGCTGTCGTCCATGGTAACTGGACGGCTAAAGAAGTTATCTGTATTCACTTGATGCTATTGCGACATTTCCACTGCTCCTTTCATTTGGTGTGACTAGTCGCGGAACACAGTGAGTGGTGACCTTTGTCATTTTCAAAATATCGCACAGTACGGAGTACAGTTTATTTAAAAAAGATACACATTTAGTTACTGTCCCTTCAACGCTCCAAGCGAATTTTCCATTGATTAAAACAGTGCTGGAAGTCTTCCTGTGCGAGCTCCTTGATGCTGCATGCCGCTTGTCCTTTTACTGCCTCGACGGACTGAAAGCTTGTTCCTTTTAATGCAGATTTGACCGTGGGGAATAGATGAAAGTCACATAGTGCTACGTTAGGCGAATAACTTGGGTGGTCTAACAATGGAATGTTTTACTTAGCTAGATACCTCTTAACCCTTTCGTGGTTGATGGCTCGTATATGTCCCACTAACGCCGGCCGTAGTGACCGAGCGGTTCTAGGCGCTACAGTCTGGAACCGCGCGACCGCTACGGTCGCAGGTTCGAATCCCGCCTCGGGCATGGATCTGTGTGATGTCCTTATGTTAGTTACGGTTCAGTAGTTCTATGTTCTAGGGGACTGATGACCTCAGAAGTTAGGTCCCATAGTGCTCAGAGCCATTTTTTTTGTCCCACTAACTTTGAGCACAAATTAGAGTGTCGGGATATATATTATCCTGCTCTGCAAGTTGCTGTCATCTAGGGAGGACTGTAATGAACCTAAGAAAAAATCTGGACTGCACTGCACAAGCACCAGAGGAGGCTATGACTACTTTCGTTGATTGGCGCATGCATATGGCCACTGCAGCTTCACTGATTTGTGTCATACCACAGTTTTCATCATTTCTCACTTTAAAGAGATGTCTGAAGTAAGTAATTCGTCTTATTACTAACGTAATATTCATTTTTAGTACAAATACACTGTCGAATGTACTTATCAGCGGCTGTATTATTTTACACTCGAAATAAAATTAGTAGCACACATGTGTCCCAGCAGACCTTATTTGTAAGATTATTTATCGGGTTGAAATATAACGTGATGCTGTTTAATTCCTTTTCATTAATTTGCACTGAAAATGATACAGTTATAGCTTGCTATTAATGAATTATCATTCCCATTTCGCAGATACAACAGCAGGTGATAGTTCAGACATTTCACAAATAGCAAATAACAGTAACAGTAGAATTACGAATGTCTTTCTTGATATTTTCGCCGCTGAGGACTCTGATGAAGAGGCTGAACATAATGCATCTGTTAGAAACATTGAAGAGGTAGGAGAGCAATACGTAAGTGATTCTGACAGTGACGTACTTGCCCCACTTTGTATTGTGAAGAAAATAGAGAACTAAAAAGTATGTTGGTGGTGAAAGTGTAATAATGAAATTGAAAAGAAACCATTGCCACCTTAATATATTAAAACACTGTAAGAAATGAATTTTATCCTTGAAGGGGTTAACGGACAACGCGGTATGAGCCGGCGCGTTGTCTTCTTGCAGAACCCATGACTTGTTCTTCCACAATTCGATTCGTTCTTCTTATTTGCTCACGGAGATGAACAATAACATCAGGGTAGTAATGTTGATTAATTTTTTGACCTTCAGGAACTCAGTGAAGATACACAAGTCCATGAATATCGAAAGAAATAATCATCATCGCTCTGAATCTTGAATTGCTCATTCGAGCTGTTCTCATTCTAATGCATGGATCTATTGGTCCTTACTTTTTGGATCATAAGTGAAAGATCAAGATGCGTCACACGTTAGCACTCTTTCCAAGAAATTAGGATCATTTCCAGTGATACTCAGAGTGTCAGTACAAATATTTTCACGAGCTTCTTTTTGCGCTATCATGAGAATTTTCGGCACCAGTTTCAGACAGACTTTACTCAAGTTAAACAGGTTGTGTACAATTTGCCTGATGTATTCTTTGTCTGTTTATGCAGCTTCAGCAATCGATCGAATACTCAACCGATAGAACCAGATTACCTGCTTTTCCTTTATTTTCATCCACTTTTGATGTTGAAGAGCGTGCCGGGTGTTAATCATCATCATCGTCTTCTCTGCCGTCTTACAAACGCTTGAACCACACAAGAACTGGCATACGTGAAAAACAGCCTTTGCCGTACACTTCCTTTGCTAAAAGATAGGTTTCAGTAACAGTTTTCCAAAGATTCATGTCATGCTTCACGACAGATCGTTGCTCAATTATTAATTTTATAATTTTTAATTTTTCCCACAAAACAAAATAACAGCTTTTACATAAACGAAACCCACGGCCAAAGTGATCTATCTAGATACACGAGAAATGCCGCATTCGACTGAGAAGGCTTCACGCTTCACAGCTATTGGTAGCTCATCTTTGGCGCACGCGTACTTACTCTATGACAGCATCAGTCCCGTTATTTTATAGTCACACATCGTATGTTAAAATCTGCTCCATGGTTTATTTTCATTTTTTCCACTATCGCTATTCATCTAACACCGAGACCTCTATTTCCCTTATGATTAACAGACCGACAGTCTGCCATTCGATCTTCATCAATCAGTTTCGAATCACAACATTGTGTCTTCCCCACCTGACAACTTCTGTGACATGACGGTGAATTGTTGCCACACACTTCCACGAGCTCAACATGGATATTTTTAGAGTTGTTATCCTTCAGTTGTAGAAAAAGAACTACCACAAGACAAAACGCCTTATCATTGGGTTGCGCTATTTTGTTACGGATCCTCTGCTGGCGTGCTACACTATGTGGGACGAAGATTTCAGTGTCCTCCATAATGCTGATACGCACTTGTAACTGTGCCGCTTGAATCGGCACTTTTGATTTACTTCCACCAGAGAACAGTTCCAGTGCTTTTTCCATCCTGCGCGTCGCCTGAGAGATCGCTGACTGCAGGGACATCGATGCCATTTTCTGGGCCGTAGCTGTGAAGGAGATGCTAGATTCACCTCGGTAAAACTTCACCGTGACGTCACTATGACGTGTACATGCCCAGTTTCGACCGTTGGGGACGTCTATCGACTGTCGTGGTCATATCGAGGTAGAGCACAGTAAACCTCCAGTGGAAAGGTCATCTATCTTGTGTTTACGAAGAGGTATCACTGCGGTGAGAATAGTGTCTTATGATTTCACTAGGGAGTTGGAACCGTCATCGTGCTGATACATGCCACTACTTAGGGAACGTTTTTGTAATAGCAGTTAGCCGATCGGAATCAATGTGACTAGCTGGTGTTTTAAATACCTAATTATTTCCCAGCATGAAAGTAATATGTGAATTACAAGGTTACGCTCTTTTCAAAAGTGGTCTGCAAATACTGAACCCTTGTATGTACCTCCTTACTATCAAAAACTGAAACGGATTTATTGGTTGCACACCAGTGGATAAGTCACAACTTCCATCTTACTCGATTTCACCTGTTTTTGACTTTATTTTAATTGATTTGTTTATTCATTTGATGACCATTTCCGTAACGTAATTTTGTCTACTGACATATACAGAACTGCTCACTTTCCACTTCTTTCATTCTACACCTAGTGTCGACAGAAAGCATCAGTGTGTTTCCTACTTCAAAGAAAATGATTTTTAAACCGGAATTTTTCGTGCCCATTCGAGAGAACAGTCTCAAATTAGTCTAATGTTATATACGTTTTAGCGACATATATTAGCAATTGCTGTTCTTGCTAATACGTGTCGCTAAAACGATTATAGCAATAGACTAATTTGGGACTGTTATCTCGAATGGGTACGTAAAATTCCAATTTGAAAATAATTTTGTTTGTTACGGGTAACAAACCGACCTCTTTCGTTGAAAACTGGCACTCACATGAGAGACTTAATGAGCATTTTTTGTTTTGTTTTGGCTGACTGCAGATACACATTGAAAGAATGAAATTGAAAATATCTGCTGAACCACGTGCACTTGACAACCCATAGCAGAAACACCCGGCAGAAGCAGACGGTACAGTGGACCCGAAATTGGTTGTGCCTCACATCGTACACTGACCCACGCGACTTCTATTGCCGCGTTACGTACACACCACTTCATTTTCACTAATGACCCGTCTGCGCGAGGGACGCCAAAATTCGTCTAGCTCCGGTTGGTGTCTCTCATCACATCCAATCACACTTCTTCCGGAGGCATCCTTCGCTAATGTGGGCATTCGGCAAGCTGCTTATACCAATTGTTGACCTGCCCACAGTGCTACAACGGCTGAGATCGCTTGCTGCCATATACTGTCCAATAATGCAGCTTTTTCACCAGACGTTGACATGAGTTGTTCAAGAGTCATCTGTTTCCGTTTATAAAGGAACAAGTTTACCAATTTCCCACTCTCGCAGTTTTCTCACGGTTAACCAGTAAGGTGCGGTATGGGGGAGAAGGGAGAAAATCTCTTCCGCTGCATTACGGATTTTCACTCACAGGCAACCAAAAGCCTCATATGCATGCTTGAAAATTCGCACCTTCTAACAAAATAATTACTATGAGCCAACCAGAGATCCCCTTGCTAGAGTCCGAATAAAGACTACAGCAGGCTGTGCCAGGGATTAACAGGTGCTTCTACATCATAAAAGCTTAGTTTTTTACCTGGGTGTTAGATTCTTATCTTAGCTAAAAAGCTTCCTTTTTACTTTTGTGCAATGGAGTTTTTATAGTAGGTTGCATAGCCTCCTACGTTCTCCAACTAATGAACTGTCTTCTCCTGCTCTTTGCCTGTGTGGAGAACAGCTTTCAACACCAAATAACTTTACGACACTTCTGTTCCCGTAAGTCATCTTCCCTTTTGGGAAGGAGATGAAAGACCCCAAGGCTGCCAAAATAACAAGACTTTCTCGCTATATCGAGAGCAAAGCACGTGTAAAAATAATTAGGAATGCAATCACAGGTGGTAGTTAATATTTTGTGCAGTTTTCAAGCAGAATTAATTATTTGACTTGACTTACTATCATGTGCATATAAAATTATGAAACACATTACACAGTCAGGGAATAAACTTACAAGTAACAACATAAACTATTTTATTCATTCGTGTCACTGAGTTCTTTTTTGAAATATAAAACGATATTTTGTAGCTATTCCAAGTCAAAAATTTGCAAGCATCGTGTGAGGGAACTAATCGTGATGCTTAATAATCTTAGGATCTATATGAAATTTGTCAAGTCAGCTGCAGTATAATAAAATAAAACTTAAGTTCAAATGGCTCTGAGCACTATGCGACTTAACTTCTGAGGTCATCAGTCGCCTAGAACTTAGAACCAATTAAACCTAACTAACCTAAGGACATCACACACATCCATGCCCGAGGCAGGATTCGAACCTGCGACCGTAGCGGTCACGCGGTTCCAGACTGAAGCGCCTTTAACCGCACGACCAAAACTTAAGTCACATATTTGAATTATTTTTCTAGAAAGTAATAAAAAATACTGTCTTTTATGTGGCATGAACTTTTTATGCTCTCTAGGGCAAAAGAGTTATTTGCTTCTCAGAATAACATTAACGTTGTTGACATTTCCCTATTTCTTCAGCAGCTAATCACCTTCATTTTCCACAACTGCCCAATATTTATAGGTGAATAACAGTAGAACGAAGAACACAGGCAGTTTATTGTAGCAAAGTACACTAGTCTTCAGTAAGGTATTGTCATGTAATATGTCTGTAACCACGCCATCAAGAAGAATGAGTAGCAGAATGTTTTTGCAGTTGGTTTGTTTAGACGGAGCACTGCGTTACCAACATTTCATCCACTGTTGTACTCTATAAGAATTATCCCTCAGGCCAGCACTGCTCACGAAACTCAAAACTGTTTTAAAAACGGATATGAAGTAAATGTTAGTGTTGTGTATCTATCATTGATTTCATGGCCAGATATGGAGTGATAGAATTTTAGTCCTGCATTTTCCACCTGGGACATCAAGTTGTTCCACTATACCTTGATGACAATGTACTTCCTGTGCCGTAACGATTATTACGAGATGACGGATGTCACAGGCGTGGGATCGTCACCGCCCCTAGCCATCGAAAACTCGTTGAAATGCAAGGTCTGCTGTATCTGAGCAGAAAGATCATGACACTGGAAAAGTCAGCTAAGGTTCATAGGGTAAAGTTAGAAGACACATCCTCTTTGGATGGTTTTAAGACTCTTCTCTTCAGCTGCCTTACGAGATACTTGCAGAGAAGGATTTGCCCAACTTAGAGCAATGTACGATTTCTGTGCCGAAATTAGGGTTTTCAGCTCCTACTGCAACTCATTCCTACCCTCGCACAGCTTAAAAGTGGCAGGTATGTACTGTCGTTGCAACCATCAAGATGAGGGGAGTACAAAGGTAGTTAATATGCAGCGCGTTTTTATTTCACAGATCTAATTTTCGGAGCCAGGTTGCTGTATCCATCACGTTATTAGGCAAGAGTATTAGTTTTCCTTTGTGGTTTTGTGGGAGTTTTCCTTTAAATCACTAATCTTTCTCGCAATCATTGGCGATATTCGTGACATAGCTTCACCTTGCACTTTTATGTATACACCAACTTGTGACAAGGCTGTAGTTCATGTTTGCAATCCCTTGTCCAATTATTAATTGTTCGCGTTTAGTCTGTCTTAGAGATTAACTTGCTGCTTGCGTATTTTTTATATTTACTGTCATTATTGAACATATTCGTCACTTAAAGGTCCATAAAAATCAAGCCAATGTATATAATACTATGTAATGTCTTGTGTGTAAGACACTCATATTAAAAATAAAATGTAATATAAATGGTCTTTAACAATTATAGCTGTTTATATAAAATTATATTACAATAAAGCCACATTAGTCATAGAAGTAGGTCAGAAATGTGACACGATGAGACTCGTAAGATCATATGATTCCATGTAATTCCGTATTAGCACAAATCTTTATAGAAGACAAACCCACATTATATTTCGTTTCTAACGCCATAGTATTGGCCATGTTACGCAGTTCGCATTTATTTTCTTACCATCATTCCACATTTCTGACTAATATTTTTAATCATAATAATTATTGTGCCACACGTTTTCCTGTTGGACAATATTACAAAAAATTTACTTCATCTTACTACTGACGATAGAGTATTACATATATTAAATATTTTGGCGTTATTGCTTCTGAGCTAATGCTGATCTGTATGTGCTAAACTAGCAGTTAATAATCAAACTTTTTAATTCAATAGCTTAGCTTCGTAACCATGACGTCCGTTAAATGTTTACAAGCTGTCGGGCACTTCCTTTATAAACTCTTATCGAAGTAAATCAATATGTGCTGTCATCATTTCACAGTTGCAGCCTATAGTGTTATTACCACGAGATTATTAGTACCTTTCTTAATTTTTATTGATTGTTTATCATAGATTTGACTAAATTTGGGAATTACGTTATTTAAAACCTAAGAAAATTTTTCTTTCATGTGCGAGTGGTTTCAGTCTAAGGCTATTATCCACCAACTGATGTACAAACGTCATGAGTACAACAAAGTTTCAAGTAAAAGGAATATTTCAAAATTTCAAAAATACAGTCAATACTTCCACACACGGAGCACTTTGGAAAACATTCAATAGGGCAGTACGTATACAAAATACACTCGGAAATGAACAAGAGGCGTAACTGGAATCATGTTTCATACTGGGAAGAATGACATGTAATATAATCAGATAAAATGAAAAGTGTAGATACGAGAATGATGTTCTCAGAGAAGAAACTAAAAGGCTATACCATCCAGCAGATGCCGGGAGATGAAAAGCTTGGATCTCTTTCAGTTGCTAAGAGGTGCCCTTTCGCGGCAGTCCTCTGAAACGCGAAACACGAAGAAAAACTCGCTCGCTTTCAGAGATTTATGGATCTAGTAGCACGGGTATTCGAGTCAGAGCGTTGAAGCGAGCGGAAAATATCAATACAGAGGGAGACAAGGAGAACAAGTGTTGCGGAAGACGGCGTGGTGGAGCGCCTGCCGACTTAATGGCGACCCCACGTCGCTGAAAGAGACGCTATCTGGCGGGCGCCCGGATGAATGGGGGTAGGACAGTGGGCGTGGCAGGGCGTGGGAGGGTGCGTGTTGCGTGTGGCGGCGAAGCGCCTGGGCCGGCCCTTTCACTGGCAGCCGGGCTGCGTGCGGGGCGCCTACTCCAGTGCGCTCTCACTGGGACATCCTTTTCACAGAACTTTGGAAGCGTGGAGAAATATTAACACAGCACAGACTGCTGCCCCCCCTCTCCCACCACACCCTTCTTGCTCTTTAGTTCTTGATCGCTAGCGGCTTTCTTGCGATACCCGCTTTATTCATCCTGGCTATACACAGGGTTTGGGCAAAATAAAATGTGTGTCTAATTTCTGAAGGTTTTCTCAAACCGATCCGTTAACCATCTACATCTTCATACAGGCTCTGCAAACCACACTGAAGAGCGTGGCAGATGGTATTTAACATTGTTAGCGTTCCAGAATGAGAGAAAGAAAGCTGTGAGGACGGGGTGTGAGTCGTGCGTGGGTAGCTCAGTTGGTAGAGCACTTTCCCGCGAAAGGCAATGGTCCCGAGTTCGAGTCTCGGTCCGGCACACAGTTTTAATCTGCCAGGAAGTATCATATCAGCGCACACTCCGCTGCAGAGTGAAAATCTCATTCTGAAAACATTCCCCAGACTGTGGCAAAGCCATGTCTCCGATATATTCTTTCTTTCAGGAGTGCTAGTTATGCAAGGTTCGCAGGAGAGCTTCTCTAAAGTTTGGAAGGTAGGAGACGAGGTAGTGGCAGAAGTAAAGCTGTGATGACGGGGTGTGAGTCGTGCTTGGGTAGCTCAGTTGGTAGAGCACTTGCCCGCGAAACGCAATGGTCCCGAGTTCGAGTCTCGGTCCGGCACACAGTTTTAATCTACCAGGAAGTTTCATTGTTAGCGTTTCTTCTCATTCAAATCCCGTATGAAGTGCGGGAACAATGGCTGCTAAAATGCCTCTGTTTGTATTCGATACTGTTTTGGCGTCTACACTTGCTGAAACAAATGTAAAGCATCCAGAAGAAATGATATGATGTCAATTTCATTTCGTACGTGTGCACACCATCAACTGATGTGTAAATGATTAGAATGATAATTTTCTGTGACAGTTAGGACGCTCAACAGAGTGCACTGGCGTTACTCGTGTTTAGTGTTGTTACCAACCTAGTAAGGTATATGTGGCGAATGAACATCGTCAGATGTTGAGTGATCAGTATGCAAGACACGTAGCTTACTCGAGTAAGGAAGCATTCTCACCACCTGAATGGTATGAACGACGCCTCTCTGCAGGTCACCATTTGGCCCGTTGGTCGAAGGTGCAACATCTAGAGCTGTGGGACATTCGGATGTCATAGTGTCCATATGTTGGACTGCATGGGAAGTTGGAGGCAGTCACATTCATCATCAAGTTTCCAGTCGAGCTCACGTGACCACACGTGACATGATCGTGGCGTTCTGCATCAAGGACATAGGTACACCATCACATCTGTGCTCTTTACACCACCTCAAGCATAGCTTTGCAATGGCTACAGAAATCTGTGGCTTATGAGGGGCTGTTTGGCTTTTGTACCTCATTATTTTTGTCTCACTACGCACAGTGCTTGTGCTAGCTAGACTGCTTATTGCATTTTCGAACTCACGAGTGATTTCATGCAATTTTTTACTGAAAACCTCACAGAGTCTCGACAGTTAGTGTCCTTCAGTACATGACATCTATTTGGACTTGGTTAATCTATGCTTGTTCTCTTGTGTTTCCACTTCACAGTCACGTCACCAACAGCCGAAATGGGCAGCTTTGGAAGGGATAACATACTCCTCATGGAACTGTTACTCAGATGACATCTAATGAGTATTCCACACACGAAGGCATTGAGCTCTCCTGGCGGACCCATTCTGCTGTTTCTGCTTCTCTGCTGATAACACAATTTTCTCTCCCTCCTTTTACGAGGTGCGACAGCAAAGTAATGAGACTGATGTGAAAAAAATGCTGCTTACCATTTTAGTCAAGTTTAGCGTTGTCTCCTTCAAAGTAGTTCCCTTCTGATTGCACGTACTTTTTCCAGCGCTTTTGGTATTGATGGTAACATTTCTGGGACTCATCTTCTGCAATATCCTCCAATACCCTCGTCACAGCTTCTTGGACTCTTGTGTTATTTGAAAATGGTGTCCCTTGATCACCGTTTTGACTCTTGGAAATAGAAAAAAGGCGCACAGTGCGATATCTGGTGAATAAGGTGGCTGTGGTAGTGCTGAAATTTGTTTTTAGGTTAAAAATGCTGTACTGACAGAGCAGTATGGGATGGCGTATTATCGTGATGCAGAATCCAAATATCAGTAATGTTGGCGCGGACACGAAGAACTCTTTTACGAAGTCTTTCTAAAATTTCTTTCTAGTAATATTGGTTAACTTTTTGTCCAGAAGGCACCCACTCTTTACGAACAATTTCCTTGGAATCAAAGAAGCACACAAGCATGCATTTCACTTTTGACTCTGACTTGGGAGCGTTTTTTGGTCTGGGTGATTCCGTAGAACACCATTGCAAACTTTAGGGTTTTGTCGCTGGATCGTACTGAAAAACACAACTTTCATCACCAGTGATAACACCCAATTTAACGCAAAAACGAATGGCATACCGTTGCGTAATTTTATGCGGTTCCATTTCCTTGACGAGAGACGCAAACACGTGTTATCTTATTACAGCACAACTCATGACTGAGCAGTTGCATCGATGTGCCCCTTTGACTAGAAGCAGCTTATAGACCAAGGTCAAAGATATTGTGCCTACGCAAGCCTGCAAGGTTGCCACATCTTGCAAAGAAAATCAGTCTCATTACGTTATTGTCGCACCTCGTATAGTGGCGAGTCTGCCTCTCATTACACCTGGTGGTCAGTTCCGCATTACGTAGCGGTCCCCAGATACTTCGAAACAAATAATGTGTTTTATGCTTTCACCATACGTCACTAATCCACATAAATATTCTGAAACTCAATGCGAAGTGTGTTGCAGGGGAAACCAAGTAGTAGGGCTTCTCTCCGTGCAGAGTTCGCGAATGGCCAAATGCCTCTGCGCACGCTGTAATAAGTAACCTTGTGTTCTCGGAGCCAATAGCAACGATATGTATGGGACTCTACTATATTCCCATTTCCGATAGGCTGCACCACATGATGTAGTCGCATTAATGTGACCATCACCTATGATTGACATCAACGTCCAATAATCACTCACAGAAGGCAAGTGGTAGCACTAACAGTGGATATTCTATACAGCGTGCTGAGGAGACAATAAAAACAGTCCTGGCGAAGAGTTCTCGGGCTTCCAGGCGGGTGGCGGTGTCTTCAAACTGCGACGTTTCGACGAGTGACATACTCATCATCTTCTGGCGAAGTGCCGAGACCTTGCCGATGCCGGTCCCTTTATACCTGAGGTGTGCCCCCCACCACCTGGACGCGGAAGGCTGGGTCCAGAGGAGCCGGCGGGCGGGGTGGAGGCGGAAGCGGGTGCGCCGTTCGTGTGTCCGTCAGAGCATTCTGATCGCGTCTCGTGAGCTGGACGGTTCTTGTTGCGTTCCTGGCGTATTGCGGCTAATGCTGGATTCCAGGCCGCGCTCAGTTGATAGCCTTCGTCCCTGTTCACAAGATTCTCGTGGACCCGTATTTCTATTGATTCTTTAATGACGCTATCCCAATAGCTCCCTGCTCGGCCCAGCGCCCTGGTGTTTTCGAAATCAAAGGTGTGGTTTTCTTTGATGCTATGTTCAGCTATACCAGATTTCTCTATCTGTCCAAGTCGAACATGCCTGATGTGTTCCTCGCACCTTTTAGAGATGTAGCGCTGCGTTTGATCAATGTACTGCACACCACATTCGCAGGCAGCGCTGTATATACCAGGTGTGTTTAGTTTGAGTGGGAGTGCATTAGCGGCACACACTTGGGAGTGGGTTGACTGCAGCTCTCACGCCGACAGTGAGGTGCAGAAACGACATGTTGCCGCAAAACAGACCGACAAATTCGGCAGACTCTCTGGAGCTCAGTCGACCCAGAAGGTGACAAATAGCACCAGAGCTATTGTAAATTTGACAGATAAGGTGCTAGATGCAGCCACAACTTCTGTCCTCACGAAAAGGTTGAACTTTGCACCTGTACCAAGGACCATACCGAAACGGGACATCATTAGCAAGCAATCCGGGGCCTACCCAAGGAGGAAGCTGAGCAGATCCGAAGGGAGACCTGCAGGATCATCGACAAGTCACGACTCCCTAAAGCCAACATTACTGCGCCGGAGCGAGAGGCTATCCGCGCATTGAGGGATGATGGTGACATCATGGTCCTCCCAGCAGACAAGGGAAATGCGACGGTGCTGATTCGCACAGTCGACTACCAACATAAAATCTGCTCTCTGTTGCAAGACCCAGCCTACAGGAAACTCAACAAGGACCCTACATCGACGATGACCAGGAAAACCGTGGCGCTACTGAAGGACTCAGATCTACCAGAGGCAGTTCAGAAACGGCTGTATCCCAGAGTGCCAACGACACCGCGCCTGTATGGATTGCCCAAGATTCACAAAGATGGGGTGCCTCTACGGCCGATTCTGGACACTATCAACTCGCACAATTATGGACTGGCCAAATACCTGGTGACACTATTGAAACCACTGGTGGTACACTGCAGTCATCACGTGAAAAACTCCGCAGATTTCGTTAGAATACTGAAGGACATCCCAATACAGAGTGATGACCTACTCGTGAGCTTCGACGTCACCTCCTTGTTCACGAAAGTACCGCTACAAGACGCCTTGGCGCTCGTTAATCAGCACTTCGAGCCTGAAACAGTGAAGCTCTTTGAATATGCACTTACGACCACCTACTTCAAGTGCAATGGAGAGCATTATGATCAAGTGGATAGAGTGGCCATGGGATCTCCCCTTGCTCCAGGGATCGCGAATCTTTATATGGAACACTTTGAGGAGGTGGCACTACAAACTGCTCACAGTAAACCCAGGCACTTCTTCCGCTATGTGGACGACACTTTCGTGATTTGGCAGCATGGCAGGCAGGCACTGGAGGAGTTTATGGATCACCTAAACGGCATACATGAGAATATCACCTTCACGATGGAAGTAGAAGAGAATGGCTGTATTCCATTCCTGAACATACTGATCAGGAAGAAAGCGGATGGCACGCTGGGCCATTCAGTATATAGAAAAAAGACGCACACAGACCTGTACCTCCATGCAACCAGCTGCCACCATCCGGCGCAACGCCAGTCAGTACTGACCACCTTGGTACATAGGGCGCACGTCATTTTTGATAAAGAAAGCCTCTCAGACGAATTACACCACCTAAGAGAGGTATTTCGGAAAAACGGGTACAGTGAAACACAGATTGGCAGGGCCTTCAAGAGGAGACAGGCTGACAAATTTCAGGAAGAGGAAGTTAACAAGAGGCTCGCCTTTCTTCCATATTTGGGGCCCACATCAGCCAAAATCGGGAGGCTATTAAGAAAATCAAACATAAATACCGTCTTCCGACCACCGCCGAAGACGAAAGAGCTGCTGGGCTCAGCTAAAGACCCACTCAAACTAAACACACCTGGTATATACAGCATTGCCTGCGAATGTGGTGTGCAGTACATTAGTCAAACGCAGCGCTGCATCTCTAAAAGGTGCGAGGAACACATCAGGCATGTTCGACTTGGACAGATAGAGAAATCTGGTATAGCTGAACATAGCATCAAAGGAAACCACACCTTTGATTTCGAAAACACCAGGGTGCTGTGCCGAGCAGGGAGCTATTGGGATAGCGTCATTAAAGAATCAATAGAAATACGGGTCCACGAGAATCTTGTGAACAGGGACGAAGGCTATCAACTGAGCGCGGCCTGGAATCCAGCATTAGCCGCAATACGCCAGGAACGCAACAAGAACCGTCTAGCTCACGAGACGCGATCAGAATGCTCTGACGGAGACACGAACGGCGCACCCGCTTCCCCCTCCACCCCGCCCGCCGGCTCCTCTGGACCCAGCCTTCCGCGTCCAGGTGGTGGGGGGCACACCTCAGGTATAAAGGGACCGGCATCCGCAAAGTCTCGGCACTTCGCCAGAAGATGATGAGTATGTCACTCGTCGAAACGTCGCAGTTTGAAGACCGCCACCCGGTTGGAAGCCCGAGAACTCTTCGCCAGCTGTATACGCCGGGAAAGCATACATTCACATTAAAAACAGTCCTGTCTTTGTCGTAATGTGGAAACGGAGCGATTTACCTGACGTCCAGAAGGGAATTATAATTGGTTTTCGGCCCAAGGGTGGAATTATTTCCGAAACGGCTAATTTGTAAACTGTTCAGTTACCACCGTGGTTAAAATACACCGTGCACGGCAAAATGCACTATCGAAAGCCGGCACCGAGGTAACTGTGTTGCAGCGAGGCCCATAGACGACAGGAGTCAACGACGGCTGCAGAGATGTGTACGGGCGAATATACGTGCAACTGTTGACCAACTGGCCGCCCAGATGAACCAAGGGACCAGCACCAGTGTCTCCCCAACGACTGTTCAACGACCGTGCTGAGTATGGGCCTCCACAGCAGGCGTCTGGTATATGCACCTGCGTTTGCTGCTGTTCATCGCACTCGAAGACTGGAATTGTACGTCAGTACCGCTACTGGACATGAGTCGAGTGGCGAGAGGTAGCCTTTTAAGACGAACCACGTTTTATGTTCCATCGGACAGACGGCTATTGGCATGTTCGGCGTGAAACGTCTAGGGAATGCTTTCGTGGCATTCTGTAGGTGATGTCATTATGAAAGACACAGTGAATCAACACAAGTATTCGTCTATCCTTAGAGACGCCGCTTCAGAAAGCTTGTTTTTGCTCAGCACGATGGCATCTGTCAGCAGGATATTGCAACGTATCACACAGTTCGCAGCGTACGTGCTTGGTTCAAAGAGCACCGTAAAGCGTTTACTGTACTTCCCTGCCCACCACACTAACTGGACTTAAACTCAATCGGGAATCTGTGGGACTACCTCAATCGGGCTTTCAGCGCCAACGGATCCTGAGGCGAGAAACCTGGCGCAACTGGCCATCGCATTGGAGTCTGCGCGTCTCCACATCCCTGTCGGTACCTTCCAGAACTTCTTTCACTCTCTTTCCGCAAGTCTCGCAGACATCCGCGCGACAACAGGTGGTTACTGAGGCTTTTGACAGGTGGCCACATTAATGTAACGGGACAGTGTATATTCCTAGACTCTTCATTTAAAACTGTTTCTTGAAACTGTGCGAGAAAGCTTTCGCAGGATAGTTGACTTTCTTCAAGCGTCTACATGTTGAAATTTTCCAGTAGTTTCGTGGGCCAAACAGACCTGTGGCCATTCCTGCCGCCCTTGTTTGTGTACATTTCAAAAACCATTGTAGCGCTGTCTGGTATGGGTTCCACACATTTGAACAGTATTCCAGGGACTCGTTGGACGAGTGTTTTGTGAGGAGTCCCCTTTATAGATTCACTGAATTTTCCCGGTATCCTACCAGTAGACCAAAGTTTGCCACCTGCTTTACCTACGACTGAGCCTATGTGATCGTTCCATTTCATATCCTTGCAATTTGTTACACCAAGAGATATGTCTGAGTCGATCGATTCTAATTGTGACTCATTAGTCGTTGGACACTATTTTTCTGCGTTTTGTAAACTGCACGACTTTATTATTTCTGTAATGATGACTTGCTTACTGCAAAGTGGTACCTAGTCCGAAATTCATAAAATTCCATTTTTTGACGATTGTGGTTCTGAATGGATCAATGCATTGCTTGTCGCAAAAAGGAAACCTGTTTGCGTGATAAGACGGGTCTGGCAACATCGTCAGCCGTTTCCTGCATAGAGGGTACCAGCCCGGGACATAATGGTAGAAGAAGGAAAGATACCACCCAGTGGTTAACGTTGTTGAACTCATATATCATTCCTCAAAAAACGGTAACAAGTTTTCCATTGCTCAGATGAAGCTGGATTCTTTTTTAGGCTACAGTTCCCCGTGGCCTACATTCTAAAAAAGAACCTTCCCGAGCAATGATTCGTGTAGTAAATTCGTCCCTAGACGCCTAAAAAGGGTTCTCACTATTTCAAAATACCATGAGATGACCTTCTCAGATGAATATCTGGATAGTGTTAAGTTCAACATGAATATTGCTGGCTTGACGATGGACACTTTTAGGCTGATAAAAACTGTACAACCTATCGACGTCCCTTCAAAGAAATGCTAGATATCAGTGCTGCCTACAAATAACGACAAAACGGATGTTATCGAGGAAGCTTTCGTCCGTATCCCTCAAAATAAGATGCAGTTTTGGAATTCAGTTACATCATGACCGAAAATGACGGCATCTCGAAATCTAGTTTAAGAAGAACTGAGCATTGCAACTATGCATAACGTCAAATATTATTCAGAAATATGTAAATAATAATGTTTATTACAATAAAAGACAATGTAAAATTCTATTTTAAAACAGGTAATTTAACCATAAATATAAATTTGAAAATTCGTTGTATTGCAGAAAGCGAGCGTGTGTAACAGCAACGAAGTCATCCCCCTTTTTCGACTTACATCACACTTGATTTTTACATGTGTATAATAAGTAAGTATACCTACTTCAATAAATACTTGTCAGGAGATAAGTGGCACTGCCAACGGCCTTGCCGCAGTGGTAACACCGGTTCCCGTTAGATCACCGAAGTTAAGCGCTGTCGGGCAGGGCTAGCACTCGGATGGGTGACCTTAGGGTCTGCCGAGCGCTTTTGGCAAGCAGGGTGCACTCAGCCCTTGTGAGGCAAACTGAAACTGAGGAGCTACTTGATTAAGAAGTAGTAGCTCCGGTCTTGGAAACTGACATATTGCCGAGAGAGCTGTGTGCTGACAACGTGCCCCTCCATATCCGCATCCAGTGACGCCTACGAGTAAGGATGACACTGCGGTCGGTCGGCACCGTTGGGCCTTCATGGCCTGTTCGGAGGGAGTTTAGTTTTTTTATAATGAGCAAGTATACCTACTTCAAGAAATACATATCAGGAAATAAGTGGTATTAAAACGTTTTTATTTTGTTGTTTGTCTCTACTGTAAAAGTACAAAATGTGGACATGATGCCTTTCTGCAACAAGCGGTTCAGTTAAGGCCAGCTGACAAATCCGTGCATCTGCAATCTTATCAATATCTGACTCGATATTTCTCTATCATTTTGCAGACAATATTTAATTATAAGGAACTGTATCAACTGCAATAAATCCGAAGCTGTATTAGTGTTGTCTGCAAGGTCACAGAGTAAGGAATTGGTCCACACGTTAGTTTTCTACCTCCCATAGTTTTTTTACAGCAGATGGTGTCGCTACTTCTGTTAGTTAATCTACTGAAGATAACTTTCACTGTTAAGTGAAGGGCAGTGATGATTTCAGATTTCAGTGCTCTGTATTACAGCACTGGGGATGCATGCAATTTGTTTGCATTGGACAAAAACATATTGATGCTACCAGAAGGAGATTTTCACTCTGCAGCGGAGTGTGCGCTGATATGAAACTTCCTGGTAGATTAAAACTGTGTGCCGGACAGAGACTCGAAGGTCGGAGACGAAGGTAGGAGACGAGATACTGGCAGAAGTAAAGCTGTGAGGACGGGGCGTGAGTCGTACTTGGGTAGCTCAGTTGGTAGAGCACTTGCCCGCGAAAGGCAAAGGTCCCGAGTTCGAGTCTCGGTCCGGCACACGGTTTTAATCTGCCAGGATGTTTCATATTGATGCTACTTGAGAGAAACCCGATGTGTTCAGAAACATGGCATACGGACGTGCTGTGAACTGAGTAATACATGCATTGCTTCCCCAGCGGACACTCAGCAGCCAAATTCCTAAAGAAGAATTAGTGGAGGTCTGCACCGAACCAACTCATGACTGAAAAAAGTGTCTTCCTTCCTAATACGTTGTGTTACCATCTTATAAACTGATTTGTTTGTTGTTACCTAAGTTATTTTATAATGCATACCCTGCTCCTTTAACACTTAATTACAGTAGTATAATGCTCGTTTCTCTTGTATTTCGGTATAATGATAGATTTAAAAAGAACACTAGTTTAATGTGTTAGAGTCACATACAGGGTGAACATTAATAACACAGCCAAACTGCAGGGACGGATTCCTGACAGGAAATCGAGTCAAAAATGTTCGGAAATTCATCGTTGCCCCGCGCGAAAGCTACGGTCGCAGGTTCGAATCCTGCCTAGGGCGTGGATGTGTGTAATGTCCTTAGGTTAGTTATGTTTAAGTAGTTGTTAGTTATAGGGGACTGATGACCTCAGCAGTTGAGTCCCAGAGTGCTCAGAGCCATTTGAACCATTTCGGAACATACTCTCTGAGGGAAGTAAACTATTGAGCATCATTTCAGAAGATGGTGTGAACAGTTCTGATGCGGAACAAGTAAACAGTTCTAACTTTTGATGTTAAGTCCCACAGTGCTCAGAGCCGTGTGAACCATCTGAACCATCGTTGCCACGGTAGATGGCGCTGACGAATGACAGTTTCTGTGATCACATGCCGTGTATTCCTTGCGTGTTGCAGGTGACACGGATGGTAACGGTTGTCATGCAAGATACACCTAATCGCACTTTGGCTTGCACCCTGTTGGCCTGGTGCTTGTACTAGGGTTCGTCTCAATATTCCGTAGGACCCGATCCTCCATATCTGGTGTACGCACATTCCGACGCCTCCCGCAAGTTTGTCTGTCTGAAAGGAGCTACCTTCACACAAACACCCAAAGAAGGCTTGAAATGTTGTGTGACGTGGTTTGTGTCTACGAGGGTACTTGTTTCGGTATAGTCGTGCTGCCTCTGGACCGTCTCCATCTGATTGGCCCTCCACAAACACCATCTCAGCTTGTTCCCAAGATGAATACCCGACTATTCTGCTCCTAACAGAACGCTGCTCCAGTCAGACAGACAGCAACACGCAAGGAACCCAAGGCACGTGGTCAGAGGGACTGTCATTCGTCAGCGTCATCTACCGTGGCAATGATGCATTTCCGGACATACGTTGATAGGACCTTCTTTTAGGTAATATGACAGCACATCTTATGTACGTTACACGTGCCACATGCTGACGCATGGTACGAACCATATTTTACTTTGACTCTATTTTGAGGTATGCTTGTGCAAAAGGAAGAGAAATGACTTTTAAATTCTGTGTCTGTAATTTGGTTTCTACTTTTGGCATTGCAGTTCCCGAAGACATGGAAATAACTCAAAATTTTTCCTCCGACAGAAAAAAATAAATTGCGTTAACTTCCGAAGGTAATAATTTTGACGTTACATTTCTCGTTGGAGCATCTCGTAAAAGCCCTCCGCTCTTTTATTTGTCGGATGAGTTGCAGACGTCGGTCAGGTGGGTTACTGGACCCTTCCTTGAAGTTTTATGGGCGCCATTTTAATTGGGCGGAGTTTACAGGACACCATGGGGAAGGATACATGGTGGTCGCCTGCACTTAATTTCGGAGTTGGCAGCTATACGTAGTTTCGTGGAGGCTTATGTGCACCTAAAGAAATGTACGCGAATAAAAAAAATGTTCAAATGTGCGTGAAACCTTATGGGACTTAACTGCTAAGGTCATCAGTCCCTAAGCTTACACACTACTTAACCTAAATTATGCGAAGGGCAAACACACACACACACACACCCATGCCCGAGGGAGGACTCGAACCTCCGCCGGGACCAGCCGCACAGTCCATGAGTACGCGAATACTTGGGCTCGCTAGCCGTGCTACGTCGATCGCTAGCTCTCACAGCGAACGGACGCATAATACGAGTACTGCCAACGGTGCTACCAGTGGACTAGTATTGAAGATTTATAGGTGGATTCGAACACTATGCAAAGTGTTCTGAACTTAATCTGAGTACAGATAGAAATTAGATCAGAAAATACGCACGACAGTAAGATGTCGCGCAGGTAGCAGACTTCTTTATCATGAAACAGTATAGCCCTCACCTGTCCAGATACGAGTTATTAAAACAACAGTAGTTCTTGTTCTTAAATCACGATGCTGCAACTACGGTTTGGGAACTTGAGTTCTGCTCTCGGTTCCACATTTTTACCTTTCCAGGAGTTTTTAATTTTTGCACACATTGATAATCTATAGTTTGAATGTTTGTGTTTCCTACTGCGGTAATTCTTCCAGAATACGCAAGTGAGACGAACCTATGAGACGGTTTACGACTGTATGTGTATCACCGATTCTACGTTTTCCGATTTTCGGTCGTAGACTGGTTTGTGTAGGGCTGGAGGATGAGGGCCGGGAGGTATCGTCGCTCCTAGATCAGGATTTTATTGACAGTTTGTTGTCCTGAAAATGCTGTAGTGTCCATGGATTTTACGATATATCTACGTCATGTTAGTGGGTACTTAATAGGAGAAGACTATTGACTGCAGCAATAGAGTGACAGAGATAACTTCAACGCAATATTGATTTTAATGTGCGTCGCAAATAATATGGGAGATAAGTAAATAATTATGTCGTATGAGACAGCTGAAATACTGAAAACGCATTCGATCCGATGATGGTTGGAAGCTAAAAATGCGCTACGCCGAAATAGTGTGTTTTAAGAAGGGTGATTACTGTTTTTTTTTCAATTAGTCTTAGGCCTAAAGACAAACTTAGCACTAGTGTTGCAGACTGGCAGTATATGATAAGGAAGTCTTCCTCAGAGTCTTCGATGGTGTGTCAGGGATTTTTGTGAACTTAATTCGCACACTGCCCACTGAAAACGATTAGCATAGTATTCGATTGGAACATCCGAAGGCGATCGCGTTCTGGGGAGCTAGCACATCAGCTATGCACAGTGAAGTTGAACAGTCGAGAGGAGAGTTGAGAGACGAGGAAGGCAGTGGACCGGAAGCTGTGGCCGTCGTACTGGCGTTCCTCCACCCCGCTGCGATGAACGCCATTCATCATTAGGCGCAGTCACTAATATCCGATTTTGTGTCGGGACTGCACTGATAAATGGGCGTATTTCGCGAAAGCGACGTTTCTATGCATCTTAAAGGAAATATGCAGCGCCAGCGGAAAAGGATTGCCTCTCGAATTCCCTGGGAGAACGACTGAATCATTTATGCGGGGGCCAAGTCAGCGACCGCGATATCGGCCGCCCGCGCCATCTGTCACGGCCCGCGGCATATCCGCGAAACCGCAGTGGCCCGCTACAGTCGCAGAGTCTGCAGCCGGCCGGAACATTTAGGCACAGAAGGAGATGGAAGAAGCACTGTTCGCCACTGTTCATAAGTAGATCTAAAGATCAGCCTATTAAACGTGCGTCTGAGTTCTCACAATCCGCATGCAACAGATGTATTTTTATCTTTTTTTTCCCTGTCCATGAGTAGTATATACTAACAAATTCTGGCCGAACAGGCCGTGAAGGCCCATCGGTACCGACCGGTCGCCGTGTCATCCTCAGCTCGCAGGCTTCACTGGTTGCGGATATGGAGGAGCATGTGGTCAGTACACCGCTCTCCCGGTAGTATGTCAGTTTACGAGACCGGTGAGAAGAAAAAGGCGTCAATATTTAACGCTGTAGAAAGAGCTCACAATGACGTCAAATTATTGACACAAGTATAAGCGTCATGTGACCAAAAAAAAGACCAAACCAAGAGACGGCGCTATTAGCGTCGGAATATACACACTAACAGAAGCGCGGTACACCGCTGTTCCTTACTTTACCTCCCAGACACCCAACATTTCTGTCTCCATGAATAATCGCGCGTTGCTCGTAGTACTCTTTTACAGAACAGTGACCGTAAGCCGGTAGTCCCGCAGAAGTTACGTACAATCAAGGGTATGGAAAACGGTATTGAACCGATCTCTGCAAAGAGTTTGATTACAATACTCAACAGTACAGGTTCCTTTGAAGTACCATGTGACAGAGAGAGAGGAAAGCTGCTTATCCGACGTCTGTCTTAGATGTGGACTGTGAGTTAACGAGCATTTCGCTCCCATTTAAATATATGGCCGAAAGAGTCAGCCTACGGTAATTGTGAAACGAACCCTGTCATCCAGGGCCGTGTGCCACAAAGAGCGCAGATTCGCCATGAGATGGGGAAATTCACAGGCGTCTATTGAGGCCTAAGCGCTGTAGTGTGCGAGTGAAACAGACGAGAACCTACCTCATAGGGAAACCCAGTAGAAGCGATTTGTCGCCGATTAGACGTAGCAGCATGAAATATGGCGGAGCTAATATCGGCTATAAAAGGAAACATTTATGGATAGTATTTATTTCCTTAGAAATGCATGGAATGAAGCCACAGTTATTTTAATCTGCCATCCTCCATAAATTGTCGTGGTGATCCCAATAAAACTTGAACACTGATCATATCTGTAATAGTTTAGGATTTACTGTTAAAGTGAAATTAACAAATTTTGTAACAAAGACCTGAATGCTAAAGTCTGAATGCTTTGGTCGATCTTAACGATCGATATTTCATACAGAAGAGCATCATTAAAATGATAAACGTTGTAAATATCAACTCTGTGACTTTATTTGTTTACAAAATATAGTAAATTTAAATTATCAGTATTTTCAGTTAGGCATCAGATCAGCATTTTTCTCCACACAAAACACATTGAACGGTGACATCTTGACACCTTATTGAATCATTAGGTAATAGAATATTTGTTGTAAGGTTTAGCGCATAATAGTTGCTTTTGTTCTTTATTTAATTATCAGAAAGTACGTTGGTGCAAGGCTACTGGCCATAAGACTCAAAATCAAGTAGGAAATTGCAGTGATTTTATGTAAAAGAATTTAACGTTTATTATGTACTGGATATTATTGTTACTTTATTTAGAACGTGAAAGTGGTCAAGCTTTGATTATTTAAATACGTTAAAATGTAAAATAATGTACAATAAGCTGTAGCCAATCAGGTGGACGGCTTCAGGAAAGGGAACTGCCCTAGTCAGTTGAGCGACGATGCTCGGCACGCCGGAAACGCGGCCGGACACGGGCAGAGTACAGTGCTGGTCGAGACACCAAAGGGAACAGTTCGGATTGAGACGCGAGAGCGGACGGTCGGTCCTTAGGCAGCTAGGAAGTGAAACGACTTAGAAAATTTCGCGTTGTGTGGTATCGTGGGACAGTCTCTGAGCGGTGAGCAGCCGCTCGCTTGGTGTGAACTCTAACTTTTCGCGTAGTTAGCGAGGTGGAGTGTTGAACTTTTAAATCACGATGAGATTGTGAATGATCGAATAAATGGATATGCGCTCAAGTGTAACAGCAACTCTAAATACGACCACTTTCGCTATTAGTTTGCTTTCTGAATAAACATTCTTGTAACCAAATAGCAACCGTGTGGCTTACATCATTTGTGGGTCGTTAAGTTAGTTCCCGATATTATTATTAAAGTTATTATATGTTATATTAACTTTCCAGGTCGTTAATTTAGTTCCCGACGTTATTATTACTGTTACTATATGTTATATTAACTTTCTATTTCGCAAACTTGCCATCAACCAGACAATTTAACAAAAGTGTCACAAGTGTCTAATTTAGGGCGTGTAATGCAACACATGCGGTTCAACCCCAAGACGAGTTTGAGCCAAGACATATCGACGAAGAGGAACCGCATGTGAGCACTAACATCTTTGGGATGTTTGATCGCAGGACACAGTACTACAGGGGGATCGAGCGGAGGTGTGCAAACATGCAGCGCACGGGGATCTGCCCGAACGTTGGACGTGCCTATGGTGCATATTATCCCACGAAACGTCCTGCACCGTAATCCATACATCAGCCAGGTGCAGGAGTTGCTTCCTGTTGATCTGTAGGCGAGACAAACATTCGCTCTGGAGTTCCGTGCTCGCACGAAGGGAAACAACGAATGACTGTGGAACATTCTGTAGACAGACGAAGCCCATTTGCATTTCCATGAGTATGCCAATGCGCATAAATGCAGAATAGGGGTTACAGAATATCCGCACACACATCAACTAGTACCACTTGATTCTGCAAAGGTGCGGGTTGACGGCACCGTTTATCGTTGGATCGTAGTTTTAGAGGAGGTTAATCCTTCTGGTCCTGTTAACTGTACCGTCACTAGTAATCACTATCAGAGTCCTTTGTACCAACGTCGTTGCAGCCTTTCAACAGCGTGGATATATGTTTACGATCATTTTTGTGCAAGATGGCTTCCTTCGCACATTACGCAGCCAGTAAAACGGCTTCTGCAGAGGCATTTCGTAACTGATAGAATTATCAGCTGTCAATTCCCTACAGCCTGGCCGACCACATCTCCTGATCTTAACCCTTGTGACTTCTGACGGAGGGTTATTTGAAAAGATGTGGTCAGTAATTCTGCCACAAACGTAGACGAATTGAAGGCACGTATCGCGCAACGCATTCTGAACGTGACGCCAAGACGCTGCGATCTGTTCAGGAACACGTTGTTCCTCAATTTCAGCTTGTGGCAGAAAACAGTGGTTAGCATATGGAACATGTGTTGCGCCAGTCTCAGGACAATTAGAAACGAAAATTTAAACTGCTGTAATTTTGCTTTTTATGCGGTTTTTGGCCCCAGGAACCTTAAAAAGAGATGTTTTTTGCTTTTTATGTGATTTTCGCCTCAGGATCATTGAAACCCAATTTTTCCCATCCGATATGGTACTACCGTGCCGCGGTAGATGTGCTTATCTGACTGATAGTGCCACAACTGTTGGCTGTAGAACTTGTGCAATCATGGACAATCAAACGTATGGATGGTGGAACGTCCAACTCGAACCATAAAGATCCTCTTGCGATTCATCTGTCATTTGTAGTCGACCCCAATTTCGTTAAGACGTTTTCAGCGTCGTCCATTGGTACAATTTTCGTTAAACTTTTTTTGTTCCTTGACGTTCCACCTCTCCTCCCAACCCACCCCCCTCCACACCCCACCACCGCGTTAATAACACGCTGTTCAAATTTGTCGTCGTCCTGAACAGTGGTTCTCTTTCTACAAAATTTAGAGCATTTTGAAACTGGAAGTTTAATTATGGACACACTGTATTTGCAACATCCCACCAAATCGACAGCTATATCGGAAAGTTGCCTCTGGTGGGCCATAAATAAAACAATTCGATTGTTTAATCAGATTATTGAGAAAAATATTAAAACACGTTTCTATTACTTCACTCTATCAATCATCGTCCATTACCGTAATCGATTACTTAAAATTATTACGTCATATTTAGATCTTATTCGGCACCACCACCTTCAACATAGCGATTCTGGAAGTGAATACACTGATCCCAACGCCTATGCTACTTTTGCAGTGTATGCTGTAAGTCGTTCTTTGTTAGGGTGTTTAGTAACCTACGCTGTTCCGCTTTAATCTTCTAAAGTCACACGGAGCTAATGCTGGTGAGTAAGGCCGATAACGAACGACTGCCACCTTGCTCTTATTCAAAAAATTCTTGAACAAAGTGCTAGGTGTGCGATAGCGTATTATAATATTGGAGTACCCAGTCGTTCGTACCCCACCTTTGTGTCCGTTATATTCTCATGTCCTCCCTCAAACGGCTATAGAACTATCGCTAGAACATCGCTATAGAACTATTAATTGACCATCTGTCTACGAGGAATTATTTATTTATCAACAACTCCGACATGGCAGCCTTCGAAACTTTGGATCGTCGTGAAGAAGTAACTTTTTACTTTCCTGCAGACTTCGCCGTAACGTTGCTTTAGTCATCTAGTGATCCTAGAAGAAACTTCGCTGCAGTTCTTTTCACGTCGAATTCTTCCGACGGAATACATTCACGTGTAACATAACGTAATCACAAGGTATTCCAGAGCCTTGAATAATCTGTCCACGATATTTCAGACGCACGTGAGTCACTTTCTGAACATTTTCTCGTGTAATGTCATTTCACGGTCGATGACCGCCAGTTTTTGAAACTTTTATACCAGTCGTAACTCTCTGTCTTATCTAAGTCGTCTCCAGAAGCGAGGTTCAACACATGCGTTTCTCATGTTTCTACATCCTGAAGTGTCTCCTCATTATGGATCTATCGGAAGGAATGGTTCATCTAATCTAATATTAAACCGAAAATTTTTGTGCTGCTTCAGATCAAACATCGCAAATCAGCAACTCAGGGAAACACTACTTTGGAAATTATATCACTAACGGATGGGTCTAAACAGGCGGACTCCATTGGTTGCTTTGTTGTTTACCCTTTTAGTGACCTCAATATCCGTTAGGGCGTCTACTGCCTTCGACACGAAATTATATGCGATCTTTCAGGCACTGGAGCAGGTTGAAATGTGGCGCAAACAGTCAGTTCCTCGTCTGTTCTCTCTCCCTGAGTGCCTTCCACTCTCTACGACACTCAAGCCTGAAAATAGAATATTCTGGATACCCTCCACGACCTACAAAGACAGGCGAAGGAGGTATCTTTCTGCTGGGAGCCAGGACACTTGGGTATTAAAGGGAACGAAAGGGTGGATGTAAAAGCCAAGGAGGTGTGTCGTAATCCACAGATACTTCGTTGTGCCACCCCCTACATGCTGTCACCTCGCTGTTGAGGTACAGAATCATGCGTCGATGGGAAGAAGAGTGGTTGGAGGTGACAGATAATAAGCTACGTCTCGTAAAGTCCAAAACTCTGTGGTGGCGTACCTCCTTCCGACCACATAGGCAGAATCAGGTCTTCCTTACACCATAGCATAGGCCACAGCCATACGACACATGGTTTCTTCCTCCAACGAGAGTACCTTCCTTGTAGAGTACAGATCATAGTCGGCCACATTTTACTAGACTGCGTTTTATTTTCAGACCAAAGGACTGGAGCTCATTTGCCGACAGATTTGCCATCTATTTCACCTGTCAATGAAACGAATTTGGTACGACTTCTAAGGTTTTGAATAGTCCGACTCGTTCCCTAAAATTTTAGGACGACGTTTGTAAAGTGTTGTCAGCGTGGCTGGCTCATCCACGTTTTTTTTGGAAGTTACCAGCAAGCCACGTATTCCTGTAAATCAATTTAGTTTTCAACTTGACTTACTTAACAGTTTTAGAACGTCTGAAAAATTTCAAGGTTATCTTCCGTAATGTGAGCTAGAGAGAGCTAACGAATGATTTGTGAGTGCGAGTGAGAGTGAGTGCGATTTTATCTCATATTGCTTTCTATCTCTTTTCTCGCCTCTTCTCCCTTTTAGCCACATTCGTTTTGCATGGGCACCGATAACCTCGTTGTTGAGCGCCCCTAACGCACGCGCACACACACACACACACACACACACACACGCATCTAACAAAACCACTGGCTCGCAGGTAATTGCCACAGTGATTCAAGATAGACGTATGGGGAGACACCTAGCGATATTTCAGTGCACCCGTAATCATTTGCACGTAAAATAAAAAATTTAGGGAATTTTCGGACACGACTTCGAATCTCTGTCTCTCGTCATTTTTCTCTGCTAGTGTGTGACCAGTTGTTTCTCGGTCGTCTATCCTTCTCATAGATGTTACACTACCCTAGGTCTACTGCCTTAGCAATTTCGGCTGGTTTCGCTAGCAAATGTTCTGACGATGCCTAATTTCTCCTCTGTGTTCGCAACCTAGTTACTATTCAGCAGTGTGACACAGGTTTCTATTTGAAACGAACTGTACTATCTGGGATTAACGATTACTGAAAGGAATGGGTTGATGAATAAGCCTAACTGAAGCTGTTGGATATGAAATTTGGTGGTCTTCCATGGTTCTCACGTAACGGGAAGGACAACTTTCAGTTGTTCATTATTCTTATTTTGGCTCCTTTTAAAGAGCTGTTACTGCTTTAACATATTTCGCAAAACTAAATAAATGCAACCTTTGCTTAGTGTATTCAGGTTTAAACTTCTTTTACCTGCCTCCTCCAGTTTATCTCGTTACTCTACAAAGATAAGCAAATAAATGTATCTCTTCCGACGTTTCTCCAAGGGTTAAGCTGACTTTAGCTTCCAACTCCACAGTCTTGTTTGTAGTGTCTTGAACCTCAAAGCCTCCAGTAGTCTCTAACTCTTGCAGTTCGTCCTTCATGTCACAAGTTTTGTTAGAGTAGGTAGATGTCAACAGTGAAGGCTAAGTCCTCATGGTAACTTTCCTGCTTCCACTTTATAACTCTGGTCTTATCTTCTGAGTGTTCTATCTTAGCTCCGTAATGTTGAGACTTTTCCTCGATTTTTCACAGACAAAGGCCTTATCGAGCGTTACATGCAGCCCTTACATAGTAGTCAATTAATATAAGATCTAATCACAGATTCATACAGAAGAACACATCAGAAATTCGATGTCTACAGTCACAAGTAGATTACACGCATGTTTCATAAGTCAGGAAACGTGGTATACAAAATTTCCTGCTACGGTCGCAGGTTCGAATCCTGCCTCGGGCATGGATGTGTGTGATGTCCTTAGGTTAGTTAGGTTTAAGTAGTTCTAAGTTCTAGGGTACTGATGACCACAGATGTTAAGTCCCATAGTGCTCAGAGCCATTTGAACCATCTGAACAAAATTTCCACTATAATTATTTTGTCAGGTATTTTGGACCTGCCGATGTGTTGCTGAGCTACAGAACTATCGGATGGTGAGGTCAAAATAATTTTAATAGGTGCCAAACATATCGTTCATGAAAGGTCCAAGATGTCGTGAATTTTAAGAAAGGAGCCACTTAGTTGAAATTGGTTTCGCAGCAATATTGCCACGCAGGTAGATTTGTTTTTCTTTTCTCTCGCGGGGTTGTCCGAGTGATGTTACCTCAGAATAGCCAGAGTTAGGGAGTCGCCGCCACTCCACCGCCCAAAGAGCAGCAGGAGGGCTCAGCGCAGCCTCTATAGTAAAGTTGGCTACAGGAACTACCGTTCCTAATAGTAGAGACTCTCCACCGAGGCCATAAAACTATTGGAGACACCCTCTACAATACTACTTTCATGCAGGTTCTCGTCGGAGCAGTTTGGTTTTCAGATCGCTCAAAAGAATTAGTGCAGAAGTTGCCACCATCTTTGCGTAGCATATACTGGCCCCATTACTCTGCAGCCTGTGGTTGCCACTCACATAGCTATAAGAATCCAATCGCGCTGGGAGAGGATGCACGTGACCACCGCGAACGTCGAAATTACGAGCACTTGCACTGTCCTCTGCGAGCTGACTGCACACCAAACACTCCGACGCTACTTCTGTAGCAGCTGCCGCACATGCCTCCTTTTGCTTTCGAGTTGCGTTTGCCTCAAGGTTAATAACATCTACTATCTTCCTTTAGAGATGCTCTCCTACGTCTTTACTATTTAGGTCTCGTTAAGGGCTGGACAAACATATTATTCATCATTACTAAGTTTTTCTTACAAATTTTTATTCCATGGAGGGCTGCTGATATGACAGAAAATCCGGAATCCGGGATTGGAGTAGTTCCTTTCTTGCCCCGCATTCTGATGTCTTTGCAAATAAAATCAGTTCACTTTCTGCCTTTATGATATGTTTCTGTGGCCTTCCTCCCGTCTCTTATTCTACAAGACTTTCTGGCTGGAACACATGCTGTAGGTTCGGTCTTCCACACTCTCATACTTCACTCCAGGCAAATACCGGGATGGTTCCTCTGAAAGGGCACGGCCGACTTCCTTCCCAATCCTTCCCTAATCTGATGAGACCGATGACCACGCTGTCTGGTCTCCTTCCCCAAACCAACCAACCAACCAACACTCTCATAGTCAAAGAGACAAAAGTTCTTCACGTAAGCTGTCATTTACCTGCAGTAGAGAAAGAAGTAGCGTTATAGTCACCACAGATATCAATTCACCACTTAATCAGGTTATCTCTTTAGCGTCATTCTTTTCGGACTCATTACTCCTTACTAAATACCCATTTAGATACGTAATACACTGTTTTCCAGAATTAAAGCAACAAACCCCTATTTCCCTGTCCTGTGTTTAAGTCACGATATAAACATACCAACAGTCAACAGATGTCCATACGATCGTGTTCCGCATGGCCAATGGCATTACGGTCCACGGACAATGTGTGTGAAATCTTATGGGACTTAACTGCTAAGGTCATTAGTCCCTAAGCTTACACACTACTTAACCTAAATTATCCTAAGGACAAAAACACACACCCATGCCCGAAGGAGGACTCGAACCTCCGCCGTGACCAGCCGCACAGTCCGTGACTTCCACGGACAATCGCGCCAGCGATGACGTCAGGGCACCCAACAAAAGGAATAGTATTACTGTGTACACGCCTACCAGACACACCACCGTGGAGAGAAGTAGGAAGTATGGAATCAGGAAAATCGCCAACTCATGTCACTCGGTGGCTTAAAGTGAATCGTTCTGTCGTTTCTTGGATGTGGCGACAGTTTGAAGAGACCGAAACTGTACCCCAAATCCCAGGCCAGGGTCGACCATGTGTGACATCAGAAAGAGGAGACCCTTATTTGTCTGTAAGGGTACGACGGTACCGAGTTTGTATTGCTCGGCAACTGGCACGTGACCTCGCAGCATCCACTAGACATATTGTATCGAGGCAAACGGTATACAGAAGGCTTCAGCAGATTGGCATTTATTGTTGCAGACTTGCTGTGTGCGTACCTCTTATGTGTCTTCATAGAAGCGAACGCCTAGAGTGGAGTCGTCAACATGCCACCTAAAAGGTCGAACATTGGGCCAATGTTCTTCTTACAGATGAGGCCCGATTTGGTGTGGAGGCTGCTTCTCGACGAATTCGCCTGTGGAGGGTGCGCAGAACACGATTTCGGGACTCAAACTTTGTGGAAAGAGGCTGATATCGAGAAGGATCCCTCATGGTGTGGACAGGGATTATCCTGACCACTTGAACAGCTCTTCATGAAAGTGTACGGGTTTAACTGCTGTCAGATATCGTAAAGATATCTTGACGCTTCTTTCGCGGTTGTTGTGAGATGATGTGAGGCCAGACTTCGTACTCATCATCATCATCAGTGTTCTACCAAAAGGCAGGTTTTCACATGGTAGTTCTCCAGGCTGTCCGGTCTTCTGCCATCCTCTTCAGGTCTGCATAATTTCCTCTTCCCTTTATGGCGTCTATCATCTTGCATCTCCTTCTTCCCCTCAGTCTTCTCCCACAAACCAATCCTTCCAAAGCAACTGCTAGCAAGCACTCCCTTCTCAATGAATGTCCCAACCAGTTCTTTTTCCTTTCTCTTACAACCTTCAGCAGACATCTCTCACCAACCCTTTCCAACAGCCTTTCATTACTCACTCTTTCCATCCAGCTTATTCTCTCCATTCTCCGCCATATCCACGTCTCAAATGCTTCAGACCTTTTTTCATCCTCTCGTCTCAACGTCCATGTTTCTGCCCCATATAGTGCCACACTCCAGACAAAACATTTTCCAAGCCTTTTCCTTAGACCTTTATCTAATTTGCCACATAAGAGTCTCCTCTTTCTGTTGAATGCTTCCTTCGCAATGGCAATTCGAGTTTTCAGCTCCTGGTGACATCTCAAGTCTTCAGGTATTGTGCTTCCAAGATATTTAAATGCACTTACTTGACTAATGGTAGACTGTCCTATTTTAATGCTGGACAGTCTGCGTCTTGCTCTGATGACCATACTCTTTGTTTTTGCTGTGTTTATTTGCATCCCATATTCCACACAAGCTTCATTCAGAACTTTCAGAATTTTATTCACTGTCCGCTCACTTTCTGCCACTAATACCATGTCATCAGCAAATCTTATACATTGTATTCTCTTTCCACCAACACATATTCCTCTTTTCCCATCTAAGCCTTTCGCAATAATCTCTTCAAGCTTTGCTTAAACAACAGAGGGGAAAGGCAACAACCTTTTCTAACACGTCGTCCAATGCTACTTCCTTCTGAGATTTCATTTCCAATCCTTATCCTTACTGAGTAAACACAGATTCTGTATCAGTCGTCTCTCTTTCCAATCTACTCCTTTCCTCTTCAAAATATTCATCAGCTTGTTCCACTAAATCTACAAAAACAACAAAGATTTCTCTACCTTTTTCCATATATCTTTCCCCTATAGTTTTTAACAGGCCAATAGCATCTCTTGTTCCTTTTCCTCTTCTAAATCCGAAATGCTCCTTTGCAATCCCTGTATCCAGCTTGCCATATAGCCTTCTATTCAACACTCTCAGCAAGACTTTAGCTGCATGAGAAATTAGACTGATGGCCCGAAGCTGTTCACGTTTTTTAATGTTTCTCTTTTTCTCTATTGGTATTATAACTGTTGCAAGAAAGTCCTCAGGCCATTCCCCTTTGTCATATATCTCGTTACAGAGGTAGACAATTTCTCTTCTTGCCTTGTTTCCCAGACTCTTCGTCAGTTCTGCTGGCATATCATCAATTCCACATGCCTTCCTATTCTTCATCTCCTTTAGCGCCTTTTCTACTTCTGCTTCCAAGATGGTGAATCCCTTTCCATCTTCCAGCACATATTGCTCCTCCTCAACCTTAATTTCGCTTTTCATTCCATCCCCCTTATACAGGCATTCAATATATTCTTGCCATCCTTTCAAAAGCTCCTGTGGTTCTTCTGCGAGAGTACCATCCGCTCTTTCTATTTCCATGTTATTCCTCTTTCTTTTACGTTCAAAACTCACTAGTCAGTCTATGCATCATTTCGTAGTTTCCCTCTTTCTCCATTTTCTCTGTTTCGTCGCATTTCTGTTTCATCCATTTGTCCCTTGCTTCTCCAGTTTCTCTTCTTAATTCATTATTCAGTTTCCTGTACCTCTTTTGCCTTCTTCAGTTTCTACACTTTTCCACTTTCTCCGCTCTTCCATCTTTTTCAACATGTTTTCTGTTATCCATTCTTTCCTGGTGCTTTGGGATACTCTAATTGCTAGTACTTCTTTGGCAGAGTCCATGAGTCCTTCTCTCATTTTTATCCATTTGTCATTAACACTTTCAGCAACACTACCTCTTTGCCATTTTTCCATAAACCTGTTCTCCAAATCTGATGCCCTTCCTGCCTCTTTGAGTCTTTCTATGTTTTGTCTTTCCTTTGCTTTATCTCTCCAGACTTTTTTCAACTTCACTTGTATTTCTCCCATTACTAAGTTGTGGTCTGAATTTGTAACCCCTCCTGGATAAAAATGGTTCAAATGGCTCTGAGTACTATGGGACTTAACATCTGAGGTCATCAGTCCCCTAGAACATAGAACTACTTAAACCTAACTAACGTAAGGGCATCACACACATCCATGTCCGAGGCAGGGTTTGAACCTGAGACGTAGCGGTCGCACGGTTCCAGACTGAAGCGCCTAGAAACGCTCGGCCGTTCTGGCCGGCGCTCCTGGATAAGCTTTAGCAGTCTTCAAATAGTTCATAAACCTTTTTTGTATCAGGATGTAGTCCAACTGACATCTTTCCCTATTCAAATTTGATATCCATGTGTAACGTCTCCTTTTGTGGTGTTTAAATAATGTGTTACCCACTGCTAATGAATTTTCTTTACAGAAACTAATTAGTCGTTCACCTCTCTCATTTTTTCTTCCTAATCCAAATTTTCCTACTGCATCTTCATCTCTTCCTTCACCCACCATTGCATTCCAGTCCCCCATGATGATAATGCAATCATTTCTAATTTCTTTCTCGATGAGATCTTGTATTTTCCCATAATATTCTTCCACTTCCTCATCTCTACGCTGGCTGGTGGGCATATATACCTGTATTAACACCAAATCTTTTGAACTACCCTTCAGTCGTATCATCATCAGTCTTCCATCTGTATATTGTACCTCCATTACCTTATTTTTCAACTTTTGTCCTATCAATATTTCTACTCCGTTTTCACAACTCTTGATTTCCCCTGAGTAAAAGAGCTTATGGTCTCCACTTTCTATCTTCTCATTCTCTCCCCATCTCATTTCACACAAACCGAGGGCATCTAATCTGTTCCTTTTCATCTCCGGTTTTGCATTCTCTAGCTTTCCTGCTTGCAGTAGTGGCCTCACATTCCATGTTCCAATCCTTATCTTTTCTCCCTTCACCATCCCTTTCTTCCTTTCAAATATGTCTACTCTCAATGTGTTCCCCTCCCGGAGATCCGAATGAGGGAAAGTTTTAACTCCAGAATCTTTCACATGGAGAGACATACAATGTACTGCTTCGGAATGTAATGTGGTAGTTTCCCGCTACTTTCCAAATAGGCAGTAGGATGCCCAGCCCAAAAGTGAGCCGCTCACCATGAGTCAGTCGCTGTCTGTAGCCGCCCTCTGGGGTACACTCGCTACTTGTACTCTTTTTGTACCTAAAGAGAAAAGATGCCTCTTCCGCCAGCTCCGTCTACCGAAGTCCATCTTCTCCGCCTTCACTAACCATTGCGGTCTTCACCGTATCCCTGGCGAGGGGCCCTCATGAGGTACTGTCACCCGGGCCAGGTGAATCAATGTTTTTAACGAGGTGTTACTCCTCCCTCTCCGCCTTTCTCAATCGGGCTTGGGACCGGCTTTCTACATCTACATCTACATCTACATTTATACTCCGCAAGCCACCCAACGGTGTGTGGCGGAGGGCACTTTACGTGCCACTGTCATTACCTCCCTTTCCTGTTCCAGTCGCGTATGGTTCGCGGGAAGAACGACTATCTGAAAGCCTCCGTGCGCGCTCTAATCTCTCTAATTTTACATTCGTGATCTCCTCGGGAGGTATAAGTAGGGGGAAGCAATATATTCGATACCTCATCCAGAAACGCACCCTCACGAAACCTGGCGAGCAAGCTACACCGCGATGCAGAGCGCCTCTCTTGCAGAGTCTGCCACTTGAGTTTATTAAACATCTCCGTAACGCTATCACGGTTACCAAATAACCCTGTGACGAAACGCGCAGCTCTTCTTTGGATCTTCTCTATCTCCTCTATCAACCCGACCTGGTACGGATCTCACACTGATGAGCAGTACTCAAGTATAGGTCGAACGAGTGTCCTGTAAGCCACCTCCTTTGTTGATGGACTACATTTTCTAAGGACTCTCCCAATGAATCTCAACCTGGCACCCGCCTTACCAACAATTAATTTTATATGATCATTCCACTTCAAATCGTTCCGCACGCATACTCCCAGGTATTTTACAGAAGTAACTGCTACCAGTGTTTGTTCCGCTATCATATAATCATACAATAAAGGATCCTTCTTTCTATGTATTCGCAATACATTACATTTGTCTATGTTAAGGGACAGTTGCCGCTCCCTGCACCAAGTGCCTATCCGCTGCAGATCTTCCTGCATTTCGCTACAATTTTCTAATGCTGCAACTTCTCTGTATACTACAGCATCATCCGCGAAAAGCCGCATGGAACTTCCGACACTATCTACTAGGTCATTTATATATATTGTGAAAAGCAATGGTCCCATAGCACTCCCCTCTGGCACGCCAGAGGTTACATTAACGTCTGGAGACGTCTCTCCATTGATAACAACATGCTGTGTTTTGTTTGCTAAAAACTCTTCAATCCAGCCACACAGCTGGTCTGATATTCCGTAGGCTCTTACTTTGTTTATCAGGCGACAGTGCGGAACTGTATCTAACGCCTTCCGGAAGTCAAGAAAAATAGCATCTACCTGGGAGCCTGTATCTAATATTTTCTGGGTCTCATGAACAAATAAAGCGAGTTGGGTCTCACACGATCGCTGTTTTCGGAATCCATGTTGATTCCTACATAGTAGATTCTGGGTTTCCAAAAACGACATGATACTCGAGCAAAAAACATGTTCTAAAATTCTACAACAGACGGCGGAGTTATACTTCGTACTGCTGCACTATAATGCTCGACCTCATACAGCACGGGTGATTGAAGTTTTCTTGGAAACAGAAGATATTGCACGCATGACGTGACCTGCTCGTTCTTCCGATTTGATACCATAGAGCAAGTCTGGGGTGCACTGCGGGAACGGATTGCTTCACGTCAGCACACACCGTTATTGCCTCAACATAAGATTGATTACATCGTTCACAGCACGCCCCGTCGTTGTCAGGCCTGTATTGCTGCCACAGATGGTCAAACCCCTTACTGAGCACAGTAACAGGTTATCGGGATGTGTGTTCAAACCCGTTAAGATGGAAAAAAACGAAGAACATTTTTGTTTACAACCATGCAAGTTACAGTTCCTTGCGTTCTGCATTCTTTACATTTTTTCTACTCTACTATCACCTGCTTATGCTGTTTTGTGCAAAACAAGCGCAACCTTGCCAAATTTCCGTTCGTTGCTTTAGTTTTGGACGCCAGTATATAATAGTAGCGTCCAATGGCTGCAAACGGGGCATTTTGTTTCCAAAAGACAATAGCTCGATCCACCTCAAAGTGTGGAAGCCAAAAATATATGTCTTTGTTGAACTGATGTTATGGTCTTTAAGGTCATTAAGTGACTTTTGACTTAAATCCCTCGCCTATGCCACTAATAATGTTCACTAACACTGATGGCACGCCATATCTATCTGATCTCCATCAAGGGACTACAAGGCATTCTGGAAATTTATAAACGCCCTTTAAGAAAGTATATGTGACATTTCACTCTTTAGTTAAATATGATGTAAACGTAACTCAAACGATTTGGGGACAATTAATGTTTCTTTGTCAGAAGTTAAATGAGATATTCAGAAAGGTTCACGTACATATAAAACGATATAAGGGAAGAAAAAATGTGTTTTATTGATGACTTGTGGTTACGTAATTAAGTAGGCCTGGCTTCCACCTCTCCTGGTCAGCAGCATGTACACTATTTAATCACAACTATCCAGTAACCGCTATGTAATGCAGAATCTGGATGCCAATATCAAATGGTTCAAATGTCTCTGAGCAATATGGGAATTAACATCTGAGGTCATCAGTCCCCTAGAACTTAGAAATACTTAAGCCTAACTAACCTAAGGACATCACACACATCCATGCCCGAGGCAGGATTCGAACCTGCGACTGTAGTGGTCGCGCGGTTCCAGACTGAAGCTCCTCGAACCGCTGGGCCACACCTTCCGGCTACCAGTATCAAAGGAGGCGTAGAGTATTGTGTTGCCTGTAGAGAAGCACTGAGAGTCAGGAGAGCTCAGTGACACGGACTAGGCATTATATGCCTAGGATGTTCTGTTATGGTACAGGAAGGAATTACTTGTTAGGGAATACTAAAGGCGCAGGATATGAACATATTTTACAGAATTGTGTACTGCGTAACATAAAGGAACGTTTCGGTGACATTGATTATTTGTATGAGCATGACAGTGTACCCCGTCAAAAAGCAGCATCTGTGAGCCAATGGTTTGTGAACAATAACAATCCTCAAGTGGGCTGGGTTGCCCGCAGTTGGTACCTGTAGCCCGTGCGACACCTTTGGGATTAGTTACAAAGTCGAAAAGTGGGGGCGGTGGGAGGGGTGACGACGACAACGACGACTACGACGACTTTACTTCAGACTTCAGCGTCCAACAGCGCTGCCTTCTCTTGTTTCGTGTATTCGGGAAGAATGGGCAGTCATTTCTCCAGAGGCGTTCAGACATCTCCCTTAAAGCACCTTTAGCAGATGTCAAGACGCTATAATGACGAAGACTGAACACCATCCACGTCAATGTTCAGTAATAAGTGTTCGGATACTTTTGATAAGGTACTGTACTCAATGTCTTCACTAAAAAAATATAGATATGCCTTTCTGGTATTATCTGTCATTATTGTTGTGGTAAATACATCATAAATTTTTCTATTTCAGACTCTGCAGCTGGCTATGACTCTTACTTATATAGTACTGTCCAGGATACGTATGAAGACTTTTGAATGAGCGTTTGTCAAATCTCTTAAAGAGAAGACATGTTGCCTCTGAATAAATTACGCCAGTTGAGGATTTTGGAATCCAGTGCGCAAAGACCTTATGGTACCCTTCTTGTGGTTAGTCGCGATATCACGAAACCACCTCGATAAATCTGCGGTAAGTTCTCCGACGTAAAACATATACACACATACCTTGCAAGCAACTTTACAGCATGTAGCGTGTGGTATTTCGTATCTAAATTAGCGACTAATGCCCTGCTTATTTCAGAGAGTGAAACATGACTCCATGTTTGCCTCTGTACACGCCTTGCACTCTGTGATCTCCGTCTCATGATACACGATATTGGCAGCATAATGGCCGCACAGTTTTTCTCCCATACATGTTTCCTACATTTACCTTGCATTTACAGACATTTAAAGAGAGCTCCCAGTTGATGTTATGTCCACGCTACTGTGCATTTCCTTACAAGCATCCAACGGCGGTCCTGTCTTCTACACAACAGAATCGTCGGCGAACAGTCTAATAGCGCTGCTGATCTGATCTCATAAATTGTTTCTGTGTTTTGCCATAATAAGTTGCTCGATTATGTTTACTTGCGAAACACACGACGCTACTTTCGTTACTGTTGAACATCCGGAGGGCAGCATAACTTACTGATATCTTAAAAAGAAATCATTATTACATACTTGTTTATTTATTCTTATCTGCGACTCAGCGCTTCGATGTTTACACCATTTTCCAACACCTGAAGTAGATACCAGAGATCAAGCACAAACGATATTAAATGCTAAGTTGGCATTATCTCCACTCTTTTGAAACATAGCGTATATCAAGCAGAGTTGACAAGTGAAATGCGAAATTATTCTGTCTTCTTTGCAGATGATCAGCCATTAATAACGATCTCTTAAAAAAATTACATGACTGAGGTGAAAGTAACAACGAAGATAGATTCTGGATTCCATTAGTCAAATGTTCAAGGAGCTAGTCATATATCTGCTATGATACTCCTTCTGATCGAGACTTTGGAAAATATACAACGACAGAATATATCTGTTCACTTGAATGTACTGCTTTCCACATATCGTGACTCGGAAAGCCACGATGCGTTGCACATGAAAAGATGGTACTGAAACTGTACAGTTTATCTGAAAGCAAATTCTTTTCCTTCAGGAAAGTCATAATGTTTGAGTTTGAAATACATTGTAGGTTCCACACCTGAGATATCGCGAAACGCCAGTTCTCAACACTTTTTCCATTCTGCACTAGACCTGAATCGGCAAAAGTTGATCCCTAACACTTAATGTCGGCTTGTCGCGGCAGCTTCACACGCCTACCTCCACTAGTCATGTAGCGCGATTTTGTAAACGTCTATACGGCAACGCCTCAGTGTTGTCTCAGCTCTATTGACAGCTATTGTTTTCGCGTATAGCCGTTTGCGCTTCGCAGTTGAAATCTGGCAACAATGCTGCGAGCTGTAGGGAACTCCCTACGCCACCTCAAATATAGGTCGTTGCTGGCAACAAACGGGACTGCCACTTCTATGATCATCAACATTCGCCCTCCATTCTTAAAGGCACAACACCATCGTTCATCACTTTCGATCAATGTACAGTCCTAGTTTTGTGACGAATATGAACATCTTTGAGACTTTTCCCACTGAAAACCGAACTACAGAACAGATTTAACATTTGGTGGTATTTTAAATTGCAGCACTCATTTTGAACACTTACTGTGACACTTGCTACGTTAGTCAGTCCAGCGACTCTAACACTCCCTCTGCTATTTCCACGCTTCAAGCAAATGGAAGGTACTTTACCGATAGCCCTCGTAAATGCATAATTTTCTTTCTTTTCGCCATTGTAGATTAAGATAAATTCTTTACCGTGAAATACATTCTGTCAACATTCTTAACCCTCGCATTACCAAGCGGGGCATTCTGACTACCCCAGGTTGATTTTTTTCCCTGTAATAATGTTATCTGAATGGCCACATTCCTGTGGCTTCATGACTTTGTACTAAAATGATTGACGTTCAGTTCACACTCACGACTGTCTAATTTTTTTGGCTTTATCATTGTTATTCAAGTCATTTATTGGTGGCATTGTGAGACTACCCCGCTTGGTATGAAACGTCTTATATTCTTATTTGTAGAAAAAAAAAGATTTTGGGAAATGTATCTGTCATTCATCTTCTTTGTTGAGTTATGCTGTAGATCCAATGTTTGTTATTGTTGCTGGTTACTACTGTTGAGTTGAATTTGACTTTCACTGTTGATCTGACATTACACGAGTCAGTATTTCAACAGCAAGTAAGGATGTCCATAGGACTTTCTAGCGAAGAGATCTTGGAAATTCTGTACAATTCTGATGTCAGAGACGATGAAAATGAATGGAACATTGATAATGAACTGAACGAATTTATAGAGCCTCTTGACAAAGACCATATCATAGCATCAGATGAAGCTGATGATGAAATATCAGAAGACACTACACATTCACGGGAACAGTAGAAGAAGAAGAGGATGAAGAAGAAGACGAAGACACTGGAGAGTTGTTTGTTTCTAGAAATGGACTACAGTTTTCTAGTGAACCACCAAAAGGTGGGCTGCGTCGACTTCGCAACATTTTGAACCCAACACCTGGCCCAGTGAATGATGGCAAAACAATAACAGGGACATATTTATTATTTATCTCTTCGGAAATCGTGAGCATCATTGTAGAAGAAACGAACAGGGAAGTCAAACGAGTAATTTCTTTGTGGAATGCAGCTCATTCTTCGAACAAAATGACGTGAATGACATGGAGAGATATAAATGCAACTGAAGTGTACGCTGTATTAGCAATTCTAATAGGAGCTGGTCGAACTCACGGACATCACACAAGTGCTTCCGATCTGTGGGGAGGTAATGTTGCCTTCCGGAAACCATTCTTTTCTGCTGCCATTTCAAGAAACCGATTTTTGTGTATACTGAAATTCTTGCGATTTGACAACAGAGACACAAGAGCACAGAGAATTGAAGAAACCAAGGATAAGCTACAAGCCATCAGGGTAGTGTTCAACAAATTTCATTCTAACTTGTGCAAGAACTTCTGCCCTTCTGAATACGTGACTATTGATGAACGATTAGCAACGTACCGAGGAAGCTGCCCTTTGAGGGTTTATATGAACAGAAAGCCTGGCAAGTATGGCAATAAAATTTGGGTTTGTGCTGATGTGAAGACATCTTACTTATTACGGATCCAAATTTACACACGAATGGTGGACAATACTCGGGAAGTGAATCAAGGACATAGAGTTGTTTTGGATCTCATGAAATCATTTCTGAATAACGGTCATTGTGTAACAACTGATAATTTTTTCGGCAGTTTCCATTGGTCGCTGAACTACTAAAACGAAATGCGACATTTGTTGGTACCTTGCATTCCAATAAGAAAGAGATTCCGAAGGAATTCTTGCCAAACAGAAAGAGAGAAGTTCACTCTTCAATGTTTGTTTTCACAAACGACTTGACCCTAGTTTCCTGTGTTCCAAAGAACGGAAAGGCAGTAATACTACTCTCTACTCAGCATAATGAGAGACAAGTGAGTGGCGAAGAAAGTGAACACAAACCCGAAATCATGCTGCACTAAAACAAAACTAGAGGTGCTGTAGATAATGGGGACAAAATGACAAGAAAATACAGTAGTGTTAGAGGAACGAGGCGATGGCCACTAAGAATCTTCATGGAAATGATACATATTGCAGCACTGAATGCATAGATTCTGTATACTCAAAGATTTCCTGAATGGCAGAAGAATAACCGAAGCCGACGTTAACTCGTCACGGCTAAACTGGCATTTGGACTCAGCAAAGGAAACATGGAAGAAAGAGCCCAAAATATCAAATGTCTTCATAAACATGTACAAGATGCACTGAAAGCTTATGGTATTGCATTTCCTACAGCAGTGATCCAGACCCAGTGTTCCAAGTTACCAACGCCACAACGATGTCAAGATTGCAAGATCGGGAAACAAGATTCTGTTGTGTGACGTGCAGGAAACCTGTTTGTAACATACACAGAGAAGAAACTGACTGTGAAGTGCATGCAGTGCAAAAGTGTACTTGACTGAAAAGTTGAATAAAGTCTTGTGTTATTTTACTGCAGTGACTGTTGAGGTACATATATTATTAATTATCTGTTAGTTCATTACTGAATTTAGTGAAAGATATAAAAAAAATTTTTGTACTTTGTATCTGTGATCTGATTAAATACTTCTAATAACCTGAAAAGTTGTTTTTCAATACTAAATAAACTCATACAATGGAAATAACGAAATCTGAGAACAGATGTTACAATAAAACACAGAACTCTTTTGGGGTAGTCCAAATACCCCACTTGGTAAAATAGAGGTGTGAAAAAACTTGGTAATGGGAAGGTTAAGCCGGTAATGACAGTAACAGAGTATGTTAACAAAATACATGCACGCGTACCGCGCCATTTGCAGGTATAGTTTATTGAACTAATATTAACCAGTAAACACTCATTTGGTTGTTTTTTTTAGGGGGAGCAAACGAACTGCATTTGTTTTCACGCTACAATTTTAAGCGGTGTAACCGTGGGGACGAGGTGTGTTCGGTAACATACTGCACGTAATATCCTGTTGTTGCTTTCAAAACAAACACGGGTAATGTACTAGGAAGGATGCACTCGCTCTAGAAAAGCGCTAGTTGTATGGGTAAAGGAATGGGAAGGTTGCGAGCCTTTTATGATCCCGCGTAATACCGCGCAGCACGTCGCCGCTGGCAGTTTGAAATGTGGATTCTGGCAGGAACTGGGCTTCGTCGTCAGCATACCCGTAGCGAGACAGCGCGTTATCGGAATCTAAGTCGTGTTTTGCTGAACGTCGTAATCCGCCTGTTAATGTTACAGTGTACTTTTAATGTCGTGAAGAATCTGACGGAAATATTTTTATAGAAGTATGCTGTGTCCACTAATTAGAAGTATGGTATGTGTACTAAAATGTGGAACCTGCTCTCGCCCACAGCGTTTGATGAACACGCGATCACGAATTATTATCGAGATGTTTCCATTGTATCACTGAAAAACTTCAGTAACACCGTCAGACTGAACTTCGTCTCTCGGAGTGAAAAATATTAAGTGACAGTAACATATGTTTTTGAGTGGGGTCCGCCATTAGCAAAAAACAGTTTTGTTTTTTGTCCCATACATGTTTCACTGCAGTTGCAGCATCATCACTGGTTTTTTTATTGTTATGGCTGTTAAACATAAGGAATGCTCTTTCCTGTTTAAATACATACAAATATTAGTTTCTAAATCGGAGTTACAGGCTTTTGAGGAGCACATAAAATTTTGTATTCATACCTTCTTACCACTTGGTGTGATTTTCCTGCTGTATTACGTTTTCGTAGTGCCTGTTTTTCACTATAGTTTGTCACCTGCAACTATATACAACTTAATGTAGGCAAAACATTTACGTAAAAATTGTTTTCATACCTTCTACCATTCCACTGTCGGCCATCTTGTTATCACAGCTGATAGACAGTGACAGTGACAGTGAAAACTCAAAACACTGAACCTGACAATGAAGAGCATGACGAAAAAAGAAACCGTAAGTGAAACATAATGTAAACAGATACACACACGCACACACACACACACACACACACACACACACACACACACACACACACACACAACCTTTCACATAAATTATTAATCTCAGGCATAGCCACAACAGTTTAGAAATCGTAATTTTTGCGTTAATATTTTGCCTATATTAAGCTGTATATTGTTGCAAGTGACAAATTGTAATGAAAACAGACACTATAAAAACATAATACAGCAGGAAAACCACACCAAGTGGTAAGAAGGTATGAATACACCATTTTATACCCTCCTCAAAAACCTGTAATTACGATTTACAAACTAATTTTTGTATGTATTTAAACAGTAAAGAACATTCCTTATGTTTAACAGCCATAACAATAAAAAAAAACCACTTAAGATGCTGCAGCTGCAGTGAAACATGTCTGGGACAAAAAACAAAATTGTTTTGCTAAAGACGGACCCCACTCAAAAACATATATTATTGTTAAAGCAAACACCGACAAAAGAGCTTCAACATCAGGATGATTAAGTGGCAGTACTAAGGCAGTGTCTACATAAAGTTTATTGCGGTATTATGTCGCAAATTATTCTGAACTTACGAGTAGTCGTCCAGTAATGAACGATCAAGAATTATTTCTGTTTACACCCTTGTGATTAACTGTGTTTAAATTCACTTTGTAACTGGTTATTACATGGAAGAATTTTCATATTGTATGCGAGTGTATTTCTCACCTTGTGGGGTTTTATTCGATATCCGCACTGCTACCTTTATAGTTCACACTTGCAGGCAATGTGGACAGTGAGCTATTGCAGCCTATGTACCATGGAAAAGTGAGTGGCTGATATAAACTGTTTCGTGTTCTGCTTGGACATTAACTGAATACAAATGCACTAATTCGCCATTTATTGGTGTAGAGAACGTGATGAAAAATTGTAACTGAACAATGCCGGCCCACAACAATAGTATTTCACAAGATACAGCTCATTACTGTTAAACAATACAACGTGGGTACGTGGACGTTCGGACTGCCATACACCACAGTACGAACAGCTCTGCACGTCCCAGAGTTCTGACGTTATAAGTGTCTCGAATAACTTTGTGTGAAGATTGCTTAACCACTTATTGCTGCAAAGAAAAAATACAAATCTTTCAAGAGCTAACTAATAAGGGCAAGGTAACTCATTTACTAGGAAGTGAAATTTTAACTGAAATCATTTCGAGGAATCTAGATTTCATTATTTCTATACTGATGACAATTGAGATAATTTGTGTTTTGTTTAAAGACCTCTCGATATCAGGTCGGAGACAACCCAGAAGAAATACACGAAGATCTGTGAAAGGTTAGTGGCGAGGTGTGTATTGAACACTGCGGAAAATGTCGGACCATGCTTATAGGAAACTGACAATGGCCAGCTGCTACAGTAGTATCCAAGAACTTCTTCATCAGATGACTGAGTAGGAAAATCTGTGGTTCCAACAAGATTACACCACGGACCATAGGCCGGCAGGAGTGCGCTGTAAAGAAGTATTTTTCCATAGCCTCACAGTTTGTCGCTTCTGGTATATCACTCGACTTCTCGTTTCACTTAAGTCTCCGCGTCTACTTAATGCTTGTGGTGCCACTGGAGGGAAAAAAGACCATCAATGGACGACTGGGGATGACGGTAACTTATAATTACATTAGAATAGTTAAGAACGATCAGTAGAGCTTTTATAGAAAACGTATTGGGGAGCTTACACAAGGATTTTAGCAATAACGAATGGTGGACAATTGCAAGACGTTGTTTCTCGTTATCAATAGCTACAACACTACTGCAGTATTATATAATCAATGCCAGGTACATTCAAATAAGTTTTGTATTATATTACTTTTAGATTTATTAATTTTTAGCTGGATTTTGCTTAAACAGTAAAAAGTAATTAAAAATACTATTTATTAATCAAGTTCCCAGAATGAATATATGGGCTCTAATACTTGCTACATCGCTACCTGTGCAGACAGTTTTGACTTACGTGTCAGTAACCGCATGCTTTGTGGTATGAGATAAAGCGATAAAAACAACATGTCAACGTTACATTCAGCACGGAACGATCAGAGGTAGTTAATGTGGTGTCACCGCCAGACACCACACTTGCTAGGTGGTAGCTTAAATCGGCCGCGGTCCATTTAGTACATGTCGGACCCGCGTGTCGCCACTGTGTGATCGCAGACCGAGCGCCACCACAAGGCAGGTCTCGAGATACGGAATAGCACTCGCCCCAATTGTACGACGACTTTGCTAGCGACTACACTGACGAAGCCTTTCTCTCATTTGCCGAGAGACAGTTAGAATAGCCTTCAGCTAAGTCAATGGCTACGACCTAGGAAGGCGCCATTAACCATTTTAAGATAGAGTCTCACTTGTATCATCAAGGAATGCTGTATACACATTATGGATTAAAAGTTAACTATTATAGCAGCTACGTACTTTTCTTGCTACCATTCATTACGTATCCTGTTTCAGACCTCTATCTAGCCTACGTGAGATTACGCGTGCCTTTCGGCTACTTCAGTGTGGCGTAGCTGTCCTGTTACGCCACAACAGTTAAGCTGGCCAATTTAAGGTTCAGTGATGGACGTTTGTTGAATATAACGTTGACAGGTTGTTTTTCTGGCGACGGTTCAAATCTGAGTCCGCTCATTCAGAATTAGGTTTTGCATAAATTGTTTCACGTAAATTAAGGAATGGTTCCTTTGAAAGAACGCCACCGCCGATTTCCCTTCCCATCCTTTCCTATCCGAGCTTGTGCTCCGTGTCTAATGATCCCATTGTCGACGGACCGTTAAAAGTTAATCTTCCTTTCTTCCTTTGAAGAGATGCTACCCGTGTTTCACGAAGGCTGTTTCAGTATGATTATTTCTTTAAAGAAAAAGCGAGCAAACTGGCCTAAATTTATCTTTTGATCTCTACTGAACTGTAAAATGTTTTACAATTGCTGTCTCTGCAGTTCAGGAGAACGTCCAAAACTTGTGTTCGAATTATGAAAAGGTAGAGAGACAGAAGTTTTACCTCTGAATAGTGACAATCATGTAGTCACCAGATTCTGGGACATGTCTACGGTATTATATTTGTAATGGGAAAATAATTGTTTATATATCAGATGCGTAGAAATTTCTTTGAAAAAAAAAGCTAGGGAGAATTTTATACCCTGTAAGTTGGGCGCCACGGATGGAGTACGATTAATCTGATTAATCTCTACGATATTTTAAAACGGTGGCAGAACGTGAATCAAAATGATGAAAGGCAAAAAATAAGATGACAATTTGAATGAAGCACACAGTAAGAGCACAGTCTGCCTGAAAAAGGTACCTTCTGGGATACTCGTATATTTGAGTTTATGTAATGAAAGCTCCACTGTAAAATATTTACAGTTACCTGTATTAATTCATGAGTGTTATTTTAGACCTCCAATGGCTTTCGCTGATTACAAATCGTTGGAAATGGCATCAAATGCATAAATGGCGGCAGCCGAAGGACTGTTATTTAAGTAATAAAACAATTCGTGGTTTTACTTGAAAAATCGAATTCGACACCTAACATCTCGGTGTTTAACAACATTACGAAAACATTCTGATTGTTATTGTGCGAACCCATTGTTATTCGTCGTAGCGTTATTTATCAAAATCTTTAGTAACTGCAGTGAAATAGGTATCTCAATCTGTATACGGGAAGTAAGAGACGATAATCCGAGACCACGGAGGCTGGCTGTTTGGAAGTCCTCCGCCTCCTATTCAATGACAGGAAGTCCATATGAAACACGTTCCGAATGCGAATACAAAATCTTTCTCAGAATCAGTGTTTCCATGTACAATACAGGCGTGTCTGTGAGCTAAGCGACTGCCAGGCTTCATCATATTCGACACAGCATTTGAGTTGTCGCTATTTTTGCCGTCACTAAAAGGTTTACTGAGAGTATTGTACGTTTATATCGCAAAGATCGTCCTGGATTGATGTCATTATTGCAGTCATAATATTTTGCTAACTTATAGCACGCTTCAATCCTCCTGTATCATTTGAAAAAGGGAGAGGACGTAGGGGTATTTGAATACAATGGCATCACATTCCACTCAAAGTGTTCGTTAATAATCTTTATTATTGCAACCAGTTTCGTTCAGTTTACAAACCATGCTCTTGTTACTTTCTATGTTGACCACAGGTGATCGTTTTGTGCCCGCAGCGCCATCATATTACATTAGGCCAGGTGTTTGGGCGTATGACGCTGAGATGTCCAATCTGACGGCTTTCTTTCTCTTCGGAGCCTCTACACCGATAGGGCCATCGCGACGCTGTACGCGGTACCACGACCCCTCTGAAAGGCGATGTGACGCAACTCCTTTGTCCGCTGCGACACAAGACGGTCAATCCCTTCAAGGAAAAATGTTAACAGTTGCCTGCGGAGCCATGATTGTACACAGGCGTGCACATCTTCGACCCAAGTTAATCGAAGGTCACCAATGTCTTCCTTGTGGGCTCCAAAAATTTGAAAATCAAATTTGGAGAGATCGGTATGTACGAAAGCTGTGTAAAGGCTTCCTAGCGAAACTTCTGCCGTGTAATCGAAACGACTTGGCAACGCTTGTACATAAAGGATCTCATTAGTTTCGGGTAGAAAAGTATAAAATCCCTACTCATTACCTCAGAAGGAATCCCATATCGATTCCAGACCCGAGGCGGACCCAAAAGTTGACAAGATTGTTTCGAGTACGTTGCAGACGTTTCCGTCCGAAGTCCTTACACATCATCCACACACTATCGATCTCTCGCCATGTGATTTCGATATTTTTGTTAACCCTGAAGAAAGACCTCCCTGACCATCGATCTACTTCGGACGAAGAGCCGCATGCCTAGGTACAATCGTGGTTCCTTAGACAACGGCAAACATTTTTGCAAGAAGACATTGACCGTCTTCTCTCAGTGTGAGGTAAATATATCAACAGTTATAGCTGTCACTTTTGAAGTAATGAAAGTGTTTACTTTTTTTTTCGTCTGTCATGTTTTCATATAACTGCCACTTATATATCCTAGCTGACAAACCCGCCATTCCCCGGATATTCATTTTGCCATTTTTCTATTAAAACCAAGAATAAAAAAGTAAACTGTGTGTTTAGTGCAATATCTTGGACAGTTCCTATGCGCTTGGCGCAGCTACTTCTCTTGTCTACAGGACAATTTTTTACTACGGCAACGTTTCTTCGTAGCTCAATAGATGAAGATCCTTTTCGCCTACAGCCGATTACGTTTCGCTGTAGAAAGCTGTCAAAAGCGCTGCTAGGCGTCGGGGATTTCCTTAAGATGGCCCGACTGTAGGAGTGTCTTCGTAATAAACAATAGAAATGTATTCAAACTTCACGCAAGGTGCTGCCTTTTCTCACGCATCACAGTGTTTATGACGCCGTATCTCTTTAACTATGTATCGTATAATGATATATACTGAAAAGCCAAAGAAACTGGGATGCCAGCCTAATGTCGTGTATGGCCTCCAAGCTCGCAGAAGTGCGGCAGCACGACGTAGTATGGACTCGACTAATGTCTGAAGTAGCGCAAGAGGGAACTGAAACCATGAATCCTGCAGGGCTGCCCATAAATCCGTAACAGGACGAGGGGGTGAACATCTCTTCTGAACAGGACGTTGCAAGGCATCCCAGATAAGCTCAACAATGTTCATGTCTGGGGAGTTTGATGGTCAGTGGAAGCGGAATTACTCAAATACAGAGATATATAAACAGGAAGTATACGGCACTGCGGTCGGCAACGTCCATATAAGACATCAAGTGTCTGGCGCTGTTGTTAGATCGGTTACTGATACTACAATGATTTTATCAAGATTTCAGAGAGTTTTAACGTGGTGTTACGGTCGGCGCGAGAGCTATGGGTCACAGAATCTCCGAGGTGGGGATGAAGTGGGGATTTTCCCGTACGATCATTTAACGTCTGTACCACGAACATCAGGAATACGGTAAAACATCAGATTTCAGACTTCTCTGCTGCCGGTGAAAGATCCTGCAAGAACGACCGAACAGAATCGTTCAGCTTTCGGCTGCGGTGGGGCGAGGACGTCTGCTGCACCCCGCTGTGCGCGACCGTGAGCGCTTGCTTGTGTTTACCTTCTCGCGGCGCGAGTTGTATTTGTTCCAAGTTCAGTGCGACTATGGCACACACATGGCGCCACGATACGATCAAAATTACTTTCCAACCAGATCACGCGCGTCCTCGAGCCTATGAAATAGAATAGTTCATACGCGATGATCTACGTAAGATCCGGCGACTGTCGTCGGAATACATTTTTCTATAACGGCGAGCGTGGTTTATGTTAAAATGACCAGTGCAGAGGTCAGCGCGACAGTGGTGTCTAAATACTCGAACCCACTCAGATTCAAACATTCTGACGGGCATATCGGTGCAGTGACGGTGGATCATGCAGGCATGGGCCTAAGGACTGTAAGGGTTTTTGAGCTCCCCTTCGAGGTCCCAGAGGAAGTTGTCAAGTATGCCTTCAGACCATATGGCAATGTTATCAGACACGTTGCAGAAAAGTGGCAAACTTTCTCGACGTATAGGGTTTACAATGGTGTGCGCCAAATTAAACTTGAGCTCAAGAAACATGTGCCGTCCTATTTGAACATCGGTGGGTGTCGTGCAATCATCATGTACGACGGTCAACCGCGTACCTGTTCCGGATGTGGGCAGAAAGCTCATGTTCGATCGATCTGTTTACAACGTAGATTTTCGCAGATATCAGTGGGAGACTCCGTTTCCCCGACGGGGACGACAATCCTGCCCCTCACGTACGCTCAGACGACGATGCGCACCATAGTTGAGGACGACACGGGCGATCGGGCACATCCATCGACGTCAGAAGTACCAAGGGAGGAAGAGGAAGGACCCCCAATGCCAACCCATATGTCGCCCCCTCCACAGCAACAACAGCAGTAACAGTCCCACGGAATCCAGACGCAACATAACATTCAGAACGCGATGGACGTGGACGCGAACATTGTCCCGACCGCGCCTTTCCTAGCGGAAGGTGATACGACGCTGGATTGCCTCCCACATTCGGATACGGATGTCCACGTTCGAAAGCAACGTTCGCCTCGACGACACAAGCGACGTCGGCGGACCCCTTCTGACGATTGCCTCCTACACACGGCCGGTCAAGAAGGTGACATCTCGTCAGACGGCATGGATGCTGCACCTACTGAAGATCTAAGTGGTGTAGACGGTTCACTTACCCATACTACGAGTGCCCAGTTACTTCTTGCACCATAGATGCATCAGGTCGCGTCGGATGGGGCTCCGTCTACCTCTACCAAAGACGACGTACGGGAGGGATTTTTAGGTGCCGATCAGCTACACAGCATCGTGTTGCACCCACTGTGGTCGGAGGATGTTGAGGAACTTCCTGGAGAGGGCACGGGTGACAGGGGAGGGGGTGGCATTGGGGATGCCACTCCTAGCGTGAAAGATTCATAATTTGTAACGGGTTTGGTGGGTCCGGCATCTCTGCGGTTAGCTTTGATTGCCATGGTGTCTACCCTAGGTGAAGAGGCTAGGCAGCACACCTTTCGCCTTGCCACAATCAATATCGACGCGATAAGGGCACCACACAAACTTACAATGCTACAACGCATGCTTGATGCGGCGGACATCGACGTGGCCCTCTTACAGGAAGTATGTGTCGTTAGTTTCCCTCACTTCTACGGGTATACCGCCCACATCTCCCACGCCTCTTCTACCGATAGTGGTGTGGCTGTCCCGCTACGTGACGGCTTGGCGGCTACGGACGTAATGTTCTTACCGAGTTCAAGAGCCATGGCAGTAACTGTCAACGGTGTACAACTCATCAATGTATATGCCCCTTCAGGATCAGGGAGACGGAGAGATCGGGCCCGTTTTTTTTCGGAAGACATTACGCGTCTGTTTATGGGCCGCATAGACGATATGGTGATCGGAGGAGATTTTAACTGTACATTATCTCCGTCTGATCAGCAGCCAAATCACGTCCCGTGTGCGGAATTGGAAATGCTAGTGCGTGACCTCCACCTGATCGACACGTGGCGCCACATCCATGACCCAGCTCCTGGTTACACCCATTATACAAGTCATTCATCAAGTCGGTTAGACAGGATTTACGTCACAAGCACCCTTTCGAAGGCGATGAGAGGAGCAGAGCTCTGGCCCACTGCATTCACCGACCACACAGCCTATATTTACACAATTGCCCTCCAACCTGCACGTGTGTGGCGCAGTAGGCCCCCCTGGACACTGAACGTCGCCCATTTGGAGGAGCCGGCATGTACAGGTGCTATCGAAGAGTCGTGGAACGCGTCCTTACAGCGTCGTGGTCGTTACCTATCGACCCTCAGTTGGTGGATTGAATGTGCGAAGCCTGCTCTTAGGCGGCAGGAAGCGGCGGCATGGAGGAGGAGCACGGAAAACTTTTATTACACCGTCCTACGGGAATGTCTTGCTATGGAGCCCTCACCTGACAGGTAGGTCATAGTCAATCGCGCGAAAGCGCAGTTCGTCTCCTTAACACGCCATCATTTACAGGGCGCTGTTATACGGTCGCGTGCTCCAGACATGATACAATCAGAAAGGCCATCTATGCACCACGTGCTCCTAGAACGTAGGAGGCGCCGTAGGGCACTGGTAACCGACATGATAACGGACGACGGACGACACGTGGCAGCAGATATAGCAGAAGCCTTCTGTGGGCATTACGCTCAACTTTATTCAGCAGTGCTCCCTGATATGGCGACGGTAGACACCGTTTCAGCACATGTCCACGGTACAGTTCCACCAGACATGGTACCGACTTTACTGGGAGAAGTGACAGAAGAGGAAGTACTCGACGCCATTGGTAAAGGTGCTCCCCATAAATCACCAGGAATCGGTGGATTACCATTAGAGTTCTATCGAGCGTTTAAAAAACTGTTGGTACCGTGTTGGGTTGAAATTTGTCAGGAACTGATGTCCCCGGGTATACCGTTGCCTGCACCGTTCTTGGAAGGTCTGATTGTCCCCATCCATAAGCCGAAGGGACGGAATCATGTCCGCGACTATCGTCCCTTAACGTTATTGAACAACGGCTTCAAGATCTTTTCGAGGCTGCTATCAGAACGTATTCACGGCACACTATTGCACGTCCTGTCCAGCGATCAGACGTCCTTGGGGGCACCCAATAACATCAGAATTGCGTTATGTCGTTACAGAGATCTCATCTCCCTTGCACAGGTGAGACGTTTGCCGGCAGCCCTGGCGTCTACCGACTTTAGCCAGGCTTTTGACCGTGTAGGCCACACTTTCCTCACGGCCGTTCTACGGCGCATGGAATACCCCGACCCCTTTATCACAGTGTTGACACGCCTTCTGCATGGGGCTACTTCTCGAGTTCTTGTTAATGGAAGACTGACGGCACCCATGTCGATCAGCCGATCAGTACGACAGGGATGTCCATTATCAACATTGTTATTTGCATTGGCCTTAGAACCTTTGTTGTGTGGTCTCCGAGACAGGCTCACTGGGATACAGTTCAGCGGCTCAATCTACCACTGCACCGCATATGCGGGTGATTTGATGATCGTCATACGTGGAGCTGACGATACGGCCGCGGCTTTGGACTGGATTGCAACCTACGGTACAGCTTCTGGTAGCCAAATCAACGTTGACAAGTCTGTCGCCTTGAGCATCGGGATTGGGCTACCGCAAAAACACATTGCCCCCTTACGCTTCAGTGATACTGTCCGCTGCTTGGGCTTAGATTTCATGAACGACATGCGACGCGCGACGACGCTCAATTATCGACGCCTTCTTAACCAAATTAGGGCCGGAATTGCAAATCAGCGCTTGCGATCCCTCAACACCGTTCAGCGGGCGTATTATGCCAATGTATACCTTGCGTCCCGCATACCCCACGTCGCCCAAACGCTACCCATTCCGAAACCCTTGGCTCGTAGCATTATGCCAGCACTGGGATACTTCGTCACCGCTGGTATGTTACTGAAGATCAGATACGTATCTCTTACCCTCCCCAAGGAAAAAGGTGGTCTCGGCCTAGTTAACGTCCATGATAGGGCCATTGCCCTCTATGTTAGCTCACATTTATGTCTGCTGCGCCGTTGTCCTACGAGCCTCACGAGACTGCTTCTGACGGCGCTACGACCTGCTTCACTAAGAGCGCTGGTGCCACTGCAGGACATCCCAACGCCCCTCTTTTATATAGGACGTTTCTATTTAGAACAAAGTTATTGCAGTGTAGCGCTCACGACACCACAAATGGCCACAACTCGACGCCTATATCATGACATGCTGCAACACCGCCCCCTAAATGTAATCGAACTAAAATATCCTGACGTACGGTGGCGCGTGGTGTGGAAGATTGTACACGATGCCATGCTTGATTCCGATGATGTTTCCCAATGGTACGTAGTTGTTAATGGGAAGCTGGTGACGCAAGAACGTCTCTACAATATCCACATGGCAGAATCTCCCAATTGTGTTGGTTGTAATACAGTAGATTCTAACGAGTACCGCCTCAGCTGTGGAGAGGCGAAACCGGTTTGGCACCTAGTGCGGCAGATGCTGGCTTATCTCTTGCGGGTTAGGCCGGAGCATATATCTACACGCACGTTATTGTTTCCGGATGAGACTTTTACCCCAAGACTCGAACCAACTCCGTCACCTGGATACGTGGAATGCGGTCCATTACCTCTGTCGTGACGGACACAAGAATTTCCTTGACTTCTGACTCTATTTGCAAGAAAGACATCATGCTATTTCCGGGCATACCAGATATCGACAATACTTCGCAAACTACCTATGGAGTGCCTTTCACAGCCCGCCGTGCAGCTGGAATGTTCCAGGCAGTGGCAGATGAGGTCAGAACGAACTGCAAACGATCATATATTGAACAATCTTTATCAGTGGGCGCAGTCGTTGGGAAGCCTAACTACGAAGTGGTAGCTTTATTTTCATGTTATTTATGTTTACTATCTTCGATGGTGTCTTCATTCTGTTTTAGTTTTCCAGACTTGATTAACTATGACTGTTCGCACATTGATATCCACATAAATAAAAAATACATATAAAAAAAGTGAGCAGGAGACCTGCTTTCGAATCCAGATAAATACACAAGAACAAAAAAAATATAATAAAGTATTATACCCTTTCCTTTCTCCTTTTATTTTTTAATAAAATGTTCAGAGGCATATTTAATTTTTGTTCGTGGGTGGAACCTTAAGTGGTGGCGAACGGCCGTCCTAGTTAGCTTTAGGATGAAAGTGGCGGTGGCACTAGGTTTGTTTTTGTTTTTAGGCTAGATAGGTTTTTGGGGGTTGTATGGGTGATAGGGGCCAACGCCTGAAGTGGAAGAGGTAATTTTCTTTCTTTATTTATATATAAATAGAAATAAAAAAAGAGAGAGAGAGAACCCGTGTTCGAATCTCCATGAAACGTAGCATATGTTCTTCTTTTCTTTTGTATTTTTCCATATCTCAATTGATAGGGATAGGAGGGTTAATAAGATAAGTTAATCAATAAGGAATGATAGTAATAAGGTGGGCAAATAAATTTCTCAGATCTCTTGGGATAGCAAACAACTAAAATGTTACTCCGGGTCACTTTACAATGGTTCTTCCAGTCATTGTTTCGTGTCCTCACTTTTCTTCGAACGATTAGATGGATGGTATTTGTCATATAAATATTCGAAACAAATGTACTCACGGCACCAAGAACATCTAATGAATGCGATCTTTCGACAGCTACACTGCTCCTTTCGAAGGGTAGGGGGCAAACAAACTTGGCTTACATTTAAAAATATGTATTTTTCGGGAATTAATTTTGATGCGGACCACGCATATGATATCACTGCCTGAAAAATCGGTGCTGAAAGTTGGTTATGAATTATGTTGTGAATAGTTATTCATGCGTGCGATTGTGCAATTCTCGCTAGGTTTCCAGAAGCACACTGCAATTCTGAAGCCTGGAAATAACGTTTTTAACCTGGCAATAGAAATAAACATCACACGGCTGGCACACAGGTGTGCACTTTGGCGGTATTACTTTTACTGTGCACGTCGTTTGACCCTCGCCATCTATAAACATCGTGTCATATATTGTAGTATTAATTTGTCCACTCCAAGAATCCAATATTAGACAAAACTTGTTATCAGAAACGTATGGTTTTAAAACACTCTCAAGAAATGTTCTGTAAATCACATTCGTCAGTTTCCCTGATTTGGAGCAGGTAATGTAAACATTTTTCGAGTCGGTTAAACGATTGACCTCTTCTATAACCCGAGGACCAAATGTAACATTCGTTTCTTGTAAACACTGGTAAACCTTAGGCAACACTTTTCCAGAGGCTGTGATGGCATATTGCGCCGTGTACGAATGTGTTAGTTTGTTTTTACTACCGGCTCCGACAAGGGTTCGTTTTTCTCCCTTATGCGATAACGTGCGTCGAATGTTCACCCTATACTCGCATCCTGTTTGATCGGTGTTGATCACGTAATCACGATTAAAACCGGTCTAAGTGACGCCGTTTACGTACTGAGAAGAGCCGCCACTTTCTGCATATCTTCTGTATTTTGTACTTGTTTACGAGACAAGTATTTAGTGACGTGCCGTTGACGAATTTTTGAGCTCCGATTTGAAATTTCTTGCCCAAGATAATGATGCAGCAAACTTAAAATCCTTGTTGGCCGTATATTGAAGTGCTGCACCTGCAGCCCACTCCTGAAGTATTCTCGTTGTTACATTCTCGTTACGACAACAAGATTCGACAAATCGGTCGTATGTCCACTTATTTATCACCTGGTATTTGTCGTATCTTGTCCCTTCTTTAACGATATCACTTTCCCACAATTTCAAGTCCTTCCTCCTTTTCAGCGCTGTTGTTGCTCCATTCGTTCGCAGTGTTTGTAAGTTCCAATTTGGACGATTCCTGGCTAGCACTACCGCCTTTACTTTTACGTCAAGGAGTATAGCACCGTAGTTCAATCGTTTAGCAACCGGTTCGTAATACTCATCGGTAACAGATGAAGCACATATTCCCAGTGACGTGGAGATTTCGAAACTGTTATGACCTTTTGCGATTCACTATGAAACGTCCCCTTTAAACAATTTATATATGAGACTGTGCTTATACTGACACACAATATTTTTAGCGCAACGCAATCTGACTATCAAAGATCCCTGCAAAAGAATGGCCCTGACTAACATTAAACTATACCTTTCACAAATCACTTACCTCACAAAAATCTTCGCTGCTCAAGCTACTGCAATACAGCGAGCGCCACTACTGCCAGCTAAATAAAAGATTCAAACTATGGAAGGCACTAACTACTGATAGGGATAGTTAGCAAATGAAAGATATTAATAGAGAACAAACAATGTATTTACCTTAATATCATCATATATAAATATAGCAGTTCATGACAAATTTCAAAACTCCGCCATCTCTCTCCCCACATCCACCACTGCTGGCGGCTCACCTCCAACTGCGCAACGCTACGCGCTGTTCACAGCCAGCTGCCTAACACTACAATGGTGAGTATTACAACAATGCAAAGCAGCCACAGACTGCACACAGCACAGCCAGTGATTTTCATATTGAGCGCTACGTAACGTTGCCAATAAGAAAACATAAACAGCCTACTTACATAGAGAAAACATAAACAGCTTACTTACATAGAGAAAACATAAACAGCTTACTTACATAGCCCCCATGCTCCCCACAAAAAATTTTACAAATGTTTTTTTTGGGCAGTGGCCAATAATGATTTGATAAAATTTTTCATAATTACAATAACAAAGAAATCAAATGCACACACTTATTGATACAATGTTGGTCAAAAGCTAAAATTGTCTCACAGTCCATAAAGACAGTCCTAATCGTACATAACAGGAGAATAGCAGTGTTTTTCTCAAAGTCTGTGCAGTAAAAGAAAATGCACACGGAAGTAGTGGATTTCCATGGAGTCTTGAAGAAGCAGTGCTGTCCTCCCAACGGAAAGACAGTGCTGACTCTTGACATGCATACAGGTAATGGGCCACAACAGAGCAAACCCACAGCAGAGTCAGTCGTAGTTTGGAAGAATATTGGTAGGTAGGTCATCACAGAACAGACCCACTGTAGTCCTGGTAGAGATTACGGTATTGGTGGGCCACCAGAGGTGCAGACCCACTGCAGTCCTTGTAGAAATAATGGTATTGGTAGGTCATCATAGATGCAGACCCACTGTAGTCCTTGTAGAGATAATGGTATTGGTGGGCCACCAGAGGTGCAGACCCACTGTAGTCCTGGTATAGACGGCCAGCAGCCATCCGTCGCGACTGTGCAGGTGCACAATCACCATCGAAGATTCTTGCAGAGAATATAGCAAGTCCATAAACCACCACTTGTGCACTCACAAAGTTTCTGGAATTGTCCTTAGAACCAGCAATGCTGTTATCCAGTCCCTTGCTGAATTATAAACACACGTGCAAACACTATCAGTCCCTACTTCTCACATATTGTCCATATACTATGACCAACAGAAACGTGTGCAGTGAAATGTAACTAACAAGTTAATAATATCATGAACTGGTGACAATTACAATTTTATAACATAAGAATACAATAACAAAGGTACAAAATACATCATTAAAAACATAACAATGTAGATAACATTTGTAGTACAGGCTTTACAAAAGAATAGAAATAGACATATACATCAGTGTTACAGGAATTATGACATGAGTACATACATAGAAGATCAGAATAACTTGCGAAACATCAACTTCACACATGAGCATTTAAACAGAATGAATAATGTCTAATATCTTTACAAAGTAAATAACATATTATTAATGCCAATTATATTTGAGGATACCAGTATTCCTCATCATAGTGAATGTAGCTTAATATTAAAAGAAGAAAAAATTCTATGAAACTACACAGAGACAGGAAGAAAACAAATACGCAAGGGTACACAAACACGTACTGGGATAACACAAAAGGAAAGGACAGGGTTCGTTTTCAGTGTAACATTTGGTACTGCAGTCCAACCTAAAACTTCATATATCTTTCCTTTTATTTCATCCGTTGTTTCCACCAAAAAGATTCTATCTAAGCATGCTTTCTGTATTTAAATGTTCACACATTTCGTACCACAACATTTATTTCCAAGAAAATCCTACCTAAACCTGTTTTCTCAATGCATTTCTTCCAATTCATCGCAACTCATTCTCTTAGAGGCTACCCCCTCTTAAGCTAACTTAAATCTACTGAGCTCAGATGCTAAACTAAGGGACGAGGCAATGCAGCATCACATAACAAATCAACACAAACAACAATGCAAAAAAATGCAAATTGGCAAAGCTAGCAGCATAAATGAGCAAAAGTCAAATTCAATAACACTATGCCTGGCAAACAGCAGCAACTTATACCTAAACATGACATAGCGCAAGCAGAAAAAATATTACACTAAAATGGCCATGTCTAATACCTATGTCACATCTTAACATTAGAGTGATGCATCACAAAAACTTACGCTAGTAGATAAGTTACCAAATCGTAAAAAAATTATTTATGCAATTCCTGTGAAGGGAAATTTCTTTTTGTGCTCCCTCATTTGTTTTGGATGGATCATAAAATTATTTACTGGATCTGTAGGCATAAAATATTTATGTTAGTACATATATTAAATTTTATTTTAACCATTGCTGCAGTGCAGCTAGAAACTTGATATTAAACAAAATGTGTAAATAAATACATAAAGCAAGCCATATGGCATTTTTCTTAACTAGCAAGACAATAGCTGTGAAATGTTTCTCATCGTTTCATTAGGCATTTCAGTAAATATCATAAATTACGAGCTCCACAGTATGCTTTCAACAAGGAGATGTCAGTAGCGCGTACAATGGCCTTCCCTTTCTTTTTTTTTTTCTACCTGTGCCGCTGAAAAGGGCTCGCAATAATGGCTTTTTCTCCAGGCGTCTGACACAGCTGGGTGCCCGCGACGCATTACGTGCAGGTGGTCACTTAACTTTCTTACGGAAATATTTACCGCTAAAGTGACAGTCTGATATAAAAATATTTCACAGGTCAAGAATTTGCGTTACAAATCTGTAGAAACAAAATGCTATTGATATAACAGTGTCCAAAAAAATTTTCGTCTGCATTGTAATACATTCACGCATATACACACACATTTCATAACTCTTAAAGTACGTTTCTTGGTTTCCAACATCCTTTTCATAAATCAGAGTCCCTAACCACTATTCATTATTCCTTACCTTATTGTACATATACATATTCGTCGACACTTCTTCAATATTTCATCCTGAGAAACATGTAGCATAATCAAATTCCTCATATACGGTATCATCATCTTATTGATCATAAACATACCTCAACAGCATAATACACATCGTCGTCGTAATAATAACATCATAACACCTCAGTCAAATCTCAAAATCGTCGTAGCTTCCTCCAATAATTAAAAAAATTCTCTGCTCATGTCAAAAGTATCATCTGCCTCAAACGTACTTTAAAAATCATGAATCCATACCAAATACATCATTCAAAGCTCTCATAGTATCACAATGGTTCCGAAAAATATGAACAGTTTACAAAGTACAGACAAAATACAGTTTCATAAGTGTGAAGTTATCCAACTGTATAATTGCGTAAACATGTGTCACTGATGTAGTAAAATAAATGTTTGTCTCTCTCAGTTAAATAATCAGATAGCTGTGTAATTCTGTGTTTTAGAGAAATATGGTACCGATGTGTGAAGTTGTATAAGCAAAATACCATATTAGCTAGGGTTCCTTGTGGTTGCCACACACATGGTACACAAAGTAGACGTGTACCCCCCTGAGGATTAATGTAATTATACCCTCAGGTGTTACAGATTACAGGAATAGAATGAAATATATCACGGAAAACTTTCTTTGTAATTCAAAAATCTTGAAAAATAAATGGCTTAAGTACAAAATCTTGTCGGTCGGTCGGTGCTGGGGCCACTGCTGTTCCTTATTTATGTAAATGATATGCCTTCTAGTATTACAGGTGATTCAAAAATATTTCTGTTTGCTGATGACACCACCTTGGTAGTGAAGGATCTTGTGTGTAATATTGAAACATTATCAAATAATGTAGTTCATGATATAAGTTCGTGGCTTGTGGAAAATAATTTGATGCTAAATCACAGTAAGACTCAGTTTTTACAGTTTCTAACCCACAATTCAACAAGAACTGACATTTTAATCAGACAGGATGGGCATGTTATAAGCGAGACGGAACAGTTCAAGTTCCTAGGCGTACAGATAGATAGTAAGCTGTTGTGGAAAGCCCATGTTCAGGATCTTGTTCAGAAACTAAATGCCGCTTTATTTACCATTAGAACAGTATCTGAAATAAGTGACATTTCAACACGAAAAGTAGTATACTTCGCATATTTTCATACGCTTATGTCATATGGTATTATTTTTTGGGGTAATTCTTCTGATTCAAAAAGGGTATTTTTGGCTCAAAAACGGGCTGTTCGAGCTATGTATGGTGTAAGTTCGAAAACCTCTTGTCGACCCCTATTCAATAGTCTGGGAATTTTGACATTGCCCTCACAGTATGTATTTTCTTTAATGTCGTTTGTTGTTAGCAATATTAGCTTATTCCCAAGAGTTAGCAGCTTTCACTCAGTTAATACTCGGCAGAAATCAAATCTGCATGTGGAATGCACTTCCTTGACTCTTGTGCAGAAAGGAGTGCAGTATTCTGGTGCATCCATTTTCAATAAGCTACCACAAGAACTCAAAAATCTTAGCAGTAGCCCAAACACTTTTAAGTCTAAACTGAAGAGTTTCCTCATGGTTCACTCCTTCTATTCTGTCGAGGAGCTCCTGGAAGAGATACAAAATTAAGCAAATTCCAGTGTACATTTTTGATTTTCTTTATTTAAACTAACGACTTGTCGCCTGAATATGTTTCTTATATTTCATTTTATCTGTTTCTACAATCGTGTTATAATTTCATGTATTGACTCGTTCCATGACCATGGAGACTTCTCCTAAATGTGGTCCCACGGAACAATAAATAAATAAATAAATAAATAAATAAACAAAATCTCTCAAATGCGTGTCCTGTAGCGCTAAATGTGCGTCTTGCTGTAAGGTAATTCTGTGGAAGTGTCGTACTTATCGTCCTCCGAAAGCCAAGTTCTGCAGAAGTCAATGTACTTACCTCATGATAAACAAAAGTGAAATGCTTTATGTATAGATATCTTAGTTATTACGCTTATTGCCGTGATGAAGAAAGTACTGTGCTGTAACGTATTGTTGTGCTACGGAAAAGACAATCTCATTGTTGCTGTACCACAAAAGTTACTACTAAAACATGTTTTACTTTCCAGAAAAATTCAGAAAAACTGTGCAGATATAAAACAGATACACTGCAAAAGCAACATTGTAAATTGTCACTCATTAGTAGCGTCGTGGTAAAACCGTGTAGCTGTCACATAAACTAACCTCTGTGTCATCTGGTATCTCTCAGAAAGCACATTAATTCAGAATGTATTTTCAAATAAACCAAAATGTTGCATTAAAATCTCATTAGCAGTACTGGTAAATGTTCTAAGTATGTGAGCCTTATAGTCGTTACGTAATTGTGCAACAAACAAGCAAGAATGTACACACACAATAACACTGTGACGTCTGTTCACTATAACAATGCATTCGTCATTTCTGTTTAAATAAGTTCTCTTGGTTCTTGATTGGATATTGTACTTCAAACATTGTTGTATGTTAACAGTTTCTTAAGCATACTAGTAACGTGAAGTGAAACGTTTTATGGCAAAGACAAAGTTAAAAGGCAGATTATCTGTCAATAAATGGTTTTACATGAGAAATGTGGTGTAAACCTTTACTCTTCCTAGTACGCAGAGTTTCAACTTCAACGCAATTATCATGTGGTATACGTCGGATTCTGTAAGGTCCATTGTAAACTAGAAAGAATTTGTGACTCAAGTGTTTCTTCTTATGTGACAATGAATGAGCTTTAATGAGAACTTTCTGACCAATATACAATTTCTTTGCATTTGCTTTACCGTGTAGTTTTCTCCTTTTGTCTGCTGCAGATTTTATATTTTTAAGAGCCAAATCAATTATGTCTTTGTGTCGAAGTTTACGTGTATTCAGGAAAGGTACAAGCTCTCTGATTCTGTTCGGTGGTTCTTCATTCTTCAGTACAAGAGTAGGTGGTAAAGCAGTGGAGTCGTGAGGCATTTCATTCAGCACGTTTTGAAATAAGTGTAAATATCTGTCCCAATGCTGATGCTTTCTGTGACAATAAAGTCTGCAAAGCTTATTGATTTCTTTCATAATCCGTTCAGACGGGTTGCAATGTGGTGAGTACAATGAAATAAAAACAGGTTTGATTTTATGGTTGCGAAGCATGCGTGACCAAACAGCAGATCTGAATTGCGGTCCGTAATCTGAAATGACTTTACTAACGTGTCCAACTTCACGTAAGAAATTTTTAACAAAGGCGTTGGATACAGACCGTCCAGTGGCTTTACGTAACGGAGTGAAAGAAACAAATTTTGAAGTAAGTTCAACAGCGACTAGAACGTACGAAAATCCATTGGATGTTCTGACAAGCGGTCCCAAGAGATCAACAGCAGCAAATTCTTTTAATTTAGCAGGAATAATAGGAAACAACGGAGCACGATGTGAGACAGTAGATGGTTTCGCCTTTTGACAAAGTTTACAAATAGACAAGACTCTTCGAATTCGCTTTTCCATATTGTTAAAATAACAAGTCGTTCGAAGAATATGATAACATTTTCGTGGGCCAAAATGTGCGTAGCTGAAATGAATGTACCAAATGAGCTTATTAACAAAATCGTCTGGAATGCAAAGTACCCATAGCTTGTCATCAACAGTGCAGCGTTTGAAGAGTATGTTGTTTCTAACCAGGTAATAATGCCGAATCTGTGTGTGTGTCTTTTCATGCCATTTGCTCTTGATGTCTTTCCAAATCGGATCTTTATCTTGTTCATGAGCAATGTCCTTTAAAGATGTGGTGATGAAGTTTTCAAAGGCGACTTTCTGAATGTAAAGAATACTGAAATTTTTCTCGAGGTTGCCTTCTGTGGTACTTTTCTCAAGCCCAGCCGGTGCGCGTGACAGTGCGTCCGCAACAATGTTCTCCTTGCCGGGAATGTAGACTATTGTGAAGCGGAATTCTTGCAGAAACAATGCCCAACGTTTTAACCTGTCATGATTTAATTTTGAAGACATAAGAAATTGTAATGCACGATGATCACTGTATACTTTTACGTGCTTACCAGAAAGAAAGAAACGGAATTTGTTAAATGCCCAAACGATAGCTAAAGCTTCTAATTCAGTAACGGAATAATTTTTTTCAGATTTTGTTAGCACTCGGCTAGCAAAAGCAATGGTTTTCTGAACGGTAGTGTCATTTTCTATGGCTTCTTGAAATAAATGGGCACCAAGACCGACTTTAGAAGAATCCGTGCTAAGGCAGAAATCTTGTGACAGATCTGGATGTGCTAGTATTGGCGCGTTAAGTAGCGATTCTTTCAAAGAATTGAATTCCAACTGTGCTTGTTCGTCCCAGTTCCAAATAGTATTTTTTCCAGTGAGAGAACAAAGTTTTGGTGTAACTAGAATTTGCATATTCAGAAAACGACGGTAAAAATTTACGAGACCTAGAAAACTGCGGACTTGTCTTTTTGTGGATGGAACTGGAATGGCTCTGATTGCTTCTAACTTTTCAGGATCCGGCTGAATGCCTTCAGAAGAAATAATATGTCCCAAAAACCTCACCTTTGACCTACCGAATTCAGACTTTTCCAAGTTAACTGTAATTCCAGATTCTGCAAAAATACGTAACAGACTGTTGAGGATGCGATTATGTTGTTCCCATGAAGCTTCCGCTATTAGAATATCGTCCACATATAAGGTGATGTGACGTTTTAAGAACTCAGGTAATATGGAATTTAGCCCGCGAATAAATGCTGCTGAAGAAATGTTCAAACCAAAGGGAAGTTTCCGAAACTGATAACAAACGCCGAAACAAAGGAAAGCTGTGTATTTTCTGCATTCTGGATGAAGTTCGATCTGATAAAAGCTGGATCTGAGATCAATGGAAGACAACACTTTTACACCATTAAAATTTTGAAGAAGTTCTTCCATCGTCTGCGGCCTGTCTGTTTCAGGAATAATGATAGTATTGATTTGTCTCGAATCTAAGACAAGTCTGATCGATCCATTTTTCTTTTCAACAACATGTAATGGATTGTTGTATGAGCTTACTGCAGGCTCAATAATGCCCTCGTCAAGCATAGATTGTATTTCTGTTCTAACACGGTCCCTATAATGTGCTGGAATTACATATGGTCTAACACAAAATTTAGTATGCTCACGAACACGAAATTGGTATTGAAATCCCTTGATTGTTCCTGTTTTATGAGTAAAAACTGTGGAATGTGCTTGTAAAATCTCAAAAAGGTCCTGCCTATCAGTGTCATTACAATTGCTTTGTATTCATTCAAAAAGTCTACTCCCAATATAATTTCCGTCGACAATAATGGAACAATGAGAAAGTTCATAGAGAAGCTGTGGCTTTGACAAAAGAATTCTAAATTGGTTTGTTGGCGTACATCTACACTTTTTCCAAAGATTGCACCTTGTAATTTAATCTTACGTAACGGAAGTGTGGGGCAATCGTTCGATTTGTTGCATTTGCTAAAGGCTGTTTCACTGATTACTGAAATGGGACTGCCAGAGTCAAGTACTGCCGTAAATTTTACGTCATTTACTGTAATGTGAATCACAGGATATGCAATGTTGTTATGTTTTACGTCGTGTTCTTGGAGTAAGATGTCCCTAATGTCTTCCATTTTTACGTAATTACTAGCTACGGCAGCTGCGTCATCAGTTTCATACGTGCGTTTTGTGGCTGCCTGCGGTATGAGTCATTGCCTATTGTCTCTTTGTTGGCGCGCGTCGTTATTGGGATTTGGAGACCTAACTTCTACAAATTCACCGTGACGAGAGGGCCCTGCCCTGTTTAAATCCCGCCAGTTCTGATGCAATTCAGGTCTGTCGTTACGATCATATCGTCTGTCGTCATGTCGGTAGATGCCATAGTTTCTTTCTTGTCGGTCACGTGGTGGAGAATTTCTCCCTGAATCGAAACTGCGCGCTGGACCGTTGCGTCTAAAGTTATTCTGTCTCCCCTGATAATATTTATTTTGGTTCCCATATTGTCTGTTTCTCTGAAAGTCTCTGTGATAGTCATTACCACGGAGAGGTGATCTTTCCCTGTAGTTATTACTACTCTGCCAACGGTTGTCATACGGGTGGTGTCTATTTTGGTCACGATTTGTGTTGTGAGAATAGCCTTGTTGTGTCCAGTTATTACTTCTTTCATCGCGGATTTGCGACGGATGTGACCTGTAATTGTTGTGTTCCTGGTTTCGCGTTCCGCGATTGTCAGTGTCAATTTCTAATTCTTGTAACAGTCCCTGAAAAGCTTCAATGTCGTCTTTGCAACGTCCTGCTAAAATAATATGTCGTAAATGTTTAGGCATTTTGATTAAGCAAATGCGGATGAGTTCTGAGGGGCTGTATGGGTTTGACAGGTATTGATTCTTGTGCAACATGTCTTCAAAATATTTCACAAGACTGGAAAATTCAGATTGTTCGAAGTGTTTCATCATTATGATGTTATGTTTTACACGGTCTTGTGTAGCTTGAGACCAATATGCTGAGAGGAAGGCATGGTAAAATTCTCCTTCACTGTGGCAATCGTGAATGACCGATCGCATTCTTACAGCTGGTTCATTCTCTAAATAGCCACACATGAATTCTAATCTGTGTTCTAACGACCAGTTGGGAGGAAAACAATGAGAGAATTGATGGAGCCATGCTTGTGGATGAATGTCGTTGCCAGAATTCTTAAATGTTTTGAATTTACGTGTAGTAATGAACAGCTTATAGTCAAAATCATCATGTCGGCAAGTCGCATGTCGGTCATTGTTACGTCGTTTCGGCGGTTCCATCTCAAAATTCGGCGTACCTTGCCAACTTCTTTCACAATTTCCGAAGTGCCCTGTGTTGTTATTTTGTGTCTGTTCCGTATTTGTATGTCCCTCTTCCCGTATTGGGGCGCGAGTGTCCTCTGAAATACGTAATTCTTGTACTACTTGTGCCAACTGATCTTGCACTTCGCGGATTTCTCTTTTGTACTGTGTATTGATTTGATTTTGATTTTGTTTGAATTTTCTAATTTGTTCATACTCTTCAGTGTCCATGAAGGCTACAGGTGTTGTGTCATTCAGATCATCATCTACTTTTGTAGATAAGTTAGTGAATTGATCCGAAAGTTCGGCTACTTTATCCGATAGTGAAATCATTTCCTCTCTATGTTTTTCTGGACCAAGTTTCAGAGTGTCCATTTGTGTTGCAATCGTGTCTACTGTAACCTTTAAGTTTTCCTGAGTTTTTGCAAGTTGCATAACCGTATCGGTAGATGCAACTGAGTCAAATTTTGCTTGCAAGGTCTCATGATTTTCATGAACAATAGTTTGCAGTTCTTTTATGGCTGCTTCGTGATTCTGTAGTGCATTTTCATGACGCGAAAAAATAGGTTGGAAATGCTCACAAATTTGTGTTTTTACGTCATTACAGACTTTTTGACATTTCGATTCAATGTGATGTAACTCAGCAGTTAAATCCTCACGTGTTCGTTCAAGAGTTTGCTCCAATGAGTCTAACTTTTTAAGATTTTGTTCCATTGTGTCTAACTTTTCAAGCTTTTGTCCCATTTGTTGCATTAATTGTAATAACAATGCACTGGTGTCTGAAACATGTTCCTCAGTGCTTTTCGGCAGTGAATTTACACCGGAAACATTCACATTTTGACAAGCAGAAAATGTGTCTTGACTTATTTGAGAAAACGGTGAGGATCCAAAACCTGAATCTACAGTATTTGTGAGATCGTGTCGTGTCATTTCGGCTTCCTGAGGCGAGCTATTGCCGACCGATCGATCGATAATGCTTCCCTCTTCACTAATTGTTTCACTGTCCACGCCATTGTTTGACGCCCGCTCCATTTCCCTGTGCACAGTTACCAAATTACTACTTTGAACATTAGTAAATTCATGACTCGGTGGCGCTAACACACTACTTTCATTTTCACTGTCATTTCTCAGTTTACTTTGGAGCCTAGTATTACGTTTTTCACACGCCATTATTGTCACAGTATTTCACACGACAACACAGAAAAACACAATTTGAAGAGCAAAAATAAGAGAACACATTAACATAACACTGAAAATAATATCTAGTTAATTACAGCTGCGAAATACTTGGTGCAAATCTATATGCATGGCACAACTGTTTTACTGTACAACAATGAAAGACTGCAACTACAAAGGAGATTTTCTCTACAATTACGCGCTAGCAATAAACAAAATCTACACTAATTACACAAACTACAAGAAAAAATCAGAAGATTCCAGTGAGGTATCCTAGGCTAAGGGTCGACATATGAAACGTCCCCTTTAAACAATTTATATATGAGACTGTGCTTATACTGACACACAATATTTTTAGCGCAACGCAATCTGACTATCAAAGATCCCTGCAAAAGAATGGCCCTGACTAACATTAAACTATACCTTTCACAAATCACTTACCTCACAAAAATCTTCGCTGCTCAAGCTACTGCAATACAGCGAGCGCCACTACTGCCAGCTAAATAAAAGATTCAAACTATGGAAGGCACTAACTACTGATAGGGATAGTTAGCAAATGAAAGATATTAATAGAGAACAAACAATGTATTTACCTTGATATCATCATATATAAATATAGCAGTTCATGACAAATTTCAAAACTCCGCCATCTCTCTCCCGACATCCACCACTGCTGGCGGCTCACCTCCAACTGCGCAACGCTACGCGCTGTTCACAGCCAGCTGCCTAACACTACAATGGCGAGTATTACAACAATGCAAAGCAGCCACAGACTGCACACAGCACAGCCAGTGATTTTCATATTGAGCGCTACGTAACGCTGCCAATAAGAAAACATAAACAGCCTACTTACATAGAGAAAACATAAACAGCTTACTTACATAGAGAAAACATAAACAGCTTACTTACAACTAGTCGGGATATCCTCCACTGAATCACCTTCTGCTTCGTCTTCATGGTATAGTACTTCATTATCAACTAAAGGCATTTCGTTCGTCAGCTCCAAAAATCGCTCGACGATAGCCGCTCGTATCAGTCTGGAACGCCACGAAACAGAACCGCCTGCTTCCGGTCATGGACTGCGCTGCTGTTACGGTCGCAGGTTCGAATCCTGCCTCGGGCATGGATGTGTGTGATGTCCTTAGGTTAATTAGGTTTAAGTAGTTCTAACAAGGGGAAGGCCTCAGCGCCTAGAACCGCTCGGCCACAGAGGCCGGCATTCATGATGGAATACTTCTTTCTTAAGGTGTTGTTGGACTTAAAGCCGTCTGTTGTAGCTGTGGTCACTGGCAAATGAAGTACTTTATGAGAGACGCTAAGGTTTTCTTGCTCCTTGAATGTACGCAAACTATGAATCGCTTTTGAGATCCCCTTTTAACACCTCCGAAGATCCATATGAGTTCAATTTAGTTTTTTAGTGGTCGTCATGTCTTGTATTTATGAATAGCTGTATGCGATTTGTGTATTTCAACTACATTGTTTTCTCCACCGATATGAGAGAACTGTGTGTCGATAACTGAGTTTCGGAAACGGCTGCTTGTAGAATACAGTCTGTTACATAACATGAAAGTATGTAAAATAATGCTCTTATGGATAACCAAATTACAATTGTCGAATCATGTCTTCTTGTTTATCGACGTCCATTTGCAACACCGCGTGCAGTACAGTTGAAATGCAAAATCAGGATCGGATCCTTTCCTACGAAGTTTCACACAGCTGTCTCCATGACAGTTCACAAAATTCCTGAAATCGTTATTTAGCAGCAATCCATATCCCCAACAGAAATCTAAACAAGATTTTACAGTCGAGGAATTAAGTTTCGGCAGATAAGAGTATTGGGACTCGAGGCTACAACGGTTCACTCACTCCTATTAAAAACGCTAAACGTAATACGATGTTGCCGTGGCAATGCGCTAAACACGTTTAATGTCTGCTGCCAGGACAGTTGTGCGTCAGCTGGGCGTTTGATGTATTTTTTCGTTCGATATATATCGTTCCGAGCACACGCATTTAATATTCACTACTTCGTGGAAATTATTGGCCATCGACATAGCTCCAGGAACACTGAGTTGCACGCGAGCGTAGCCACGGGGAATATATAAGTATACGTATATACGCCGATGAGAAAACGGTGGCAACACCAAAAAATAATTAAAGTAGTGTAAAGAAATTTCAGGAATCCATTTATTTAGGGGACAGTGAATAACGTTTCACTATCACAAGTTAATGTAAGATAAGACAATGAAAACGCGAAATTTTGATACATTTGTAACAGCTATAGCTGCCGGAATGTTGAATGCAAGAGTGCAAACGTGCTTGAATTGTGTTGCACAGGTGACGCAATTAAACTTTTGGGATGGAGTTCCATGACTGTTGCGCTTGGTCGGTCGATACAGGGACGCTTAAATCTGTTTTTGCATGGCACTGGAGTTGTCGCGGATAATGTCCCATATTTGCTCGATTGATGACAGATCTGGTGATCGCGCAGGCCAAGGCAACATGTCGAGACTCTGTAGAGCATGTTGGGTCACAACAGCGGTATGTGGACGAGTATTGTCCTGTTGGAAAACACCCCATGGAATGCTGTCCATGAATGGCAGCATAACAGGTCGAATCTCCAGACTGACACACAAATTTACAGTCAGAGTGCGTGAATACTCTTGCTGTCATACGACATCCCACCCCAGACCATAACTCCAGATGCAGGTCCAGTGTATCTAGCATGCAACCAGATGGGTTGCAGGTCCTTAGCTGGCTTCCTTCTAACCATCACACGACCATCGTTGGAACCGAGACCAAACCAGCTTTCATCAGAAAACACCACAGACCTTCACCTTGCCCACCAATCAGCTCTCGTTTGACACCACTGAAGCCGCAAATGGCTATGGTTTGGGGTCAGTAGAATTCACGCTATAGGGCATCTGGCTCGGAGATGTCCTTGAAGTAACCCATTAGTAACAGTTCGTTATATCGCTGTGGTGCCAACTGCCGCTCAAATTGCTGCTGCAGATGCAATATGTGCGACAGAGCCATACGCCGAACACGATGGTCTTCCCTCTCTGTGGTGCCACGTGGCCGTCCGGAATCCGGTCTTCTAGCACGCGTACATTCCTGTTGTGACCACCGTTACTAGAAATCATATACGGTGGTCACGTTGCTGCCAAGTCTTTCTCCTATTTCGCAGAAGGGACATCCGGCTTCTCGTATCCCTATTACATGACCTCTTTTAAACTTAGTGAGGCGTTGATGATAGCGCGTTTGTCGCCTTTAAGGCACACTCGAATTGCATCAACTCACCACATCCTGCCTCAAAAGTAACTCACGCCCACGACCGTTACAGAGTGTGTGTAAAGCAAACCTAAATGCATCCTCGTTGTAGCTCCACTAGCGCCAGTCTTATGCGACTGACACGAAGTTTGCATAGACATCATCTTCCAGAAGTAGAAACGCGCCTACCTAGATTCCTTTATGTCGCACAACCACTTCTTGGAGTTTCTACTTTTTTCCCGTCAGTAAATATGTATAGTCGTAGACGCTTTAAGGCTCCTTCTTGTTCCTGAACATCGAAAAAGTTTTCGACCGTCTCTGGCACAACGGCCTCATACGCAAACTAAGCGAAGCTTGTTTCCCGGACGGACTCGTACGTCTCATACACTCACATCTCACGAACAGGTGTTTCAACACTGACGTGCAGGGAAAACAATCAATACAGCATGGTATCCAAGCTGGAGTACCCCAAGGAAGCATCCCAGGGTCCATCTTGTTCAACCAGTACATTAACGACTTCCCAGCAACACAAAACACGACGTTAGCCATCTACGCGGATGACGTCGCCATCCTTGCGCAAGATTGGAATCCGTCGAACATTAATTCACGAATACAGACAGCACTCAGAACTGCCGAGCCTCGGTTGGAGCGATGGCATATTAAACGTCGACAAGTGCGAAGCAGTTCTGTTTACACGTAGACTGAATCTACTGCGCAAACATCAACACAGTAGACAGATAACACTACATACACGCCCAAAACGTTTCCGAGAGAAAGTCAGATTTCTTGGTGTCTGGCTGGACCGGAAATTTACATGGGTGGTGGGGGGAGGGGGGGGACCACATCTAGTACATTACCAACAGAGCGGATGCGAAGCTCAAACAGCTCTACCCAATGCTCAACAGGGAAAGCACACTGAATAGGAGGGTGTCGAGGTCCATATACATGACATTGATTAGACCTCTGATAAAGTACGCAGCTCTCGTCTGGGGATATGTAGCTCCTACACGATTGCGCCGCCTGCAGAGCACACAGAACAAAGTGCTACGAATCATTAGCAACGCTCCACGCTACACACGCACCGTGGATCTTCACCAAGAATACCGCCTTGGAACCCTGAAGTAAGTATTCAAAAAACACGCCACACGACTATACATGAACTCGAGACACTCTAACAATCCTTATATCCTCACTCCGCGAAACTACGATCACAACCATAGGTGGAAGCACCAGCGGCCAAAGACACTACTAGCTAGGGTATAGCCACCTATGGAAAGCTAACAGCCCGCATCTCGTGGTAGTGCGGTAGCGTTCTCGCTTCCCACGCCCGGGTTCCCGGGTTCGATTCCCGAAGGGGTCAGGGATTTTCTCTGCCTCGTGATGGCTGGGTGTTGTGTGCTGTCCTTAGGTTAGTTAGGTTTAAGTAGTTCTAAGTTCTAGGGGACTTATGACCACAGCAGTTGAGTCCCATAGTGCTCAGAGCCATTTGAACAATTTTTGAAAGCTAACAAACACCAACAAGCGACAGACTTCGGCAAGCCGCTGGATATCAGCAACACTGACTGGAAATTACCAGTTGTTACTAGAGCCGACCAACAGGCCACAGCAGGGAAACCGACGAGCTCGCCCACTTGCGCACAAACAAGTCGCCAACATACACTGTGCATCCGATACATGACGTATCGGAAACAAAAATGATGATAAACCTAACTGTTGCAGGTTTCTGACGCTGATCGAGAGTTCAACACCGGCACCAAGCGGCAGCCGCCGAGCAACAGCACCGCACAACGTCAAAGGTATCGACATGCATGATACCCACCACTAACAAAGCCTACCCTTGCACGACCTACCGCCGGCAGCAAAACATCCGCTACTGCTCTTACTACCCGACATAACTCTAGCAGAGGTTTTCTTTTCTCTTGCCTCTAGCCTTGGCACTTTTATTCCTCTGTCCTTAAAACGGCTACCCTTCGTTCGACTTCGACTCAATCTATCTCCAGATGTACGCAAACATCGCAGTACCCACATCCTGCGATACCTCACTTTAGTGAAAACTAACCCTTATGCAGAGATAGCAGTAGACCTGTTGAGTTGGCCATCATGCCGGTGTCGGCGTGGAGGTTTTTTTCCCTTTACTGTCATTTAAAACCTTACATAACGTAGGCTGGCAGCAGCATACTAAGCTGCTCTTCAGCCACAAGTTTTACAAAGAAAATACAATGGAGACACAGAGTTACAGAACAAAGTGGGGGGCCAAAAATAGTAGACACAGAAATAAATAACACGTAGCCGTTCACACGCGAAGACACCTAAAGAAACACTAAAACGATGGCGATGATCTCCGGCGCGTGAATGTCCACTTAACGTGTGCGAATCTGGGGAGCTGCCAAGAGGGGAAGAAGGTGGAGGGGGAGGGAGACGGGAGAGCAAAGATGCCAATGGCAGAGGAGATGGTGGGAGGAATGAAGGTATGGGGGTAGGGGAAGCCCGGGGGAGGAGGGGTGAGAAAGGGAGGAGGGAGGGAAGGGGGAGAGATGGGAGAAAGGGTGCCCATAGGAACAAACACAGGAAGAGGGAGGAAGTATTAAAGTTGGTAGGAGGGGTAGATGGAGGGGAGGAGGGCATCATCAGGGAGGGGGAGCTGGCGGAAGCCACCTTGGGAGAGGGTATGGAGCGTGGAGAGATGGAGAGCAGGTGGGACGTGGAAATACAGGCGCGGCAGCGGACGGGGGCGGGAGAGGATGGGAGAGATTCGGATGAGGAGGATCGAGTTTACGGGAGGTGTAGAGGATCCATATCCGTTCGAGAAAAAGGAGGAGGTGGGGAACGGAATAAGGTCGTACAGGATCCGCGTGGGGGAGGGGAGATGGATGCGATAGGCGAGGCGAAGAGCATGGCGTTCAAGGATCTGAAGGGATTTGTGAGAGGTGGGGGAGCGGAGATCCAGGTAGAGTGGGTTTAGCAGAGGATAGGGTAGATGAGGGATTTATAGGTATGGAGGATGGTGGATGGGTCCAGACCCCATGTACGGCCAGAAAGGAACTTGAGGATATGGAGTCACGAGCGTGCCTTGGCTTGGATTGTCCAGAGGTGGGGGGTCCAGGAAAGGCGACGGTCAAGGGTGGCGCCAGGGTACTTAAGGGTGGGGTTGAGGCCGATATGACGGCCATAGACGGTGACATAGAAATCGAGGAGGAGAAAGGAAGGGGTGGTTTTTCCTACAATGATTACCTGGGTGTGGAGGGGCTCCACCTCTATATAAAAAAAGGCTCCCTCGTAAATCACCTTCGAGAACAGTAGTTTCGCATCGGTCATTGACTCGTGAAACTGCCGTTTTACTTCATTTCACAAGTACTTGGTCAATCGATCCGCAATAATCCGCTTCGGCGCGCCGTGCGTGGTGACATGAGAGGATGCGCGGTGTGAGGGGCGGCCCTCCCACGGTCTGGCCTGGAGCCGCGGTCAGCCGCCCGCCCGCCCGGCAGGCCTAGCCAGAGAGCGCAGTCCGCCTCAGTGCCGCCAACCGGCCGGCCAGGCGGGTCCGTCCGCCCGGGGCACAGAGGCTCTGCGACATCATTTATGAGCTTACGCGGAGCGGTAATTAATGTCATAAAAGCTCGTAGCGTTCGCCGAATCTCATTAATGCGTAATTACGGAGATTAACGTGCGGGAGCAAATTTCACACGTGGATGCATGCTGAGATGCGTTAGCGCTGCCCGGGCCACCGACACGGCGAGCGCCCCGAGGCAGTGAGCGTCAACGACACACGTGGCACGTTCTTGCCTCCCCACCCCATTGTGCATTTGTGCTTGCATGCGTTTTTTGGGGGAGAAGGGGAGGGAAGAAGAGAAAACTTGCAGGACTCAGTGGATTAGTTGGGAGGATCGGGGGAGGGGGTCCTGGGTGGATCTGGTTGACAACAACCAGATGAAAAGACGAAAATCGCTCACTATTTGTTAGTCGATTCAGTAATTGTAACTTAAATGTTAAAATTATCACACTCACGTAGAGAGGTAACACTAGTTAGTGAAACATCGAATGAGAACCCTGCTAACAGCTGCAAATGCAGTCTCATCAACGGAAGAGGAGAGCACCAGTGATCCATGTCGTAATACCCTGTATAAAGTCATCATTCTTGAGATTGCTTTGAAGACGCCCGCCACGAATTCCTCTCCTGTATCAACCTCTTAATCGCAGAGTATCAATTGCAGTATCCGTCCTCAACTATTTCCTGAAGTGTTCCTAGCTCTGTTTTCCTCTATAGTTTTTACGTTCTACAGCTCCCTCTAGTTCCACGGAAGTTATTCTCCGAGTCTTGACACAAACCTGCCATCCTGTCCCTTCCTCTCGTCACTATTTATCATACATTCCTTCACGGAGAACCTCACTCCTTACCTTATCAGTCAACTTAATTTCTAACGTTCTTGAGTAGCACCTCATCTCAAATGCTTCGATTCTGTTCTTTTCCGATTTTCCCCACGATCCGTGTTTCACTGTCATACACTGTCGTACACATACTCTAGACGTACATCATCAGAAACTTTTTCCTCAGATGAAGGCCTATGTTTGATTCCCATAGACTTCTCTTGGCCAGGAATGCCGTTTATGCCAGTCCTAGTCTCCTTCTTAGCCCCCCCCCCCTTGCTCCCCGTCCGTTACGGGTTATTTTCTCCCTAGGTAGCAGAATTTCTCAACTTCGACCTACTTTGTGATCCCTAATTCTGATGTTAAGGTTCGCACAATTCTCATGTCTGCTACTTCTCATTAGTTTCTTCTTTCTTCGGTTTGCTCTCAGTCCGTATTCTGTACTCATTAGACTGTCCATTCCATTCAACACATCCTGTAATTCTTAATAATTTTCAATGAGGATTACAGTGTCATCAACGAATCTTATTTTTGAAATCCTTTCACCCTAACTTTTAGTTTCGTCATTACTTCTTCGATTGTAGACTGAAAAATAGTGGCGAAAGACTACTTCCTGCCTTACACCTTTCTTATTCCGAGAACTTCACTCGTCGTCGCTTGATTCTAGTGTGTATTGTACACTACCCGTCTTTACCTATAGCTTACACCCGTTTTTCTCAGAACTTGGAGCATCTTGCACCACTGTACATTACACATCGACAAATCTTATAACAATGTCTTGATTTTTCTTCGTCTTGCTTCCGTCATCAACCACAAGTTCTCTGGTGCCTTTACCTCTCCTAAAGCCAAACTCATCATCATCTAACACATCCTCAATTTTCTTTTCCATTCTTTTGTAGGTCACTCTTACCAGAAACTTGGATGCTTGAGCTGTTAAGCTTATTGTACGATAATTCTCGCATTTGTATGCTCTTGCTCACTGCGAAATTGTGCAGATCATGTTTTTCGGAAAGTCTGATGGTGTATCACCACTGCCACAGAGTCTACACACCAACGTCAATAGTCGTTGTCAATGTGAAAATTTGTTATCACTCCCCCCATCAACTTTAGGAATTCTGGTGGAACTTTATCGATCCCTTCCGTCTTATTTGATCGTAAGTCGTCTAAAATTCTTTTAAATTCCGATTCTAATTCCGGGTCCCCTATTTCTTCCGTGTCGAAAAGAATGGTTCAAATGGCTCTGAGGACTATGGGACTTAACTTCTGAGGTCATCAATCCCCTAGGACGTAGAACTACTTAAACCTAACTAACCTAACGACATCACACACATCCATGCCCGAGGCAGGATTGGAACTTGCGACCGTAGCGGTCGCGCTGTTCCAGACTGTAGCGCCTAGAACCGCTCGGCCACCCCGGCAGGCAAGCAACGTGAATCTCATGTACCGTACTGAACTGTGTAAAAAATGCAAACATTTTATGAGCTTCATAAATACTATGTATTGCTGTATTGCTTTGTAGAAGTATACGAATTATATTTATACTTTAGTTAGTTTGCAATAGCCACAGCAGTTTAATATTCACCGAATGAACTCTTTTTACAGATTGTCTTAAGTTGGAGGGTTGGATAGCGTAATTGGTGGCCCAATATCCGCGAAAAGCTCTAATCCCACTCAGGCACGAAATTTATAACTTGTCACGTGAAGCTTATGTGTTCAGTGCAGATGATCGGCTGCGCAAGACTGTTTCTTCACGTGGCGGATCACTTTTCTTTAGTGAATACTGTATGTTCAGGCTATTTCAGATGGAATACCTGTTTTAATGTCCACTGCCTCAGTGAAAGTCTTATTTCAGACGCGATGTTTATTATACCGTCAGTGACATAATGTGATTTCATTTCAGTTACCTAATGGCTTTCAAGCATATTATATCGATTTCGTGTACATGTCGATAACTGGAAAGACTTTAGGTCAAAATGTAGATTTACGTTACACCAGAAACACATGTAGATACGTGTAACTGAATTCAATTTGCACTTCCAGATCGCTGTTTTCACTGAAGACGAAACCATACTACCATTTACTGACAGGAGAACACATTTTCCATGATGATATGACAAGCTTTGTGCCTACGCCATAATATACGATATATGGTCCCGTGCATACTTTGAATAGCATAACACATATTACATTACACTTGACGGTAACTGTTTTACTACAGACAAAGCAGGATGTCCTGCTACCTCGACGCATGAAGACGGCTCGCATTAAGAGACTATATTATACGTAATTAATACAAGGTAAAAATGCAGTTGTACTGTCCTAAAGCATCGACTGCACACCGACCAGAGCATCACCGTGAAACGGCATCAAGAAAGCGCTGACCAGCGAGCCAATGACAAGCGCGGGAAGCGCCATACTCCAGGAAGATAAGAGTTCAGCGTAACCTGTCAATGCTAACTCAGCCAGCTGCCCATCGCTGGTCAGCTCAGTTCGGTCGCGACCTTAGAGTACATCTACATCCATACTCTCTCTTCGCGAGATATACGTAGGAGGGAGCAATATACTGCTTGACTCCTCGGTGAAGGTATGTTCTCGAAACTTCAATAAAAGCCCGTACCGAGCTACTGAGCGTCTCTCCTGCAGAGTCTTCCATTGTAGTTTATCTATCATCTCCGTAACGCTTTCGCGATTACTAAACGATCCTGTAGCGAAGCGCGCTGCTCTCCGTTGGATCTTCTCTATCTCTTCTATCAACCCTATCTGGTACGGATCCCACACTGCTGAGCAGTATTCAAGCAGTGGGCGAACAAGCGTACTGTAACCTACTTCCTTTGTTTTCGGATTGCATTTCCTTAGGATTCTTCCAATGAATCTCAGTCTGGCATCTGCTTTACCGACGATCAACTTTATATGATCATTCCATTTTAAATCGCTCCTAATGCGTACTCCCAGATAATTTATGGAATTAACTGCTTCCAGTTGTAACTAAATGATAAGGGATCTTTCTTTCCATGTATTCGCAGCACGTTACACTTGTCTACATTGAGATTCAAATGCCATTCCCTGCACCATGCGTCAATTCGCTGCAGATCCTCCTGCATTTCAGTACAATTTTCCATTGTTACAACCTCTCGATATACTACAGCATCATCCGCAAAAAGCCTCAGTGAACTTCCGATGTCATCCACAAAGTCATTTATGTATATTGTGAATAGCAACGATCCTACAACACTCCCCTGCGGCACACCTGAAATCACTCCTACTTCGGAAGACTTCTCTCCATTGAGGATGACATGCTGCCTTCTGTCTGCGTTCTGCGAGAATAATAGCTCTCCAAAGTACTTGTATGTAGCAGGTACAGGAAGCACAGGTCATCAGTCCCCTCGAACTTAGAGCTACTTAAACCTAACTAACCTAAGGACATCACACACATCCCTGCCCGAACAGGATTCGAACCTGCGACCGTAGCGGTCGCGCGGTTCCAGTCTGTAGCGTCTAGAACCGCTCGGCCACCTCGGCCGGCCCAGGAAGCACAGGAATCAACAGAAGTTAAGTTAACTTTATTTTCTTGTTAGAAATAATGAGTTCAATTCATCTTCAAGTGATTTTGGATTCCTGTCACTGGCTTTCGCAACTATTATCTCCTTCCTTGTTTGTGTCCGTTGGAACTCCTACAGTAGCCGACACAACAGTACCCACTTTCGACCTTTAAATAGTTCACGAACATTCAAAATGTTTTGATGTCATAAACGCCCTTTATGCACATAACGCAAGTGAATAATAAGCTATAATTTATAATTTTGACTGTTGTACATTTTATGGGGAAAATAGTAATATTTACTTCTAATTTTCTCCACATTGTATTCTTTTGGAAAAGTCGGTTATGTCAAACAATTACATTTGAAAGGCAGCACTAAGAGAAATAGCATTATACGCGGAACATGGTTTAAAACCGTAATCTCAATTTTAGCGTCTGAATGAGAAATTATTTATACTGTCTTTAGACTTGTAATTAGTGGTCATTTTAAACAGAATCGCTTAAAGCTGATACTGAATTCTCGTAAGAAATAGGCATGTGTCAGTTACCGTCGTCCGCCAAAAATCTGTTTAGCAATGTCTGGCTGGCAACAAGTCAGCCACTTTGATAAAATAGGCATGTAAGTAATAGTGACGTATATGTAGATGTTGATAAACGAAACACGTAACGTCTGTGATATAATTCTTTCAATTTATGAACTGCAAGCAATCATATTGTGTACATATTCCAACCTCTGTCTTCCATTACGGTTTTGACCCTCTGCAGGTCTCTCTAGTACCACGAAACTTATTCCCTGAAGTCTTCAAACATGTCCTACCAACAAGTCCCTTCCTCTTTTCAGTGTCTTCCGTATGTTTCTTTATTCACCGATTACATAAGAATAATATCATTGCAATATAAACGTATCGATGTATCACAAATGAAATCAAATCTGAATGTTGTCTCAGAAATATGTTAAGTAGTTAACAGAAAAACAGTAGAATATTACTGGTATCGAGAGGTTCAGATGAGGTACCATAATGGTTGCGTAATTCAATTACCATTACACGCTCTTGCTTCTAATTTAAACGAATATGGTTGCGACTTCTCTATACGCTGAATAAGTCCTTCTGACGATCATTTCTTTTTCGATTTCTTCACATTTTTTTCTGCAGTCATTTCACCTTAGTTGCCCTACACTTCCTATTTAATTCATTCCTGAGTTGTTTATGTTGCTATATTCCTGTCTTTCCCTGAATATTTTTGTTCTTCCTTATTCGATCAATTGAAGTATTTCATCTGTTACCCCAAGTTTCTTCACAGCTACCTTCTTAGTACATATGTTTGTCTTCCCAGAATCCGTGATTGCTATTTTTAGAGATATCTACCCCTCTTCGACTGCAATACTTACCGTGGTATTCGTTATTGCAATACCCCCGCCTTTAACGAACTTTAAATGCGTCGCATCATTCCTCTGTAGTTTAACATCCCCCTGCCGTCCACACTCATTCTTCCGCACGATTTGCTTGAACTTCATTCTACTCTTCACCATTAGTAAATTGTGATCTGAGTCTGTATCTGTTCCTAGGTACACCATACAATTCAGCATCTGATTTCGGAATCTCTGCCTGACCATAGGTGATCTGACTGAAATCTTCCCATATCTCCCGGCGTTTTCCAAGTATAGCTTTCCTCTTGTGATACTTGAAAGAGTATTCGGAATTACCAGCTGAAATTCGTTGCAGAACTGAATGAGTCTTTCTCCTCTCTGATTACTAGTACCAAGCCCATAACCTCCTATAAACGTTTTTTCTACTTCTTCCCCTACAACCGCATTCCAGTGCCCCGTGATTATTACAGTTTCGTCTCCCTTTACTCACTGAATTATCCTTTTAATGTCGTCAAATATTTTCTCATAATCTTCAATTTTCTGCTTGCGGCGTTGGTATGTGTACCTGAACTATCGTTGTCGACGTTGGTTTGCTGCCGAATCTGATGAGAACAACGCTATCGCTGAAGTGATCACACTATTTCATTCTCTGCCCTATCTTCCTGCTCATAAAGAATCTTATTCCCGTTAAACTATTTTTTTTTTTTGTGCTGTTGGTTTTAACCTATATTCTTTTGACCAGAAATGTCTTACTAGAGTAGCACAGGCAGTAGCCTACCAATTCGCTATTGCCTAGCAGTCAGTTACTAGTGTTACCTTCCACTCAGCAAGCAGAGTAGTACAGGCAGCAGCCTACCTTATAACCATCCTCCTTTATAGCAACTTCTTTTCAAATTGTCCAGCGTCATTTCAGGTATGTGACATTGTTAGCCACCAGATGCCCGAAATAGTAGAGGAAGACATTTACCGGTATTGAGCAGTTAACCGCTCCTAAGAAGACCTCTACAAAGTCGATCCAAACGCAGGCAGTTTAGTCGCTTAAGTATTTTAATGGAGGAAGACCTGCAAAGGATCGATGCCTGGTGCAGAAAATGTAATGTACTGCGATTCCATAGACAGAAAGACCATGTACTGTATGATTACAAAACTATAGAACAATCACTGGAGCCAGTTACTTCCATAAAATATCGAGGGTTATGCGTACAGAGCGATCTGAAGTGTAACAACCACATAAAATTAATCTTGAGTAAGGCAGATGCTAGACTGAGATTCATTGGAAGAATGCACAGGAAATGTAGTCCATCAACGAAAGAATTAGCTTACAAAACACTCGTTCGACCAGTACTGAATATTGCTCGGCAGTGGCAAAGGCTGCAAGTGAGGCATTCTGCATCACGTTGTGGTCTTCTATTATAGTTCCGAGAGCGTACATTCCCAAGCATAACAGCAACTAGCAAGTAAACTTTGCAATTCGCTTGCAGAAGCTACATCCGCAGGTTATTTGACGTGGAAACACCTCCAGAAATCCTAATTTTGCAAGTTCCATCTACTTGCAGAAGCAGCTTCCGCAAATTGGTGGAAACAGCTTCTTGCATGTTGCTGAAAGCACTTGCCGAACTTGTCAGTTGCTGGAAGTTTTTCTCAAACTTGCAGAGGTTTTGTGTGTTCAGTGCCGGTACGAAGACGTCAGTGTCGAAAAGGAGAATGACACAAAGACAGATGAATCGAAACATATGTGTCATGGGAATCTACACTTATCAGCCAAGCCACTATGACCACCGACCTACTATCGATGTAAACCAGTCCAGGCGATAGCAGCGTCACCTGGCGAGGAATGACTGCTGGTCAGACACACACACGGTGCATGTACAGGGCTATTACAAATGATTGAAGCGATTTCATAAATTCACTGTAGCTCCATTCATTGACATATGGTCACGACACGCTACAGATACGTAGAAAAACTCATAAAGTTTTGTTCGGCTGAAGCCGCACTTCAGGTTTCTGCCGCCAGAGCGCTCGAGAGCGCAGTGAGACAAAATGGCGACAGGAGCCGAGAAAGCGTATGTCGTGCTTGAAATGCACTCACATCAGTCAGTCATAACAGTGCAACGACACTTCAGGACGAAGTTCAACAAAGATCCACCAACTGCTAACTCCATTCAGCGATGGTATGCGCAGTTTAAAGCTTCTGGATGCCTCTGTAAGGGGAAATCAACGGGTCGGCCTGCAGTGAGCGAATAAACGGTTGAGCGCGTGCGGGCAAGTTTCACGCATAGTGATGTGAAAGATTCAGTGTTTAAACCTCCTCTACCAAGAAACGTGCCAGAACTGTGAGCTAGCATCAACAATGCTTTCGAACTCATTGATGGGGACATGCTGCGCCGAGTGTGGGAGGAACTTGATTATCGGCTTGATGTCTGCCGAATCACTAAAGGAGCACATATCGAACATTTGTGAATGCCCAAAAAAACTTTTTGAGTTTTTGTATGTGTGTGCAAAGCATTGTGAAAATATCTCAAATAATAAAGTTATTGTAGAGCTGTGAAATCGCTTCAATCATTTGTAATAACCCTGTAGTTTCAGTAAACGTCTTTTCCGTGTGTGCAATGGGGACGGCGCGCGATCTATCTGGGTTTCACAGAGGGTAGACTGTGATGGCCCGGAGGCTTGGAGAGAGCATTTCGGAAAGTGCACGACTTGCCGGGTGTTCGAGGAGTGCTGCGGTGACTATCTTCAACACGTGGCGATGTGGGGTTGGGCAGCCACCCCTCATTACAGAAGGCGGACGTAGTAGGCTGGGCAGACAGGACAGGCGGCAAACTGCGGTGGAAATAATACCAGACCTTAATGCTGGGTAAGTACAAGTGTGTCTGAACACACAGTGCATCAAACACTCCTAACGACGACCTCCGCAGCCGACGATCCACGCATGTGACAATCTTAACACCACTGCATCGCCCACTACGACTACAGAGGGCGCCTGACCTTCGATACTGGACCCTGGCGCAGTAGCAGAGCGTTTCATGGTGGGCCGCGAATCCGTCGTCTAGGAGGGAACAGCTTCTTGATACCTAAGCTGCGGGGTGGACACAAATCGGCGGTGGCTCAATTATCTCTGGGGAACTTTCGCGTGGGCATCCATGGGTCCGTTGGAGCTTGTGAAAATCAACATGACGGCCAAGGTCTACCGTACACTGGTTGCAGATCACCTACACCCCTCAATGACGATCGTGTTTTCCGACGACGATGGTGTATTTGAAGAAGATAAGGCGCCATGTCACAAGCCCAGGAGTGTGATCGAGTAACACTGTGGCGACATTCAATTGTTGTGATGGGACCCCAACTCGCCACATCTAAACCCTGTCGGACACATCAGGCGTGTGATACAACATGGCGTAAGAGCTTATCGCCCCTTTCCCCGGAATTTACGGCAGCTCCGTGACTTGCCTGTGCAGATTACTGCCAAGGCCTCACTGCTTCCATGCCACGACGCGTCAACGCTGTTGTGCGTGCCAAAGATGGACATACCGGCTATTAGGTCGGTGGTCATTATGTTCTGGCTGATCAGTGTATAAACGCACATGTACCCGGCCACGGTCTTCCGAGGAAGTACGACAAAATTAACCTATTCCTTTGTTTCAGCAAAAGGGAAAGTACGATGCCATTAAAGACATCTTTAAATTTTAGCTGCTTTTTAATCTTAGCGTAAACATAAATGCGTTAATCTTAAAGTAAACATAAATGCATTACGTCTTCAATAAATAATGTTTGCAAAAGTCGAAGAGTAATTAAAAGACAGTCTTTTGGTAATAGAGCTTGCAGAACTTTTATATCCTATTTTCGAATGGATTACGTTTGTAACAGAAGTAATAAATAGTGTTGCAAAAGTCGAAGGGTAGAAGGTGATTTCTTGGTGATATCTTGGAGATATAGCTTGCATAATCTTTGTATCCTGGTTTCCAATAATTTATTGGACAATAGGCAAGAGATTTTAGAAAAGTGCATATGACATTCTCATAAAGCCTTTCATGCGAGGGAAATACGGCCTCTGATTTTAACTCATTCACTAGCGCTTCTTGATAAATACGTTCGCCTTTGTATCCATTTCTTGTCCCCAACATTTCCTTTTTTTAACTTTTTGATTTTCGTCGGGATTTTTCTTCGATAATAATGATGCAACAACGATGGCAGTTGCTCTGGTTCTTAGCAGCGAAATGTAAACATCCATTTGCCGATCTCACGACGTGTCTCTAGTGGAAACACTTCTTCATGTACCAACAGAAATTTTTTTGCAATTAACTTTTCCAAGTGACCTGCGGAAGTAAATTTGCGCAAGTTTGGTTCTAATGGAAACACCTCAGGAAATCCTTGCAGAAGTTTCTTGCGAAAGTTGCTTGCTAGTGGATCTTCGCCTCCATGAAAATCAACCAATTACTGTTTCCTCCTGATCACATCCAGAGAAAAGGCCATGAAGATAAAATCAGAGAGATTTGAAAGCACACCGAGGCTTACGAGCAATCGTCCTTCCAGGGAACCATACAGAACTGGAACACACAAAAGGTTGGGTGACACTGGCACACAAAGTACCCCCCGCTACACACCATAAGGTGGCTTGTGGAGTACAGATGTAGTTGCAGTTGCCGTTGTAGATGTGTCTTGAATGCATCCGTATGTCGGTGATCGTAGCTCATTCTTTCGCCTTTTAGGGGCTGTTTCCCACCCTAAGGGCAAGAGAGCACTCTGAAGCCCTGTCCGCTCCTCCATCTTCTTTGACAAGATCTTTGTAGAATGATGGTAAATTCTTATGCCCGAAGTCCTCGACTGCCATTGCTGATAATCATTATTCAAAATTTAAACATTGGATAGTTTCGAACTCGGGATCCATGACGTTTTTATTACTGTTCAGAGTCGATGCCAAGGTGTTCCTTGAATTGCTTTAAATCGCGTCAGAACTTATCAAGACTATCGCAATAGTCTCCACAGGTGAGGTGCACCGGAATACAGAACTGCAATGACCAACATGGATTAGCCACGACCTGCTTACTCTTCCTAAGCGCGCTTCCCTTGGCTGCTAAGTAAGTTCGGTATTCACACTGTGTGAGGGAGAGAGGCCAGTAAGAGTAGTTCGCAACGAGGACATCATGACGTACAAGAGCCTGCCACCACTTAAACAACTGTCAGTAATACAACTGCTGGCGCCAAACGGCGCTAGTTACAGAATGGCTGCAGCCAAACTGATTACTTTTTGTCTGTTTTGCCTCAAAAACTTTCTTAATGGTTTGATGCGGAATTCCACAACTTCACCTCCAAAGTTAATCTCTTCATACAAAAGAAGCGTCTCCAACTCCTTGCCTTATGTTATCCAATGTTCGTCTATCAAATGGCTCAAATGGCTCTGAGCGCTATGGGACTTAAATTCTGAGGTCATCAGTCCCCTAGAACTTAGAACTACTTAAACCAAACTAACCTAAGGACATCACACACATCCATGCCCGAAGCAGGATTCGAACCTGCGACCGTAGTGGTCGCGCGGTTCCAGACTGTAGCGCCTAGAACCGCTCGCCACCCTGTCCGGCGTTCGTCTATCCCTGCACTGTTCACCCCCTACGGCTCGCTATAGTACCGCACGTTTTTCGCCTGCGCCTATTATGAGAATGTACGTCTGGCAATCAGTATTGTATGCAAGTGATTTATGGACTTTTGGGTAACCAGAGAACAGGAATACCATTGACAATATCTGAAAGGTTGTGTTACAGGAGAATGTTGAAAATAAGGGCAACTCAAAAGGTAAGAATCTTGTCCCTTCTTCTAATTAGTGTTTTACACACATCCCTTCACCCGCCAGTTCTGTGGAGACGCTTCTCATTTTTCATCGTATCAATACACTAAATTTTCGGACCCTTCTGTAACACCACATCTCAAACGCTTTAACTCTCTTGTTTACGTACATTCCTCCATATACATACATCATAAAAAGTTTTGCATCACCCCGGTTCCTAAAACTCCTGAAGATAGACGTCGACTGTGGATATTGTATCAAAGACACAATCTCTTTGAATGTTCACAGATGTCAATAAACCCGCGTTCAATCCCGCGTCCGGCCATCCTGATTTAGGTTTTCCGTGATTTCCCTAAATCTCTCCAGGCAAATGCCGGGATAGCTCCTTTGAAAGGGCACGGCCGACTTCCTTCCCAGTCCTTCCCTAGTCCGATGAGACCGACGACCTCGTAGTTTGGTCTCTTCCCCCAAAACAACCCAACCCCACAACAACTAAACCCCTCCCAAAGATGTAAACAACCATGCATGAGCAGCGCCAAGACGGAAGTGGTCCGAAAGCCGATCAGTTCCAGTCATCCCACCAGGAAGGAGGTACACGACTCGTGTTGTCTGTAGTTCAACCATGCCTAGACGGTCAATACCGCGGTTCAGTCGCTTCCGCATTGTCACTTTGTGCCAGGAAGGGCTCTCAACAAGGTAAATGCCCAGGCGTCTCGGAGTGAAGCAAATCGATGTTGTTCGGACATGGAGGAGATACAGAGAGACAGGAACTGTCGATGACATGCCTCGCTCAGGCCGCCCAAGAGCTACTACTGGAGTGAATGACCGCTATCTACGAATTATGGCTCGGAGGAACCCAGACAGCAACGCCACCATGTTGAATAGTGCTTTTCGTGCAGCCACAGGACGTCGTGTTACGACTCAAACTGTGCACAGTAGGCTGCATGATGCGCAGCTTCACTCCCGACGTCCATGGTGAGGTCCATCTTTGCAACCACGACATAATGCAGCGCGGTACAGATGGGCCCAGAAACATGCCGAATGGACCGCTCAGGATTGGCATCACGTTCTCTTCACCGATCAGTGTCGCATATGCCTTCAACCAGACAATCGTCGGAGACGTGTTTGCAGGCAACCCTGTCAGGCTCAACGCCTTAGACACACTGTACAGCGAGTGCAGCAAGGTGTAGGTTCCCTTCTGTTTTGGGGTGGTATTATGCGGGGCCGACGTACGCCGCTGGTGGTCATGGAAGGCGCCGTAACGGCTGTACGATACGTGAATGCCATCCTCATACCAGTAGTGCAACCATATCGGCAGTATATTGGCGAGGCATTCGTCTTGGTTCAAATGGCTCTGAGCACTATGGGACTTAACGTCTGTGGTCATCAGTCCCCTAGAACTTAGAACTACTTAAACCTAACTAACCTAAGGACATCACACACATCCATGC